>NC_139678.1:54540338-55149505 GCF_964106915.1 Podarcis gaigeae | reverse complement strand
GGTGTGCAATCGGCAGTGGCTGTGGCAAGCGATTGGCAATGGTGGGCAGGCGGGTGAGTGATTGGCATAAGTGACCTCCCCCACCCCCCAAAAAAAGCTAAACAACTTAATTTCTTAATTTTGGGTTAAAAAAAATAGGGGTCATCTTATACATGGGAGCATATCATACATGGAAAAATACGGTAATTGCATTGTAAATCCCATGGACTGCAGAAATAAATGTTCCCAACTGAGAACATGCCGATGCGTAGTAATAGTAACATATTGTGTAGCTCCCTAACATGTAGCGTTTTTTAAAATATGTTATTTGCCCTTTTAAAGCATGAAAAGTTTAAATATGATAAAGTGTAATAAATGACATGTTTTTAAAGGGACTACTGCATCTTAGCCAAATAATTTAAAATGCCTTCATCCCTCCCTTCCCCATTTAGAGCTTATTACAATCCTACCCAGCTGGATAGCGGTTACTTAAAAAGGAATCAAGTCATTTCCTCCACTTGTGTGATCCCCCCCCCCCCACATGTAGATGTGAACACCTTTAGATGCAACCCAACAATCACAATCTAATTGACAAATAAACGTTGAAGCTCTAATTTAAAACATACTGCATGAGACAATTTTGCTTTGCAAGAAGTGCAACTATTGCCCAACCATGCGATTGGCAGCAGCAGTGGAGCAAGCCGATCAGGAACCTGGGGCGGCATGCATGCCCTGCGCCCTGGGGAGGGGCCAGCTGCTCACAGGGTGGGGCCAGTCAGGGCAGGACGCTCCTGCCTCCTTCGACTTAGCCGCCCTACAGCTGAGGAGGAGGCGGCGGGTGGACCGTTTGCAGGCCCCGCGATGTGTGCTGTGTGGCATTTTGTCACCCCCCTCAGTGGTGACACCCGGGGTGACTCGCCCCCACTGCCCCCTTCCTCCGCCCCTGAGTGGCAGGTGATCCAGGTCTTATAAGCTGCAGTCTATGGGCAGTGCCTTGCATGATCAGGCTACCACTCTTTCTTACGAAGTTCCAGATGGTAGCAAATGCCATTTTGTTCAGCGTTAGTCATTTTGTCTTCAGAAGACTCTTCCACCTAATCTTTATTGATACTTTTAGTTATTCTGGTGGCATAGAGGTAAAGCGCTGCTCAATTTTAGGCATGGATTTCCAGTCAGATAACTCTTTTAGTAACTATCGATACAAATCACATGGTTTCACATGAAATGCTTTCAAATCAATTGCCACAAGGTTTCGCTCAAAACATTCTAACAAGGTGTTCTCACGTGTTTTGGCAGGAAATACCTAGTGATTTTCTCTAGCTTAAATAAGCCCTGCCCAAAGTTAAAAGGCACAATGGCAGATCTAAAGTGTAAGGCCAGCTCCTGAATGTAGAGGATTGTTCCTGCAGAATCTCTTTGCATGTGGTTTAGATATGTCAATCCTTTATTGGAAACAAGTTTTCCCCTCATTTGAGTTATACATTTTTGCAGTTTTCTTGTTAAGGTTTCAGTTTCCTTCCCTTCCTTCCTTTCTTGGGTTGGGAGGGACATAGTGGATGGAGGTATTAAGGGAGGTGTCTGTGAAAGGCATGACAATTCCAGTCACATCACGCTTGTACCCTTTGGCATTTCTGAATTAAAAGATAACTCCAATGATATTTCGCTTGGAGTGGGAAAGGCTGAAGCTTACAATGACAAACAACAAAAAAAGGCACTTTAGCCTAAATCTCTGGAAAATCAAAAAAATAAAATAAAAAGGAAAAGAGAATGTTTTGCACTCCAAAAGGCGGAACTTGCCTGTGGGAAAGTCATTGCAGCAATTTCCAGACAACAATCAATGTTACTGGGAGGGGAAATATAGATATAAAATGGAAGACAAAGTGGGGACTATGAGAATGATAATGAACTTTGTCACCCAATTAGGCAGGAAATATCTAAGCACTTCAAAGCACGATTTATGTATAGATGGCATAAAAGCTGATCTGTCAACTGTCTTTGGGGCGGGGGGGGGGAGGAATATTTCGAATGCTATTTTTCTTCCCTGTTCTGCCATCTGTTTTTCACCCTCTTCTTCTTTCAGAGTTCTGACAACTTCTGATGATGACCTTTCAATCAGCAAATCAGTGGGTGGAACCTACAGAGTGATGGCTGGAGGAAACACTTAACTTTTAGGGCAGTTTTCATTTGCATGTGTGGTTTACATGATACCTCGTGTTTCAGAGGAGCTTGTTATTTCAGGTTTTCACTTTGGCAGTGGGAATGGCCAATGTACAGCATATCAAAAAGCAATCACAAAATATCCAGGACTCTGAAACATTAGATGTGCCATTTTTCTACGCATCCCCTCCTCCCTTAAAGCATTCCTGTTTTCAGTAAAGTTGGAAGAAATATGCTCTGAATCAATCTTCATCCATATGCAGTACATAGCATATGGTCAATATGGTGATATACATATAGATCTCTGTATACAGTCACTGTAGGATGCAAGTTGTCATTTAAATAAAAGGAATACATGGAGCCATTTCCTCATCTTAAACCAAGTAAGCCCTAGTAAGTTGCTGTTTTGTGAATTACAGTGGTACCTCGGGCTACATATGCTTCAGGTTACATACGCTTCAGGTTACAGACTCCGCTAACCCAGAAATAGTGCTTCAGGTTAAGAACTTTGCTTCAGGATGAGAACAGAAATTGTGCTCCGGCGGCACGGCAGCAGCAGGAGGCCCCATTAGCTAAAGTGGTGCTTCAGGTTAAGAACAGTTTCAGGTTAAGTACGGACCTCCGGAACGAATTAAGTACTTAACCCGAGGTACCACTGTACTGTTTTTGACTAATCATATGTTTCATCAAAAAAAAATTCCTTCCAGTAGCACCTTAAAGACGAACTAAGTTAGTTCTTGATATGAGCTTTCGTGTGCATGCACACTTCTTCAGACCAACTAACTTAAAGACCAACTAACTTAGTTGGTCTTTAAGGTGCTACTGGAAGGAATTTTTTTTTGTTTTGACTATGGCAGACCAACACGGCTACCTATCTGTAACTGGAACATATGTTTCATGATAGGTATACTTTCACATTGACAAAAATTATATTATATTATATATTATATTATATTATATTATATTATATTATATTATATTATATTATATTATATTATATAGCTGTCAACTTTTCCCTTTTCTTGTGAGGAATCCTATTCGGAATAAGGGAATTTCCCTTTAAAAAAAGAAAAAGTTGACAGCTATGTTTTGAGGCCATCCTTTGCAATGAGAATAGTTTTTTCTCCCTCTCCCGTAACTCTAGAACTCATGGACATTCAGTGAAGCTGAATTCTAGAAGATTCAGAGCAGATAAAATAAAGGACTTATTAATGAAGTTCACAGTTTAACTATGTCATTCCAACAGAAGGCAGTGAAGGCCATCAACTTGGAAGGCTTTAATAGAGGATTGGACAAATTCATTTTATTTTATTTTTAAAATTTGCATGCCACCCTTCATCCATAGATCTTAGGGCAGTTCGCATACAATATGACAAAATGGTAAGCTCTGCAATCTTAAAAATGTCATAGCTGTTAAAAACATAAGAATAAACTGCTTGGTCAGACCGATGACCCATCAGAATCTTGTTCTCACAGTGACCATCCAGAGACTTCACAGCATAAAAATACAATCTAAAAACACAAAGTACATAATAAAAACAAGAACAAAACCAAAACCAACCATATCCAACCCCCCCGTGGCAAGATGGGTTTATCAATGGCTACTAGCCACAATGGCCTCCATAGTTGGAAGCAGTAATGCTATCGAATACCACTTGTTGGAAACCATAAGAGGGGAGAGTGCTCTTCTTTGCTTGGAGGGAATAGAAAAAAGGAAAAGGAACAACAGCATAGTATTGGGGTCTCAATGGTTAGCAGTGGTCCCATTCTGAGTTGTGGCTTTGGCAGGTGCCAAACAATATTGTGCCGTGATTCTAGCTCTGCAAGCCCACCCTCCCCCCCAAAAAAACCCTCTTCATAATTCCAGTTATAAGAATGTGGACAATAATGGGGGAGAAGGGCCCTACCACATATAGATTTGTTAATTTACTCTATCCAGAGAAAGAGAATCACTCGTTTGTCTTGTTCACCGTACAAGTTTAAATAACTCTAATTGCTCTTCTGGGTGGATGCTAGTTTTGTTTTATTTTTTAAATGCAGGCAGGTCTGCATTATTCTAATTTAGCATGGGGGGAAATGCTAATTTGGAATATAAAAATGCATATTTTTACAACATTCTGCTAAAATCACCCTCTCTTTCCGCTTTTCTTCTGAGTTATGATTGGGAAATGGGGGCGGGAAAGTGCAACCGTTGAAGGAGAAGAAGAAGAGTTTGGATTTGATATCCTGCTTTATCACTACCCGAAGGAGTCTCAAAGCGGCTAACATTCTCCTTTCCCTTCCTTGCCCACAACAAACACTCTGTGAAGTGAGTGAGGTTGAGAGACTTCAAAGATCCTGTGATGAAATAGACAGTCTATTTGCGATGGGCACATTTTAGGGCACACTTTTAACACAGTCATCTCAGTGGGGCTCGCAAGGAAAGAAGTGTGCACAGAGTTTCAACCTAACAGGGGTCATATATGTTCCAAATAAGGCCGGCCGGCAATTTAGCAGTACTTGCAATATTAGTTGAAGGCAATGGACATAAGTTTAACTAGGTAGCCATGAAGTTGCTCTTAGCGTGAAGGATTTTTTTGGTGTCAAAAGAGGGTAATACAAATGGCTGTACAGAGCCAAACATTGTATGAAACTGCTTTTGTTGTAGATCAATGCACATTATAGAAATAACATCAAAGGTAGTTTATTTTCATAGCAGGCAGCTGGGACTTATTTGAAATTGATATAGATTTTTCTTCCAACTTCACACCCCAGAGGCTGTGAGGTACAAACAAGAGGAAGCGGGTACGCTGAACATTGCACTGATTTCAAAGACAGATGCTGGAAACAGTGCCATAGCAATGATCCAACTTGGCTGTCAAGAGTTAAGAAGATGGACAAGATAATGTAATATTTTAATAATACGGTGCCACCCCAGACACACTGGCATTCCCATCAACATCCAGCTTTCTCTGTGAAGGCAATCCATCTTCAGTACTGTGTAGATGCAGTTGATGGCTCACTTTCCTGCAGTATGTGCAACCTTACTGTGATTGTGTATCTTCAACTACAAAATCATCATTTCAAATGAAGAAACATCCAGATAGGCTAAAGGAATGCCTAGGTAATTCAGAGATTGTTTCCTGCTTAAAAAGGAATCTGAATTTGATACAGACTGAATGAATAAACCCTTTGTTCAACCTCTGCAGACAGATGCTACCCCAAACATATTGTGGTCTGTGAAAGGCAAGGAGGATTGTTCTGGTGGAAGATCACTGTGTGACATCCAGATTCATTCTCAGAAACCAGCTGGAAATAGTCCTTTCTTTTTCTTTCTTTTTAAAATTTTAAGTTTTATTTATACTATTCAAGTTTATACATTTCACTAATTTTATACATTTCATTAATTTTACATTCATTTTGACATTTCAAAACTTGACTTCCTTCCCCCACTTTCTGAGGTTCCTTAATTTTTTTAAAATATATTCTGCATATCCAAATTACCCTAATTTGCTCATTTATTCATCTTCTTTAAATATAAACTCTTATGAAGCTGAAGGTTATTACAATAATCCTGCAAATGTTTTTATCTGTTTACAATTTATCTGTAAATATTCAATAAATAATTTCATTTCTTTTATAAAAAGTTTGTTATCCTGATTTCCAATTCTTCCAGTAAGTTTCGCCATTTCTGCATATTCCATAAGTTTTTGTATCCATTCTTCCTCTGCTGGGACTTCTGCTTCTTTTCTTTTGGGGGCCACTGTAGTAGCATACAGTCTTACTTGCTGTTGTAGTAGCACTCATGAATAAGTTTCTATACAGTTTAGGTAGTTCTGGCCCTATAATTCCCAAAAGAAAAGCTTCTGGTCTTTTTACAAAGGTTATTTTAAACATCCTTTTCATTTCATTATATATATTTTCCCAGTAAGCTTTAACCTTACTACAAGACCACCACATATGATAAAAATAACCTCCTTTCTCTTTACATTTCCAACACATATTTGATTTAGATTTATACATTTTTGCCTATTTACTCTGTGTTAGATACCATTGATACATCATTTTCAGATAATTTTCTCTTAGTGTTTATTTTTCTGCAGGGCCAAAACAGTGATACCTTGTGTTACAGAAGGTTCAGGTTACAGACTCCACTAACCCAGAAATAGTACCTCGGGTTAAGAACTTTGCTTCAGGATGAGAATAGAAATTGTGCAGCAGCGGTGTGGCGGCAGCGGGAGGCCCCATTAGCTAAAGTGGTGCTTGAGGTTAAGAACAGTTTCAGGTTAAGAACGGACCTCCAGAACAAATTAAGTTCTTAACCAGAGGTACCACTGTACTATGTTTTTCTGTGGCAGAAAATAAACACTGTGACTTGTATTCATCAGCACAAGGATCTGTGTTTTCACAGTGGAACTTTGCCCCTTTCTCTTCTCCCCTTGCACCCCCTAAATCTGTCCTGTGTTTCTCTGCAATGCTCTAGATTAGATGTGGCTGCAGTGCACATCTACACTTGCACAGATAAAAATAAGAACTGCTAAAATATATAGAAAAATATGATCATTAAAAAATTAAACCTCAATAGAATTAAAACTACCATATTTTTATGTGTATAACACGCCCCCATGTATAAGACGACCCCTATTTTTTTTAACCGCAACAAAGCAATTGCAAAACAAGTTGTTAAGCTTTTTTTGCCGGGGGGGGGGGGGTCAACACCACCAATCGCTCTACAGCCTGCCTACCAATGCAATGCATACATTGCCGCAGCCACCAATGGCTCACCGCCAAAAGCACACCTGCACACTTGACACAGCTGCAGGCAATTCAAAGCCCGCCTCACCAATGCCGTAAATAGCCCACCCAATTGCTGCTGCCCCAGCCACTCATCTGCAGGCCTTGCTGCAGCAACCAATCACACACCCAATCGCAGATGCCGATCTTTGCCTGGCTGCTGCCACCAGTCGCTTGTCCCGCCTCTGCTATCCATGTATAAGATGACCCACAATTTGTTGTTGTTGTTTAGTCGTGTCCGACTCTTCGTGATCCCATGGACCAGAGCACGCCAGGCACTCCTGTCTTCCACTGCCTCCTGCAGTGTGGTCAGACTCATGCTGGTAGCTTCAAGAACACTGTCCAACCATCTCGCCCTCTGTCATCCCCTTCTTCTTGTGCCCTCAATCTTTCCCAACATCAGGGTCTTTTCCAGGGAGTTTTCTCTTCTCATGAGGTGGCCAAAGTATTGGAGCCTCAGCTTCATGATCTGTCCTTCCAGTGAGCACTCAAGGCTGATTTCCTTAAGAATGGATAGGTTTGATCTTCTTGCAGTCCATGGGACTCTCAAGAGTCTCCTCCAGCACCATAATTCAAAAGCATCAATTCTTCGGCGATCAGCCTTCTTTATGGTCCAGCTCTCACTTCCATGCATTACTACTGGGAAAACCATGGCTTTAACTATACGGACCTTTGTTGGCAAGGTGATGTCTCTGCTTTTTAAGACGCTGTCTAGGTTTGCCATTGCCTTTCTCCCAAGGAGCAGGCATCTTTTAATTTCGTGATTGCTGTCACCATCTGCAGTGATAATGGAGCCCAAGAAAGTAAAATCTCTCACTGCCTCCATTTCTTCCCCTTCTATTTGCCAGGAGGTGATGGGCCCAGCGGCCATGATATTCGTTTTTTTGATGTTGAGTTTCAGACCATATTTTGCACTCTCCTCTTTCACCCTCATTAAAAGGTTCTTTAATTCCTCCTTACTTTCTGCCATCAAGGTTGTGTCATCTGTATATCTGAGGTTGTTGATATCTCTTCTGGCGATCTTAATTCTGGCTTGGGATTCAACCAGCCCAGCCTTTCGCATGATGAATTCTGCATATAAGTTACCCACAATTATTGCCTATTATTTCTAAGGAAAAATATTGTCTTATACACAGGAAAATACAGTATATACATATATAAAATCTGCTAAAACCATACAATAAAAACAGCACAACGCCAGCCTTTTTATCAAAAGCAGTCAGTTTCCAAATGACTGTTGAAATAAATAAAGTCTTCATCTGCTGGTGGACGGACAACAAGGAGAGAGCCAGTCTAGCTTCCCTAGGGAGGGAGTTCTAAAGTCTGGAAGCAGCCACCACAAAATTACCAAGCAGAACATTTAACATGGACTCTTGCCAGGGCAGCCCAGAATAATTTGCCACTTCAAGCAAAACAGATAATATTGCCTGTATGCCCCCACAACTGCTGCCTCTTCTTCCACAGCCGCCTCTTCAGAGTGGGCAGTGGCATGTCGGAAGAGGAGGAGGCAATGGACAGATGTGGTGGCATGCCACCTGAGGTGACTGTTTCACCTCACCTCATGGGCCCTGACCCTTGCACATGGTGGGCAAGAGTATGCCTGGAATAGATAGCATTACCAATTATGTCAAAGCGAAATTAGACACACATGCATGTAGAAGTGAGCTCTTATATGACTGTCTTAATTGCCACCTACCCAATGGGAACAAACTTATAAATATGTGCTATCTGTGACAGTAGCTGGTGGGATGCATAGCAGCATCAAATGTAGCTTGTTGCTTTATTTTATTTTATTTTATTTTGCCTAGATTTCTACAGAGTTTCATGGAAATTCTGTGTATTGCATTTTTCACTTATAAGATAACTGCACAAGATGACATTAAACTAGAATATGGATTCCAATCTTCCACCAAGATCAGGACAGGATTTAAAATGGGTATGGCTGGAAGGGCAAGCATACTTTGAATCAAGAAACAAGCCCATAAGCTTTAATCTTGAATAGTTTAGGAATTGTAGCAGTTCCATCTGCTTTTCTAGGCTTCACTATTATTATAGGCTTCCTTATTATTCTTCCTAAACTCAGTAAGTTCCTGCAAGAATATTCATTGTATACAGATCGAAGTTTTAGATATTGCGGTCAAGTATTTGGCTGTCATCTAAGCAAATGCTAAAATATTTAAGTTGCCAGCTATTGGATTTGTGTCCCGAGAAGTGAAACCTTTCAAATCTAATAACTTTAACAATTTTATAAGCCTAATTGCTCCTGCTGATTTTAAAGCTATTTAACTTAGATATTGATCCTCAATGAGTGTGGCACAGTTTTCCACCATTTTGAAATTATTCTAATATCAGAAAATGTCATTCCTTTTTCCTTCACACTGAAGAGCACAAGTTTTTTTTTTTTTTTACAAAGTCAAAATTCTCTTAGGCTGCATGCTTGGCAGGAAGTGAGGGAGAGGAGAAAACACTGAACAGAGCAAAGACCAGGAACCCAGATTCCCTGAAGGTGCTTCAATTTCTGTTTATTTTTTATTTTAAAGTAAACTTAAGACGTGAGAGAGAAAATGAGGGAGAGGAGAAATCCAATCAGCCCACATTAAAAAATAAATATCTCAATACATCCATAATAATTTAAACATCTAAATTGACATATGCTATCCATATGTCTAAACAGGTATCCACACAAAGTTGACATTTATAAGAAATATGTTCAAATGTAGCAAGTCTGATAAGATTATTGTGTAATAGATAGTGGGTGTTCATCCTTCAAGGCTCAAAGTATTTATTTATTTATTTATTTATTTATTTATTTAACAAAATTTATATACTGCTTGATTGTACTAAAAACTCAAAGCTGTTTCCATCTCTTGGTGACCATAAAGCTAAACCACTTTCTGTCAAAAAAAAAAAATCAAAAAAAAAAAAAAATCCAGTAGCACCTTAGACCAACTAAGTTTGTTCTGGTATAAGCTTTTGTGTGCATGCACACGAAAGCTTTATACCAGAACAAACTTAGTTGGTCTATAAGGTGCTACTGGACTGTGTGTGTGTAATTTTTATTTTGACTGCGTCAGGCCAACGCGGCTACGTACCTGAATCCACTTTCTGTCAGTTTTCTCACCTTTCAGACTTCGCACCACATACTTTCCCAAAGGTTGCCTAAACTCTGGGGAGCAGCTTTTTTGCGGGGGGGGGGGGGATGCAGGGGACTTCAGCAAAGGAGGCCTCAGAATAGGGCTTATCTTTTTTTGAGGGGGAACAGTGTGATTGTTCTTTCTTTGAAACATGATCTGGTTGCGTGGGCACTGTGGGAAATCGTGCGGTAACTTTGTAAGCATTGCAAAACAAATAAGGCCATGATACAAAAGTTTACCTTGAATTCCTTGTTAATGCTTCAGTAGTGAGTTGCAGAATGCACCCACGTTAAAAGACCCATCTTGAGATGCCCCTAAGCAACCAGAACTCCTTGATCTGAGATCAAGTTCTTGAAGTCCACAGTTGGCTTTGTGATGATCAATAAACATCAGAAAACCATCTCGATGTGAAGTGCCTTTCCAGGAAAAGAAAAGAAAAACCACATTCTCTACCCACTTGCACACAATGTGGATTCGTATAGCTTGATGTGTACTAAATGGACGATGCAGTCATCTGCTTTGTAGGTGCCGGCCCTAAAGTTTAATGTCAAGATCAGAAACTCTAACTGATTGATGTGAAGTGTGGGACTAGACTGCCAAACCAAGTAGATGTTTGATTGGCAAATATTTTCCTGAATATAGGACGATTCTCTCAGTTGTTTCTGGCAAACCTTTTTATGTTAGACTCCTTTGTACACATCAAAGACCTTCTCTTATTACAATTGTCTGGGAGAGGGAAGAAGGCTGTTGAATTATCAAGTGTCTCCCTTATGGCTGCTGGTGCATCTCGGCACTACAGGTCCCAGGGGGCAATATAATAAGGCACTTCCACGTGGCGGCATCAGATGCTGTGCTGAAAGAGAACTCTTAGAAATCGGATGAGCTTTCTTGCTCTCTGAATGTTCGCCAAGAAAATTTGTAATTACTGAGCTGATTCCAAACAGACTAGAAGGGAGCTTTCCCATCACTAGGCAGAACATGCAGGAAAGATTAAGCATAATAAAACCATTTCAGGAAAGAAAACTTGAACAACCAAAATCACCTGAGTAAACTGGGAGAAACTAAAAGCACACTTTTGTCATGCTGAGCAAAGAGAGCACCCCTTCCAAATGTTGCTGCCATAGCAACTGCTAAGTAGACAGATGAATGTATTTTTGAACATAGCTGACAGTTTTCCATAATTCACTGAACTCCCCTTTGTTTATGAACAACTTTTTTGCATTGTCTCTAAAGGGCAGACTTCTTAAATATGGTAATGCGAAGGGGCAAATATGTACAGTGGTACCTCGGGTTAAGTACTTAATTCGTTCCGGAGGTCTGTTCTTAACCTGAAGCACCGCTTTAGCTAATGGGGCCTCCGGCTGTTGCCGCACCACCGGAACACAATTTCTGTTCTCATCCTGAAGCAAAGTTCTTAACCTGAAGCACTATTTCTGGGTTAGCCAAGTCTGTAACCTGAAGCGTATGTAACCTGGAATGTATGTAACCCGAGGTACCACTGTTCCCTGATATTTTGCCTTCTGACATATTTTACTTTTTCTGCTATTGCATGGTCCAAACTCCATGTTGACCTATGGACCTTTGTCCTCACAAAAGCACAGCATCATTTTGAAACTCACCCATAAGTATTTTGCTGCTGCCTAGTGGAAGAAAATAGACAGCGTGGTCCACAAAATATACAACTTCATTGAAATGGAAGGCTACACTCACTCCAATATCTCCACCCTCTCCAAAGTGTGTTTATCACTAAATCTCTATCCTTTTCCTCTGAATTCATGTGCATTGTAGTGAACTCCTGAACTCAAGACTCACATGTGTTGAAGCCTACAGTTACAACGTTGCAGTTGTCTATATGCCACACTGGCTGCTGACATGAAAAAAGAAACTCCTCTGTCCCGATTTTTCAGGCTATTGCTCTGGTTACAAGGTCTCTGATTTGTGCCCACCTAATTTAAACTTAGCCATTGTCTATGCCTCAAACCTGAACAGTCCAAAATGGAAGGTCAATTCATGTGATCCCTGGAACACAAAGACTGCAGTCCTAATACCACTTACTTACTTACTTGAGAGTAAGCACCATTGAATTCAATATGACTTACTTCTGAGTAGGCATGCCTAGGATTGTAGCCTAAAAGTGTACTGCCTGGATCTATTTTAGAGAGAAAAGGGGATTAATGGAGAATGTAAATAATAATAATTTCCAGATCAATAGCCACAACACAGTCTGTGAAAGACTAACACATTAGGGAATATAGTGGTACCTTGGTTCTCGAACTTAATCCATTCTGGGAGTCCGTTCGACTCCCAAAATGGTTCGAACACCAAGGTGCAGCTTCAGATTGGCTGCAGGAGCTTCCTGCACTCAATTGGAAGTCACAGAAGCTGCGTTGGACATTTGGCGTTCGAAAAACATTTGCAAACCGGAATACTCACTTCAGGGTTTGCGGCATTTGGGAGCAATTTGTTTGGGTGCCAAATCGTTTGAGTACCAAGGTACCACTGTACACTTTGTGAACTAATATCTACTTCTTCATGCAGTGCATAGTCAGACTAAGGAATTTGCTCCCACAGAAGACAGTGATGGCCACCAACTTGGATGGCTTTAAAAGAGGATTGGACAAATCCATGAAGGAGAAGACTATCAATGGCTACTAGCCATGATGGCTACATTCTGAATTCCAGGATGGAAGAGCACTCTGGAGCTTGGGTCTTCCTTGCAGGTTTCCTATAGGCATCTGGTTGGCCACTGTGGGAACAGCATGCTGGACTAGATGAGCCATTGACTTGCCCATGTGCTGCAAGCTTTAGCCATGGGATTGTACCCAAAACTGGCTCAAAAAAGACATACTGAGATTAATGGGCACAGCTAAATTAATTTCAGAGGTTTACTCTGCGTATACTTTAGAGTCACATTCAGTCCACAACCAGTTAATTTCCGGTGCAGTTTAGCTGTTTAAAAAATGGCTACTTCTGTGAAGGCAATTTGTAATTTAAAATATGAGAGAATGCCAATAATAATTTCACTTCACTGACCAAGCCCCAACATGATAACATTTACGGGTATTTCCCCCTACCACTTCTGCATCCATTGTGAATTTGAACCCCCTTTACTATAACGAGAATGTGAGAGGAACATTGAATATGAGAAAGAGTAAAAAATAAATAAATAAAATGTTGCAGATATGTTCTCCCGCCCCCAAAACCAGATGGCTGAAGACAGCACTAATAGTGGCAAGGATCTAATCTGAAATATATGTGACTTGGAAAGCTGTCGCTTGCCACATGGGATTTTTGCTTCCAGGCATGCTGCTGACCCAATGATATTAATTACTGCTTGATGAGATGCTCTTTCTTTTTTGTTGCATTTATTTGGTTTTCTTCCAGGAATTCAACCTTCAGAGCCAAAAGCAGAAGATGCTCTGGCTTGGAATGAAGCAGTAGTGACGTCAGGGTAGTATTTTGGGGCAGACGTCCAGGGAAACCAGGAAACTGGCTTCTATCAAGTTAGACCATTGGCACATGTATTGCTTTCACTCACTGGAAATTGTTCTTAAAGATTTCAGACAGGGTTCTCCCAGGCCTACCTGAAGATGCTGGGGAGGGAGGGGTTATTGTTTTGGTTTTGATCTTGTTTTTTATTATGTACTCTGTGTTTTTGCCTTGTATATTTATGCTGCCAACTGCCCTGAGATCTATGGATGAAGGGCGGTATACAAATTCAATTATTAATAATGGTAATATCCAAAGTATATGCGCAAGGGTCCTTCTGCTCAGCAGAATGAGTCGATGAGTTCCCAAATGGCTTACTCCATTTTGAAAGAAGAGAAATCATCATCATCATCATTAATTTATCCCATGTTCATCTGGCTGGGTTTCCCCAGCCACTCTGGGCAACTCCTAACAGAATAATAATAATAATAATAATAATAATAATAATAATAATAATATAATAATAATAATAATAATAATAATAATAATAATAATAATAATAATAATAAAGTAGTGAAACATTTAAAGCTTCCCTAAACAGGGCTGCCTTCAGGTGTCTTCTAAAACTCTGGTAGTTGTTTCTCTCTTTGACATCTGGTGGGAGGGCGTTCCACAGGGCGGGTGCCACTACCGAGAAGGCCCTCTGCCTGGTTCCCTGTAACTTGGCTTCTTGCAATGAGGGAACCACCAGAAGGCCCTCAGCGCTGGACCTCAGTGTCTGGGTAGAACAATGGGGGTGGAGATATATGTTACCACCTAAAACTGGATGGTCTATAAGAGCATTAAGTCCAGAGTCCAAAACTGCCTAACTCGCCACTGCTTACTTGCTTTCTGGATCAAATTTACCCCAAGAAATGATGAAAATTGCTGTCTACCCCCCCACACCTGTATAGTCTGAGTACTTCTGTGAACATTGTGGGTGGTATCCCGCTAAACAGTTGCACTAGTGCAATGGGTTTTAGCTGTATCTTCCCCACAGTCTCCTATCCTGCAGACTCTCCTTTTGTGGCTCCTCAAGGCCTCTAGGGCAGATTTAATAGGATGAGGAGGCATGAAGGGAGAGGAAAGAGTGAGAAAGTTACAGTGCACATCTAAATGTCTTTGCACTACCATCATGCTTAGTTAAATACTGACCTATCACCAATCCAGAGAGACCCTCTTGGTAAGAACAGAACAGTATAAGAAGAAAAATCAAAAGGGGGTATGGCCTTGCATCAAGTGGGATTACAAGTTGGCATTCCTCCCAAACTGTAAATTCTGCTTTGATTTTGTGCCTTTATAATTATAGCTGGATGATCACTTTGCATAGCCTTGCTTGGACAGTCTTTAAAACAAACAAGGTACAAATAATACAGCTAAGGCTTATCTCTGAAAAAGCTAAGTATGTTGGATATGATTTGTAGAGTCCCTCAGGTTATATCCGATATCCACCACTATGACTTTAGGCTAATTGCTAGTCTTTTACCCTCAATCCCCCTCTGTCCTCCAATATGCATATAATATTACCAGCCTACATGACAGGGTTGTTTTAAGGGGCTACTGACCTAATATATGTGAAACATTTACTACACTCTTAAGTACTATATAAATGCTTAACTTCAAAATAAAACAGCAAGTTCAATCAGTTCTGGAAATGAACCAATCAAAAGACCTGTTGATATTTCATCCTCCCATCAGAGAAACCGCTGTTAGTTTGAAAGTTGACTACTTGTTCGGGGAAATCAAAATTAATTTTGAAGCAAAACTATTTCCCCAAAGTAGCAATGGGCCATTAAGGGGCTTCCCATTCAGGCTGATGAATGAAAAGGCCCGTTTCAAAGTGGCCCATTAGTATTTCTGATTAATTATCATGAAAAATAATGAGTTGTCTTAGGCAGAAGAAGCAATGCTTAAATTGATTGAGTTCTTGGATTAATAAAATCCAATTATTCTCGCGTGTAATTGGCGCCAAGTTTATTTGTATCTCCCTTTTAATAAGTTTGCTAATTATATGAGAAAGTAAACAAAACAAATCGTAAATGAATACAAAGTTCAATTATACCTCTAAACTTTGGCAAATAAGGCCCATGCAGAGACTGCTTCAAAGTTATGTTTACTCACACAGCACATAGCAAAAGTAATGGACAGAGCTCCTTGGACAATGAGGATGGACTAAAGAGTGGAATCTTCCTGCTTACTCCTTCACTAAAGACGATGGAGGATCCATACACATTTATCCATTTGTAGCAGAAAAATTACTTTTTCTCAGTCCATCTTCATTATTTTCATCCTCAACATGCTGCTTTCAACCTGTATTGATGCAAGATCCTGCCACCCACAAGTGCAGGCAACATTTCCTCCTAATAAGGATCCTGCTGATATGGCCTTAGAGAGTAGTAGGCTGGGAAATGGTGGAAGACTCATTGCCAAGGCCTATGCAATTCTTTTCCGTAGCTCAGTGCAGTTTAATGTAGGCATTCAATTTCACTCTGGCTCTAGCAAGAGATGTTCTTGAAGCTGCCTGGATTTCAATCTATGTTGGAAGGGAAAGGCACAACCCTGACCCTAGCCACAATGATCTTCCACTATTCAGTTTTATAGCATATTTTTATTTTATTTAGAAGAAAGCTATTGCTCTCCTCTTTAAAGGCAGTAACATCCGTTTTATTAGCCAGGCCTACACCTTCACATCAGCGGAGTGTTCCAATAACCTCACTGCTGAGATGAGAAATGGCATCCTCTTTGTCAATACAGTTCCTTTGACATAAAAAGGTTGTAAAACGGAGGATGGGGGGAAATGTTCATTCAAAGAGCTAGAACCATGATTAAACTTCTGTTGTTGCAAAGATGATAAAAGTCCACAAGCCTTCTGTTTGCCATAAGGAAAACAGCAACATCAAAATGGATCTCCTCGAGTTCCAGTTATGTAGCCCGTAACTAGGTATGAATGATCAAAGCTAAAAATGAAACAAAACAAACAATGACAAGCACTCATATAAGCTCATGAGTCTTCCACTCATTTTTTCCCAACTTACAATGTTTCTTTTTTCACTCGAGTGACTCCAAGGAAGTCAAGGGCTCCTATTTTTTTAAGCCTATGAGTATCTCAGTACAGTGCAGTGGTAATGACTTAAAAATTAAGAGCCACCTGAAGTTAATTTAGGATTTTATATTTTGTTGGCATCTGTCTGTCTCAAGAAACAATGGAGTGTGCCTCCAGGGATGAGGTCAAACCGCTGGAGAATCATAGTGCCTGTTGTGGCTGCAGAGATCAGTAATCCAGCTGCTGCCTCCCACATTGTTTTTGCTGCCTTAGCAGACCAAAGTGTCCTCCTTAGGGCACAAGTCTGGGCAGTGTGTATGGAGGACCTGGGCTGCCCAGACAACAATAAACCCGTCTCGGTCTCACTGATGTGGTCCAAAGGAAAGTGCAGCAATACATTTGGCACCAGCTTGGCTGCAGGAGTTGCCGGAAGGAGGCTTACAAGACTCCATCCAACTGTTTTAGGAAATCCGCTCCAGATTTGTGTAGGGATTATGCCTTAGCCTTTTCTTCTCCTGAAGATGTTCCACACGACTATTTCTTAAATTGATTGTTAATAGTTCCAAGCACTACCACAAAGCTATATCCTTTGTGCTAAGTACTCTTTACATGCATGGAGAATATCTTTTGGAAGGTAATGTGTTGTGTTTCCTTCTGTAACCCCAGAATATATCTTCAGCTGTTCAGCCTTGACATGTGTAGGTTAAAAGTGGGTAGGGGCAGATGTGCACATGATGTTCTTTGGATGTGCTAAGTGTACCCTTCCATCACTGACCTTCCCACATTGAGTGGGAAGCTCTGAACAGGACATGCAGCTGAACATGCCATGCTTTGAAATCCATGATACCTAACTGTGAAGAGCCCTCTAAGCATATTCAGCCATTCACCCTCACACATTAGAAACCTCCTAAAGAAGTTGCTGCTCAATGTGGGGAGGTTTGAGGAAGAACAAAACATGTGAGGATGATGAGGCTGGGCTTGAATGTGCACCCCTGCTGCCTCCCCACTTTTCACCCACACGTGTTCAGACTGAATGATTGAAAAGGGCTATTGCTACTTCTCAAGCAAAACTTGGAATAAACATGCCCTAAATAAGTAGCCAATTTTTATGGGTTCATCCACTGATGGATGGATGGGTGAAGTATTTTGTCTTGGGTCTGATCAGGTTTGATACCCTTTAAATCTCTTTGAGCCATATCATTCTATGTGGCACAAATTCACATTTGCTGAGAAGTAGTGAAAAAGAGGCAGAGAATATAATGGTGGTACATTACATTCCTGCACAAGACTCAAGGTGGCTGCATATACATCAGTCTATCTATGCTGTGGAAGGAATGGCATACTATTTGGGGGAACGTATGCTATACCAATGGTTTATTTTTGTTTTTTAAATGTACATTGATTTTTTTTAAAATCACAATGATGTCAGCTGACAGTCAATGACAAGCATAGAAATAATTGCTGTGCATCCTTTGTTGTTGTCCTTGGGATCTTCCTCTGTAGACTGAATGAGAGTTTGTTGTTGTTCTTAACTGTTCACCTTAGGAACAGAACATGCCCTTTCTAAACTTTACTTTCTTGGATATTGAAACAGCAAGGTTTTTCTGAAGGTGTCACATATACAGAGCCCTAATGCTTTGCTGATCGCTCTGAGTGCATGGCAAAAATACATAATCCTAAATAGAGATGGACTGATACCATGCTGGGAGATATTGCTGTTACTAAATTTAATAAAATAAGATTGACACGCTTGGTTTTATCATGGCCAGGATCATAGTCTTATAACAATCCAAAATGACACACAGGGAAAATCACTGCCGGCGATTAGAACTCAGACATTCTTGGCTCAATGCAGTAAATTCTTTCATGCCGGAGCAAAAAATGAACAAGCGTCTGCTCTCAAAGTGTACACTGCCAGTACTGAAACTGCATAGCTTCTTTCTCCTTGTGTGGGCAAGTCAGAGACCCCATTCATCAGCTCTTATTCTCACAGGCTGATAAACATAAGACATTTTGCCTTTACTGCTCCAGTTATCCAGAGCATAAAGGTAAAGGGACCCCTAACCATGAGGTACTGTTGCGGACGACTCTGGGGTTGTGGCGCTCATCTTGCTTTACTGGCTGAGGGAGCCAGCGTACAGCTTCTGGGTCATGTGGCCAGCATGACTAAGCCGCTTCTGGTGAACCAGAGCAGTGCACGGAAATTCTGTTTACCTTCCTGCCAGAGAGGTACCTATTTATCTACCTGCACTTTGATGTGCTTTCGAACTGCTAGGTGGGCAGGAGCTGGAACCAAACAATGGGAGCTCACCCAGTCGTGGGGATTCGAACCACCAACCGTCTGATTGGCAAGCCCTCTGTGGTTAAACCACAGAGCCACCCGCGTCTAGAGCATATTAGCCTGTAAAGCAATCACAGGTTCTTCAAACTCACCTGTTCAGTAGGGAGGTAAAATATTCAGAGCTTTCAGATTAAACATGGGCAGAGCCATTGAGTTTTGCACTTGGAAGGTGTTGGTTTATCCACACATGGGAAAGTAATTCTAGTCCCTCTCATCACATCCCCACAGCAAATGTAAAGCATGTTTAAAGCACTTGGCTTCTCTCCTTCCACAAGAATCCTCAGAAGTGTAGTTTGTTAAGGGTGAAATTGCAGCTTCCTAATGAGCAAACTACAGTTCTCAGGGTTCTTTGGTGGAAGCCATGTGCTCTAAATGCATAGTGAGAATGTAACCTATGCAGGCAGTGGGGGAAGGTCTCTTGCCAATTGCCAAGGGTCAAACTACACCTGGTCTGCTCCCTCACAGTATGATGATTGATTGTGCATAGCTTGACCATTGCCCACCACTGTTCCAGTTCAACATCCAGCATTAGACCCTAAGAGCACCATACCATGCAGGTCCCCACAAGCTTGTCAGAAATAGGAGGTGATTAGTGAAATCATGCGGATGGCGCTGTGGACTAAACCACTGAGCCTAGTGCTTGCCAATCAGAAGGTTGGTAGTTCGAATCCTCGCAATGGGGTGAGCTCCCGTTGCTCAGTCCCTGCTCCTGCCAACCTGGCAGTTCAAAAGCATGTCAAAAAAATAGATAAAAAGGTACCGTTCCGGCGGGAAGGTAAATGGCGTTTCTGTGCACTGCTCTGCTTTGCCAGAAGTGGCTTAGTCATGCTGGCCACATGACCCAGAAGCTGTACCACGGCTCCCTCAGCCAGTAAAGAGAGATATGAACGCCACAACCCCAGAGTCGCCGCGACTGGACCTAATGGTCAGGGGTCCCTTTACCTTTACCTTTAGTGAAATGTCATACACCCTAACTTGCTTTGGGCTGCTTACCAGAAGTCCAAGCCAGTTGCGTGCCTGCAGTAAATGTCAGTGAACTCAAAACAGCCAAATCAAAAACCCAAACACACCACAAGCCAATCAGATTGAGGACTGCACAAAGTGTAAAATAGGGAAAAGGGGTACGCCAAAGGTCCATTGACCCAAACAATTCCCACTCAGCCCCAAGTGATGCCTGGCAAATGCCACACTATATTGAGGATTCAAGGATTCAAGTATGGTAACAATTCTCTCAGACACAATTGAATGTCCCCTGAAATGTGGCAGAGACCAATTTAACTCTGGAAATCTACTCTAACCATCATCCTTTCTGGAAATCAACATGGTATACTCTTGGAATTTTCACCCTTTTGTGGGGAAAGAAAACTGGAATGACTATTTCACCAAAGTTATCCAGGGGGGAGACAGGTTATCCATGGAGGCGAGACCCACCATAAGCTGCAGCGCTAGCATGGCTTCTCCCCTGGCCCACCTTCTCTCTTTGTTGCTGTCACTGAAAGAGGCAGCAGCTGCATTGGAAACCTAGCTACCATTTTGCATCCTCCGCAACATCCAAGACCTAACATCTTTGCAGGACATTACAAAGGGAAAATAGCGGCTGCCACAAATAAAATAATATTGCAGAATGCTCAGAGGAAAAATGTAGAAGTATGATATGAAAAAAACTCAAATATTTTCTCAGCTAAATGTCTTATGATACCTTTTGACTCAGCTCTTGTGAAATACCAAGATTTCCCGGGGTAGCTCATTGGATCCATAGCAGACAAGCATTAGTAGTTTGTTCAGTAGTGAGGAGGGACCTTTTAACAACAGTCAAAAGGGAACTTCAAAGCAGAGTGTCTGCCCACTTCTTGTATTGCCTGTCTCTAGAGTAGCAGGGAATTGTATGCCTCTATGCCATTCTTGCTTTGATTGCTTTCCTGCCCAATCACTACTCCTTGCGTCCTCCCATTCCTCCTTCTCTGCCTGGGAAGAAAGTGTCCCTGGGTCCCTGAGGCAGAAAGAAAAGAAAGTGAAGTTGCTCCCATCTCAGGCATTTGGCAGCAGGGTGTGCTGTTTCCCAGCTGGAGGAGGAGAAGTTGGCAGCAGTCGTGACTGGGCAAGCAAAAGAATAGAAAGGGGGCAATAATGACACATTTACCTTTTTTACCTATCAGCATTTAGCTGGCCTCTGGGAAACAGACAAAAAATATTAAGGAAGAGCTGACCCCATGCTCACACCACTGTGAGCTCCCTTTCTACATTACATGTGCATTCAGTCCTTTAACAACCTTTAGATGAATATGGAAAGGCTTCTGCCATACGAATATGGAGTCAATGTGCACTAAATGGTATTTCTGCTTTCCACATGATTAGGCTTATTCTCCTTGCTCTCCTATAAAAGCTCTTCTGCCCTTTAGTTTGTTGGGAGTCTCATCGGAAGTGAAAGGTGACCATTTACTGCAGCTGCTGTATTCTGTATAGCCTCTTTCTCCTCCAGGTTTTTCCAGTTAAACCACTTGGTATTTTCATAGTATAGATATGAAAAAGAACCATAACCAGATCTTACATTCTTCTGGTCAGTGACATTTTCTATGTCAGTGATAAGCCCTTCATTATGAAGCACATTGGCTTCTGCAAACCAACAGCTTCACCTCTCTCAAGTCTTCCAAGCAGCTAGTATGAAAATACAGTACATTTCATTTCATTATACATATGTAGACACAACATAATGACAAACAACCAAGAAAGAGATAAGCATTTTACTGAGATGTTTTGTCATGTGCTCAAAATAAGGAAAGTGTAAACTAATAGTTGCTGGTTTATAAAAGAAGAGGCAACAGATAAATGGTCATTGGATGCAATGGGGTAATAATATGCTAC
The DNA here is from genome assembly GCF_964106915.1 of Podarcis gaigeae. Classification (NCBI taxonomy): domain Eukaryota; kingdom Metazoa; phylum Chordata; class Lepidosauria; order Squamata; family Lacertidae; genus Podarcis; species Podarcis gaigeae. The sequence goes on along the minus strand of NC_139678.1, from coordinate 55,127,748 downwards.
GCAGCCATTATATTCTTTGGTGAGATTAATGCCTGCATGTGAAGGTTCATTTCCAGCTACAGTTCCCATAGTAGTAATGTCTGGAAGCTGCTGTAATTCTGGCCTCAACCCACCCACCTCCAGTCTCTCTCTCTCTCTCTCTCTCTCTCTCTCTCTCTCTCTCTCTCTCTCTCTCAAATGCACACCAGCTTAACCCCACCAAATTTATTCCTGATTTCCTTTAGGGGAAAAACGAGAAAGTAATCAGGCTTTCAGATGTTATAGATTACCAGATGCATTTACTAGGCTAATAAAGTACTGAAAGTATTACATCACCACGTTCCAATTGAATGAGACCTCCAACTCAAAGGCAATTAATCCAGTAGCATTAAAGAGCTTTAAGAAGATTATCTGCAGTCAACAAACGGATTGAATCATTTCATAGAACAATGTGAGGAGACACCTTGTGACCTGATGCTAGGCCAGTGACCCATCCTCAAACTATGGACTCCTGCATTTGGGGACAGGAGAGTGGGACAAGCACATTCATGCACCGCCATCCCTGCAGGAGTTGCACTCTCTTTTCCCCACCCACGCCTTTGCCCAATCTCTGTGTTTGGTGGGGAAGAAGCCCCAGAGTTGTGGCAGTCCTGACGCTTGCGTGGGTGAGCTGGTGGCCTCAGCGTGTTTCTCCACCATTTTGCCCTCTTCTCCTGCCTCCTTAACCTTCCCTCCTGCAGCACTTTCGCTCATCTTTCTGTCCCGTCCAGAAGTGCTTTTAAGAGCCTTTCCTGCACTGGTTGGGTTTGTCTGCTTGCAGGAAGAGCTGCTTCATCTACTTAACATGACATCAAAAACTCAATCAAAACCCCTTTTGTCATGAGAAGCTTCAGAAGGAAAAGTTAGCCTATCAATGCAGTTCAGGCACTGCTGATATGCAGCCAAAATGCATAATCAAAGATGCTTGGCTTATATATAACCACCAGTGGTTTTTTCTGGGGAGACGGAGTGGTATGCATACCCCTAAACATTTTGTGAATCTTTGTACTTTTGTCCATTTACCGTTTTTTCCCCAATTTGAACTATAAAATGGTGATATTCTTGAGTCAAAATGACTAAACATTTATTATTATTTTTAAGAAGAAAAGCACTTTATATAAGAAGCTTTCAGAACACACAATAGATCTTGCTCTTTCTCCAACACGCTGGCAGATCTCTGCATTTTCTCCTCCCACCCGCTGCCTGATCTTCATGCTCTTTCCATGCGCCATGGTGCCTGTGCGTCTGCCACCATATTTTGTGAGTGCCCGGTGCCAATGTGGGAAATGTTGTGGGTGCTCGGGCACCCAGAGCCCCAGGGAGTTGGCGCCTATGTGAACAATATGTCAGTCATGTTTTGCTATTATATATACAAGTTTGACTGCCTTATATTGACTCAGTCCATTGGGCTAACTGTCTCAGTACTATCTACTCTGACTCTCCAGGATCTTCTTCATATATACAGTATATAACATGTTTTAAACATTTTTAAAATATTTTCTGTTTTACAATTTAGAATATTCATTTAAACAACCTTAAAATATCAATGACTTCCCTTCTTTTCTTTCCATGGTTCCTTTCACATAAGATAAATCCCTGAATATTTTACATAAATGAAACCATCCAGTATTCCAATATTGCACCCATCAAAACTTATTTACACTGTTGAATTTATCTTAATGCTGCCAGCATTTTCAAGTGTACACAATCTCCCCCCATATATTCAATAAACATTTTCCAATCTTCTTTAAACGTATGTTCTTCTTGTTCTCTTATTCTATATATTAAGTCCGCAAGCTGCACATATTCCATCAGTTTAAGTTGCCATTCTTCTTTAGTTGGGACCTTGTTCGTTTTCCATTTTTGGGCTAACAAAACACAGGACGCTCTCTCCAGGATCTTCAACAAAGTCTTTTCCCCCTGTGGTAATTGTGCAGCACACGATACATGTAGCACAGATGATAACGTGTGTATTGTATACAGCAGGGATATGGAAACCTGTTGCCTTCTAGATGTTGTTGGACTCTGCATCCCATCAGCCCCAGTCAGCATGGCCAATGGGTAGGGTTGATGGGAGTTGCAGTCCACCAACCTGCCTGCACACCTTACACACATTGTCCTACACACAACTAACTGCCCTGCAGTGGGGTATGACTGGATGAAACTTTAATGGAGACCAGGGGACAGGGGTGATGTTATCTTTCAAACAGGATTTAAAGGGTTATGTTGGGATATGTGACCCAGTCTGGCATCACCAACAACTAGGTCTTAAAGACGAAGGGGATAGAGTAGGGACTTTCTGACCAATTACCCCCGTAGACTCACATTAGTGGGCTATAAATCAATGTCCAATACTTATATATGTCTCGTAAGTGGTAATATTTTAAACAATAATCAATTTTATTATCCTGGGATTTCCTTGATTCTCCCTATCAGTAGTTGTATTCATCAAATATGGCTATTATGAAATCAATAAAAATGCTTGACAGTTATAAAGTGGTGAAGCAGCCAGGAGGGTGATCTATACACAACTTTAGAAACTAACTCCACCTTCCAGATGTCATAAATCACCAAGCCAATATGAGCATGAGGTGATGGCTTAAATCCCAGAGACTTCGTGAAGGAATGAGGACATCCAATTGATCAGTTACATTGTCAGTCTTGAGGAAAATGGTCAAGGATAAAGATGATCATGTTTTACTAGTCAATGTGTGTAGCCTTAGAAGCACACCTGAAAATTAACAACCTGATTTAACAACATGTGAACATTTCCTATAAATTGCTCCTTAATAATAGCAAAGGGCTTCCCTCACAAACCTGCAAAAGCAGTAATTGTCACTGGTACCTCCAGCTGCTAATTAAAATGTATATCTTTCTTTACTTTTACATAACGTAAATAGTATCTCGGGTTAAGAACTTCAGGATGAGAACAGAAATCACGTGGTGGCAGCGGAAGGCCCCATTAGCTAAAGTGGTACCTCAAGTTAAGAACAGTTTCAGGTTAAGAAAGGACCTCTAGAATGAATTAAGTTCTTAACCCAAGATACCACTGTACTCTTTTTCTGGTTTTCCTAAGGCCCTTAAAGAAATTATTCTTTATGGATAATATTAAAGGCAACAACCATAGTAAATGAAGAAGAGAATTCTAAATTGGGGTAGGGAACCTTGTGCATGGAAGCCAATTGGAACTCCCCAGATCTCTCTGTATGGTCCTTGGGACTCTCCTAAGACCACACCCTTCTCTAGTCTCACCCCTCACTGACTGTTTTTGCATCCCTGGAAGGTGTCCTTGAACTCAGACAATGCCTGTTGCTTGCCTGGATAGAGACAGGAGTGTGTGAGTGAATGAAGGAACTTGTCAACTGTACAAAGGTAAACTGTACACACTATTTAGGCTTATTATAAGTGATTGTGTGGGATACCAACAGTCATCAGTAGTCTTTGTAAACAGAACAAAACTGAATTTTTCCCAAGGAGCTCTATCCCCTTTTCACTCGTATTGCCGGAGACGCACTTTCCGAACAACTGGGCTTGATTTGCAAACCACCTAACATTTACCAGATGGAAATGCGTGTATTTATTTTGCCATCGTGGCTGAGTAGCAACTTCATGGCTTCATTAAGTTACTGCCATAGGGACTATTAGGGGATGTGGGCCAGGTGCTTCAGGTCCACTCTGTTTCTCATTTGTCCAGCCTTAACTTCAGAGTTTGTAATTTCTTTTAAAGTACACATGAAAATTCATCAGCATTTGAGTGCCCACTTCTCTTTCCATGAACATTTTTGTATGCTGTTTTGCCCAATATTCACATTTTTGCCACCAGTTTCCCCTTTCCTCCTTCTCATGTCTCATTTTCTGTTGTTTTCTCTGCTGCCTCTCACTGGATAAATGCCCATTTTCTCAACCATAAGTCTGCCAAAACCAAGATTCAGATTGTCTTGTTGCCAAAACTGAGCTTCTTGTCAGCATCTTTCAATATTGCTTTCCCTTCTTCTTGATAATGTTGATATTTGTTCTGAGATCTGGAATCCAGGAGTGCTTTTACCCTTCTCTTTGCTTTTCTCTGCGTGTTTAGGTTTTGCCAAGTTGTGTTATGCTTCATTTATCGCTATATCGAGAATCAAGACTTTCATTTTGAAAGATAATGCAACATTTTAGTTTGTTCCCTTATTATTTTTCTCACAGTTTATTGCAACATTCTTGTCATCAGTCTTCATGCATCTACCTGAAGGCTGTCTTCAATGCTGCTGTCTACAGCTTGTGTGGGAGGGCGGAGCAACAGAGCTTGGGGTTTCATGGGTGCATTGGTGGGAGTGCTGGATTGGTTCCACCAGTGCACCCATGAAGGCCCAACCTCATCAACACCCTGTCCCAACCCCGACCAATCCAAGTGGGCAGCAGCAGCAGCATGCTGCTGTCCAGAGGACCACTCCATTGACCACAACAGCTACTCCTACCTTGTTCCCCTGGCTTTTCTTTCTTTCTTTTTTATGCGTTTTTCTCATTTGGGACCTGTGCTCCACACAGGTACCAATTTTGTAGGTAAGCCTAAGATTTTTCCACTCTGTTCCCTGCTTGCCTCTGAGCACTTCATTCGAACATACCTAGTCCTTACTCCTTCTATTTCATTTCACTTTCCTTTCCTTCTAAATTGCACCTAGCAATTTGGAGGACTACTACTGTTAGAAGATGCATCCTACCTCTCTCTATATCAATCCTTTGTTGGCCTTGTCACAGAGCTGATTTGTCCTGGCTTCTCCATGCCTCTAGCAGCAGTACCAATTCCATGCTGCTTTCCAAGAGTCGGCTTCTGTTTCTAAATACATCTGCTCTGTACCAAAATACAGCACTGGCTCACAGTTCTCTGCCCAGACTCCCAGTTGATGGACATAAGAAGAGTTCAATCTAGAAAGTGGTATTTGAGGGACTATTGATCAACTTGCATATTGCCCGCCAGATGGTGGGTGTAGTCAGGGAAATCCTTTTCAATGTTGTGCCAAATTTGAGAGCTTCTTGCAACAAGTGAACTGTATATTCTACAGAAGGCTTTTTGAACATATTTTGAATGGCCTTATGCTTTACTCCTGGCTTGGACAAAAAAAGATTGGCAATGCACTGACATGTATTTAAAACATTGCTTGCAGATAAATATTCTCTTTCAAAAGACAAGGGTTCCCCCCCCATTCTGCATTTTTAAAGTCATCTGTGTGACTTTAAATGTGGTGTCTTTCAAAGTTACATGGGAAATGCATTATCTCCACTGCAATATTTTAAAGAAAAATTGATGCCCACCTTTCCTTGCTTGTGTACATTAAGTTCACTCTTAAGCTCAACAAATGGAAAAAAATCTGTTGAGTCTTGTCCACATTTGAGCATTATTTAACTGTCAACCCATTTCCCTTGTTTCAATTTAGAGTGGTGCAGTCCACACCCATACATATTCACATTTATATATAATAACTTTGGTTTTCCTATTCATACCTGTATGTATGTCCCTACCTTCTAATTTGCTGATTCTATTATGTAGCTTAAGGACCAACATAACATGTGGGCAGATAGCCATGCACGTACCATGATTTAGTTTAGTTTTTTTAAGAATTCCTGCCCTGGAAGTGCACAAAGACAGCACACATAAAGTTGCAAACTCTCAGCACACACTTTTCAGCATGCTTTGCAATATCTGGTGTTGACATTTTTAAAATCCAAGGGATCAGCATAATATACACATACAAGCTCCCAAAAAGAAAGTGTTTTAGCAGCAAAACAGGTACATTTATACTCTAAGGTTGCACAGACACCTGAAACTTGTACACATAGTACTGTAACTATTAAACAGGTAGTATTAGAGTGCAGTAATATATCCTTTGTATGTGAAAGGTCCTAGATTCAATTTCTGGCATCTCCAGGGACATCTCTAAAAGACTCCTGCCTAAGCCCAGGAGTAGATCTAAATAGACCAGTGACCTGGCTTGGTATAAAGAGATGCAAATTATATTCAAATATAACCTGTATTGACCTAATACATTTCCAACCATATAAATCATTGGTAAAGCATCCATTTCAACAAATATTATTTTTTCAAATTTGTACGGATGAAAGAAAACTTCTAATTTCCTGGGGGGGGGGGAATAATATTTCTGATCAAATTCAACTTGAATGAGTCTTCCATTTGTAGGAACTTTAAAGAGACTTATTTGTTGAAACAGATAGTTTACCAGAGATTCATAGTATTTATTGTTATTGGTACAGTGTTGAAAACTAAGTTTTAGTACAAAGTCAACACCATTTGGATATAATGTAGGTGTATCTGTGATGCAGATAATTACTGTATTATTAGACTCTCAGGGGGTATTTTATTTGACCCAGGATCATATTTGACACTTCCTATGTAGGTGAGTGATTATCAGCCCAACCTTACTAAAGTTTTGCAAAGTGGTACTGTGAATTGACCTGCTTTGCTTATACATTTTCTTTTTTCCTTCTTTTTACTGTTGTGGAGCAGCCTAAAGACCCATAAATTTTGCATTAAAATATTATTAATGTTTAGTTGGAAGTTTTCAGAACATTTCCACACCAGTGCTAAGACAAAAAATACTGAACAGTGAAACTCAGCCATCTTTCTTCTGGCCCTTTGCCTATGCTTACAGCACAAGAATAAATTCTGCCGCTTGTATCTAAACCAGCTTTGGAATCAGACTTTGCCTCCTATTTGCATAATGGCTGAAAAGGAGGGAGATCCTTGCACCCTCAATGCCCTCATTGTGAAACTCAGCACAGTTCAGCCTTTTCTAGCCTTCATTATGCAAGCAATACACCTGTATAAGGAAGCTGGAAATAAAGGAATTATGGAAATGTGATGGAAAATACATGGAAATAAAGGCATTGTTATAAGGAAGCCACCTACCTCTCTCCTATGAAATTCAAATGTTAAGCCACATTATTAAAATAATACTCAAGCCAATTACTCAAATATTGGCATAACAGGATGAGACATCTAGGTAGAAGCAGCCAATGGGATACAAAAAATATATATGAAATTTTATGTGGGGTGTCTGGGAAAGACAAAGAAAAAGATTTAAATCAAAATACTTACTAATTTCAGGAACAGAAATCTTAAAAATGAGGAATTTAAAGAGCATTTGTAATGCTGGTTCCCACTAGCAAATTGTTCCCATTTGAAGAAATGAGAACTTATTTAATACTATTTGAATATATTTTCTGAATGCTCAGGTGGGGAGAGCAGCTGCTTTTTGCCTTTTAATCTTTCAGTTTATATAAATGTAAGAGGCTAAACATGGACTGTTGTGGCCTGTTGTTTGAAGCCAACCTTCCCATTATTATGAGTGATATCCAGTGTTAGTTAGTTTACCCATTGAAATCAGGGGACTTAAGCCCATTGACTCAATGGGTCTACTTTAAGAATGACTTAGTTGGATACCATCATGGGCAATATTCTGCTAATGCATTCTGTCAGTGCAATGATTCCTACTTGTACAATAGGTCTCCCCCCTGCTTCTCCATGTGTGCTTGTACCCCCCCAAAAGATATCTGATCCAGAGGGTTGTGGGGAACCCCTAGAGCACATTTTGGGGTACAGGGGAAGGAGGAGAGGAGAATGTTCTGTTGAGCAAGCAGAAATCCTTGTACCTCCATAATTTTTGGGCAGCACAATGAGAATGGGTAATTTTGACTGATATTTGCATGGAGAATTCAATGGGAGGGAGCACATACAGACTCCAAACAAGACTTGAATTTTGTTTAAAACTTTGGACTAAGTACATTGGTGAGAGAAGAGGTGACTTCTCCCACCCCCAATAGTGCCAAACTATTATAAAACATTTATTTGGGGTGTTGGCTGCTGGAAGTTTACTAAACATTATGTCTAGAAGACATTACAACCAATTGGAACAGTACAGGGTTTTAGGAATAGTTTTTGGAATTTCCTAATTATAAAATCTTAACAGTATTATTAATATGGTGACCAATCATTTTGTGCAACCTTTCAAATTATCTGTCAGTTCTCTTAAAACTCACATAGGTTTTTATTTATTTATTTAATTAATTTATTTATTTTGTTGGGGGGATTCACTGTTGCCATGCTGACATAAACCCAAATCATACTTCAAAATATGCCTCTCAATGGGCCCAGTGCAAAATACACCTGAGGCAGCTCATAAAACACAGAGCGTATGATTCACATATTCCCTGTGAGCCCAGAACAGTAAACATCTGCTTTAAGGATGAAGCTGAATTGTCATCTGTGAGTCATTGATGCATCTATGGTGCTTGCATTTGTCTAATATAATGCTGGATCTCATTGCGCTAATAATGAGAAAAATGAATTCAGCAGGGTAAATTCTATCTTGTATGTGAAAAGGTAGTTTCCCCCCTATTTGTTCCTGACACACTGATAACTATAACCAGTGTCTCTTGCTTGTTATAAGGCAGGACTAAATAATATCTATTCACTCAACTATTCATTAAGCTGTATAAATCTCCATCACATCCCTCCCCACCAAAACTGTCTCCTCTCTCTCTCTCACACACACACCATGTGCATGATGTTCCATACCAGTGATCCCTTTGTTCCCCTCTTCTGTACCTTCTACAGGAAATTACTAAGGAAATTACTGTTCTGAGAAATCAAGGCTATTCCTTCCCTCATCTACCAACAGAAAAGCAGAAGGTAGTTATTTCTTGTACATGGACTGTGTATCTTGTGTCATAACATTCTAAATGAAACCCAGGTAATATTGGCCTGAAATCCAGGGCATATGTCGTTCTGCTCAAACAGTAGCTTTAACTAGTGTTATCATTTATAGAACACTGAAAACACTTCACATGTGCTATCTTATTAATCCTGGGAACAGTCCTGCAAGTTAGGCCAGTCAAGGGGGCTCGGGCTAAGAGAATAATGACTTACCTAAGACCACCTGTTGAGGCTGAGGTCTGTAGAACTTGAAAAAGGTTTTCCCCTTTTTTGAAATGTTGACAATTGCTATGAAATATTGCTGTGGGGTGGTCTCCAACTGGAGTCCCTTCACTGACAGGAAGCATCTGTCAGAAGAATGGGGAGGAAATATTCAGCTATGTATCATCTCCTTGTAGCTCTGTTGTTCACTAAAATCTTCTCTGAAAGGTTCTTGCAGGAACTTACCACAGTTTCAATATGAGAATATTCCATAATTTCTGTAAAACCCACTTGCTTCGCCTAGATTTTTCTTACAGCGAAAGTGAAAAATGGTTGAAGTTATTTAAACTCTGTTCTTTTGTGACCAACAGTAGATTTAACTTTGTTTTGTTACAACTAAAATAACGTAATGAATATTTATGAGGAAAGCACCAGAAAGTTTCCTAGGAATTGAAGGAAGTATTTATATTTATCAAATTGATTACTTTTTTAAAACCTTGTTTCTATTTGTAGCACACACCAATGGTTCCAAGGATGGTTGCCAATTACTTTGTCCCATTATCGCAGGGATTTCTGCTTGCGGAAAAGAACTTCCCCAGCGTGAACCCCACCCTCTTCCCATATCTGTTCCAGAGGATTGGAGGAACCCATAGAACAGATTAAGGGGCTGAGGGGGGACAGAAGGGGGGGGAGTTTCATTTTGTAATCATACATACTTCTCTGATTTCTAAACATCACTCTGTTAAAACCCATGAGATAAAACATACAGTTGTTGTTCTCTTTGTTTCAGGTATTTTAAAGCCATCTTTTAGGATCAAGTTCTCACAAAGTGGTATACGCCATAATATAAAAAGGTAAAGGGACCCTGACCATTAGGTCTAGTTGTGGCCGACTCTGGGTGCTCATCTCGCTTTATTGGCCGAGGGAGCCGGCGTACAGTTTCCGGGTCATGTGGCCAGCATGACTAAGCCACTTCTGGCGAACCAGAGCAGCACACGGAAACACCGTTTACCTTCCCGCTGGAGTGGTACCTGTTTATCTACTTGCACTTTGATGTGCTTTTGAACTAGGTTGGCAGGAGCAGGGACCGAGCAACAGGAGCTCATCCCGTCATGGGGATTCAAACCGCCAACATTCTGATTGGCAAGTCCTAGGCTCTGTGGTTTAACCCACAGCGCCACCCGAGTCCCTACGCCATAATATAAACATAGAATAAAAAAATCACAATATTTGATAAAAACAGTCACCATAAAAACACCATAAATATGCAAATTACAGTCAGCTGCATTTGTCTGTAACATCTGTTATTTCTCAGTTACATCAAAGTCAAGTGTGACTCTTCAGCTCGCTGACTGGAAGTGGTGTTGGCAAGATTTCTTTGTGTTTAGAACAATAGCCAGTCAGTCTTAGACCCGGAGCAGGAAATCTGTAGAGGTCTGGTTTGCTCTCTGCAAGAATCCAGCGCCATCACATTGGGGAGCCATCCAGAAACATAATGGGGAAGATCTGTTGAAGTGTTAATACTATGAACCTTTCATGTTATACTCAATCTGTATATAGATGTAAATAAACTCCAGTGGTTATGTGCTGCAGCTAAATGACGAAGTGGGAGAGGGCGCTCAGGAACAAACAAGTCAATGCCCTGAGCCACTGGATGGCTCAGAGGTTGTGGATGTTCCAGAGGTTAGCCAGAGTTTTGACAGGAGCACGAGTCATATCATTGCCCTAGTGAGATTCATTGCACTGGATCCTGCCACTGCACCCAAGGACACTAAACCCAAGATGTGTGTTGGACCGCTTAGATCTCTTGCTAATCAGAGACAGTGATGTGCATAACCATAGACTTTCAAGGGGGAAAAAGTGACTAGGAATAAATAGGTTTTTCATATCTATTTGAAGGCTTGTACTGCTGTTTCTTTTATGGTTTCCAGTTAGGTACAGGAAATATTTTGCTTGTTGGTTTTCATACGATTGCGTACAATGGATGCTTTGCACTCCCAACACTGAAAGAGAACAGTTGAAATTCCCCATTGCTGCAATTAACTGAAGGCAATTGGAGGGTTTGTGCTTTAAAAGCATTTAGCTTCTTGGTGTGATTCCCCAAAGCTCTTCACCCCTTGTGGCTAATAAAAATCCCACTGGTTGGCATTGGGAAAGCAATGCCCTTTGTGCTCAAGCTTGAAAATCAGATAAAACAATTATGTTTCTCCTCTATTTCATGTTGCAGTTCCAGCGGTTAAAGTAATATTCTTGTCCTAAACAATTAACTGTTGTGCCTTGCTAAACAGCTGCTCTATTCCACCCCAGAGATGGGTGGTTTTCATTGGTGAATAAAGTAATTTCTCCATCTCCCATAATTCCCCACAGGGGTATTCTGAAGCTTAATTAACTTGCTGTTTTAAAACACTTGGAAATCCTTAGCTAAAACTAGCTCTAAGAATGCAAATTAGTCATAATCATCATTATTCTTTACATGAAAATCCTAAAAAAACTGTTCATTGAAATATTTTCATTTAAAGTTATTCTAGCCTCTTTGGTAATCTTGTCTATATTCTGAAATACCGTAGGTTTTATATCCCCACAATTTTCCACAAAAGAATCATCAAACATAAACAGTAGCATACAGTGGTACCTCGGGTTAAGTACTTAATTCGTTCTGGAGGTCCGTTCTTAACCTGAAACTGTTCTTAACCTGAAGCACCATTTTAGCTAATGGGCTTCCTGCTGCTGTTGTGCCGCCAGAGCACGATTTCTGTTCTCATCCTGAAGCAAAGTTCTTAACCCGAGGTACTATTTCTGGGTTAGCAGAGTCTGTAACCTGAAGTGTCTGTAACCTGAAGCGTAAGTAACCCGAGGTACCACTGTATAAACAACTGAGTACAGGTGCACCAACTTTATGGGGCTGAGGTCTCTATAGACCCCCCCTTGTCCGCTGGGAGGGGGCTCACCTCCCCCAATCTTGAGGGGCAGAGGAGGCCTGAAGGAATGTGGCCTGAAATGGCCTGGAGTGATGTCAACCCAGGCCAACTAGCGTAACCTGGCATATGAAAGTAGCATTGGGAGAAGGCACACACAGCCCCCACAATGTTGGGCAAAATTTGGCGCCTGTGACCAAGTATCACCATTAACATTCAGATTGGTGGTTGTGCAGTTGTGCAGTGCCCTCCCTAGTGAGGTAGGCCTATCTTCATTATTCAGTTTCAGGAGGAATTTGAAAAAAATAAAATAAACCTGTTTACTCTTCCTGGCCACCTTCAGATCATTGGCTAGAAGTACATTTCTCGTCCAATTTACTTTTAGAATGTTGTTGTTGTTTTTTTTTAAAAAAAACAACCTGTAACTGCTTTTAGATGTTTTTAATTGCAATTTTAGAACGTTTTAATCTGCTTTAGAATGTTTTTGTGTTTAAATTTGATATCTGCTTGCTGCTCTGGGCTCCTTAGGGAAGAAGGGTGGGATGTAATTCTAATAAAAAAGATTCAATAAAAATGATGTAAAACTGCAGCACCTTAATGCACACAGGGAGCTGCCTTGTGCTAAACAGCTTCTGTGTTCACTTCCTAGTCAGCTTGTGCACCTAATGCATTTCATATGCGCAAAGCCTGTGCTGATGTGGAGCACTCTGTTCATATTAACAGGGTAATTGAAAAAATTGAATCCAACCACAAGCATTCTCAGAGTCACTCCTAATTGAATAGTCAAACACGTACACAACACTCTGGTTGATGTTCATCCTTAGGCCTAGTGCTGTGTCAAGACCTACCCTCCAGTTTTGCAAAAAGCTTTCTTCCCTTGTAAAAAAGGCATCTGTACACCTGTCACATTTTTAGGGCAATTTAGGATTTCTTTATAATTCTTTAGAATTTGGAATTGCAGAATATTCATTGTTGTTGCAAGGTGGCCAATGAAGAAGGGTGTTTTTCTTTCCATTAAAACATTCCTCCCACGATTTCTGATTTGAAAAAGCCCTTAACAGGAGTTACCTCATTAAGTATCCCTCTGGGGTTTAACTGAAGTATAGCAAGCTGAAGAAGCTGGTTACCAAGCACCTGTGATTGTGTGCTGATTGTGCTTTTTAGTGACTCCCCCCACCAGTCTTTATTTAAACAAAATATTTCCACACCGACTTATTTTAAAATAAAAAGGCATTGTTTTTCTAAAAAAGAACAATGGACAGCTGCCAAGAGAACCCTGATAGACAGACTTTGCAGCTTGCTGTGCTTACTGGAAAGCACTTCTGCGGACATCATGGGACTTTAAGGAAGATTAGGTTTCCTGGAAGACTTCAGAATAGAGAGTATTGGAGAAAGGATTGGTAGAAAGGGCATTCAGAAAACCCCTTGGTCGCCTTGAAAGAATGGCAGGCGCAACATAAACCTTGCACTCCATCCATCAGAATTTCAGTGAAATGTCTCTCCCCTTCTGCAATTTTCAGTTTCAATTTCCTTTTTCATTAATTAATGAGAAATAGTGTTTAGAAATAGAATAATCTTTTAGGCCAGCACTGCTTAGGATTGCACCACATCAAATTCCACTGAGATCAGTAAGACTTAATAGGATCTAGTGCTGAGGGTGTATCATAAAATTGTAAGGTTGTCATCATGTTACAATTTACATGGTCACCAATAGGTGGCCATAGAAACAGCAGTGTGATGAGAGAACAACAGGAGGGTAGCCCAGGCTGGAGTAAATAGGTTGCATGGGTGAAGGGTGGCCCAGGCAAGCTGCAGAGGAACAGGCAAGGCAGACCAGGATAGCTCTCCATTAACTATCCTACTCTACTGCCTTTGGGAGAGCCATCTATGAGGGGTGTGATGAACTGTAAGATGAGGGAGATTTGGCCAGGTGTAATGAAAGGTTGGCAATGAGGATTGGCAGAGGGTGGTATGTAAGCAGGATTCAAGAGCTATGTGAGCAGTGGCCACAGCACTGTGTGTGTGTATTTACATTGTTAGGGTCAGAAACAGCTTGTCCTGTTGGACAGAGCTGGGTGATGCAAATCCAGTGCTGCTGCGGGTGTGTTTGCACTGCACCAACCTCCCTATCACCTCACCTCTATCTCACTGCCTCCCGGTTAGCAACATCAGCCTACCTGCCATGAAGCTAGGATAGCCACTCTGCCTGGTTAGTGTACTTCAGCTGAAAAGAGGCTGTGCATAAGGGAGGTTGTGTTGGATCATTGCCATATATTTTCAAAATGGAAATGAATGGATGCCATTTGAATGCAAGAAGAAAAGGGTTAGCAGTCCAACTGGTGACATTCATGCTGAGTCAACAATTATCTCTAAGCACACTTTGAATAATTGTGGCTCTCTTATTTTAGGAGTTACTAAATAATAAGACTGAATTCACATTTGGGTCAAAATAGCCACTTGTGTGTTTATGATTTTAGACTGCTTGCTGTTGTTGGAGAGTCAGGCCAGCGCTGCCATTCAGCAGGGTGAAGTGGTCTACTTCAGGCGGACTATGAAGGGAAGACAAAGCAAGGCAAGAACTGGTATTTGAATGGTGCAACAAGACTTTCAAATACGTTATGTGATGGCTCTAGCAAGAGGCTGGGTGCTATTTGGGTTCTGTTTTTGGCTTCAAAGTAAGAAGAAACAGAGGAGATGTGATAGCTAAAGGGGAATATTCTGCACTCACAATGGAAATGCACTTGTGGGCTGTGAAGCTTTCCTATGGAAATCTCTGTACTCCAATGATGTTGGGTCACACCTCTGTATTTATATCAGTTTGGCTGACAGCACTCTGAGGTTAATGTGGCATGTGGAAAGCCTCTTTCAGCTGCACACCAAAATGCAAAGGTTTCTTTGCTAAACAGCTGGTCAGTAGGGAAGCTGACAGGCTGTGCAACACAAGCGAAGAGATGCTACTAATTAAAGTTACTGTAGAAGTTCAAGTAACATTGAGGTCCAAGGCCAGTAAAACAGTCAAGCACCCAAAATTGTGACCCAATGCATCAAAAACCTGGCATGTCTGAGGGAGGTCATTTGCATACTTCTCCAGGAAGCACATTATTGTCTTGGCTGCTATTACAGCTCCAACAAGCATTCTGTACTCTAGCAAATCTTGATTTTGGCAATATTTTAATCAGTGGTTGTGCCTGCCAAACAACGGTAGATCCAGTCCACTGTGAGCACAACCCTTGTACGTGGAAAATATTATGTTGCAGTTCTGAAAAGCTTTACCCCTTTGCCCTTCACTGCCTGTGAACATGCACACTTCCACAAGGTTGTACCTTTTTGTGCGAAAAACCACCTTGTTTAGGAAAGCCTACCAAAATGCTTAGAAATGCTGATGCAAATTTAAACCTGTTTTAGTATTTCAAATTTTTGTATGTTTTTAAAAATTGTAAATGTTTCTCGATCTTTTTGTTTTTATCTTCTTTTTTAACACTAGGAAGCAGTATATAAGTTTCATGAAATAAGCAAATAAACAAATAAATATATAAAGGGCCTTTTGGGAAAATGTGTATTCCTTGGACCTCAGTCACAATGTCAGGCTCCTTATGCACTTCACATTTAAAACACGATTATGCAACTTTAAACAGTCATGGCTTCTCCCAAAGAATCCTGGGAACTAAAATTTAATAATAATTGATTTATACCCCATCCATCTGGCTGGGTTTCCCAGCTTGTTAAGGGTGCTTAGAGTTATTAAGATACACGTATTTCCCTAATAGAACTATTTTAAAAAATATATTAATTTTTCAACAAAAATAACAGAAATAAAAAACAAACATCAACAAACACAACAACAAACACAAACAAAGAAAATTGTATATAAAAACAATATAAAATCCATGAAATGGGATTCTCCAAATCCCGTGACTTCCCTCCCCTGGTTCCTTAATTTTCCTTTTCAACTGCATATCATATCTACTCTAAATTATTTTTCTACCTCAAATTTCTTACATTATTTCTGAAATTACAAGTATTCTTAAAATCCTGCCAATATATTGACCTGTTTACAATACTTTTGTAAGTACCAAATAAACATTTCCCATTCTTTTTAAATTTCTTGTCATTTTCATTTCTGAGCTTTCCAGTTAATTTTAGCCATTTCAGCATAGTCCATTAACTTGGTTTGCCAATCTTCTTTGGTCGGGACTGCTTGCTCTTTCCATCTTTGGGCTAACAGTATCTGGACAGCAGTCACAGCATACATAAACAATTTTTTCTGCCTCATGGAACTATTAATTTCCTAGGAAGAGGGATTGATTGTTAAACCACTCTGGACTTGCAGGACCAGGCATCAGACTTCCCATCCCCAACCTGCATAATGAGAGATCAAAGAGAGTGGTTTTGGGTCAAAACAGGCGACAACTTTATTGAATACAGATGAAAGAGGTTTGGCTTAGGCATGGGGCAATTAAAATACTTCTGGCCCGCCCGCCGGAAGTGACGCAAGGTGGGGATTCCTAAGACTTACATCTAATAGGGTGATCCCCACAGGGACCACCATCTGGGGGAGTACCTTTGGCCCTGGCCCCACCAGGGCCACTCTCCCCCGGATCCCTTTAACAGGATACCCAGTGTTTAGAGGGGCAGGCAGGGACCACAACCTCCCTTCCATCCGAAACAAAGGATTGCTCCAATGCCCAACCAGTTGTGATGATTTGCTATGAGGTAGGCAAAACCACTGAGTCAGTGCCAATTAGCCCGGTGGGCAAATTCCTACCCGGTTTCATCAATGGACAGCAAGCACTGTAGCCACAGCAAAATCGTTGACTATCAGCTTAAACCGAGGGTGGGTGGGGAAAACTCGATGCAGGAAGAAACCAGCTGAGCCCAGGGTGCTGGCTGCATAAATGAGTGAGGGGCAGATCCAAGGGAAGCCCATTGTTGGCTCCATTGGCTCTGCCCCTTGCGCAGCCCAAGTCCAGGCCTGCAACCCCATTTGCCAAAGCAGGGTGCAGGCATAGGATCTGCTTCCTGATAGGCAGAGGGGGCTTATGCCCCTTCCACCAATCAGGAAGGGCCCAGCAGGGTTGAATTCCTCCGTCAGGGCCCCAGTGAAGCCTCCTCCATCTCGAAATGCCACCACATGCAAAAGGGTGAGCAGGCTTGTAGATCCAGGGCCGTCTTTAGCAGATGCGGCGTCGGGGTTGCAAATATCCGCCCAGTGCCCCCAAATTACCGCAGATAGTGGGGGGGGGGGGTTGAAGCTGTGCACTGACAGCCAGGGGGGCACAACTCTCCCCCCTGCTGCTGCGGGAGAGCAATCCCTGCAGAGGCTTGGGAGGGAAGCTGCACGCCCCCCAGCCATATAGTTGGTGCACTGCTTCATCCTAAGCCTCTGCAGGGATCACTCTCCTCCCACGGAAGCTTGGAAGGCTAGCTGCATGCCTGCCAGCCATACAGCTGATGGGGCGCAGCTGGCGGGCGTGCAGGGAAAGGGCAGGCCACTGGCAAAGCTACGCAGCTCCCCCACTCGCTGCGGCACACCTGAGAGGCCGGCACCCTGGCGCAACGCACCACTAAGCACTATGGGAAAGACAGCTCTGTGTAGATCTGTGAAAGCAATAGGGGCCTTCTAACAAGTCTCAGAACTGATAAGAATAGCCCCATCCTTACTAATTGTTAAAACGAAACAAAAAAATCTATTCCCAACCATTTTTTTCCCAGATGTCACACAGTTTATCTTTCATGGTAGTAGCTTGCATCCTCAGCCTGCCAGTCCTTGCAGGCTGGAAACGATCCCTTCTGGGCACCCCTTTGCTGTACAATGGTGCAGCATTATGTCAACACATGCTGTGTTTTGTATGAATAATGTATACTAATGTAATGGGTGAATGAGAAATGCCTACGTTTAAGATACGGGTTCATAAATGCAATGGTTGTCACAAGGGCTTAACCAAAACAAAAGAGAAGAAAACTCAT
Source organism: Podarcis gaigeae (assembly GCF_964106915.1). Taxonomy (NCBI): domain Eukaryota; kingdom Metazoa; phylum Chordata; class Lepidosauria; order Squamata; family Lacertidae; genus Podarcis; species Podarcis gaigeae. Next base: position 55,109,937 of record NC_139678.1, on the reverse strand, counting down.
TCTGGCCTCCCATTGACTCCTATAATGCCGCAACCTTTGCTCTTCTGCGTAATTTCAAAACATCTGCCTGCAGCAACTGAAATTTCTGTGAACTTTTCTTCTTAGGCTTCATGGAAGATTCAAGAATCAAAATAATCCTTTGTTATGGGAAAGCAGGTGATGTTTTTCCAAGGGGTGTGTGTGTGAGAGAGAGAAAAACAGAGAGAGAGAGAATATGACCCAATTGTGAGAAGATTGCTAGGACCAAATTAGATGTGAGGCTATGCAAGTCAACAGAAAGCACAACACAGTCTCTCTCCACCACCCACAAGGTTATGAGCAGATGATTTTCACTGGGACCAAAGTATCCAGAGAAGGATGGATTAACTTTTCACTCCCAATTTCACTCCTAATAAAAATCTCCCCCTCTGCTATTAGTTCTAGAACCAAAGGTCTCATTGCCACAATGGCAGGTATCCCCCCACCCAAGGGCTGATAGCAGTGCAGGGGGGCGGGATTTTTGTCAGGATCATGCATATACAGGGAAGGCTTATGCTGTCATCCCTGAACATTGGGTGGTCCCAATTAAAACCATCCCACTCATGCTGTTAAATGAAAAGAAAACCCTGATACGCCTTCTACTGATGTATTTATCAACATGCCTAGTTTGTTCCTCAGAGTATATTACTGCAAGTTTCCCTGAATCTTATGGTTTACTTTTTAGAAAGTAAATATTTCCCCCCTCTTTTTTTTATAAAAAAAATGAAATTAATCTTTCTCTCATTCTCCTCTTCATGCTAGCACTCCTTGATACAGAGCCTGCAGCAAATGTGAAGTCTGCTGAGAGTTGTATTATAATACATTCAGTCAGGCTTGATTTAATGGCATCTAAGTCTAATCAGATTCCCTTTGAAAACAGAGCTGGGCCAGAATGGGAGGTCCTTTCCTTAAATTTTACATCTTGCAATCACATATAAAACTAGCTGAGTGTTACTTATACACGAAGAAGTAGCTTGAGGATATATGATGCTAATGTACTATCTTCAAGAAACACTAACCCTATCCAGTCATTCTCTCCCTTGTATGAGTACGTGTATGATTTTTGTTTCGTTGTCTGTTTTATGGAGCCTAGCAGCTGCATAAATAAAAATAAAAACCACCATGATGTAACTTTCTGCCCCATGTTGCATGGCTATCACCACTTCAGCAGCCCTTCACAAATTGAGGGCTGAATTTCTGCAGTGAGGAGCTTGCTTTATTCATGGAGGCAGGCTTCTAAACTGAGCAAGAAGCCTATATGAGTAGACTTCCTAGTGTGTATACTCTCAGGTGTTAAGATCTGCAGAGGTGGCTCTGTTGGCAGTTTCACCACCCTTAGAAATGCAGTGAATGGTGAGCCAGGAGAGGACTTTTTTTGGTGGCGGCATCTAAATAATAGAAATACTTCCAATAGAGCTGCTTCTAGCACATTCCTTGTATAGCTTTCAGTGTATACAAGACATTCCTCTTTACCCTGGCCTGTGACAAATAAGGTATTTTGTTTTGTGGGACTCCACTTCTTTTTATTGAATTTATACTGTTCTTTTCCATTTGGAATGCTTCTTTTATAACCATAACACTATGATTGGTTTTTATACCTGTATATTCTAGTGTTGTAAACCACCCTAGGGCTGTATGCAGATGGGTGGGTAAGAAATTTTATGAATTAATGAGAAAAAACACCAAATAATAAACTTCAGTCCCAACACATGTATGGTAATAGGAGCAACAACTGTAATGCAATGGAGAGGAAAGGGTCATGGAGCTTGCCACTGCTTTCCATCCTCACATGATGGTAATCATGTGAGAGGCAATACCTGAAGAGGCGTGACGACACAACGTGACATATTCTATAGTTCATCTGTTGGAAGTAATGGGCTATGTTTAAGTTCCTCTGATTCTCAAAGTGGCCCCAGGATGTGTACTGTAGGCACATGAAGCCACCACCTTTCTGAAGCCTTGATAGTATAGGGCCTGGTTAGGGTCCATATAGGTGACCACCTGGAACCATATGTACACTACCTTAGATTCTATGGGAAAAGAAAGATTGTATATAACTATAATAAAATAATATGAATAATCAGTGTGTGAATGAACTTGTCTCACTGTTCAATCCCAAGTGTTTTCATTCAGAGGTACATTCATTCTATAGATCTTCTTTTGTAATTGAAATCAAAGGCCTCGTTTGCATTTCATGCTAAATCAAGCCATGATTTAGCATGAATATGGATTTCAAAGGGGCAGAGGAACCAGAGACCAAATTGCAAACATGTGCTGGATTATTGAGAAAGCTTGAGAGTTCCAGAAAAAACATCTACTTCTGCTTCATTGACTGTGCAAAAGCCTTTGGCTGTGTGGACCACAGCAAAGTATGGCAAGTTCTTAAAGAAATGCGAGTGCCTGATCACCTCATCTGTCTCCTGAGAAATCTCTATGTGGGACAAGAAGCTAGAATTAGAACTGGATATGGAACAACTGATTGGTTCAATATTGGGAAAGGAGTATGACAAAGCTGTATATTGTCTCCCTGTTTATTTAACTTATATGTAGAATTCATCATGCGAAAGGCTGGACTGGATGAATCCCAAGCTGGAATTAAGATTGCTGGAAGAAATATCAACAACCACAGATATGCAGATGACACAACCTTGATGGCAGAAAGTGAGGAGGAATTAAAGAACCTTTTAATGAGGGTGAAAGAGGAGAGCACAAAATATGGTCTGAAGCTCAACATCAAAAAAACAAAGATCATGGCCATTGGTCCCATAACCTACTGGCGAATAGAAGGGGAAGAAATGGAGGCAGTGAGAGATTTTACTTTCTTGGGCTATATGGTCACTGCAGATGGTGATAGCAGTCACAAAATTAAAAGACACCTGCTTCTTGGGAGAAAAGCAATGACAAACCTAGACAACATCTTAAAAAGCAGAGACATCACCTTGCCGACAAAGGTTCGTATAGTTAAAGCTATGGTTTTCCCAGTAGTGATGTATAGAAGTGAGAACTAGACCATAAAGAAGGCTGATCGCCGAAGAATTGATGCTTTTGAATTATGGTGCTGGAGGAGACACTTGAGAGTCTCATGGACTGCAAGAAGATCTATCCATTCTTAAGGAAATCAGCCTTCAGTGCTCACTGGAAGGACAGATCCTAAAGCTTGGGCTCCAATACTTTGGCCATCTCATGAGAAGAGAAGACTCCCTGGAAAAGACCCTGATGCTGGGAAAGATTGAAGGCACAAGGAGAAGGGGGCAACAGAGGACAAGATGGTTGGACAGTGTTCTTGAAGCTACGGACATGAGTTTGACCAAACTGCGGGAGGCAGTGGAAGATAGGAGTGCCTGGCGTGCTCTGGTCCATGGGGTCACAAAGAGTCAGACACGACTAAACAGCTAAACAACAACAACATGAGAGCTGCTGGACAGGAGATTGTGGCTGCTTTGTTTGCTCCGTGTTGATTTGCTGCTTAGTGTGACATCCAAACCAAGACTCAGAGGATAGTTCTCCTATACAAATCCACAACCCCCAAACTATTGGATGAATCATGGTTCAGCTTGTTTAAATAAATCTGGAGATAGCTAAATCATGAGGTTGGATTCAGATGACGTACTCATCCAAGCCATGGCTTACCTGAGTGCTGCAATGTAGCAGAATGACCAGAACAGAGGCAAGTGGCTGCAATCTTCTCTGGGATCCAACTTTCATGCTAAACCATGGTTATAGATAGGATAGGCTATATAGGATAGGCTACTGTGTCATCAGCTTAGTTACTTCCTTAGTTCTTTCATTTATCCACTTACTTGTTTAGAACATTATGTGAATCTAAAAATTGTAAATATGTTCAAATTAATTAGCCAATGTGTAACGTCAAGGCTGCCTGTCACAGCCAATGTACATCCTCAATCAAATGCAATCAGATAATCAAATTTAGGAATCCACTTTTGTATTTAGACACTAAAATGAGCACCCTGATTTTCCAAGCTGTTAAGGAGGCTTTTGGTGCTCATCAAATAAATCAGAGTTCTTGCTTAAATGAATAAATGTAAACTATTTTAAATGATTGAAGAAATGTAAACAAAATACATATACATAAAGCATTAAAATGATTTAAATAGTTCACTGTTTATTTTCTGCTTCTATTGTCTATTGGGGAGAGTGGTAACAGAGAGGGAGGGAGGACTCAGCCATACAGCTGCAAATAAATCATTTTGAATGTGTTGTAAGGTGCAATATGCAATTGTGACACTAGGTGGCAACTGTGAGCTATAGCAAATTTAAAGCATTTTTCAAAACATTTTTTTTAAAAAAAACACATTTTCACAATGTTTTTCATATGTGTGTAGATTCAACCAGAGAAAGTGTTTCAGAATACAGCTGAAATGAAGGAAGTGTCACAAAAATCAAAGATAGTTGTGTTGCAGTCCTAATCAAACTTGCCTGGGAGAAATTCCTCTTGATCATTTGTCATGCAACAACTCATGCCTCACTGGACAGAGGTCATTGGACACACTGCTTCCCAAGAACCATGTCACACCCACTATCAGGTCTAGGTTGACCCCACATCATATGTTAAGGCAAATAGGAGAAAGAAGAGTGATTTCAGATGTGACAGAGCTGGTGTGGAGGAAGTCCAAATGGCTCATTCCAAGAAATGAAGGCAGAAAAACAACAGAAATGACAACTGGAATATATGATCTCTCTCACTTATCGTTGTTGCCAGAACCCTTAGAAATGGCTAGAAGAAAAATGGTTGCTAGCCTGCTTGATCCACAATATTCAAAAGCAGTCATGATAATAAATGCAGATAGCAATACTTTATGGTGAACAAATAAACTTAGGAAGAGGTGCATTCATTCAATTCTGATGGCTAGAAGAGTTTTACAGCAAACACAGACAGTGACTGGTCAACAATAAAGAGAGTTTGTTGGCTCACTGGTCCCAGATCTGGGAGATACTCTGCTTAAAAATACAGAACAAAAATTTATGATTCCCCTCACCCCACAGATTTGCCTTTGATAAATGCAGGAAAGAGGGACTTGCTTTCCCAAGATAACACACTACTCACAAATTTTCAGTTTATGGGATGCTGTTTTCAGATATTAATTCTAACCTGCACATTTCTTAACACAGATCTTAGCAGGAACTTGATGAATGATTATTCAGGAAAATTTACAAGATGGGCTTGCATTTAAAAGCTCCTTTCTTTGGGTGATTTTGCAGTTTTATTAGAAGGAAGGATGAAAGACCAGTTCATCTTTTCCTTCTCAAGTTGGCAAGCTCTCTCAGTGGAACTTCAGAAGACAGCAGGCATAAAAGCTCACGCTTCATTAAATAAAGACAGATAGACTCCACCCACAAGGTAGAGATAGAATCAGAGAAACATAAATCTCAGAGAGCATTACAGCAATTGATTTTATCTGTAGAGACAATGTTCCTTAAGTAGAAATGCAAGGAGCATGATTTACACTTTGGCATGATTGGTGTAGCGTATCCAGCTGGAGCAACAACATGTGAAATGTGTTAGGAAACATCTAATCAATATACTGTTCCTTTTAATCTGTATGGATAACCTTGCTATGTTCCCTCCCTATTTATTTTAGGTAAAAGGTTATGGGCTCTTGAAACTCGGCCTTTTCATTTTCTCTCCCCTTTGCCTGCTTGACAGATAAGAAATGTGGAATACCATAGAAAGATAGCAAAACTTTGATTGTATATTGTCTTCTTTCTTCTTTGGCGATCACTCGTAGCTGAGTAAGATTGTCTTCCATAGACACGGTTTTGACAATGAGTCCGTAAGTGACTGTGGAGGCCAATTCTGGATCCACACATCCTTCCGCAGTGGGGACATTTGTTCCCGGGTGGGAGTGGTTTGCCAAGCATGCCTTCCTCTTAGTGCATTTCTCCCTTTCGTCCTGAGTTTGAGTGTTCTTCAAAACCCATTACACTTTTGGTAAAGGCTGTTCTCCAATTGGGGTGCTCACAGGCCACTGTTTCCCAGTTGTTGGTGTTTATACTACTTTTTTAGATTTGCCTTGTGAGAGTCTTTGAATCTCTTTTGTTGACCACCAGCATTACACTTACCATTTTAAAGTTCAGAATAGAGTAGTTGCTTTGGAAGACAATCATCAGGCATCCGCACAACATGACCAGTCCAACGAAGTTGATGTTGAAGAATCATCACTTTGACACTGGTGATCTTTGCTTCTTCCAGTACACTAGCATTAGTTTGCCTGTCTTCCCAAGTGATGTGTAAAATTTTTCGGAGACACCGTTGATGGAATCTTTCAAGGAGTTGGAGATGGCATTTATAAGTGGTCCATGTTTCTATGCATACTATGTATATTGTACATAGTTAATGAAGAGGTGTGGTGATGATGGTGGTAATGATTTATTAAATTTGTATTTAATGCCCTTCATCTGATGATCCTAAGATACCTCTTTTTGCAGGGTAGATTGGCTGTGGAGACCCAAGCTGTTCTCATTGAGGGTTTTTGAGGGTCCTGAAAACAGATTATGAAAGAGGGATGTTGCTATAAAACAGAAGGGGAGGGGACTCAGTCCCCAGCTCCCACTGCTTCAACCTCACCTTCCCACAAATGTCAAAGCACCACTGCGAACCCTCCTCTGGCTCGCTGCCATTTAACTTCATTCCCCCTCTATCCCTCCTGTCTCTGGAACAACCTTCAGCAGTTGCCATCTATCTTGCTTTTGTAATAAAAGATACTTTTCTGAGAAAGCACTGATGGTGTTTGTGAGTACTTTTTGAGGTCACTTTGCCACCTAGATAATATATTCCCAAGGATTTCATGATGTGATTCACATTTTCATAAATGTGCTGGTTTATTGACCAGCTCTACTGGACTGATAGCATCCTGTCCTCTGGCAAAATAAAGTAACAGCTGAAGAGAAAAGAGGTCTCCCTGATACTTCAGCTAAATTCTTTCACCAATTTGTGTTCTGGAAGGGATTATTCCCTGAGCATGGAGGTGGGGGGAGGGAGTGAAAGGTTTCAGACATGTACAGAGACATGTATTCTGAGCAAAGATGGTAACATTGGTCTTCCCACATCTGGGAAATAGAAATTAAAGTACGGGAGGTGCAGAGGGTTAAGTAGGTGATTCAATTGGCTTAAGAAAATCTCTGAAAATTTAAAGTTGCATTATAATTAGGTGTGAGGCAGGCAGATAAATATTATTTTAGAATTATTTTTGTTCAATAAAACTTGATGGAACTAAGTCACTCAAAATAGGAAGGGTATTATAAAGTAACAAGACCTTTCATTACAAAGAAGAACTTAACTAAGGTTATGTGTTCATATATTGTTTGAGATAGAATTCAATTCATTTATTAATTAGACTATGGAGATATTTTTACTAGACATCTTGGGGGCCTGCATGGGCTAGTCTGTTCCTGGCCAACAATTTTTATTATATTTACTTAATTTTTTGGTAGCACAAATTCTATCATTTTGCATTTAGGCTAGAAAAGCCCTAGGTTTCTTGCCGCTGATTATGTATCTTACAAATTACAGAGGAAAAATGATACTTTGATAGATGATTGCAATCAGAATGATAATATATAATTTTGATTAATCAAGGGAGTTTGATTAATTTCAGTGTTGATCTTTGAATAACCCTGTGCTGAAATGGTGTTTACTGTCATTCACTGTTAGTAATAACAGGGAGCAAATTGAGCTCTCTTATTTGAACCTACTTAAAACACCAGCCTGATGACTTTCTACATTTTCAGGTGTTTAATTAGTCTGCTCAAAAGTAAACAGGATGCAGAGGTGTTTGACCACAATTCAGAATTGTTCTGTACATGTACCAAGCTGTACTGCCACTGTCAGCTCTTGAGAGGGTCAGAATCCTTACTCTATGATTATTTCTCATCATTGCTATAGGAGGGTAGTTCTGTTGTATGAGGTGTGACGATTATTTCATGGAAATGTCACCATCACCATTTTCACTGATTTGCAGGAAAAGGTAGGTAGGGAAAATGAAAACACTTCTTCAAAGTTCCCTTCTCACATTTCCGAAAAGCCTTTGAAGCTCACACATAGCAACCGATTGGTCAGAATGGTACTAAGAGGTCACATGTCAATCTCGTGATAGCTACAATTCTTTGTCTGTCTCTTCCCCCACTGAACCACTTTCCCCACCAGTACCAGGGCTTCTGTCTTTCAACATGCCACACCATACCAAACATTTACATTACTCCTATGCCACTTTAATAGTCATGGCTCCCTCCAGAAATGAATCCTGGGAATTGTAGTTGACTAAGGATGTTGGGAACTGTCACTCTGTGGGGCGTAAACTATAGTTCCCAGAATTCATTTCTGGCAGGTGCCATGACTATTAAAGTGGTATAAATGTGCTTTAAATGTCTATTTTTGTTCTTGGATCTTCTGAGTGCCTGTAGCCTTCCCTACCATGGCTCACAGCTTTTAGCTTAGTCCAGGCATGTTACGTATCAATAAGTAATAGTTGTGTGTTAAAGGTCTCTTAATCCTTGCCTGTTTTCCTTCTACCCCAATACAAAACCACACTGCTGCAATAATATAACAGCAGAGAGAAGTCAATATAATCACCACCAGATAGACATATATTATGTGGTGCTTTCAATGAAAGTACACAACCGGTTGTTTTCATAGGTTATGAAACTCAGGATACTGTATTGTTTGGAAACAACTTTCTAAAGGAAAATGTACATCTTGAGTACCAAATACGGACCTCCCAGTAACTGAGGTCCTCACATAAGCCAGAACATCACTTTGACGATCTAGAAATTGCCCCTTCCTCTTAACATTTTAGAAGTGGTGCCAAAGTCACAGACGCTGTGAATGTCAATAAAGAAACTGTTCAGTTCCTCTTTGTGCATGCATGGGTGAATGCTGGGCTCTGAGCATCTGTTCTAAACCAGGGAGACACATGGAGGCCATTATAAAAGTTCTGCCTAATGTTCAGTTCTGGCCTCATAGTTTGGCTTCTAGCATAAAGACCCTTGCCTCTCCATTTTGAATCACAGTGGAATAACCTAACACAAATCAGTCACACTAATGTCACCATTTGCAATTATGACCTAGTGGAAAATTGCTATCTAATACACATAGAGATTGCACCATCATGGAAAGTTAAACTCTGCCATCCAGGCCATCAGTTTGGAAAATGCCATGATACAACTGTGAATGAATGGCTGGCAGCTTCAGTGTTCAAAAGGGATTGATCAGATTTTGCATAAATGAGAACTCATTCTAATTCCTGTCTATGTCTGTTTGGTAATCTATGTCTGTTTGGTATCGCTGCAGGTGGTGGCTTACATGGCTATATATAGGTAATTTGGGGAATTGAAATATAATCCTTCTACCTGATATGTCAAAGATATGATCTATCTACCTATCAATCTAGAGATTATCTCCAAATAAATGATCTATTATAAGGTTACCAGATCTTTTTCAATGAATCTGGGGACACTTTTCAACTTCAATGGATTTTGTATGGGGACTTGTAAATCCGGGGACTGTTCCCAGGAAATGGGGACGTCTGGTAACCTTAATTTATTAAGCAGAAGGATCACAGTCTAAACTTCTGTCTACAGATTAGTTTTCTATGTGCAGGATTATTTGTTCAATAATGTGGAGAATAATAGTCTGCTACTGCACAAACATAGGATTACCACTTCAGTGAGATGATGATGATGATGATGATGATATTAATAGCCTTCTCTGATATCATCTTAAGGTGGTGTATAGTAAAAACAGCAAAGAACAATTAAAAACAGCCCCCCAAAAGCAGATAAACTAAAACCGTACCAAACAGACACTCAGGACAAAGCCCCATTTATACAGCTGGAACAAAAACGTCTTCAATTATTTGTGTAAAGTACAGATGGTGGGTGTCTTTCATATCTTGACAGGAACGTTATACCACAGAACAGAAACAGCCACAGTAAATGTGCTGCTCTGGGTTACTATAGAGTGGGTTTGTTTAATCTTTGGAACTTACAGGAGAAACTCTCTCACAGATTGCTTGGGTGCATAAAGGATAAGACTGACTCTTAAGAACAAAACCTCAAATATAGCAGCTTGGGTAGGGAGCTGCTTAAGAGCACTTAAATGCAACTTCACCTTCACTTTACATAGTATGATGACAATGAACAGCTGTGTTATTTAGGTAATAACCAGCTGTGTTATTTAGGTAATTGTTGGTAGCCTTGACAACATCAAGGGTCTCATTGGCATTTTGGGCATGGGTGTCAAGGCTGCTCCAAACATAGTAGCCCCTTCCTCAAATCCTTTGGGTAACCTGCTTTTATATTTCTTTCTAGGAGCAAGCCACATGTAATATTCTCTTTATTTGCTCAACTTTCAACCAGGAAACTAAAATTGAACAACAACAAACCATAAAAACTATGTAGTTTTCTGCCCCAGGCTGACTTCTGACATATATTGGGGTAGGAGAATATCTCAATCAAATCTATTGTGTCCAGTAGCACCTTAAAGACCAACTAAGTCAGTTCTTGGTATGAGCTTTCGTGTGCATGCACACTTCTTCAGATACACTGAAACAGAAGTTTCCAGACCCTTCTATATAGTGAGAAGGTGGGGAGGGGTATTACTCAGAAGGGTGGTGGGAATGGGTGGTTGGCAGATAGCTGTGATGAGCCTGTTGACGACCAACACGGCTACCTATCTGTAACTAAAGCTATTGTGTGTTGCACCCACATACTGTAACCTAATACATCTTTGAGGAACAAATACAGTACTGTAAAGGAAGAAAAGCAGAATCTAAGAGAAGTCAGATGCGCAAATAAAGTAACTGTTATGCTTCATGAAGTACCATGTTTTTGAAATCTCTGCTTGCCTTAACACAAAATAGACTAACCATATTTTTAACTATGAAATTAATGCTGTTTACTGAATTAATGATAAGAAAGAGACTTATCTAAATAATGATTTCTCCTTGTAAAAAACACACCACAGCCCAAACTGTTACTTTGGTACATTAAAGCTGCACTGATTCAAAGGAACATTGCCTTAAAAAAGATTTAATGGGACATGAAAGCATAAAAATAATGCATTATTTTATAAGCCACTACGGCTTTCTTAGAAGGAAAGCTTCCTACACTATATGACTATTTTATAGATCTTGGCGACTCCTCTAAACGTTCCTGTTGATTTCTCTGCATTTCTTTAGAAATAGGAACTTGAGACTTTTCATAGAAAGACAAATAAGACTTGATCTCTTAAGAATACAAAAATAACCCTGCTGGATCCAGCCAGTGGCCCAACTCACAGGGGACAACCAGATTCCTTGGAGAAGCCTACCAGCAGGACCTGAGGTCCTCTCCTCACCTGTGTTTCCAGAGGTACACTGCCTGTGAAAGTGGCTAGTAGCCATTGATCACCTTAACCTCCATAAATTTGTCTAATCCTCTTCTAAAGCCATTCGTCCAAGTTGGTGTCAGTCATTGCCTCTTGTGGGAGCAAATTCCACAGTTTAAGTATGAAGAAGAACACTTTTGTCTATCCTGTATACAAAGGTGGGTTTAGGGGAGCCTGATGGGTTCTGGGGAGCAGAGCCCTGAAGGCCCAGCAGGTGATGCTGCAACTATGATTTAGAAGCACCTCTGCTGCATCATCCAACATTCAGCTTCATTTGACGTTCATGAGTTCACAAGAGAGGAGAAACTTATCCAGATCCTTCCTTCTAAAAAGTGCATGCTCATAATTCTGGGAAAGACTCAGAACTGACCATTGGTCAAATTCATGGCTGGCTTATAAAGTAAGCAGCCCTGAGTAGTAAATAATCTGGTGATGTGAAATGAGAGTCCTCATTAGCTGATAGCTTGGAGATATTTAAAATGACCCTGTTATCTGATCCAGACTAGATTACTGAGTATAGTATACTATGGATAGGAATGCCTTCAAATATTTCTCAGGCACTGTAATTGGTTCAAAAAGGCAGATTATTTAGTTGGATAGATTGCAAAGAACATGTGATGTCCATTTGAAAAGAATGTCATTTGCTCCCAGTTGGTTTACAATAAGCTGCAAAGCCCTGAACATTTTGGAATGAATATACAGTACCTAAAGCTCCACCTTCTTCCGTATGAATCTAAAAATCTTCCTTGAACTCTTGTTCCATTGAAATCAATGGGACAAATCAGTCAGGATCTCATTGACTTCAGTGGGAATTAATGGTGACTAACTTTCAGAACAGTCCAAACCCTGACCAGCTTTTCTTAAGAGCATCTGGATGATGAAAGTGGTGTCTCTCTTCCAGCTGTGCCTGCTTATGTCAGGCAGGGCTGTCTTGCCCATGAGGTTGGCTTAAGCAGCCTCCCTGGGTGGCAGAACCCTATGAGGCAGTGCCCTGTGGGTGCCCTGCTCATCCCTGCCACCACCAAGGTTGTACAGCTGCTGTAGCTTCTTCTTCTGAGATCTTGTGGGATCTCGTGAAACTCTAACGAGATCTCATGAGATCTGCTGCTACCACCACACAACCCTGGTAAGCAAGTCTTCAGCAGGACGGGAGTGGTGGCAGGGGGAGTTGCAGGACATTTCTGTTTTGCCTCAGGTGGCAAAACAGGATGGGCTGCCCCTGTGTGAAGGTCTTCCAGAAGTGGGGATTGATACCTTGGAACTTCTAACTGCCCCAGCTTAAACTGCAGGTGGAATGAGCCCACTGGAATTCCCACTGGAATCAGCATATTGCTCCAAAATGGGAGGGAGAGTTCAGGGCAGGCAGACAGCTGTGTCAGCCAAAGATCAAGCCAGGATAGTTTTGCTCTCTCCCCCTTTGCACAAGAGGTGTGATTCTACACGCGGCAGTGGTTCTGCTGCTCCCTTGCCCTGGCTCTATACTATTGAATAATTTTGAAATCCTAACCTAAGTTTTTAAACTTGCAACTGCCACCCCACCCCACTCTGTCCTCCAAACTTTTTCTCCCTGTTAAATACAAATTTCCTTTGGCTTCTTCTTCATCTTTTTATAACCCACTACCTAACATGCAATTGCTATGATTGAATCTTCAAAGCCTTGCAGAGATACAAGATATTTTTAGAGTAGCCCCCTGGACCCGGACCACAGGTGGCAGTACATGTTTAAGTTTGAAATGCACTTCAGTAGCTTCTGTAAGTGATTTGAAGGGGGTGGGGAGGGGGTGGCTTGGCTTCCTTCTTACAGCAGCTCTTAAAACCTCATTTTGTTCATAAACTAAAGGATGATACACAGAGATAATACCGAGAGCTCATCAAGTATTAAGCAGAGATGAACAAAATGATTCATACTTTAAAAGAGACAGGAACAATTTGCATTGTAAATTAATGGTAGTGTGAATTTCCCCCAACCCCTTAAAGCAGCCCCTTTTAAATAAAGAGAAGTTCAGGCTGAGAGCCCTTCTTACAAATTTCCACAGATATTTTCCAAGCAAATTAATTAGCTTGTCAAAACCACATATAGATGAATTTATTAATGAGTCCATTTCAATTCAAGGATGTATTTGGTCCACTGATTTTCTGAGCTTTCCCTGTTCCACTTGTATTGGTAAAAAATGCCATTTTAGTTCACAAATGGCAAATGTCCTGGTACTGCTGAATATTAAGTTGTCACATACTTAGAAGAACACTCTCCACAGGAAGATGAAGCAGATGCAATAATAATAATAAAAATATATCAAGCTTGTTTTTTTTATTATTATTACCAGCAGTATCAGTTGAACAACTTTTCTCATCAGAATACATATATGATAGATCCCTGTTTCAAAATCATTACGGTAATTTTGAAGGCAAAAGCAGAAAAGAGAAAACACCAACACATTTTAAAGCTAGAGTCTGCTCTTTGGGGAGGGGAATCTGGTCAATAATGGTCAATAATTTTATTCTTCACTATCACTTAATTTGCACTCCTTTCAAAACAAGCTGCATAGTTTCTGTGAACAATGAAAAGCCTAAATCGTATACTTAATAATCACCAAGCCCAACTTGCTTTAAAATGGATGGCAGGAGGTATTCAATAAAGCAAAAGTTATCTGATATGTCAAAATGTGGTCAGAAGGAGGGTTTTGTTATGTGTGTTGATTTAAGTTGGCCTTAACATGATCCCCATGCTGAGGAGCTCCTGTTTATACCTTAAAGAATCCTTCTTTGTTTTCAGCTTTTATAGTACTATTGCAAGACCGAAAGCAATCCTAATGAGTGTGGAGTCACCACTGTATATGAAGCCCAGTCGGTTTGTGAAGCCAAGGACCAACTTCTGTGTTGTATCCATTTCCATTTCAGACCACATTCACAGCATACATGATACCATTTAAAACAATCACTGCTTCCCACAAAAACTCATAGGAGCTGTAGTTTGTTAAGGGTGCTGAGAGCTGTTAGGAGATCCCTATTCCTCCTCACAAAGCTACACTTCTCAGAGTGGCTTCATAAACAATCCCTCTTCACAGAGAACTGAAAATTGAGGGGAATATGGGTTTTCTAACAACTCTCAGGACCTTTAAGAAAATTACAGCTCCCATAATTCTTTGGGGGAAGCCATGGCTGTTTAAAATGGTATCATGGTTCTTTAATGTATGGTGTGAATGTAGTCTCAGTCATGCTAACAGTAGACCTATTACAATTAATGAACTTAATTTAGTCATGTCTGCTGATTTCAATGGAACACCTGTGAGCATAGTTCAATGCAACCCTTTGTTTTGTTTTTCCTTCACCAGTTCCAGGCTGGTACAGCAGACCGGTCTGAATTGGGGCCTTCTCTGGGAGATAAACTAGGATAGGATTCAGTAGATCTGTGGGCAGCCCAGCTTCATCTCTAGACTCCTAATGGCTCATTTTGTGTCTCCCACTGGTTACTGCCAGCAGGAACACCACCACAGATGGTGTTGCTTCCACCTTACTTGAACAGGCACAAATGGAATAAAATTGTGTTACAGACAGCCTGGTTCAAAAACTATTCAGGGCTTTAAAGGTTACCACCAACAACCTGAAATGGAGCTGGAACATTGTTGGAGTTATGTGATTAGTTTGGCAAGCACGAGTTAAATGTCTAGCTATTTGCATTTTGGACCTATTTCAGTTTAAGAGGTTTCCAAGGACAGTCCCATATACAACACATTACCACCTGGATGTTATCAAAGCATAAATTATTGCAACCAGTCTGCGTCTTCTAGATAAGAGGACAATTGATGTTCTAGCCTAATCTGGTAACTACTGCTACCTAGGCCTCCAAAAGCAGCACCACATCCTACAGCACCCTAAGCTGCAGACCCAAGTGCAACCCTATCAAGTGGTACACATACTCAGAGACCAGCTAGTCTTGAAAATCAAGAGTGCTTCTGTCAAGAGTACTTCTGTCTTGTTAGATGATGCACAGAATCAGGCAAAAAGACTGTGAGCTGCCTATTCCCATTGAATTGTATTCATTTATGAACTAAAGCAGGTTTAGGAAGACTTGGAATTGGTCTCACCATGCACTAGGGAATCATCGTCTTCCACTCATGTTTACTGCTCACCAATCTACATCGCAAATGGACAGGACAGGGTGCTGTCACCTTCAAGGGTTGACTGTAAGTTCTCAGCAGGGCATGCAAGAACCTTCACGAAATCACTCCTGTAATATTCTTCTATGGGTCACTTGTGCATTTACTCACACAGTTGCACCCCTTCCAGTTAACTGTGCACAATGGAACAGTTGCTTTTTTAGACAGGTGATAAACACGACCAACTCTGAGACTACTTTACATAGAACTCAACTGGTAGAGGGTTGCAACACACAACACCATAAATCCCATGCACTGAGTCATAGGAGGAGCAATGGTTGCACTCAATCTTCTTTTAACCCTTCATATGACATATACCACAGCCCCCTTTCTCAACCCAAACAATTTTCTAAAATAAACAAACATGTCACTGGACTTGAGCGCTGAAGATTGTGGCATCAAAGGTTACAAGCACTTGGTACTGCAGACAATACCAACAAGAAAGAAAAGTGGGAAGCATCTAAGGAAACTGGTGTGGCTGCATAAGGAGCTTACAGATGAGCTGAGAGTTAAGAAGGGCATGCATAAGAAATGGAAGAAAGGGGAAATAGCAAAGGAGGTGTATACACAATTGCAGGGGGAAATGCCAACAATTGCAGGGGGAAAGTCAGGCTGGCTAAATCTCAGAATGAGCTCAGGCTTGCAAGAGAGGTTAAAAATAATAATAAAGGTTTTTTTTTCATCTGAAGTAAGAGGAAGAACAAGCAAGTGGTAGGTCCTTTGTGTGGAAACACCTAGCAACTTTAAATGAATTCAAATCTCCAGGGCCTGATGAGCTGCATCCAAGGGTACTAAAGGAGCTTGTGAATGTAATTTCAGAGCCTTTGTCTATTATCTTTGAGAATTCTTGGAGAACAGGTAAGGTCCCTACAGACTGGAGGCAGGCAAATGTTGTCACCATCTTCAAAAAGACCCAAGTAATTACCAACCTGTGAGCTTGACATCAATACCAGGGAAGTTCCTAAAACAGATAATTCATCAGTCGGTCTGTGAGCATTTAGAAAAAGATGCTGTGATTACTAAGACTCAGAATGGGTTTCTCAAAAATAAGTCATGTCATACCAATCTTATTTCCCTTTTTGATGGAATTACAAACTTGGTGGATCAGGGAAATGCTGTGGACATGGTGCATCTTGATTTCAGTAAGGCTTTGGAGAAAGTCCCCCATTATATTCTTGTGAGGAAGCTGGTAAAATGTGGGTTGAATGAGATAACTGTCAGGTGGATTTGTAGTTGGTTGACAGACTGAACCCAAAAGGGTACACATTAATGATTCCTTGTCGTCCTGGAAAAAAGTGACAAGTGGGGTGCCGCAGGGTACTGTCCTGGGCCCACTGTTGTTCAACGTCTTTATAAATGACTTGGATGAAGGAATTGAGGAAATGCTTATCAAACTTGCAGATGGCACCAAACTGGGAGGGGTAGCTAATGTTGCAGAAGACAGAATCAGAATTCAAAATGACCGTAACAGATTGAAAAACATGGCACAAGCTAACAAAATGAATTTCAATAGGGGCAAATGTAAGGTTCTGTACTTAAGCAGGAAGAACCAGATGCATGACTCAAAAAAGCTGTCTGTGGACAAATGCCGGCTGCCCCGGTTTGAAAGTGAGATGAGCACCACACCCCATTGCCTTTGACTAGACTTAACTGACCAGGGGTCCTTTACCTTTTTTTTAAAAAAAGCACCTGACCCAGAAGCTCAAGGCATTTCAGGCTGTCAGTTTGGCTTCTACTTCAAGGTGCACAAGGTACACAGAAAGCCAATGCCTACACCTTTTATTTGCAACCAGTTGGAAAGGTGTTTCCATCAGCAGAAACAAGATGTTTGCAGAGATAAACACAGAGACAAAATACTGCAGGACCTCCTAAATCTCCGCTCTCCTTTCTTGCATGTTTATAGCACATATCATTAAGCTGCACCAGGGTGTACACAAGGGAAAATGATGAACCAAGGAGTTCACTGAGTCTGATGAGTTCAAAGCTTCATATATAAATATATGCCTTGTAATTTGAGTAGACTAGGGCACTTGCCTCTCTGAAAGTTTGATTCACTAGCACAGAGTGAAATCCTCTTACATGTAGCATGTACACTTTGATTAAGAATAGATCCCCACATGTTTGGTGGACAGGAAATCAGTATTTATCATTTATTATTCCCTATGTGAAATTTTATTCCCATTCGTGGACTACACTTGCAGCCTATAGCACATTACTGAGTCTTTTGCATCTATTTCCATAACCGTTCAAAGAATTTAAGGTAGATGGCCTTTCACTGTGTTTCCTTCTGTTCTGCTTCATTTGAAATTCACCCCATCCTTTTCTGCACTTCTTTCACCCACTTTTACCAGAACCTATGTCCAGAAAAGACTGGACTTTGCATCACACTCATCTCATTGTTGGCTTCCATCTTCTGCCAGGTTGATCCCATTGCAGTTATTTAACATGAACAGACCACAAGCAAAGCTTTCTACTTAGATGATTAAGCTTTTAATCAGAGTGAATTGCTCATTTTTCATGTGAATGTATACCTTCCCCTATGCAAGTCAATGGAGAGAGAGAGAGAGAGAGAGAGAGAGAGGGAGACTCCATGAGAGGACAGAAGCTCACTACTCACCAGTTTGAGATAACAGGGGCCTTACTGGAGGGTGACATTTTCTCCACCCCAGGCTTCCCTTGCAATTTATGCTATTTTTCCACCACCCTCATCCAATGGGAAGATCTCTTTTTTTCACGCAGAAAACATTGTATCCCCAATGATCAATGAAAGAGCAGAAGTGGATCCCCACCACCAACCCTTGGTGTATCAGGATCCTTGCAGTGGGGTGGCATTCTTGGGAATGCATGCTCTTTTCTCACACACACACACACACACACACACACACACGATTCCTATTGTACATACCCACAAGTGGTAAAATATGCTTTTATACAGTGAACCACCACAGCTATCTTTCTGAAATTTGTCAGGCTTCATCCCCTCAAAAGAGGTGACTTTCCCTCCCAATTGCATCCAATTCTGCAAGAACAGAAACAAAAAAAAAGTTATAGACTTTTCCTTTGCTTTTCTAAAAAACAAGCAAACAAAATAACCCCAAGGTGCCCTGCATGAGAACCCCTGGATTTAACTGTCTACAATTTGACAACCTTAATTCTTGATAAAACCTGCCGTGGCTCAGATTTTATCCATTTAAGGCATATTTCCTGTCATATCAAGCATGGGCAGAGCTGTCCAACTCCAATCATATTTCCCACACAGTAGCCCAATGAGAAAAGAACCAAGTCATAATGTAATATCACTTCCAGGGACACAATTAGGATTTATATATAGCTGTCCATACAAGGGCCGTAAGTAAATGGTTGAAAATACTGTCCCCGCTTCATGTGCACCCCTCAGTTTTTCCACCCTGGAGATGGGCCTTCAAAAGTAGGATGACATTTTGGCTCCAGTCCACACCACTTTAAAGCCCAGGAGACAATATGGTCAAAATGATATGCCACATTTCGCTCAGACTATAGCTTTAAATATCTCTCTGTGTCTGTTTCTTTAAGTAGGCAGTTAAGCATGGCTCTTACTTGCAAGTAAATGCATTTAAAACTGAGGTGCAATATTATTACCAATTGTATCTAATGTTGCTTTATAAACCATTGTTAAAAAGACCATTTATTGGAGCTTAGAATCCTGAAGGCCAATATGGGAGTAATATGGAAAAATGGCTCCTATTAGCAGAATTTTTCCCCCCAAACCCAGTCATATTTTGTATTATGGCACTGACCTTTCCGATCTTAGTTCCCCAACCACTGGATAAAGTAAAAATCCATAAAGTCTCTGTAGAATTGCTCGGAGTTTTTTAAATGGTATTTTCAAGTGACTCTAGTAATTCTTCCATTTCTCTAATGATTTTTTTTTTCCACTGCCTTCAGCAAATTAGCCTTTTCTTTTTCAGAGAAATAATCGGCAGTTTTCACATTTACTGTATGGTGCTGTGTGTGATTAATAGTTCGCCTTTGAAATTTTTATTTTTTTATTTTTGGAATTAAATAAAAATAGTGGCATACACTTTTCTACTGTGATGATTCCACTACTAATAGCATCTCATGTTAAAGGCCATGTCAATTAACCAACAGACCTTATAGCTATCTAAAACTGCCAGTATTAAACATTGTACAGATTTGTTTGTGGCAAGGAATAAACAACTTGACCTATTCTTAACTGTAGCAACCAATCTGCAGAGCAGAATAAAATAAGATTAAGTATGACTTGAAATGTAGCTATGGAATCTATCGGGTACCAAACAGACTTGCTCAAGTCAATAAAATATTGAAATAGCCATTGACTATTTTATGATATCCTAGAAGGGCATCCCAGGGGCCATGGAATATAATGGATCTTCCTCTCTACAGGTAAAGAGGGATGCCCACTTTTGGAGAGGAAATTCTACACTTGGTTGCATTCCTATAGTGATGATGGAAAGACCTATAGCCATTTTTTTATTTGCTGCAATTGCTCTAATGGTGGATAGGGACAAAATGGAATATTTGAGGGTGTGTTGGGGTAGAATACAAGAAACTATGGATCAGGCCTTAGATTCCCCACAGAATATAGGGGGGAGTTAATTGGCCCTGGAACTGACATACCCAGGAAGTGACTTCAGCAAAACATGGACTCCCACTTCCCAATTAGAACTTCCTTCTGGTCCACCAGCATTAGCAATAGAGGACTTTCAATTTGAACATGTTAGATCCTCCCAAGAGAGGGTCCATGTTGTGCTCGGCCCCTGAAACTCTTCCACAGTGCCACAGTTATGCCACTGGCCTTTAGCCAATGGGCCTCATGGCAAAGGTTGGGGGTTGGGAGTATCTATTTGGCAGTGTGACACAGGGACCTCCTTTTGCTTCTTGCTGCCTAACACCCGCCCACGCACCCATTAATTACGTCATGTTTGGCCTTGCTTTGGACTTCAGTTGGTTGCCTGTTTTGGAATGGGGGCCAGGTAGGAATTTTCTCAATGTGGCAGATTGGCTGTTGCCACTTGGTTTTTGCTACCTCTTAGCAATCGTCACAACTTCGTAAGGTTTGGCAGTTAGGCATTGGTTTGGGGGGAATGTGGGGAGGGGAAGTGCAGCCATCACCTGCCCCTCCAAAGAATAGGGTATTCCGTTAAAGGAATCTGGGGGTCTGGATCTCGTCCGAAGTCCAGAGAGGGGCTAGGGCCATGCCAGGACCCCGGGAACCCCAGGGGTGAGCACCAGTCAATATACACTGATGGAGAGCCCCCTGCTGGTTGTTTACCCTTACAGGGTTCCTGCAAGGTGGGGCAGGAGCCAGATATAGTTTTGATACCAATGCCTAAGTCAATACCAGTCACATTTGTGTATTCAATAAAGTTGTGGCCAAAATTTGCCCATTAACATTTAAACTAAATTCTGTCTCCACTGTGTCTTTATTTCCATAGGGGATGGGTTTTGGGGCTTGGAGCACAATCATTCCACTCTGCCACGTTAGAAGAAAGAGGGCTGGGAAGAAAGTAGAGCAGGTGTGTTGGGAACCTCCGACATAGCTGTCAACTTTTTCCTTTTCTTCTGATGAATACTATTCGGAATAAGGGAATTTCCCTTAAAACAAGGGAAACGTTGACAGCTATGACCTCCGATCCTATTCACTGACATTTTGGGCCCTGCTGAAAGAGTATTCCAAGAGAATCTTCATCTTGATGGAAACAATCCTACTCTCATTGTTGAAGTCTTTCAGATAGAAGCATAGTTTCCATTCCTTTTGATGTCTGTGTCAATGGGTGGGATACATGACACCAAGGGTAGAGTCAGTAAATGAAATTTTGCTTTCCCTCCACATCTTAGGTGTAACTAGATAGATAGATAGATAGATAGATAGATAGATTCTTTATTGTCATTACACAAGTGCAACATTGCACAAGTGCAACGAAATTGGATGCCATCCCTTAAAAACAACAAAAGCAACACAACAACAACAACCAAACAAACCACATTCCAGCCACACCCACACCCACACCCATCAAACTCCCAGGTCACACTATCGAGTTACTGCATTTAAGAAGGCCACAGCTCTTGGATAGAAACTATTTTTCAGTCTATTTGTCCTTGACTTGATGTTTCTGTATCTCCTGCCAGAAGGCAGTAGTACAAACAGACTGTGTCCCGGGTGAGATGCATCCTGCAGGATATTGTTTGCTTTCCTAAGACAGCGGGAACCGTACAGTTCTTCCAAAGATGGGAGGGGATGACCAATAATCCTTTGGGCTGTGGTTATGACCTTCTGGAGCACCTTCCTCTTCCTAGCTGTACAGCTGGAGAACCAGGCACAAATACAGTATGTGAGAATGCTCTCTATGGAGCCTCGGTAGAAGGACACCAGCAGTCTCTCACTCAGATTGTTCTTCTTTAAAAGTCTGAGGAAATAAATTCTCTGCTGGGCCTTCTTCACCAGAGCAGTAGTATTTGCGCTCCAAGTCATGCCCTGATCGATAGTCACTCCCAAAAACCTGAATTCCGCCACCCTCTCCACCCGTTCCCCGTTGATATACAAGGGCTGAATGTCCGCCTTTTTTTCCCTGTAATCCACCACCAATTCCTTGGTCTTAGTCGTATTAAGAGCCAGATTGTTCTCTCCACACCAAGCACAAAGCCGCTCCACCTCGTCCCGATAGGCGGACTCATCCCCTCCTGATGTACCTACTGAAAGGGGCTTTGTGAATCTAGAAATCAGTCTACAGTTGGGGGCAACTGAGCCCTGGAATGTCAAATATGTCAGTTTTAAAATTACTCTGATGGCACAGGCTGCAGCCTGAATTGCAAGAGGGTGGGAAGGAGGGGAGACTAGATAACCCAGCCCCTCCTTTGATCCTCAGTGCTGCTTTGATTTTTATTCCCTGCCTGTCTGCACTAAATAGCCCTTTAACCCCTGAAACTTATTTATTGTCCTGCTAATTCTCTGTACTGGATAATGAGATAATTAGGTGTGAAAAGAACAAAAAGGACTTGGACAAAGTTAAACTGAAAACAGATTTAGCTTTTATTAAAGATTTTGTTAGGGCAGTAGTTTAAACAGCTATTATAAAATTGTTCTTGGGAGAACATGCTTATTTTAAAATTATTCAAACCATAAAATAAGCCATAAAGGGAACCATTACCCACAAGAGAAAATGAAAACAACCACAATAGAAAATTATAACAATATAGGAAAATATATTCCAGGAGTTATAACCATTTTGGGCCAGTGAGCACATTTGGAATTTTGAGAAAGTGTCGTGAGCATCAGTCATAAAATGGCGGCTGTGGGGGTGTGGCATAGCACCACTCAGACCCCATGTGGGAATGGCATAATACAAAATGGCTGCCACATCTGAAAGAGCAGAAAAAGAACTACCACCACCACGAGAATTGTATTATTTGTACCCCACCTATCTGATTGCGTTGCCCCAGCCAACTGGGTGGTAATACCATTCCCCATCACCCCATCAATGGCAACAAGACACCTGTAACAGTCCCTGGTGCCTTCTGCTCCTCTTCTCTGTTTAGATGGAAGGTAAGTTCCTGTCAACTCATAAGACGTAGACATATTTAAGAGTGCATGTTCAGTGTAGAAGACACTGAAGCAGTGCAACCATGAACTGAGCAGGAAAAGCAACCGCTCTTTCATGCATGGTGGGTTTTTGATGGGATATTTACTGAGACATTTTACTGGTACCATAAGAGGTATTGGTGGCCACAATGGCACTTGCCAGCAGCACACTGGCGACCCCTGAAGTATTTAACTTCCTGATGAGTGACCCTCAACCCAAACATATTATATGTGCATGCGTGTATATGAATTTACAACCTACCCACAAATTTTCAGGGTGGGATACCGGATGCATTTGATTGGGAGGATGCATGCTTTAAGGTGGAGATATTCTATAGGAATGAAGTCTTCAGCTTCATGGTGAGCAGCCAGCTTCAACTTACTTTAGCATTAATACTGCACAGCACTCAGAAGTTTGAGTTGGGTTATATTGCTTCATTTAGTTGTAGGCCTCCACTTGCATTTACTAAAACCTGCTCTGGGAAGTAAAGTCACATAGACAGCAAAGCGGATTTCTTCCGAGGATTCAGGATTGCAACATACTGAAACTTTGTTCCAAGTTTAGGCTGTAGCAGCCTAGCTGAGATATGGAAGACTCCATGAGTAAGAATTCAGTAGTATTTAAAACTTTGATGATAAACGCATCTATTCTCTCTATGATCTTTCTCTTTTTGTAAGAAAATGGCATCCTGGCAAACGTTAGCTTTAAGATTATCCTGTTCAGCACTGGATAAAATGTCTGCTGATGGACAGAATATTCTTTTTCAATCTGCTTAGGGCAGCCAAATACCTTGGGCTACTCATGCACACAGTTATAAAACAAATACTAGTGCCATACCCATTCTGCTTGACTTCCTCCAGAAAACAGTTAAAGCTTTTGTAATTAAAAAATAATCACTTGTGTCAGATCCTAAATGAATGAAGCTACAATTAACTCCAGGCAGCTCTAATCAATCATCTTTTCTTGGAGTAATTAAAATTCTTTTCATTTATGTCAAGCAGTTGCCAGGTGGGAATGTTAGACCTCTCCCTCACAGTACAGTATGCAGAATAAAGAATGGAAAAGTACATTGGAAGCTTCTGTTGGATTTCAAGCCATTGTGTTTCTTCAAGCAAAGATGCTGTTCTCTCTGTCAAATGGTATTGTGTGTGTGTGTGTGTGTGTGTGTGTGTGTGTTTAATTCATGCATAGCTTCAAGCTGATGCCCTAAAGAGAACTGCTGAGCATCATAGTACAGTGGAACCTTGGGTTGTGAACGTGATCTGTGTGGGAGGCACGTTCGCGACCCGCAGCACCGCGTCTGCGCACGTGTGGGTCATGATTTGGAGCTTCTGCGCATGAGCCAAGCACGATTTACTGTCTCTGCACATGCGCGAGCACCAAAACGCGGAAGTAACCTGTTCCAGTACTTCTGGGTTCGGTGCGGTGCGCAACCCAAAAGTGCATAACACGAAGCTTCTGTAATCCGAGTTACCACTGCATCAGGATTACAGTCTGTTGTGAAGCATCTTCCTATTGGTGGTGGGAATGTACACTGACTTGGTACTCTGCTGCACCCAATAATAGGCAGGTGAGTCAGGTATATGAAGGTGGCCTTGACACCATCAGTGCTCATACTAAGTGTATATGGACTTTCAGGTAGATCCATTTTGAGTGATCATAGTGAATATGTTTTACATTTTCATTGGAGCAGAATCAGGTTGGGGCTTGAACCTGAATTGCTGAATTGTGTCCTTATTGTCCCTAGTTCTGTTCTTTTTGCCTTGCAGAGAGGATAACCAGAAAAGAAACTCATCAAGAATTGCCGTTGTATGGATCTGTGATACACACACCAATAACACAACAATACTGTGTTACCCCAGTATTTCTGTACCAACATATAAAATATAAGGATGGTGTAGAACATTAAGACATAAACATCTTGTAAAAATAAAAAAGGAAAACACAGATAATCATTAAGGTGACTGTCCAATAAAGTACAAAAAATTAAAAAAAAAACAGATGCAAAGGCCTGTCAGCAAATTTACAGGTTTATTTAAGTTCTCTCTCTCCCCCCCCCCCCCCACACCAGAATTATGCTTGGGGAAAATTAGTAGCACTGAAATATTCCTGATGTCTCCTAGAATAAATTACAGTGGTACCTTGGGTTACATACGCTTCAGGTTACATACTCTTCAGGTTACAGAATTTACCATTTGAGACAGACAAATAGTGTGGGGTGTGATTGCCTGGGTTGACCATTTTCTCGCCTTTCTTAATGGGAAGACAGATGGTAAAATGGCATTGAATTTAACAGCGAAATGAACTTGTATGAATGTTGGTAGAAGTACTGAATGGGCATCCATTGTGGAATGTTGGAAGAGATTTCATGTAAGACACAACATGGTGTGGCCCTGAAATGGTAATGAATGCATAATGAATAATGCATTTGCCTTAATTACGGATTAATTCATCATGATTAATGTTTTTATGATGGAAACCCAAGGCACTGATAATGATTAACCTATTTATTACAGAGTGTTGCTGACTACAATAATATTTTTGCAATATTGGCACTATGAACACTACATCTTTCTATGCTATTTATGTGAACACAGATGCAGGATATTTTAATGTTGCTATTGCCATCTCCCTGAGAGAAAAAAAGGAAGCTGAATGAATTGAGCTGCAGAGTTGTCCAGTTTAGGTCTCATGAAAGTCTAATCTTGACAATAAATTATGTATTAAACAGATTTACAGTCCTTTTCTTCTAAAATAGCACTGCTAAAATTATTTCTGGGGTGCACATTACCTTGAGACCATAATAGAGACAGTGTGAGAGGTGTTGCATTGGGAAGTGGGAATTAGTGAAAACTTCTGCCACTTTCCTCCAGCAGGAGCATCTCTTAGATCCCAGTTCCTATCACTGAACATAAGGAATCCTTCCATTTGGAGTTGGCCAAGTCTGGATCTAGCCCTACAAAAGGAATGTAGTAAAAAGGAATGACCCGCACACAATTGATCAGGATTATCCTGAGTCACATGAAACAAAGGACTGCTTTGCACAATTCCTGTGTACAAGGGAGGTGAGGTATCAGGATTGGCTGTGGCTTCCCTGAACATGTCTTTCTGCATCAGTAAATGTGCATTCCTTCTGGGAAGTGCAAGCTATATTGGGCTTTTGTATTATGTGAAAGCATCCATCTGATATCATTTACTGTACCCCTGGTACAGTGGTACCTCGGGTTAAGAACTTAATTCATTCAGTCTGTTCTTAACTTGAAACTGTTCTTAACCTGAGGTACCACTTTAGCTAATGGGGCCTCCTGCTGCCACCAAGTGATTTCTGTTCTCATCCTGAAGCAAAGTTGTTAACCCGAGGTACTATTTCTGGGTTAGCAGAGTCTGTAACCTGAAGCGTCTGTAACCCGAGGTACCACTGTACTTATTTGTGTGAAGTTACATGATTTTTGTAGTAATGGTACATGTTGAGATACGACTATGATCAAAAATACTCCAAAATAGTTCTGCTTTGGTTCTGTGGATTGTGAAACAACTTCTAGGGGTTGTAAGATTGGCAAGAGGTCATTTTTTATTTTTAAACCAGGTCTTCTGGGCAATGAGTTCTTCATCCATCCACATGATTCATAGTGCAGAGTAATGGCATAAACATGTGGTCCCCCTGCCTTGATCTCACTGGGTATCCAAAAACCATCCAGGATGCAACCAAGGAGATATGATGTGGTAGCTTATCTATTCCTGCTGCTGACATTAAGAAATGGTTAATGCCTTTTGGAGTGTTATATCTTGATTGGCATTGAATCAACTTACAAGCACAACAGCCAGAGAAAACTATATGAATTGGAAATAAGATGGTTACTGTTGGTGGTATAAGGCCATAATAATACCACAGACAGATGCAGACATGGGTAACTGTGATTTGTTTAAACTCAAGTTCATGAGAACAAGGCAATATCTAAACAGTTTCAAATCTTGGCTTTTTCTCAAAGACAAACAATTTAAGCAAATCACAGTCCATCTAATTCAGACGTCATGGAGAAATCTATCCTCTATCAATGAATTGGGGTGGGTGGGGGTGGGGTAGAAGACCAAGACCTTACTCTGCATTATTTTTTCTAGTGGGAAATCATAGTTTTCCATTACATCTGAATTGAGCTAGAGTTCAAACATCAAATGGATGTTTCTTCCTTATTTTACTCTCCCTCTGTAAATAAAACTGTGCCATCAACATTATTTATACTGCCTAGTATTGATGTTGTTACTGCTGTGCTGCTTATTTGTAATCCCATAGTTGGCACAGCAAGTTCTGTTCTCTAAACATCTTATCCTAAACCACACACCATACTTTCCAAGCCACAACAAGCCACAGCTGATTATGGGAGTTTGCAAAGTCTAGTGCCTTTGCCCACATACTTTAATTTCAAACCATGCGTGCAAAAATGGTTCACCCGACATCATTATCCGACATCACCTCTCGGCCTTTTGGCTAAGATCAAGTGAAGTGTCTGGTGATTGACAAGTGGGTCGCCAGATTCAGCTCCTCACTCCTGAACTAAGGGGAACCTAGAGTAAAGTGATGTGCAGAATGTCTTTTGTAATCTCCAAGTTCCTTCACCACCAGTGCTATAGTTTTGAGTACTGATGATATAGAAGATGAGGGAAAAGCTCAATGGCAGCAGGCTGGTGGCAATTGTTCATGAAACATGCTAAAGTTCTCTAGGGGAACATGGCAGGTTCAGTGCACTTACTATGCATTCTGGTCACAATCAAAGGGATATTTTTTGTCTTTTCATTCTTTTATCCCACTGATAACAACTCAGGGATACAAGAGAGAGAAAGAGTAGGCTTCAGTTTTGTAAATACTTTTGTGAAGTTGACCTTAAAACTATAGTAACAGCAGCCGTTTGATGTTCCTACACATTTATGCAAGAAATATGACAAGGCTTCAGTCTGACACTTTGAAAACAATTTTGGAAACCACAAATGCTGGAGCTGACTTCTGGAGGAAGCAACAGTTTTTTCAATAGGATTGATGTGGTTAGGGTCCTTTAATATTAGACATCTGGAAATTTAACTGTTGAGGGGGATAGACTAAACTTTCAGTTTCAATACTTGTGTGGAAGCACAAAAGTCTGAAAACATGTCTCTGGGTCAAGAAGACCAAAATTATTGGGGTAGGCCCAGAGAGGAGCAAATAAATGCAGTGATGTATTTTAATAATGACAAGGAACACTTAGGAATTCATACTACCGTACTTGTCAATAGTGGACATGTAAGTTAAATCAGGAATAGCTAACCTGATGCTCTCCAGATTTTGTTGGGCCACAGCTCCCACCATCTCTGTCTATGGTTCATACTGGTTGGAACTGACAGGAGTTGGAGTGCAAGAACTTCTGGAAGGCCACAGATTTGCCACCCTTGGCATAACTATATGACAATTTAGGATAGATTTTAATAGATAAATAAAATAACAATAAACATGTAGTTTGATGCATTATTTTCTCAGTAGAATTCCAAGCATTGTACTTGTATGAAAAAGAGGTTGCCATGCTATCAGACCATTGCACGTGAAAAGAAGCAGATGTTATTTCAAAAGGACATTAAGATGTGCCATTGTTAAGGTGCATTTTTGAGGTGAGTCAGTGCACCTCCCCACCACCCCCAACTATGGGATGACTGTACCAGAAAATTCCAGCAGGTACAGATGGTCTAGTTGCACACCAGTGGAGATTATCTTAAAAAATTCCAAAGCTGATTTGAATCAAATTGAGATTGAGACTAGCTCCAGCATTGAGATTAATTACAAAGGGTGTGAGTGAGTCTGTAACCTCCTTGCTTTTATTTCTCTTTTTCCTGAGATCTGCACCACAATAAAACTATTAAAAGTGAGCTGAATGCAATTGCTGTTTACTGAGTCACAAGTTGTGTGATGGAGTGAGCTGACATTTCATTGTGTGTGCCAAATAATGCACACATGAATGTGACATTCAGCACAATATAGTTGTGTGAACCTGGCCTTCAGAGAACAGTTTTCCTCTGTGTTTGCATATGAATTTGGATATAGCTGCTTTCAAATTTGTTTCTAGTTCACCTTTTCTGCTGTTTTATACTGTAGATGCCAGAAAGTATTTTAGACACATTAGACTTCTCATTCTTCTTGTCAGGACTCTCCTTCCCACCCGCTGAAGAAACATGGCACAGGACTGAATCTTCCGACTTAGCAGGTGTCATGCAGAGGACTTGATCCGGCACGATGTTGTTCAATGCCAATTTATGAATGGCTTCCAAGTGTGCTGGGAAACCATTTGTGAAGGAGCCTCTTCCATCGTGTGTGTGTGTGTGTGTGTCCTCATCCCAACCCCTCCCAGTTGTTTCAGGTTGTCCCCAGGGTGGCTTATGGCAGATCAGACTAATCTAGGTGCGACAAATCAGGGCCACAGAGCAGATTGGTGGGGGTGGGTAGGCTGTGCACAGTCCTAATCTTTATATTTTAACGGCTTTGTATTACTTGATTTTTATGTTTTGTAAAGCTGTAAAAGTCCCAATCCTCATAAATCTGGATGAAACCATGAAGCTGAAGGCACATACTGTTTGCTACTTTGCTTGAGCACATCTTTGGTGAAGGACTCTCTGAAGTATGTTAATGGAAGTTGGAGATTTCTAAATAACAACAATGTTCTACTTGGAAATTGAATATAGTGAGGTTGGCAGATCCCTAAACGATGCAGGACAATATGCTAAATAAGCTCTTTTGAAAGACTGCATGACCCTTGGAAGACGGCCAATAACTTGCTTCTTGAGATCTGCAAAAAAGAAAGGATATCCTCATGGTGTTATGCCCTAAAAAAGGTAAATTTAAAAGTAAAGGAGGGTTCTGCTTTCTTAGAAGTTCAAGTAATTTTTTAGTCCTCATTGCATTCCCAATTATTGGTGATTTTTGACCTTATGTTTTGAGAGAATGACCAGCTTTTCATCAAGTATCAAGGAAAGTGAAGGTGCATCCCTACTGAAAGGTTTTTCAAAAATTGAGTATATTGTTTTTCAGAGAGGGTATGGCCCTATCGAGATTCCTATGTTCTTTGGCGTTCCAGATTATCTAGCTTGAGTTTCCATTTATTCATTTCATCCAGTCCATTCAGGTTTTACTGACATTGCAAATGACTTGGGATAGTAAATGAAGGCCAGAGTAGAATTCAGGTCTGCATAATAGATAGGATTGGGTTAAAAATTCAAATCCATTTCCTGTACAGCTCTTGTACACTGAACATTTCAAGTTGGTCTGGTAAACACTTCTGCCCATTCACTCCTACTACTCCATCTACTGCCCATTCACTCCATCTACTACTGCTTCTTTTAAGAGCAAAACTCTCAGTAATTGGTGCTTGAGAGGGGTGGCAAGATTCAGTTACCTGCCCTCTTCTCCCCATTCCCAACCAACCAACCAACCAACCAACCAACCAGATGACTAGTAGAATTTCAGTTTTAAAAATATTTTTTTCAGGGGGGGGGAGGGAGGGGAATTCTCTGCATGCACTGTGTTGGATTGGAGCCCTGGCCTTACAGTTACTTTCTCTGCTCTTTACGCTATCCTTCATTCTTTTTTGTCATGTGTATTTCTGGAGACTAGTTTGGTATATTTTATTTTGTCTTAATTTATTTCTGGCAAGCCATCTGCTCAGTGCACCAACTGGTAAATACCAAACACGAGCACCCTTGCCAGCACAGCTTATGTATTCCTGTCAATTTCTGCCTGCTAAAAAACATGCTTCTTTTCACAACAGCCAGCAACCAAGGCGACAGGAGCCAAGAATCAGTGTTCTGATCTTTCCTTCCAAGTTGTGTCATGTTGCACATTTGGAACAAAAGGGGAAGGCATTTTAATTCGAAACCCCTTCATTTTCAAAAAGTCTTGTTTTATTTGCTCCCTGGCACATTCCTTGGAGGCTACCAGAAGACGGAAGTAATGAGAAGACAAAAATAAATAAATAATAATACTCATTTTTAATGACAGATAAAAAATATATATATTGTAATTTCATTCAAAATGTGTCTCTAGAAGAAAATACTGTTTTTGCTTAGTGCCAACTAACACCAGAGTACATGCCTTGAGGGCTATAATAATGGCACATTCTTCCCAGTAACTGGATTATGAAGAGAAGTATGCATCATGAACATTTTTCTCATGATTCATTTTATGTAGTATTTTTTTTTTAAGAGGGACATTCAGCTGAGAGTTGTATTCTGAAAAAATGTGATAAAAGCAACTGATCTATTCCCAGATTCCCAAGACAAGAGGCATGCAAACATTCCAGCAGAACATGATTCTGAGAGCATAGAGATGGTGGCTATGCTCCCTATCAACTTTTTAAGACTAGCATTCAGCTTTGAAGACTTCCTAGGTCAGCTTTAGTCTTTAAAATCAAGTAAAAAAATATTTGCATTCCTCAGCACTACCCACTGTGATATTTGGGTTGGGCAACATTTCTACTCAGCCATTGGACTTTCGGAATCAGACTAGGGCCAAGCTGAGAGAACATAACAATAATGCTTAAAGTGGGAGGTAATATAGTTCTCATGATGTTAATCACAGGCCATCTTGACACCCGTTTCAAAAATTATGATCCCCACCACCACTACCGCTGCTTTGTACCATCCCTTTCCTTATTTACAGCTTCTTCTCTGTCATAGAATAATGTTGGTCAATCAGGAATCACATAATCAATATGATAATGTTACAATTTTATGCAGCCAGGCATTTTTGGCTTCATGTCACTGAGGGCAAACAAAATCGATTGAGATCCAAAGCAATGCTTCCTATACTGGTCACATTGGTGAGCCTAGCCTATTAGGAATGTGAGGGCAAATAAAGGATATTTCAGAGTGTGCTTTTGGAAGGCGTGAGAATTTTCATCCTCTTCACAACCCCAGAAATGTGTGTGCATTGTCTCAATTCAGAGATATGTTTTCACAAAATAGCATGTTCCCCATTGGCTTAATCCTAGTATTTAGTCTTCCATTCACCAAGCAGTCAGAAGGGAAAAGATATTTGTTCACAATGAGCAACCAGACAATATTTTAAAGCAAATTATCTGACACAGTTGCAAATTATGATGTCCTTTGTTTGTTGCTTCACAGACACAGGGCTGACATAGAATCACTTCTTCTTTAGGATTAATTAATTTAACAAGAGAAGTCATGTTCATAAAATATGCCTTCAGTGTCTTCAGCTGTTTTACTCTGGTTATAATTATGTCTCATTATC
The DNA here is from genome assembly GCF_964106915.1 of Podarcis gaigeae. NCBI lineage: Eukaryota > Metazoa > Chordata > Lepidosauria > Squamata > Lacertidae > Podarcis > Podarcis gaigeae. The sequence goes on along the minus strand of NC_139678.1, from coordinate 55,077,516 downwards.
TTTAACTTTTTGAGCATTTCTCTACTCTTCTGTTGTTATCATTACTAGCACTGTAGAAATTTTTATTAACCAAATTCGCACACACAAAACCAAAGCTCACAAGAGAAATTCATTCCTGTACAGATGTTCAAATCAGATTAAATGCAGAACCAAGTGGTGTGGATGGAATGGAATTAAAATGAAAAGGGTGAGTCTGTCAGATCAGATGGCCAAAACTGTACAGTAACCTAATAGATATTATTATTCACCAGAATACAGAGTGTGAAATCTTCTTAGGCTGCCATAGACGGGACCAACTCTCCCCTTGAGCTGTATATGGCTGGGTGACTTCAGTTATGTCACAATCTTTATTGATTTCAAAGGAGATGTGCCAAGTGCATAACAACTAAGCATTTGGCCAAGACACTGGAGATTAAATTAGTATTTTAGATTTGGTCCAGGAAACACTGGAGCTGAAATTATTGTTTTAGGGTGCCCATAAATAATTTTGGTCAGCATCTTCTCATTTCATTTGCTTCAATTTTTCTCATGGTTAATTTCCATATAATAGAAAACAATAAAGATTGATATGGTAAGCCAACAGTGATTGGATAAACCAGCAGATGGATCCCAACCTACAACTATATTCAAGGGCGTTATGAATCTTGTGCTTGGAAGGTTCCTTATTAAAAAGGGTCAAAATGAACCAATAATTCTGGTAGCAAGAAATCTTTCCCCATAAATAACGAGGGCCAACATGGTTCCTCATGCTTTTGCCCAGTTCCCTGATAGTCAATTGTTTATGGACTATCTCTGCAGCTTCTATAATTTGTCCATAGGAAAGTAGTGTACAGAAGTAGCAATGATCCTGACAGCCTTCATTAGTTGTGGTTCCAGTAATCTGCATACAGGCCCAGTGCTTTTTTTCTTTAAAAAAATGTTTAGAGGCAGCGGCGAAGCTGCATGCTCTGGCACCGGGGGCAGAGAGCAGGTGGGGGCATGGCATGCTGTCCCAGGGACATGGCACATCGCCTGTGGGGGGAATGGCACCCAGCGCGGTGGGGGTATGTGCGGTTCATGTCCGGGGGGGGGCGGCCACAATGGTACCCCCTCCCCGATGGTGCTGGGGTGGTGTGCTCCCACCCATTCCTCCACCAGTGTTTAGGGGTACTCTTTTCCTACTCATATTGAAATTCTGGCCCTCAATGAGGCCAAACTTAGTTTCACAAAATGTTTAGGGGTGTGCGTACCCCTGCATACCCCCCCCCCCCTGAAAAAAGCACTGTCCGGGTCTATATGCAGTTAACTATACTATTACTCTTTGGGTACAGTTTTGGGATGTGTGTGTAATTGACATGATGCTTTATGATTAGTCTGCCTGCATTGTTTTCTGAATGAAGACTTATTCACAAGACCCACAAGAAAACTATGATCTAGGAGCCATAAAAGCATATATAATTTTTGCACAGCACAGCATACAATGTATCATTATCAGTTTATCCATATTATCTGAATAAACCAATGTATGGAAAATATCTATGGAAGAGTATGGGAAAATGTTCTATATATTGTTAACAGAAGCATAAAGCCGAGGTTAGATTATAGAATATGATATTGAGTGTATGGGTTTGGCTTAGAAAAATAGCCTGCATCCTAATGACAATATATTATAAAAGATATATCTGGTAAGGGAAGCTGTGTGCAGAGGTATATGCAAATCTTGAGTTTTCATAAAAAGAATAAATAAAAGTATGCACACAATGTGTTTTATGGTGATGCATATGGAAAACATCCCCTTTAGATGGATTCCTGTGAGTTTTCAACTAATAAATATTATGACTTACTAATTCATATTACCAAGTGTTTTTCCAGTGAGCTGCTTATTTCTGATCATAAATAACAACACTGTTTTACTAATAGCTTTTTAATGAGTAATAAATAATTGCTCCATTAATATAAAGTGCACTAATTTGTTCTACTCATGAACTTATTTCTCTCTTGTGTATAAAGCATAGATTTCAAAATTATTGATACCCTTATTCTATATGGTACAATAATAATTATGGTTATAAACAGATTAAGTGACAGAAATGGAGGTGGACAGGTTTTGATATAGTTTCCAACGCCTTTTCATGTGAAGGTCGTCTGGTTTGAATGAGAACAGTTAAGAAGTTGGGAATTAATTACACAGTATATATAATGAAAGGTGATGGAATCTGCTTGCTTTAGTCTTTCATTTAGGGTTTTTGCTGCCAGAAAAATTCAGCCCAGTCTCATATATTGACATCTAATTAGGAAAGGCCCAAACACAGTTTCTTTATTTACCAAGTGGGGATGCAATACTAACTTCATTTACTTGTGTGAAAACTCCATTGAATTCAATAGGACTTACTATTGAGTAGACATGATTAGGTTTGTGCTGTAACTCTCCCTGCTTTGCAGTATATTTTTGGGTTCCATGTCTGATGTAAGCCTCTTTTAGGAAAACTATAATCACATCTTGACATTGAAGTTTGATTTTTGTTTCCTGTGAAGTATCAAACACACAATCTCACATAGTGGTCTTTGTTCTTTCTCTCTTCTACCTTGGTGAGGTTTGGGTTGAGCATAACTACTCCATTCTGTAAGAGTAGCAGCCCCATTGAGATGCTCTACCCTTTGGAGACTGATCTAATTTGATGGGTTGCAGAATGCTTTGAGGAATTTTCTGGCTCACGTGGCTGGCACTCCTATCAAGGCTCCTGTCTCATGGTGGAATGGTGAGATGCATAGAGTCTTTGACATGATCACTCCTGAGAGCTGCGGAGCATGTTGGTTCCCTTGGAACTCCAGTGACCTTTGTGCAATGAACCAGGAGGCTCAGTGGTAAGAGCTCAGGTGGTGTAAGTCTCAGTCTGAACCTGACTGAACATGCGTGAAGCTACACAACTGGTGAAGAAAGCTGACTTCTCTGCCCCTACTGAGCCCACAAGTAGCAATCTGGCAAAACGTTTCTGAGTGGTGAATGGTATCCTATGAAGAAGATATCCTATTCTCTTATCAAGTGCGTATGGACAGACATTCTCAAGGGGTTATTGGTACATAGGGACTGAATTTAACATTTGATTGATTGCTGGTGTTACAGTTTTTAAGTTACTATAGCAAAGCACTTTGATCTACTGTTACCCAGCTGCAGCTCTGAATCAGATGGAAATATGGTGAGAGATCTGTTGCAATAATGCCACTGTTAGATTTTACACATGCTTATAAGACTATGTTCATAAAAAGTATAATTTTGAAGAGCTTTAAAATTCATAATAATAAAGGCTCATAGAAGAAGACACACAAGTCAGTGTTTCTGTAAATGCCTTGTTATTAAATTGCTAACTCCACTCATTGATACAGTAACCAGATGCAAAGGTGGTTTTGTTTCTCATTTATTTTTTCTGATGAGACTCTGTCTCCTGTGGGGCTTCGGTTTTGATGTTGTTTTCCTTGCTGTTGACTGAATTTATTTTCTTTCCACAGAAATATCCCCTGTGTCATCCTTCATCATTTTAGAATACAGTCTTTATGCTTACACACAGAACTCTAGTTTTGTTCAGGGAATTTGGGGCTTTTCTTAAAGAAAATGGTGGCGTCCCCTTCCCCTTTGAATGAATGAATGGCCCTGATTTAATTTATAACAGTATACAAAGTGAATGCATACAAGATGAGAAAGGATAATGTGTCTAGTTTAATACTTTTCAAGAGGCCCAGTTACCAGGAATATCCATCTTTCAGATTTGGTGGCGCTATGGCATAAATAGTAAATATTATACAGCAAGGCCCTTTATATGATGGCATCAGGTCATCACTGTTTATCTCACATTTAGCACTGGGAATCTTGAGAAGCTGCTCTAAGATGTGGTATGTATGATCATGCTGGCCTGGCATGAGCTTCAAATCTGTATGAAGCTTTATGCTTATATTTGCACTTGGCCAAAATATAGTAAAGGGCAGAATCTGCAAATTATGCCATGATCAAACACTGAAAAGCTGAAATTTGAATTAAATTGTGAAAGGCCTCACAGAGCTGGTGAATCTGGAAGGAAAAAGAAGTAGTGCTAAGTGTGGGGCAAGAAGGACAAGAGAACTCTAGGAGGGACTGAAGCGGAATGCTCAGGACATTAGCAAAGTAGAATACAGTCATACCTTAGTTTTTGAACAGCTTAGTTCTGGAACATTTTGGCTCCTGAACGCCGCAAACCCAGAAGTGACTGTTCTAGTTTGTGAACTATGTTTGGAAGCTGAACGTCCGACAGGGCTTCCAATTGTCTTCAGGAGCTTCCTGCAGCCAATCAGAAGCCACACTTTGGTTTCCAAGTGTTTTGGAATTTGAATGAACTTATGGAATGGATTCCGCTTGACTTCTAAGGTACAACTGCAAAGATCATCATGTTTCCCATTGGAGTAGAGGAAGACTTCCTCTTTCATCCAGACATTTTCTGCAGAGATCACACTGCATTGGTAGCACCTGAAGAAATAGTGTGAAAGTGCTTTGAGGTCATTTCACAGTTATTGAAAACATGGGGGGATGAAAAATTCTAGCATGTAGACAGGAAAAAAATTCTCTATATTTATGAATGCTGTTGTCCACCTTGAGCTGCATGTCAGTAGGGTGAATGATTCATTCAAATATATAAATAGTGCCACCCTCCACAATAGCACATTGCCCTACATTCCAACACCACCCCATCAATTTCTATCACTTTTCTGTTGTTTATGGCAATAAAGTAATTGTTGAGAGAGCGAGAAAATGTAATATTAATGCAGGATATTACATTCATCAAAACTGAAAAGTAGCTGAAGACACCCATCACCAGCCACATTAGTTAGCCCTTTTCAATACCCATCTGTTCTCCTTGTGATCACATATCTGAACTAACGGAAAGGAAGGATGCCAGAGTGCAGAGCTGCCAATAACAGAACAGCTGTGAAAAATATGTAGTCTAATACAATATTCAAACCTGTAAATATTGGGTTCTCAGTGGACTGTCACTTAGTCTGCGCGAACACATACCACAAAGAACTCTCCACATCAATTGGTAATATAGAGCATCGTTTTGTCACTCTCTGCATTTTGTGATTCACCAATACATGCACTCGGACACTTACCTTTTATTGTGGTATAGTTGCTGTTTGATCGTAGATTTCTTTGAGATAATTTAGAGCCTCACGTCCACACCTTGGATCTGTTGAAGCTGTACAAGAAGAGTCCATGTCGTTTCCCCCCATTCTCACCAATGGCTGGTTGTGTCCAGATCAAGAAGTGTTCCATGGCTGCAGACATGCCCCACTCTCATTTTCCTCTGGCTAAGCATTAGATTTATGAGCATGGATGCTGGGTACAGAGAGCCCCTCTATGTTTTTGCTTCTGTATACAACACCTGGTATTCCAGAATTCTAAACCTGTGGGGGATTAGGGAAAGAAAAATACCTGTGTCTTTCTGAGCTATGGTGAACCTGGTTATTAAGATTAAATTTCGATGTAGCCATCTGTCATGGATGCTGAAATTCCTGCATTGTAAGGGGTTTGACTAGATGTCCCTCAGGGTCCCTTCCAACTCTACAATTCCATGATTCTATAAAGCCACTTTGGAATCATTGCCAAATATGCAGTGGAGTCTGACCATTCATCCATCTAGTTCAGTATTGTTTGCACTCACTGGAAGCAATTCCCCAGGTTTTCAGACATGAGGGTTTTTCCCCCCAGCACCACCCAGAGATGCCAGGATTGAATTCAGGGTCTCTGACATACAAAACATGTTCTCTACTACTGAGGTATAGGCTCTTTCTCAAAGATCCTTTAATCAGATAGTGCAATCTTTAACATAATTATCTGGAAGTAAGTCCCATTGAAGCCAATGATTAATCTTATTAAAATCAATGTCTCTTCAGCTCGTTCCATTATAAAAGGAAGTACACATCCACTTCCAATGTATTCTCCTAGCTTTTGAGCAAAAATATCACAAATCCTGTATGTATTATCATATTTACCTGACATCCCTATTAAAATTCCAAATGTGGAAGATTCCTTAATCAACAGTTCAAACCTGCCTAATTAGAATGTTCTCATTAAAGTAATTAGTCCCTCTCCTGAAGGGCTAATCCATTGATCTGTAATATTTTCATGTTAAGCCTTGCACTAATGCCCTTCCCAAGATGAAGGTCTGTCAATATTAAAAGAACTTGTGTGAAATGATGATTAAAGAGATTTCTGCTTTTGTTTGTAATTTTCATTATAAATGGATGGAATAACAATCACAGTACTTTTAATATGCCATCTTTCATCTATAGGGCCCTACAAATATACATTTGTAATTACCTTTGGTTAGTAACAGCAATTATCATATTATATTAGGTTTTTTCCTACACAAACAGTTTTTCTGGGTCAATAGTCATATTCAAAGCTAAATCTCTGCTATTTTACATGTTCAAATGGGTGCATTAGATTCTGAAATTAGTGGCAGGAGGGGCAATATCTACTCTCATGGACTGGCTGGATGCAGAGGAGTGGTGGAAGGAACCAGCTGGAGAACTCCAAAGGGAACCCCCAGGAGAAGAAGGCTCAGAGCCTGGGGATTGGTGGTGGGATGACAATGTGTGGTCAGAGGGAAAAGAGGAAACAGACTGGAATGAGGATGCTGAAGAAGTAACAAGGTTTAGTGAGCAGGAAGAGGCTGTGGCAGAGAGCGGTCCAGAATCAGAGGCAGAAGCAGAGACTGGAGAGGAATGGGGGCTGGCTGCTGAAGAAGCCTGGGAGTCTCACATCCTGCTGTGACCAGCTCCTCTCCTACCTGGTCTCCCAGAGCATGAAAGGGAATGAAGAGGTCAGAGCAAAGAGAGACAACATGAAGGAGCCTCAGGTTGCTGGGAAAGGAGCCTTAGAGAGTGGTGGAAGGTGGGGACCTTCAGTCCGCATAACTGTCCCATTGGGACAAGACCTACTGGGAAGAGTTGCTGTGATCATTAGGCCTGAGCTGTTTTGTTTCTTTGAATAAAGAGTTAACTTCACTGACACACTGAGAATTATTGGTAACTTGTGCCCAACTCCCACCTTGACATCTATGTAAATTCCCTTGATTCATATGTGCATTGATCTGTGCAGAGGCTGTGCAGTTCATCTTGCTGTGAGGCCTGCAAGGTCTGGTCCCTGCTCTCTTTCATGCCTTTTTCCACTTGGCTTGAGAGGGCAGGGCACTGAGTGACTCCAAGTACAAAGGTTTCTACAGCTGTTCAAGGTGCCTCAATTATATCTATTGTTAATCATTAATATTAAGGTGATGTAAATTTGGTTATGTCTTGTCATTACAGTGATACCTCTGGTTAAGAACTTAATTCATTCCTGAGGTCTGTTCTTAACCAGAAACTGTTCTTAACCTGAGGTACCACTTTAGCTAATGGGGCCTCCCACTGCCACTGCACCGCCGCCGTGCAATTTCTGTTCTCATCCTGAAGTAAAGTTCTTAACCTGAGGTACTACTTCTGGGTTATCAGAGTCTGTAACCTGAAGCATTTGTAACCCAAAGCATTTGTAACCCGAAATACCACTGTATTAAGGAATTGTCTTTTTTTCTTTTTTCTTTTCTTTTTGATGCTTGTGAGCCACTTTGAGCATGGTTCACTATGGAAAAGCAACATACACAGGAACAGCGATGATGATACATAGGTTCTCTGTGGAATCTTTAAACTGCATTGCACTAAGAAAGAAAATCTGTTTCTACTGCTCTGCTCTGACTGTAAACCCTATGAAGACTTTGTTCTCTACTAATCAATTTCCTCCAGCTCTTTTCCAAGTCTTCCTATGGACAACTTGGCTTGTGCCCTTATTTCCAATAGTATCATCTTTAACAAGGTAGGCAGAAGTAATAATGATACTACCCTCAAGTCTAGAGAGGCCTCTATGACCAAATAACCACTAATGATTTTTTCGCTTATATGCTGGAGGTTGCGAATATTTCATTAACTGGTACAGATAAGCTGGTATCTGCATTAGCTGTATTAATCTATCTTGCAAGATTGTGTTTTAACTAGGGTTGAGCTTTAAGTTCTCAGCAGAGAACAGCACCCACATTTCAGTCAACCAAGAAGAGCAGGAAGGAATGGCATCATTATGAATGATTAGGAAGAGTTCCTGCACACGAAAATATTGTGCAGAGTGCCTGGGAAGGCAAAAGATTCTGGGTGCCAAGCCTAGGGGGTGCTGCTAGGTGTCACAGCTATGATGTAGTGTATTCAGCAGAACAGAAGTAAATATGCAGAGTGCGTCAAATTTTGGCCTCACACAAGGTGCTGGTGAAATTTGAAAAACCAAAGTCCGCCCCTGCTGAATGCACACATGCATGTACATGCACGCACGCATGCACGCATACCTCTAACACAGTTGTAAAATTAGGACAAAGAAGTTTCAACCCAGTGTCTCTACAACGTGAATTTAGTTTTGGACAGCAACTGTGCATCCATTTGCAAAAAGGGAAGCAAGTTTTGCATAGGGCAAAAATGCTAGCAAACTGTGCTTATGCCAATACTTGTTTTGGTTCAGGTTTTTTCTTTCTTTCTTTTGTTTGTCCTTCAGTGAAACTGAGTATTTTTGAGACCATGAGCATTATGGAAATGCTGACCTGGGACACTGTTTTGATAATGGATATCTCTGTTAATTTAAGACAGCTTCCTCTTAACTCAGCAAGGCAATACATCTTCATTAATGAAAGAACAATTTGTGTCTGTCAGACTTCAATTTGAATCTCCTGGGGTTACTCCCAGTGATTTTCTATATTTATTTATTATGCCTTATTGTGGTTCTTCCCCCCACCCTTTTGTCTATATTTCCTTCTGGACAAAACATCCTTTGTTTGTTTAGCTCAGATGCTCAGTTTAAAATTATGCATAATGTAATTGCTGTAAAATGCCTATTGCTTAATCAAATTGCTACTCCCCCCTCCTTTAATAACAATGCTTTGCATTGGATATTCTCATTCTTATAAGTCCACTTTATATTCATTCTCATTCATGGTCTTATTCTAAATGCATAAATCTTCACTTTATTCGATGTATTATGTAAATCTATATCACAATATTTCCTTCTCACTTTGGCCAGGAAGCATATCCCCTGCTGTTAATTGTTCTGAAGCTGTTGTCATTGACACATTATACGGCATTAAACTGCATTGCCATCAAGTATACCTTCAACAGGGAGAAATATCTAACTTTTTCTGTTAGAAGAGTATCAGTTCCAAGCAAGAAGTTGTATGTTGGTTCTGCCGTTATTGACGTTCTTGAGCACACTGTTTGTAACCATCATAAAGCCACCTCTGCCTTTCACCATCAAGGTCCTCAATATGGGTCTTTTACTTCATAAAGGTTAATGCTAATCAACATATTTAGCTGTAGAATTAAAAGGGGGAAAGTAAAGTCACTTTTAGCCTTTTAATTCAAACCTTCCCTACAACTTAGTGAAGTTCCAGATAGGCCTGGGATGTGATTTAGATAACATTAGCCGGAGGGATCATTCCCTTTTAGTGGCTTCCTTAGGTATTCTTTCTATTTTCTTAAACATTTGCTATTTATCAGTCTTAAATACTAAGCAAGGAATTCACTTTAATTTCAATGAGAGCCAGACTGATCAGTGTGGTGGACAGAGCTGTGGAGCCATCCTCCCTGTCTGACACCTCTACAGCTTACTTGCACAGAGATGAAAGAAGTAGCTGCAAAATCAGAGCTGAATGGACATGCCAATTGAGCCAATCTGGAGCTTCCACTGGTATATCTGAACAACCCTGACCTCGCCACTTCCCCAGCCAGCTCTGGCCCCATATAAGTAAGATGCAGATATACCATTTTGAAGAGGGCAGTTCCAGGGCTCTGCCCTACTACACTGGCCACTAATGAATAATGGTTTTTGAACTTCTAGCTCATTAAAAAAAATTTCTGGACAAGTACCTCTTTTGTGCCTTCTCTGTTTGAAGCATCATTGCTCAATAGTTAAAAGCAAGGTGTCTAATTTCAGAAAGATAAACTGTCATAGAGAATTATTTTAAGACTACACCATATGGAATTATTTTAAGACCACAGTTGTTTTTCCTGTGTTGCTATTATTGCCTGCAGTATATGGATAAAAATTGGAAACCTTTAGCCACTTTGAAAATCGATGCAAACTGCTTGTTACTCAGATGGACTGTCATACAACAGAAGACTGTGCAATTAATGAGCTACACTCTCAGATAAAGCACTAAGAGACCTATATCGCCATTTAGAAGTGCAAAAATATTTTTTTATTACTGTTTTAAAAAGTGATGGAGCATGTGATTTATACTGACAGATTTACCCTCCATCTAAACTTTGCAAAACATGGTGAATTCCTTGTGAAAAGCCAAACTGGTCATCCTCATAGGTGATGGGATAAAGGTCTGAGCTGTCATGATCAAGAGGACCAGACTTAGGTCCACAAAGCTGAAAGCTTGTTGCAATTTTGCCAACAGACACAACCCGTTTACTTGTAGATTTACAATGAACAAGATTGGAACAGATATTACCGAGAGGCCTTTGAAAATCAGTCAGGCATGGTGGCACACAAGTAGTTTTACTAGCAGAAAAGGTTGCCTAGGACTTTATTTTCATAATTTAACACATGCAATTATCAAAAAATAATTGGCTGCAGTAAAAGTAAGACAAGGGCAGTTTAAAATGGGTAAAAGGGCACCATTGTCATAAACAAACGGTGCCTAGTTTTAACCAAAGGCGGTAGAGAGCTCACAGCTCATTGCCTCCTTTATTGTTGTTTAAGTAATTGATCATTCTCCCTTCCAATATATTGATTCTCCTCATATGCAACAGAGAAAAATAAAAACAATTGCTTTTTCTTTTTTCTTCTTTTTAGGAATGCAGATATACATGCACCATTCATAATTACAGTGAGACTATGGCAAATAATGTCATCTTTCTCTTTTAACGGAAGCCTTATTTGCTTCTGGGCTACTGCAGTTGTATAATTTTGGGCTTTCACTAGCTAAGGGGATATATTATTTATTGTTTGTTTATTCTAAAGATTTATACTATGCTTTTTGGTCAAATAGCCAACAACCAACTGTTTAAAATACAGAAAATATGCAAAGCAACTACCGGTACTCACCTTTTGGAGACGGAATGCCTAAGAGAGATTCCTGGAGGAAGCATGATTTTAAAGCCTCTCCGAAGCTGAGTGCTGGGGATTGGAGCAGCAGCAGACCACATAGTCTGGCATCGACACTCACCTGACCTCAGGTGCTTATGGAGACATAAGGGGTACATGAAAACAAGGTTGAAATTATGAAAATACAGCAGTGGAGGCCATCCAGCACTCTTGCATTTGCACTGTACCCACCTTGCCCCGGTCTTGCCCCTCCTCTACTTCCTGGTAAGCAGCAGCAACACAACCAATTGCTGGCCATGTGAGCAAGGGGCACCTGTGCATGATGTGTTTGTGCATGATGGGCCTGGAACAACGAGTTGCCCCGGCCACTCTGGCCAGCTCCCAACACATATAAAAACATAATAAAACATCAAACATTAAAAACTGCCTGATACAGGGCTGCCTTCAGATGTCTTCTAAAAGTTATATAGTTATTTATCTCCTTGACATCTGATTGGAGGGCCTTCCACAGGGAGGGGGTCACTGCCGAGAAGGCCATCTGCCTAGTTCCCTGTAACTTCACTTTTCACAGTGAGGGAACTTCCGGAAGGCCCTTGGATCTGAACCTCAGTGTGCAGGCTGAACGATGGGATGGGGCTTTAAAGGTCAGCACCAACACTTTGAATTGTGCGCAGAAAAGTACTGGGAGTCATGTGAGTCGTTGGTGTCCATTTTGGCTGTCTTAAAGCAGCAAGTTTGGGAGACAGGTGAAAATATGTTTATCTGTGTATAGACTGAGGGTTATGTTGATCTTCAGACTTCCAGAAAGGGGTAGTTTTTAAAAGCACAATGAAAGAACGTTGGCAGTATCAACTATGGCAGAGGTGGCCAATGCAGCAGTTGTTAGACCACAACTCCCATCATCTTTGATAATTGAGCATGCTGGCTGGAGCTCATGGGAGTTGCAGTCCAGCAACAATTGGAAGGTACTGTGTTGGCAATTTCTGTACTAGAAGATGCAGACAGTTAGATTTTTTATTAGCCTTGGGGGGCTACTTTCCATTCCTCTGACTTTCATTTATGGAAGTGTAGCTTCTGAGTTATGCCTCTTGCTTCTTCCTTCTTCCTGCTACACATCCAATAAGCTCAACTAGTCATTATTGCTCTGTATGTTTTCCTTCTGAATCCACAATATGTTTTGGAGTGTTGTTGCATCTTTAATTCTGCTCAGTTTACCACTGTAAATGATGCCAACCAGGCAAACAAAATGCTTCCTGGCCAGTAAAGCTAGATAGCTTTAGCAGTGCCCTTCACCACCGTTATTGTATATCTTTGTAGCTGTTTGAGTATATTATTTGTGCCTTGGCAAGGAAAAGGAAGGGGATATGAACTTTCTTGAATGCTCTTGCCTTTGTCAGCTTATATACAACTTGAAGGGATGGGGAAATGCTTATAGAATATCTGTTTACTCCAAGGAAAGAAGGGAGTGTGCTCTCTGTTAAAATATATTTATGAAAATGAGATTCAAATGACTGCATTGCCACACTTATCTACATAAACAAACAGATTCAAGGGCACCATGATCCCGCCGTCAAATAAAAGTTTCTCTCAAGCCACCATCACTTTTACAGCCCCACATTTTTTACACTTGCTTAAGTTGACTGAATTATTACTGTAAATGCAGGTGGAGTGGGAAATGAGGTCATGTCTTCTGGTAAACATTTCATTCCACAGAAATGAGAAATAAAAGTGGAGGGAAGTTTATTTCACTACATAGTGCTTTAGATACTTGCAAACTCTTGATCTATTTCCTGTAAATGTACAAAGGGACCGTCGCTGAAACTACATACACAGCATTAAAGGTACCGTGCTGCAGACTTATAGTAACTCATCCTTCCTGCTGTAATTTGCCAGCTTGTTAACAGCATGTTCAGCCCTTCCCCATCTCATGTACCTCACCATGAATGGATCCATGAACTCACTCCTTCCAAAACACCTGACATGGAAGCTGTTCAGCACAAGAGTGGCAGCTATCAAGGCTGGGCAATAGCCTTTAGGTAGATAGTAAAGGAGGCAGGAGATGAAAAAGGATTCAGAACGGAATCCTTCACACAGAGGGAGCAAGAGGTGGGGTTTGGCAAAAACACACACACACACACAAAAGGATATTTCCTCTCTTTTTTTGTTTTTGAAGTTCAGATCTCCTTGAGATTGTCGGAATCTTCAAATGGAATTTTTGAAGCTCCTGATTCAGATGTAGAGCAATCTCCAGTCTTCTTACCCATCTCAAATGGTGAACAGCGACACAATACAGGAGCATTTGGTGGGGGAAGGCAACATTGCTCACCTGGCTTCCTAATGCTGAACACTGCTGCTTGTTTCTGAGAGGGAGATGGAGAGGAGCAAGGCAGTGGACAGCTTGGTGCAGGTGCAGCAGGGGAAGCCTAGAATTGACTCCACCACTGATTCTGTGCTGCTCTGGCACTGCAACAAACTCCCAGTCACAAACTCTCAGTGTTAAGAAGTCAGGTGAGCAATGTTGCTGCACCAATATTGTGTCGATATTCACTCTTTGAGATGGGTGGACACTATTTGGCATGGATGGAGCTTGCCTCAAATATGTAACAGGAGCTTCCATAATTCCAAGATTCAGAATCCCCTTAAGGAGATCTAAACTTAAAAAATGCTCAAAGGGCTTCTCCTTCCTTCCTTCCTTCCTTCCTTCCTTCCTTTTTTTCCCCTTTTCTTTTTCAGTACTCTGCCTCTTGCTATCTCATCCCTATTTCTGAAGGGGAGAGGGATCTCAGCTTTGGTTATAGGAAAAGGGTATAAGTCTACAGGGAGTTAATGATGTCTTTTTCCTGCAAGGGAAAAGTTCATTCCTCCATTTGAAAAAAAAAAAGACTGCCAGCACTACTTGGCCAGCAGTTATGGACGAAGGAGAGGCCTAATAACGTTTGCCTATCTTCCTGCTACTGTTCCCCAGGGTTGCTTGATGATGATGGTGATGATGATGATATTTATACCCTGCCTTTCTGGTTGGGTTCCTTAGGAAGAATGAAGTGGCAACAAGTGGATGAGTGCCAGCAGAATTAAAGCAGAGGGCCATTTCACAACAGACTGTACTCCCCTCAATTCTGCTTGCAAAAATTAGAGCAGACCAATCTCTGTATACCTGTGAAAGCACACACATGAACACCAGTTTCAATACCTTTGACATGCCTATTCAATGTTGAATCATTCTAAGGCAATTTGGATGAAGCTGGAAGAGAATGTCCCTGGTGTCGTATTAGCTTGCAAACTAGAGCACAGTTTAAGAACATTTACATCCCCCTACAATCAGTGTGTCTTAAAACACAGTTGACTAGATGGTGCTGGATCATGCCCTTTAAATCATCAGCTATGTTCTCATCTTGCTGTTGGCACTCCTGTCACAGCTGTTGGCCACCAGCTTTTCTAATGGGGGTGACAGAAGGCACAGCATCCCAAGGGAAGGATTATTTCTCTTTAAAGTATATCCAGAGACAAACAAGATTAACATTCCTATCCTAAGCATATTACTTGGAAGTAATTCTCATTTATTTTGAAGTAATATGCTTAGGATCAGGATGACAGACAGATGCAAATGTATTTGGGTAATGTAAGAACAAGTTTTTATAAAAAAAAATAATAATAGTCAGTTTAAAAGTAACCCAATACTTGAATTTATGAAGTTCCTGTATAAAATTAACTTTGGCAAGCTGCTTTAAAGTAAAGATCCATTTCCTCTACTCCCAACATGCATCAAAATGCCCCCTGTGGCAAGAACATTTGAGTAAAAAAAAGAAGAAGAAAGGCTGAACTGAATATTCACTAATTTGGGCTTTGGGTTCAAAAGCAGTTCTTTCATGGACCCCAAGATATTTCCTAACAAAAAAACAACAACCCAAGGGTAGAATCCAACGTAGCATTCTCATTCTGTCGGTGCAAAGATTCCTCCTTTTGCAGCTGAATGTTATCCCCTTTTCCTTCCCCTGTGCACCCCCAAAAATCTGAGCTTCCCCAACCCTCTGGAGTATATCTGAGAAGGATGCAGAGCACATGCAGGAGAGAAGGAGGAAAGTCCATGATGGGATGTGGCAGTTGAATACTGCTCCTACACATTGTTCTTTCTACTTTATTATTGTTTGCTGTTACTGTACCCCCAATGAGCTGTTGTTCTGTGCCATTCTCTCCCCTGCATCCCACGCATCCTTATCCTTCAAAGAGTGTCCCAGACTAATCAAGAATCATAGTAGCAATGAAGATGTCAGATGCAATACAGCCAATCATATTTGCCCTAAATGGCTTCAGCCCTGTATACCTGAAGGGGTGTCTCCACTCCCATCATTCAGCCCAGGCACTGAGGTCTAGCGCCGAGGGCCTTCTGGCGGTTCCCTCACGGCGAGAAGTGAGGTTACAGGGAACCACGCAGAGTGCCTTCTTGGTAGTGGTGCCCGCCCTGTGGAACGCCTTCCCATCAGATGCCAAGGAAATAAACAACTCTCTGACTTTTAGAAGACATCTGAAGTTTTAAATGTTTGATGATTTATTGTGTTCAGTGTTTTAATTTGTTAGAAGCTGCCCAGAACGCACAACACACAACACACTCAGATGGGCAGCATATAAACATATTAACAACAACAACACTTTTATTGGGCAGCATATAGATGCTCTTAATGAATAACTAATAATAAATAACCAGCTTAATAAATCTGATTTACACCCTCATTCCCTTCTGTTCCGCTTTACTCTAAAGTAAGTTCACCTTGTGGGAGTCACTGTGGGTAAAACCTCAGTGCCTAGGACTTGCTGATTGTATGGTCGGCGGTTCGAATCCCCGCAGCGGGGAGAGCTCCCGTCGTTCGGTTCCAGCTCCTGCCCACCTAGCAGTTCGAAAGCACTCTTAAGTGCAAGTAGATAAATAGGTACCGCCTTATAGCGGGAAGGTAAATGGCATTTCTGTGTGTTGCGCTGGTGCTGGCTCACCAGCTGCAGCTTTGTCACACTGGCCACGTGACCCGGAAGTGTCTTCGGACGGCACCGGCTCATGGCCTCTAGAGCGAGATGAGCATGCAATCCTAGAGTCGGACACGACTGGCCCGTACGGGCAGGGGTACCTTTACCTTTAAGTTCACCTTGCAGCCTTGAGGAAAATGTTTCCTGGGCTGAGCACCTGAGTGATCCTAGCTAATCAGATTGTGAAATAATTCATACAAAACATACTCAAGGCTATGCTTCCTAAATAGGTGAATGCTTCCCCTTCTTTTGCAGCGATGCACAGCAAATCATATTTTCATTTCCCCCTTCCCTTTCTAGCTTAGCCCTCTTCATGAAAGGCAATATAGCATTGAATAGCAGCCGCAAAATAAGCGACGCTTTCTGGGGCTAAGACTGTGCAATTTTTGCTTTCTTGCTGCCTTGCAATTTACAAGTGATTGCTAACCCCTAGTGGCAGCTTTACAGGGAAGTAGTTGCTCCTTCTAGCTGTAGCCAGCCTTTGACAAACAGCTAATGGATTGCAGAAAGAATTAGTGGCACATAAAAGCCCACAATTCTCCTTGTTGAAAGGGAATTGTATGTGGGCATAGACTCGTGAATGGATTGGTCATGTTGCCTGTCATGAATATTTTTCAAACATTTAAACTGGAGAAGAAAACACAAAGCTTGTTGGGCAGATTAAATCCCCGCTTCGTGATCTCTCTTATTTTGGGGTAGGGGTAGGGAAGGGCACTTTAATCGTTAAATACAGTACCATAGAAGAGTTTATTATATAATGCAGTCTGAATGTAGCTATGAAGTACTGATTTAATGGTCTATTTTCTTCATGTAAGCCAAAAACGTAATTATTACAGCTTCATAATTTCATGAAGTAGAGCATGAATAATCAGGATGTGCATTGTGCACACACAACCACAACCACGCAAACACACTTGCAAGCAGATGCACTTTCAATCCTGCATGACTTGAGTATGTAATCCTACTAAAGCCCTATGCATGCCTTGATAGAGAGAGGGGTGGAGCCCCACTTTAAGCCCCAACACTAAATCTTCCACCCACAATTGTGCATTGCACAGAGTTGTATATGAAGCACGCACAACACACGAGTGCTTCCTGCACAAGAGCAGGGACTGCATATGATTCTGACACTTGATTGTGACTGACAGGTCAAGCTCATAGTCAGAGGGGCTGATTTTACCTAAAACTGCCCAGTTCCAGTGCTTTGGGGGAGGAAAGTGAATCCCTTTCAGTTCTTCCCACAAATCAACTTTAAAAGCACGAAAACCACTGGACCAACCTGACAGCAACTTTTTTTTTCAGGTATACTCTCATTGGAAAACCATTGTGGTTATCCTTCTAAAATATGACAGGTTTCGTTTTTAGTAGAGGCTACTTTGCCCACAATTTTTTCAAATTCTGTAAATCAATAATTAAGTTATAGGCAGGGCCAGCCCACCCATAAAGCAAGGTGAGGTGACTGCCTCAGGTGGCAGAATCCACAGAGAAGGCAGATCCAGTTTCCAAGGAATGAATTGGCTGCCTCTTGCAGGGCCAATGGCAGCTATAGTGATGCAGCACGCTCTTTGGAGGCCAGATATGCCACCTCCTTGGCAGCCCTGCCCCCAATGCTGCCTCCATAGTGGCCTCTTGGTGGCGCTGCTGGTTTCCACCCTCCTGCTGCTACCAATGATGATATTTATTCCCCAACTTGTTCCTGTTGTAGATCTTCATGCCCCTCTTTTTCCATGGTGCAGCCAGGGCATTTTGTGATTCATTTCAGGTGCCAAACATCTTGGGCTGCCACTGGTTATAGATGCCCCTCCATCCATACGCAAATAAAAACAAACCCTGGACCTATAGCTCTCTAGTTTGGCAAGCTTAAATCACCCTGGTATAGGAGGGGTCTACTATGCCTATAAATTATATAAATTTCTCTTGGAATGAAAAGTTGTGGTTGTTTTTTTTAAATTTCCCAATAGTGAACAGAGATTGGGGAAAGGCCTTTCTCTAACTTATGAAGCCTTGGATC
This sequence comes from Podarcis gaigeae, assembly GCF_964106915.1. NCBI lineage: Eukaryota > Metazoa > Chordata > Lepidosauria > Squamata > Lacertidae > Podarcis > Podarcis gaigeae. The sequence goes on along the minus strand of NC_139678.1, from coordinate 55,059,361 downwards.
CTGAAGAAAACTGGGCATTGAAGAAAGAACAAATGAATGAATAAATGTGAATTCTAGTGAAATAAAAACTGCTAATTTATTGAGTATATACCACTGATAATTCATTTCCCCCAAAGCATAAGAAAATGTTAATTGTGTCATATGCACTAATATATTAAACTCTATTTAAAAGTGGGTGTTCCTGTATTAAATAAATATGAATCAATTACAGAATTCATCATGAATATATCTCTTCCATTTTCCTCTGTATGAAAACTGATTTTTATTTGATTTTTATGTTTGATGAAAGAATTCTCAGGAGTTAATTATTTCTTCTCTTTGCCTTTAAAATTAATGGTAGTATGGTTGTTTTATAGCCATTGGTAACTTTTTGCTGTATATTGATCTGCTGTTTTTATGAGGATGTGGATGACACTCGTTGCTGTAAATATTGCTAATAATATGTGGAGGAAACTTGGTGGAGAATATAAATTTTGATCTTGAGCCTTAGTACAGTCATTCTGATGCATTGGATAGCTCAGTCGGTAGAGCATGAGACACTTAATCTCGGGGTTGTGAGTTCAAGACCCATGTTGAACAAAAGATTCCTGCATTGCAGGGGATTGAACTACATGACCCTCACTGCCCCTTCCAACTCTACAATTCTATTATTCTTTATTAGACAAACTTTTCTGAATACAGGTTTCGACTTGCCTGCACAGGAGTGGGGGACCAATATGACCCAAGTGGTCCACTTACTGAAGGAAATTATCAGCTTTAAAATACAAGGTGGAAGCCAAAATGCTTAGGAGAGAGGAGTTCGTTCTGAAGGGCTACTCTTCACATTAGCTGGTAGAGAGAAGCAATCTCAAAAGACAGCAGCTGACTTGTTAAGTACAATTGTCACAGCAAGAATGAGGCATCGATACTTTGTGATCTATGAACTCCACCAGACAAATCGGGACTCAGCTAGAAAGAATGGTAAAGAAAAAGCCATTTATATGCACTGTATGTGCGATATAACATTGTGCCACCAGATGGTGATGTAGAGTCCCGTTTTTCTCTACCTACTTTCCCCTGTTTAAATTTACAATGCTTTAAACTGAAATGCTTCTTTGATGTGTCCAACCTTGGTTACTAGGCTGGATAAAAAGTGTTAGCATTTATGCATCTATGAAGATGTGAGCCAGTGCTCTCTGACCTTTGCTGGCTGTAAACAAGAAAATGGAGCAAGGCAGCCTCTGAAGGAAACCTCACCCGTTATATTCAAAGGTGAACATTTTTATGGTGGGAAATAAAATAACCGAGGAGTCAGTATGCATCTGTAAATGAGTGTGTGAGGTACTTTTTCTCCAGCAGTCTTCCACATTTGTCAAAGAAGGAAATAAGGAGCTTGATTCTAGTGTGGGCCAACTCCAAATTAATCCTTGTGCTAGTAATATGATTTACAAATTATGGTTGATGAGAGAGTGGGAGGACACTCTACTAGTACTTTTTGAAATAGTTTATGTTATTCATTTCCTCACATTTATATCTTTCTTCCAATGTTGAATCAAAGGTGGCATACATTTGCTACCCAGGCATTCACTGAACCAAGTTCCAAGTACAGCCGTACCTTGGTTCTCAAATTTAATCCATTCTGGGAGTCCATTCAACTCCCAAAACTGTTCCAAAACCAAGGCACGGCTTCTGATTGGCTGCAGAAGCTTCCTGCACTCAAGCGGACTCAAACTCTTCAGAAAATTCTGGGAGGAATTGTGAGAAAATTCTTTGGCAGATTTGAAGATTTGTGAAAAGTGGCTGAGGAGACGGGGAATAAAAAGTAACACCCAGAGACAACAGTGGAGGAGAAAACATCACATTCACATTTCATTTACATCCCTGTTTTCAAGGCCAGCACATCTGAGGCCTCATACGAATTTGATAAATTCACAACAAAATGCAACATGCCAATTTCTTTCTCTGCTCAAAGGGGAATTTACAATTTGTGAGCATTGTGGTATACAATAAGCAGTTCCACATGTCTTAGATTTGCAGTTATGCTTTTTTTCCCTGTATGCTCTCTCATTAATGATATCTTAGCGAGTATTTTCTTTCCAGTGAAAGCAATAAGCAATGTCTGTATTGAATTAAGCCTTTAATAAAGAAGAAAAGTTATAGCTTAAATTCAATAAAAATAAATCTAAAACCAAACGTTGTTCTCATGATATAATTTTGCCCAATTTTATTCTATTTCAAATAGATAAGGAATCTGAAATACATAATATTACAGTACTGAGCTGGATGCAGCCTTTTATGTTATAGTTCTGAATTGGTGTGAGAAGCTGCCCTTAAATCTTTCTTTCTTTCTTTCTTTCTTTCTTTCTTTCTTTCTTTCTTTCTTTCTTTCTTAGTTTATAAAAAGACATATAGCAAACAATCCCCACATACACCCACCCTAAAAAACAAATCACACTTGTACAATGTAAATAATACAGTCAAAAATAAAGTATGTTTATAAACAGTTAAGTACAGATTACATCAGTTAAGATGGCTTCAACTCTATGCCTTAGCAGGTTGTCTCATTTTATCGGGCTACTGCTCCTTTGAACTCAACTCCTATGTCCTTTTATCTCCTTTCATTTCACTGAGTGCCACTTTTATTCAGTGAAAAGCATGCCGCAACTTCTGTGTGACTTTGCAAAAGTCCTCTCAAAAAGTTTTCATCATATTGCAGACTAAGAAAGAAGGGGTAGATAAAAACACAGGATATTACATTTCACAGATTACCAAACTCATCATCCTTACCATCTATGGCAAACAAACCAACGAACCCATCTTGGATTCTTGAGAGATACAGTGGCCTTGGGTGGCATGCCTCTGGCTATCAAGAGATCTTGCTATTTTGCTTCTTCTTTGAATGGAATGCAGAGAAAGATCCTGTTTGTTCAGGCCTATAGTCTGATAGCAGTGGTAATCAGGCTCACTGTCATACAGTTGTGGTGTGTGTGTATGTGTTTTATTATATCCCTGACTGCGCTTCTGCTGGCAGTATTCCAAGGACATTGATCACAAGAGCCTGAAACTTGCTGAAAGCCCAAGGAGAGGCAAACTGCATTTACTTAGGTGTGTAGTGAATTTTCATGATCTAATCAGATTAAAAAATATATCCAAGGATCAAAGGCAACACACACACACACACATGCCTTCATTGAACCTGCCCCAAAGATATTTTTCCCAGCCTGATCTGGAGGAGAGTGGGAGAGGGAGAGAGAGAGAGAGAGAGAGAGAGAGAGAGAGAGAGAGAGAATATGCACAGGAACATTAAGTTTGATAATGTGCTCTTCCTCCTTTCCTCCCTCCCCTATGTTAGCACAGCATTTACTGATGTGCTTGATCCTGCAGTCAGCAGTGAATTCATTCACTATTTATTAAGGGAACATTCCCCTTGATATGCGCAAATTGTAAGAAGACCCTTTGAGCATCATTTTGTGCATCCCACCTGGGGGCACACACAAATAAAGAGCTGACAAGTAATCTCCTGCTGACATTTGAGAGCCTGTCCTGAAACAGTGGCAGCAGATTTTCTATGCACACGTTGGCCCTTCTTAAAACACATTAAGCATGCAAGGCTTCATCTGTTACCTAATATTGAATAATGAAGGTAAGGTGTATTTGGAAAGTCAGAAATCTCCCAAGGAAAGAAGCTTGCCTGCCCGTAGGAACATTACGCAAAGCTGTGGTACAAAACCTTGAATGTCGACTTCACTGTGCAGAATGAGACCTGCATATCTATGTCATGCAGCCCTGCTGGGTACTATAGTGATTGCCAAATGACTGGAATCATAGACGCTGGCTCCAGGGGGCCGAGACACTGTAGGTCCCTTAAAAAAAATATATTGAGGGGGCCAGGCCTCCTGATTGTTGGAGCTGGGCATGGAGCGACACCAGGACGTCACACAACGTCAGGTTGTTGTGTTGGGCCTCCTCAGTGTGCTTCAGAAGATGCTGTCTCTGACTGGAATTGGTAGGATGAATTTCCTGCAGTGAATACCAAAGTAAACAAGACATTAAGTGCATTGTGGGCATTTCGCGTGCATGCTTCAAAGAGCAAGATTGGGGCTGTGCTGTGTGGGGATGAGAGGATAGCCAGTGGTGCCAGCTATATGCACCCCTTCCAAAATAAGTACCAGCCTATGGTAAGATGTGGCGGTGTGAAGATTTAGCCCCCTTCGCTTCCCATTGAGTCATGGTTTCAAGATTGCTTTATATATATAAAAAAATTATATATAATTTTTTTTATTCATTTTTCTTTTTCATTCATTACATACATCTCAAATTCTTAACAATTACTATATATTCCTCCCTCCCTCCCCTCCAAGACTTCCCCCAACTTGCGCTTCTGGTTTGTTTCTATTTTCACCCACTTTGCTATCTCTTAACAGAAAAAGTTATTAATAACATAATATCAAACCTAAAAATATAAAAATAAAAGTAAATACACCATCATATTTCACTATCTTCTAAACATTTTCTGATGCTGATAATGTGAATGTTTATTTAAATCCTGCCATCAAATCTATTGACTTTCTTTGTTTCTGCAAATATAATATGAATGGTTCCCAGACTTTTTCTCTGTTGTCTTTTTCTCTTAGTCTATCTGTCATTTCTGCCAGTTCTGCATAGTTCACAGTTCATTTCATTTCACAGTTCATTTTAGTCATTTCCTGGAGTAAAACATCATCATCATCATCATTATCAATTTTAATTCACAGGTATGATAGGTTTGACTGTGTTTTTAAATACAAAAACAACCAAACTTTTGGGGCAACATAGAATATGGTCACTGAAAACTACCAAGCACTCTCATTGCTTTAAACCTATACATGCTCTTTGCAGAAGTCGGTTAATCAGTGCAGCCAATAAAATAGATTTCTAGTTTTCTGAGAGAGGAGACAATGGTAGGGGACCCCTGAATAAATACAGCTCACTACTGCTTTGTCTGTGAATGTTGTAGTAAGAGATTACATGGAGGAGAGAAAAACTCTGGGTTTTCAAACTTTGTACTTAACTTTTAATTGCCATTTAGCTTGATTTAACTCCCCATGCTTTGATTTCTGCATCTCCAAAATGAAGTAAATATCACTTACCTACCATTTCAGAACGCTCTTAGATTTAGTTAATTCACTCTGAAAGAGATCTTTGAGAGCCTTGGATGAATAGGGCTTAATAAGTGGTGAATTAAATTGACTTTCAGTATATATTAGTCATGGATACAGAATAAAGCACATCAGAATGTAGAGTTTCATTACACTGTTGTTCATTTAAGCGGCCTGATTTCTCAGCCACTTTCTCAGCTTTTACTCATATGAATCCCATTGACTTAATGAGACTATTCATATGAGCAAAAGAAAGAGCTTGTGCAAATGAAGCCGACGTCATCAAGATGAGTTGGTTAGAGGCGCAGAGAAGAAACAAGGACTGTTTTGGCAATTAAGACTAGAGCACAGAGCTTGAGGAGAGCCTGCGAATCCTGAAGGTTCTTGTACAAAGTTAAAAGTGTTGCTCTTCCAAAAAATGTTATTTTGAAAATGTTGAGATTTGGCTTACATGGGCATGATGTCTGCAGTTAATAAGCTCTGTTAAGGCTCCCTGATTTCAGTGGTTGAGATGTAAGCACAACAGTAAGTCTACTGATGTTCTCTTGCTTGGAAGTGTGTATGTTTAACTCAGCCTTTCCCAGTTCTGATGCCAGTCAGATGTTTTGAACCAGAATCCTCAACGTTATCCTACATGTGCTGGCTGGTGGGAGTTGTAGTCCAAAACTTCTGGTGGGCTATTTTAATGCATCATATACTTTGTAAGAATAATAAGGTGGAATGAATAGGCCTGGGGAGATCTAGGTTAAAATCCCCATTCTATCTATCTATCTATCTATCTATCTATCTATCTATCTATATAAATTGTTGGAGAAGTTACTTTCTCACTACCTCACAGGTTTGCTCTGAGCATAAAATGAGAGAGACGTCCACATATTTTGTTCTCCCTAGAGGAAAGACAATAAGCATAGGGGTGTTTTATTTCAATGGCTTAACCCTTTTAAAAATAAGCTGTGCTGAATGTTTTTCAGTTTCAGTTTAGGAATAAATGCACCACCCTCCAAAATATACTTTGTCTGTGAAAATATTCACTTTTCAGCTCAATCCTGGGGTGCTTCCAGGCAGCTGCCATTTGCAGGCAAGATTCAATGAAGTGTCAATGTGCAGTAGTGATTCGAGTGCTGGACTAAGACCTGGGAGACCAGAGTTCAAATCCCAACTCAACAAAGGTAACTTTGTGCCAGTTACTACCTCTTAGCCTAACCTACCTCACAGGTTCATTTTGATGATAGGGAGAAATGAGCACATTGGAGAAAAGGTGGAATATAAATGTAATGCTAAATAATAAATAAAAATTGCATATGAGCACATTCAGGTTGCACAATTAAAGTGTATTTGGTATTCTCACACAACAAACCCAGTGCCCCTCACCCCCCAAAAATAAGTTTTTTAAATTAAAAATATATATCTTTATTTTCAAGGATTCAGGTCAGGTAGCTGATGTAATCTGTACCACCATGGTGAGATTCACCACTGCAAACATTATTTGTGATAAGGATATTGTCAGGGAAATGCACTGGAAAGTGTGGGACGTATGTCACAACATTGTATAACCTCCCCAGAAACAAAACAGGATGAATACTGAATAAACTGTTGATGTCATAGAGCCTACCCGCAAACCACAGTGCAAATAAATCAGGAGGAATGCTCAATAAACAGGTTGTCTGGAAGTGACCCTTTGTTGGCACCATCATTTCCCATCCCTGTTGTTGATTTGGCACATTCTCCCACTTCCCCAGCTGCTGCTGTTTCATTTTTGGATGAATCACACGAGAAAGTGTAACCCGTCAGGGATCACCCATCGCAATACTACAGAATTTCTAGAATTTGGCTTATGTAACGGTGATCCCGGAGGCGGGTGTGAGCAACTGAATTGAAAGGCAACATAGTTGAATAAATGACTGTTCAGAAGGAATGTTGAAAAGATTCAGCATGTTTAGGCACTGATGATTCTCAGGGTGGGAGATACAGGAAGCTGCCATGCTCATATCAATCACATCAAACCATTGTTACTTTAGCACAATACATAGCTGTCAACTTACAGATTTGAAAATAAAGGTCCAGAAACCTCAAAAATAAGGGATCAGCAGCCAAAATAAGGGATTTTAGTCAACCAGCTGAAATGCGAAGTTAAAAGGGAACAGATAATTTGGGAGAGCAGCACTAGTTTTTAGCCCTTCGTTTCCAGAGGTTGCTGCTCAAGACACCAGCTGATGAAACACTGCAATTAAATAACTACAAGCAGCAACCACTTTTCACGCAAAACAAAGTCCAAGCTACGAAGATGCTGCTGCAGTTCTGTATCTTTTCTCTCGTGCTCAGTTCTATCAGGCGGGACGAGAGGAAAGGGGAGGAATAGCGCCCGAAGTAAACCCGCAGATCAGACCATCTATGCTAGTCTACCACTACAAATCTATGGGAGAAGTGCTTGCGGTCCTTCCTCCGCTTTCCCCCTCTATGGTTAGCCCTTGGAACACCTGCCCGCGCCTCCATCTCCTCCTCCTCTCTCTGAACTGCTTTCTCTATGGTTGCCCTCGCTCTCCTCTCAAGGCTCCTCGGCAATTCATAGGCCGCGCCAGGCTGCCCATCTCATCCAGGTACTTCAGCGGCGCAGCCACAGTATGGCCTAGCGGGAGCGGCGACGGGCAGAGGGGAGGCCCCAAGCAGAGACGCTCAGTTTGGCGGCCGCGAGGAGGATAGTGGTGAAAGGGCCCGAGGCTCCCACCAGTCCCAGCGGGGAGGGGCTCCTGGAGACCGAAGCTGGTGAGAGGAGGCCGGAGGGGAGCGGGCCGGGCAGCCAAACAACACAGTTGGAGCCTCCCTCCTCCCTGGCCAGCAGGGAGGGAGGGAGAGGAGCTGCTTCCTTTGAAACCCAGGAAATTTAAGGGACATCATCAATAAGGAACAGCAGTGGGACACGGCACTGGGATAAAGGAGTTTCCCGCCAAATAAGGGACAGTTGACAGCTATGGCACAATATTAACTAAACTGACAGTGGCTCTACAACATTTTGGACGCAGATCTTTCCCTTTGGGACTCGGAGTTTCTAGACTAAACCGCAGGCCTCTGGCTTGTAAAGGATGTTTTTCCACTGAGCTGTGGCCCTATAAATGAGGTAGTTAATGAAGTTCTCCCCATTGATCTGCCCTTACTCTACAAAAGTGTATGCATTCTCTAGCACTTTTCCTCTAAGAAGTTCAGAGTTACATTTGCATTTTTTTCTTCCTGCAGTGAGCACACTGATTGGGAAAATAATCTAAACTAATAGTCCTTAATCACACAACAAGAATTAAGTGGCTTGGGTATCTTGGGAGACCAGCTCTCTATATCATTATTGACTAGATGTAGCAACTAGAGGCCCAGGGGCCAATTCCAGACCCTGAAGGGTTTTCATCAGACTGCCATCATGACGCCAAATTGATCTCCCCCTCACCACACACAGAGACATAGATGTAATTTAGCCACTTTCTTCCAGGCTGATAAACAAGAAAGGGAACTTCAGTGCCTTCTCCTGCCTGGTAGAAAGCAAGAGAGGCTTTGGTGGAGCTCTCCATTTTAGGAAGTGTTCTATTTCAGTTGTAGAAGATCTGCTTTGCATGCAGAAGGTCCCAGGTTTGATCTCTGGATTCTCCAGATGTGGCTGGGAGATACTATTGCCTGAAACATTGGGCAGCTGCTACCAGTCAGTGTACACAATACTAAGCTAGATAGGCAGCTTCCTATGCTATACATACAGGTTCAAATCACTTGAGCATAAGCCACTACACAGAAAGATAGCAATGAGCAGCTGAGATGTTTGTATGTAAGCCTCTGTAAGTTTCTCTTGACACTGGGGGAGGCCCACTGGGGAAGAGGGAGGTTGAAGACAGCTTTGCCCAGGACTTTGTTTAATGTTGGACCATATTACACTGTTCTTCAAGCAGTGGTATCTCATGTTAAGCCCTCCCTCAACCAGGATGGAAAGTGCAATCACAACCCACTGTTAAGGTAGCATGGGCAGTCATTTCTCCATAATTTTTTGCTATTATGGCTTAGTTGAGCCCCACCTCCCTCCCGCTTCCACCTCCTCTGCCCACCTTCTCTGCAACACTGTTGTTTCTGGGAGTGAGCCTGGTTATTTCCAGCTAGTTGGGGATAGCAGCTGCCAGCCGTAGCTGCAGTGGGCTAAGTTTGGTTAACCTTCCTGCCCCAAACACACACTTTATTAGCCCTTTAAAAAAACCAAATGTGTGCAATATTGATAGTACATATACATACTCCAGCTGTGCTCAAATGTATTTACCATCTCCCGGCCTCAGCTGCCCAAGGTGGGAGGAAGATCAATAGATCTTTCTGCTTCAGACACTGACAGCCCATCCCTTTCATCTGGTTACCTGTCTGTGGGTTGCAATTTCTATAACGCTTGTTAACAACCTTTAGATGTTCTTTAGATGTTCTGAAGCACAGGATGTTGGCTGCCTTGTGCAGCTGATGTGTTGCATTTGTGCGCTTTTGTGTTTCTGTGAATTGGGGGGCAAGGATGGCGTTTTGTCTTTCACATTTCTTCTTTATGTGCTGTACACGTTCTAGTGGAAATTTGAAAGGTGCATGGGCTTTTCTTGAAAGAGAAAAACCCTGTGAAATAATGCCTCCATGCACACACATCAGAGAAGTAAGAAAGTGGTCTGTTTCCTACCCTGTCCAGCATCATTGGCTACCCAGTGGCATCTATATATTTTCCCTTCCTGTATATTTTGTGCTTTACTGTAGATTTGATTTTACATGGTGATTTTCTGAGTTGTATGCTGATGAACAATGAACAAATGGTTTGCTTGATTTTTTCAAATATATTATTTCCTAATTACAAGAATATATAGACATACTGTACATGCACACACACACATGCACATCACCCTGTATTGTTTCATGCCATGCCAACCATTTCCCTCTAATTTCTATGATAATACAGCTTGAAGTTCTGACATCACATTTTTATACTGAAAATAATCCCTTGCTCCCCTGACCGAATGTGGAGGCCATCATTTCACATCTGAGCCTGTCTGTTTTACTCCTTTGGTAATGTTAGGCTGGCATTAGCTAAGACCTGCACAAAATCCATTTGAAATTAGGCAGTGTTTTTGTTTTGTTTTTAAAGTAATAGCTGTCTTATTCCTTGTAAAAGCTCAACAACCTCAAGAAACAGTGGGACTTCTTCAGGGCAAAGGCATCCATCAACTGTCTGGAATTGATTCCATTGCTAATGCTGTTTTCTGTCTTAATTTCAAGGAGCTATACACAGATCAGCTGCTGCTGGAACAAGCACAAGTTCATCTTTTTCATGCTCCATTCCCACAACGGGGAAAGAAGAGAGGGTTTCAGTGTAACACCACGACCCTAGGCAATGCGTTTGCTACTTCATCTGCTGGCTCCAATGCTGAATCCTGCAAACAGCATTGCACTGGGCCCTTTTGCGAGCCAAAATGTGTCAGTGGTTTTCACTGACATAATGTACCATCGCACAGCAGGTTAGACATCTGGTGAGAAGCCTGGAGGGATCCTAACTCTGCAATTTGCTGGCCGGCAATGTTAGGCAGGGAGAAAGGAGTCAGTCATTGTGTAGTGGTAAGTTCAATTCTGGGTGGTCCAATTAAAAAATGTTCTCAAATGGTGCAAACTCTATTTCAGACCTCAGCAGTCCTAACAGTTGCCACCCATATGCCAATCCCCTCCTGGTGCTGGCAGTAATGATTTGCTGAGAACATGATGCTGGCAGTCCAACCGATGCAGACACCAGATGACTTTCTACTGTCTATCGGGCAAGCATATTTTATGCATTTGCTTCCTTTGTTAGAAAGTAGCAGTGTCTTCCTGGCAAGGCAAGAAAATTAACTTGTGAACATTTTCCTACAGAATGCTGTTGCCTGAAGTTTGATTCTACTTTTTGAGAGAATATCACCATTGTCATTTTGAAAACAAAACAAAAATCCCTTTCAAAATCCAACCTGCATGAAGGCCACAAATTACCTTTATGTAGGCCACAATTATTCTGCAATTGATACGTTTGCCTTTCAGTTCCAATAAGCCAAATTTTGGTACTAAAAGATGTAAAGTCATCAGACAGATGGGTTTTTAGGTGACACATTTGTTTGTTTTTGTTTTTGGACTACTTGCATTCCCTTGAGGAGAAATCTTAGCCCTACCACCACAACTACCATGAACAATGGTGCTTATTTCATGAACATGAATTGTGCCTTTGTGTTTTTCTCCTTTGAAGACCCTCCTTGAACCAGTTCTCTTTTCCCTTGAAATAAGTGATGTCATTTATACCACACCGCCTGAAGTTTAACACAATGGTTTTCAAATGGCATTACAGTGATTACGCAGTTTATCAGGCACCCTTTCCTGGGGACATCAGTAGTGGCAGACGAGCTTTCCCAAAAGACATATTTGTGGCATAATGGCTGAATAAAGAGACAGACACAGAAGCTGGGTTGAACTAGGGCCACTTTGTTTAGGCTTTTAAACTTATGCTGATGTAGAGAATGAAAGTTTCTGGAATTCTTGGTGTTGGATCAATCCATTCAGATTATTTCCCTCCTTTTCCCTGGTTCACTCTGACCTTGTTTAGAAGTAAGAACTTTCCACTCTTGGTTATGCTAAATATGAGCAATTATGCATTACAATTACATTATGTATACTAGTTGACCCATTATCCCAATACTTTTTGTATACTATTGGGGGGGGGGGGATACAGGGTTTTTTAATGACAATTCATGAACCATTTGGAAAGAAGCAGGCACTCAATGCAAGAGGCATTTGAATGCAGGACAAAACTCATACTAGTCAAATCCATGGATGCAATGGATTCATTTAAAATGGATTTCTCTACCATTCCTATGTTGATGAAACGTGATTGCTATATGCTGTTGTGAAGAAACGTTGAATGTGTTCATTTCTCTCACTTTTATCCACAATGGAACATTTTAATCATGTTGCTACTTTCCTTTTCTATTTCCATTCCCACATTAATCCATCTGATGTGCAAAAACTCTATTGCCCTTCAAGTAAAATCACTTTGCAGCTGCCACACACAAAAATCCAGATTCCTGCCCTTATGCTTCTCTTGGACCCCCTGCCTCTGACTCCACTGCCAATGGCTAATTGGCAGGCTTTACTGGTCTTCTGCACTAGCAGTTCTGCTCTCTTCCCCCCACATTGCTTGGCCCAAGGCAGCTTGGGATATGCTCCCTCACTCCATCGTACACAAGCATGAAGTGTTGTCAACAACAGACGTTGCAGCAGGCCTGGCTTTGGGAGTAGTGGCATCAGCGAGAGCAGAGGGTGGCCTCTGAGGCAGTTTTCTATGCTATGTCAGGAAGCCAACCTGCCTTCTCACATCCTAGGAAGACTGTTTCTGGTTTGATTAATTGGCCAAGTGAAATGGGGCTTTTGGACTAACTCACTTGTTTGGCGTTTTGTGGGCCCAAGAGTTTGCTTGTTCCACAGCATGGTAATTCCACTGAATGTTGAGACATTGAAATAAAATTTGGTGCACAAAGCTACTTTTCGGATGTAAAGCCCACCCAGACATGCTCACCCAGTTTCAAGGACTTCACTGGTATAGTGAAATGTTCCATTGGTAAAGTGAAGCATTACAGTGGTACCTCGCAAGACGAATGCCTCACAAGACGAAAAACACGCAAGACGAAAGAGTTTTCCGTTATTTGAGTCATTCCGCAAGACGAATTTCCGTATGGGCTTGCTTCGCAAGACGAAACGTCTTGCGAGTTCTTGCGAGTTTGTTTCCTTTTTCTTAAAGCCGCTAAGCCGTTAATAGCCGCTAAGCCGCTAAGCCATTAATAGCCGCTAAGCTGCTAATAGCCGCTAAGCCGCTAATAGCCGTGCTTCGCAAGACGAAAAAACCACAAGACGAAGAGACTCGCGGAACGGATTAATGTCGTCTTGCGAGGCACCACTGTACATAGTGAAGCAACGTTTGAATGCTTCGTTGTATCAAACTAACTCTAAGTTTTGCTGCTAATGTGTGTGTGTGTTTGGCATGTCCGATCACCCTTTCTGGTGAGGTGGTGTTGCATGATGGCAGTGGTTTCTCCAGGGCTCCAATGAGGGAATCGTAACAATGGAGTTCCATTTGGATAGGGGGTACTGGCATAGGCCCACGCCACCTATCAGAAGCTGAATCCTAGCCTACATCCTGGATTGGCAAATGGGGATGCAAACTGGAACACTGGCTGGGCTGGGGGGTGGAGCTGACGGAGCAGGAAGGCCATTTAAACAGTTCTCACCTGGGACCCTACCTGCTTTTAGCCCCTTCAGGTTCCTCCATCTACCCTCCTTGGTTCAAGCTGATGGTTAAGGTCTTTGCTGTGGCTACCAACAATGGTGGCTAATCCGCAAGGGGCTGAAACTGCTGACCACCTGGAAAAGGGGTAAGTGGCCATTCTGCAACATCCCTAGTGTGTGTGTGCTGGAATCACAGATGCAGCTTGATCCCACACATTAATAGAATATTAACCTACTAGACATGAAGTTTACCTCAAGTGAAAATCAGTGTTGCCCAATCTTGACCCTGATACAGTTGTCAAACTTCTATTTTCTGAATTACTTCTTTATCATTCCCCCTTTTTTTTACAATACAAAACTGGATTGCCACCTGCGTCCAAACTGTATCTGTGAATAACAGATTGCAATAATTATGTTAGTGTTCAGCTGCCACGCATTAAAATGAAATGCAGCAATGAGGATGACTTATAGCAGAATATACCATTTTGATTTCGAAAGCTGATAAGCAGAGAAGCATGAATTATTAAAGTGAATAGTGACATTATAGAAAGGCCAGTAATCAAAAATTTGCTTGCACAAAACAAGAAAGCTGTGACTAATTTCATATAATGATGTTTGCCTAACATAATGGTACATTTAAAGGTCAGCTTAATAATAGAAGGCATTTGATTCCAAGAGAAAGGAGTACCTTCATCTTTACTGTATAATTCACTTGACGCACACTGTATGTTTGATGACATAACATAATCACGCTTCTTCAAACATAGGCTGGATGCAACTTGTAGACTGAGAAGGTCTTTTAAAATTGTGTAACTCTCTTATGATCTGAGAAAGGAATTTGGTAATGGGAGTTTAGACACATGTGTTTTGACACATCACAGTAAGCCAAACTGTAGTTTACCTTGACAATGGAAATGTGTGGGCTCTTGTAGTGTGATCTTTTTGTCTCCCACAATGTGCTGTACTAATCCAAGCCATCCAAACTTGTCATCCAAACACAGACTTGAGGTTAAGCTCTCTTCTCACTGACCACACTCTCTATCTAGCCAAAAACAAATACAGTGGTACCTTGGTTGTCAAACTTAATCTGTTCTGGGAGTCTGTTCAACTCCTGGAACTGTTCAAAAACCAAGGTGTGACTTCCAATTGGCTGCAGGAGCTTCCGGAAGCCACGGAAGCAGCATTGAACATTCAGTTTCCAAAAAATGTTCGCAAACCGGAACACTCACTTCTGAGTTTGTGGCGATTGGGAGCCGATTTATTCAGGAACCAAGCCATTCAACAACCAAGGTACCACTGTAATGTGGGAGTAAAAAAAAGACTGGTGTAGCAAAGATCCTCTATGGGAGTCTTCACATTTGTGTGGTCACAGTAAGCGATCGTTTGGCTTACCATGATTTGCAAACCAGACCATTCTGTGTTAAGCTGCAGAGGCTTCTGCAGGCCTGGCTAGAACTTGATGCCATAATATTCTCAAAAGCTTCTAGGTAGACATATATTGTCTGGAGTTCAATAGCTAGTTATGCATTGCCAAAAGATAGGATGTCAAAAGTGCAGACCAATTTGCATTTGCTTCCCTGGGCAACTTTGATTTTGCCCTGAGCTCTTTTGGGTAAGATACAATAGACTTGTCCTAAGACACACATATATGCAAATTTAGAAAGAATTACAGAATTCACTTATAATTAATATAAATAGAAATATTTAGAATAATATAGAAACATAAATATAATTCTTTTCACCAAAGTGCAGAACAAGACAGTGACCATGTAAGCTGTTTCCCTGCCTGCTCTGCTGTCCAGGTGTTAAATTTTCTATACATTTTATTTTATTTCTGTTGATTATTTGCATAAAATCCCATAATAATGAAGTATTTTTAAATCATGAGTTGGTCTGGTCACATATCATATCAGATATCCTAAATTTAAATAATCATCCAGTTGCATCATGCCAAGAAGGCCTCTTTTTATCATCTCACCCATTTTCTTTTTATTCTAATGTCTAATAAAAAGCTGCCAGTTTGGTTGAAAAGTCTGAATTGCTTGTACTTCCATTCTCAAATTCCTAACATTTATATGCCACTTGATTCTGAAAAGAAACTCTTAAAACAATTCATAGAATGAATGAAATAATGAAATTATCAGTAATAATAGTTAAAAACAACTAGTGAAAATATTCAAAAATAATTAAAATCAGCAATAAGCTAAAAAACACGCACCCTGCTTAGGTCAGCATTCTCCATATCTGGGTAGGCTTGCCTAGACAAAAATATTTTTAGCAGGTGCTGAAAAGGCACCTGTCTGGTGACAATAAGCAGGAAGTTGTGAAAAATATTCAATTTCTTACAAATGTGGAGCAATTTCTTACAAATGTGGAGCAGATATCATGTGCCACCTATAATAGTGCCAGTTCTGCAGTTTTGTTCATAACCATGTGGTCCCACACTTGTCTTAGGTTCTCCAGGATTTTGTTATAATCATCCTAGATAACAGCTAATAACTGGCAGGATACCATTTATGTTTATTTATCTGCTGATTGATATGATCTAAAAACATTGTGGTTGGATTCAGCTGCAAAGTATGCCACCTGGAAACAAAAAGCCAGCTGTGCCTGAGTTGTCAACTCCCTCATCTATCACAGGTGAGGTTCTGACTTTTTATGCTCTTGTTTTTAGCTCTTTAAAAGGGTCCCTAAAGCCATAGTTATATATGAAGCCACAATGCTGATGTATCTTTAAGGATACTGGTTGTTGCGTATAGAACAGGCTTCCTCAACCTCGGCCCTCCAGATGTTTTTGGCCTACAACTCCCATGATCCCTAGCTAGCAGGACCAGTGGTCAGGGATGATGGGAATTGTAGTCTCAAAACATCTGGAGGGCCAAGGTTGAGGAAGCCTGGTCTAAAGTATGTGAGCTGTGAGCAGCAATGGGTGAGATATTTCCGTTTCTCATTTTCCCAACCTTAAATTCAGTTCTCCACATTTCCACAGTGTTAAAAAAGGTCCTGGTGGAAGGTCTTCTCCCAATTTGCCCCCTTTTTTTGGTATGCAATTTTTCTATATATCATGAATTTTGTATGCTGTTCTCATGAATATATGCATTTTTATGTACACTTTACCCAGCAAATGCATCTTTGTGTACATTACTTGGATAGAAAACCGAAGTGCAAAATTCAGAGAAGTGCAAATTTCCAAGGATGACTATTTTGGTTCACATATTGCTTCAGAAAGTGTGAATTCTCACCTTTAAAAGTGAACTGAGTCTAATTTCTCTCCCCTGCTCATCCTTACTTGCACAACTGCATCTTACAAGGGAGCTGTAGCTCTGCTTGGTTGTAGGGCTCAGTTGCTTTGTTTTTGTTCATGTTTTAGCCTTCCAGTCTCAAAATAGTAGTGAGTTTATGCTTGGTGGTGGATATAACTTTGTGATACATTGTTTTCTAGCTTCATAATTATTCTCTGCATCTCTTGCCAAAATGACACATTCACAGAGCAGCTTGAAGGCATGGTCACATTCCAACACAGAGCTGACTACTTAAGTCTTAAGCTGATTGATTTCAATAGGCTTAATCATACTTAACCCAGTGTTGGATTGTGATTTGGGGTTGCTTAAGGGGCATTACATCTTCAACAATTTGTATGAGTGAGCACCATATTTTTGGTAACCTTTTTTCATATTTCCAAAGTGTTTAGGGTGTTTGTGGAAAGCTTGATGAGATGTACTTGTGGATATGCTTTCATTACTCAGGCTAAAATGGACATTCCATTTTGCCATCCTTACTGTCTACAGATCTAGTATCAGCATGATATATATGTTGGTTTCTGCTTTCTTCACTGTGCAGCGAAATGCTAGTCACAAGGCATTGTTTACATTCCACAGTCAGCATACTGTTGGGTTTTCCCACGGGAATGGGAGACTGGATGTGACTGTTTTTCACAGTTCTCTCAGAGTTCTTTGTTTCCGAGGAGAGAGGAGTTGCTTCTCTGCTCTCGCAGAGGCAAGATGCCTGCTTGTAAACTCTCAGCATTGAAGTGTAAATAAACTAAAGTAAAGCATGTGGCATGTACTGCTCATCCTTCTGCTGTGTATGGGACTCTGCAAAAACAACATTTTTGGTCCTGGGCCCAGAAAAACACGATCAAACTGAAGGATGGACTCCAGAAGTCGGGTCGGAATTCCGGCAAAGGAACAGAGAAACGGACCGGTCTTATCTTCTCTGCGTCAAGATGATTGATGAGAGGTATGTGCTCATGCTCCGGGCAGCCTGCCAGCTCCCAATTAATGGCTTTGAGGCTGGACTTTGAACTTTTAAAGCCGTTTGCCACGGCACAAGCGTAGAGGCTTGGATGGCTGGGAAACCGAAAGTACCTTTTAAAAGTGCTTTTGGAATGAAGCAGCTGCAGCAGTGACACAGCTTGATTTAAAGCAGCAGGGATGGGTAGCTGCACAAGGCTGGCTGATGCTTGTGGGATTCCTAAGCTCAATAAGAAAAACTACGCGGACTGGGTTCTCTATTCAGAGGCTATTCTGCGGAAACAGAGTCTGTTTGAGGTGATTACAGACAACCCCCCAGCTCCAATTACAGATGCATGGAAAGCTATGGATTCCAAAGCGAGGGGAACTCTTACATTGATAGTATCCCCAGAAGAGCTCTGTCTGTTGCGTGATAAGACCTCAGCCAGAGAAATTTGGGACGCTTTGAGAGAAGCTCACTTGAGGACAGAAGCTGGGTCCACTATGTTTTACTATACTAGACTGCATAGTATGGCTCTGCTGAGGGTGGAGATGTGCGTACACATCTGATGGAGATGCAGAATCTGAGACATGAGCTGCAACAGAGAGGACTCACCTTTCCAGAGGCTGTGTATTCCTTCATGATACTACTTTCTTTGGGTTCAGGTTGGGAGTCTGTTGCCACTCAGATTGCTGTACAGCCAACGGCTCAGCTGACAGTGGACTATGTTACTGCCGTGATTCTGAATGAAGCAGACCGCCGGGGTGCAAGCTGCATGGGTAAGGGGGAGTCTTCACAGATGTCATCCCAGAGTGCAGTGGAACCACCAGATGGCACCAAAGCTTTGAAGGCAGTGAAATGCTACTCGTGTGGACGTCTAGGCCATATGAAGAGGGAATGCAGATATCCCAGGGCCAAGACAGAGCAGCGCAGCGAAAGCTCATCGTGTGAAAAGGCCAGAGCAAAGGCAAAGGTCCGGTGTCCAGGACAACGCAGCACAAGGCAATGGTCTCACGCTTCAGTCCAAAGGTTGCAAAGGTCCAGAAGACGTCTAGATCTTTCTTTGTTGTTGATTCAGCAGCGACCCACCACATGTGCAACGATAAGCGACTGTTCGTGTCTTTTACACCGCAGAAAAGTGCGATTCACCAGGCGGATGACCACACGATCCCCAGTCAAGGCTACGGAACTGTTGTTCTTCACAGTTTGGACTTATCGATACAGGATGTGCTTTACGTACCGGATGCCAAACACAATCTACTCAGTGTTGCGCAGCTGAATGAACGGAACATTGACGTTTCCTTCAAGAACAAGAAATGCACCATCACAAAGAAAAATGATTATGTATTGCATGCTGAATATGTTGATCGTTTGTTTGTTTTGTATTATGATGATGTTGTGCAGGATGAAACTTGTTGCATTGCAAGTTCTAACAAAAGTTTGCATGCAGGATGTATTCACGATTTTCACCGGAAATTTGGTCATTTGCATTTTGAGGCAGTATCTAAAATGCCTGCCTTGGTTGAAGGTATGACTATTAAACCCTGCAGGTACCATATGAAGTGCAAAGCATGCGCAGCAAACAAGGTGAAAATGGCTGCGAAAGGTAAGGTGTCTAGTAGGCAAGCTACAGAACCATACCAGGTTGTTCATGCTGATTTGGTTGGTCCACTATCGCCCTCTTTGGGTGGAAATAGGTACTTCATGGTTCTCATTGATGCATTTTCCAGGTATATTTATGTGTACAATCTCAACCAGAAATCAGAGGCTTTTCCTAGGTTCAAGGAATTCTGTGCTTGGTTGGAAAATGTGCATGGTAAGAAGATAAAGACTCTTTTCACTGATCGCGGGGGGGGGGGAATTCACTTCTCAGCAGTTTGAAGCTTTTCTGACTGAGAAAGGAATTCAACATGATTTGTCTAGTCCTCGCTCGCCATGGCAGAATGGACTTTGCGAGAGGGCAAATCAGACATTGCTTCAAGGGTTAAAAACCTTGCTGCATGATGCCAATCTTCCAGAGAGTTATTGGGCCGAATCTCTCTCGTGTTTTGTTTACAGTTATAATCGCAGGTTATCTTCAGCGATTGGTTGTACCCCCTATGAGAAGATGTTTGGCAAGAAGCCATATATCAAACACATGAGAATTTTTGGTTCTGACATGTGGGTTCACTCACCACAAAGCTCCAAGTTAGACAAGCGTGGATTGCATGGTATCTTTCTAGGTTATCAGAAAGGTTCTTACAGAATAATGATGTCTGACTCTAAGACAATTAAGCTCACAAGAAGTGTTGAGTACAATGCAAAGTGAGGGGAGAATGTGGGAATTTTCCAATGTTATCCTGATGACAGTGATGAGACTGAAGATAAGCAAAAACAGCCACAACAACCCACACCCACCGATGAAGGTTCTGATTCTGAGTCTGAAACTGAATCGGATGATTCAGAGGATTTCAAGAGTGCAAAAGCCTCTATGCGACCCTCTGAAAGCTCTGATCAAGAATTGGAAGAACCATTGTTCACAATAGGCCACTTTTCTTGTAAGAAGGAAGAGGAAAGTGTTGAGGACTTAAGGCTAATTTGCAGGTCACAAAGAGCCACAAAAGGCAGACCTCCAAAGAGATTTGCTGATGAATTTGCTAAGACAACAGTAGCAGCTGTTAAAAGCTCCAAGAAGGTATTTGAACCTTCAAGTTTCCAAGAAATCCAGGATTTGGATTCAAAGGAAGCTGAGCCATGGTTAAATGCCATGAAGGCTGAGCTTGATTCCTTAGAAAGGAACAAAACATGGGAATGAAACTACTTGGAATGAAACTACTTGGAAGCAAATGGGTCTTCAAAGCGAAGACAGATCAAAATGGCAAGATAGTCAGACACAAAGCCAGATTGGTAGCCAGAGGTTTTGCACAGGTACCAGGTGAAGATTATCATGAGACCTACTCACCCACAGTGAGGTATGAGAGCATTAGGCTTATGCTCAAGCTAGCTGCAGAGGAAAATCTACACGTTAGTCACCACGATGTGAATACAGCGTTTTTGTACGGATCCCTAGGTGAATCACTTTATATGCTTCCACCTGATGGCGTACAGGTAAAACGGGGATTTGTTTGTGCTCTGAAGAAGTCCCTTTATGGTCTCAAACAAAGTGCACGGTGTTGGCACACAAAACTCACTGAAGTATTGTTTTCTCTAGGTTTTCAGCAAGGGAAAGCTGATCCATGTGTATTTGTCAAAGAGGAGGGGCAAAAGAAGCTGTATTGTTTGTTTTATGTTGATGATATTTTATTCTTTTGGGATGATGTCACAATGTACAATAACGCCCTAGCTCAACTGAAAGAGCACTTTGACATGAAAGATCTTGGTGAGGTAAACAACTACCTATCTCTGGAAATAGAGAGAGATCAAAATGGTAACATTCTAGTACACCAGTCACGGAAAATTGCTGATGTGTTAAGTAAACTAAACCTGATGGATGCTAACCCTGTAGACACACCGATGACAACAGGTTATCAGGTAGAAGACACTGAAGAAGCATTTTCTGACACTTCACTGTACAGAAGTGTGCTAGGCAAGCTAAACTTCATTGCCAGATGTTCAAGACCTGACATTGCTGTTAGCTGTAATTTGCTAAGCAGACAAGTCAACAATCCTAGTGTTAAGGACTGGAAAGCTCTGAAACGCATAGCACGCTATTTGAAAGGCACTATGCATTACAGACTGAGATTTAACAATCAGAAGTCTGGTGGTCTTGAGATATTTGCAGATGCAAGTTTTGGAAGTGACACTACAGACAGGAAAAGTACGTCTGGAGTTTGCTACATGTACAATCAGGGTCTATTTGATTGGTCATGCAAGAAGCAAACAACAATTAGCTTAAGTACTTGTGAAGCTGAACTGAATGCACTGTCTTATTCACTTAAGGATTGTGAATGGTTGTTACAATTGTGCAAAGACATGAAAATTCCTGTCAAATGTCCAATCCAGGTTTACCAGGACAACAAAGCATGTTTGGCTTTGCTGAATTCTGAAGGTTGTAAGCAAAGCATGAAGCACTTGCAATTGAAGTTGCAACATGCTAGGGAATGTATTCAGAAGGGACTCGTAAGGGACTCGTAACTGTATGCCAGGTAATGAAATTCCTGCTGATGTATTGTCCAAGGTTGTATCAAGGGATCAACACTACCTATGTGCAGAAGTTGGGTTTGTACTGATATTGTACGAACACGCTGCCCAGTGATGTTCACAGAAAGGGGGAGGATGTTGGTTTCTGCTTTCTTCACTGTGCAGCGAAATGCTAGTCACAAGGCATTGTTTACATTCCACAGTCAGTGTACTGTTGGGTTTTCCCACGGGAATGGGAGACTGGATGTGACGTACACTGGTTTCCTGTTTTTCACAGTTCTCTCAGAGTTCTTTGTTTCCGAGGAGAGATGAGTTGCTTCTCTGCTCTTGCAGAGGCAAGATGCCTGCTTGTAAACTCTCAGCACTGAAGTGTAAATAAACTAAAGTAAAGCATGTGGCATGTACTGCTCATCCTTCTGCTGTGTACGGGACTCTGCAAAAACAACAATATAGGCAGATGGCATTATTTTTTTGCAATTTCACTGCCTATTATAAATTTTATATGATGTTGTACCTGAAACCACATAGTCTTTAAGCCCATATGCAGCTCGTCAAAGTGATTCACTGGACAGCGAGCCAAGAAATACCTGTCAATATGGATGTCATAGAATTCAGATGAAAGCAGAAATTGGATTAGAATGTCCACTTATTTGTCCCATGTCCAGAATGGAAATCAATCCAATGGATGTGAATGGTATTTGTTATTGTTGTTGCTTTTAGTCCACAAATAATAGGTTTACATTCCCACCACCACCATCTGCATTGTGTTTCCTTTGGATTGAAATGGACGGGGTGGCATACATAATGACCACATATGTTACATATTTTTTTCTGTCACAAAAAGCTGAGACAAACTAGTTTTTGGCAGAAGATGACTTGCATGTCGAGGTCCCCAAGCCACCCCCCTAAATAAATTACAATTCACACAGAATTTTTGTTTAAGATTTTTGGCATAATTTTGGCCACAACTTTACTAAAATACATACATGTGAGTGGTTGCTTAGGCATTGGTTACGACTATGTGTCCACGCCCCGGGACAGAACTGACTTCCAGATTCCAGCGAAAGCCAGTAAGGGAAAACAATATTGGGGAAGGAATGGGGCTGGGCACCATACTGTTACCCCTCCCCACATGCTCCCAGGGGCTTGCACGGCCCTAGCCCCTTGCCGGGGATACAGACAAATGTATGGCAAACCCCTGGATTCCTTTAACGGAATTCCCTTGCAGCAGCAGCATTGGAGGGGCAGGCACCGCCAATCCTTACCTCTCCACCAGCCAAATTTTAACCAATGCCTAACCACAACCTTACAAGTTGTGACGATTTGCTACGCAGTAGGCAAAAACCAAATGGCACCAACCAATCTGCCAAATGGACAAAATTCCTACCAGGCCCCTGCCCCCAAAGCAGACAACCCCATGACAGGCATAGCAAGGTCAAACGCAACAGCCCTAAATTATGGAGGGTGGGCAGGCGATCCGATGCACGCAGCAAAAGAGGCCGAAAAAAGTTGCGTGCCAAGAATATATAACTTTAGGGTCAACCCTCTAAATGGCAACATCAAATTCTGCCCAACAACCCAATTTGGCCCAATCACAGTCATGGCCATCCAAACGGTTCCACCCAGTAACCTAGAGGAATGCTTTGTTAGACCCCACCGCAACATGTGCTCTATATGAAGGAGTACATGTGTTGCAGTAAAATGGAAATGGTGCTGTATGCAATGAATACAAGGTGGAACAGAAAACGAGCCCATCTTATTTCCCTACTGGTGAGTCAAGAATCTGTTAAGATGACTTAGGCAAGCCAGGATTCTCCCAGCATCCCCACCCCAAATCTACAATCATAAAATAATAATAATGCAGACTAACCTCAAAGAGGTGGTGCAAGAATGTCATTATCAGGAAGACAGCTCAGTGGGACAGCATATGAGTTGTGGGTTTGAGCCCCACATTGGGCTAAATATTCCTGCATTGCAGGAGGTTGGACTAGATGACCCTCATGGTCCCTTCCAACTCTACAATTCTACAATTTTATGTTTTATGTGAAGTGTGACATAAAATCCATAGCATCACCAAGGTTCTCACTTGGCAAAATTGGGGAAAATTCTGATTTCTTGGCATGATACTGCCAGTCAGCCTTTACCTGTGGTAGATAAGTCTGGTCTCAAAGAAGGCGCCTTTCATATGGCATAATGTATGAACTGCCATGAGACCCCCCGGGTATAGGGTGGTATATAAATTCTAATAATAATAATAATAATAATAATAATAATAATAATAATAATAATAAATAAATAAATAAATAAATAATGTGAGAAATGCTTTGAAATTTATAGCAAAGGTTACTGCTTCTGCATGAGTTAAAGACAGTAGACCGAAATGTAATACTGGGAAGCCTTTATCAATCTTTGACATATAGTACATTCTTCAAAACATGCTGATAGCAATTGCTGTCTGTAATATTTTAGATTTTAAATCATTTTAAATCGTTTTAATGTAATTTCACGGTTGTGAGTTGCCCTGCACTGCCTATGGGGAGAAAGGGTAGATTATAAATTTGAAATAATAATACTTAATAATAAGATATTTATTTGAAATGTTGCAAAATGCATATTAACTGGAGTCTATGTAATTTTGTAAAGGGTTCCTATGGTGTGACTATAATTAGTTAAAAGAAGCTTAGAAAAGAGGTGTTAAATAATAATTTGTTGCTTTTAGTTATCGCTGTTGTTGTGACAACTTATTTATATTCTGTGTTTAGCCCAAAGACCTCCCCCAAATCAGAGAATAGCATATTAAAACAAAAGACGCATTAGATTAAAATAAAATGTCATAAATCAACGAGGAAGTATAACGTTTATAAGGCTGTAATTCTAAACACACATACTTGGGAGTAAGGCCCATTGAACTCAGTGGGGCTTATTTTGGAGCAGACATGCATAGGATTGATAGATTGGCTTTGCCTGATATTTCTAATTCACTTAACATAACAAAAGTTCCAAGCAGGTCACACAATTATAAAATTATAAAGCAAAAGTATGTTCTGCCAATAGAGATACAGCAAACACCTTCCATTTTAGTTTTTAAACATCTGTTGAAAACCTTTCTATGCTCCCAGTTAGGCAAATACAGTGTATGGAAATATCTATCTGAAATAAATTTTTTTCTGATTTTAACATTTTACAAGGTTTTTATGTTTGTTGTAAACTACTTTGATTTTTTTAATGAAGAATGGTGCACACATTTTTAAAATAGATACATAAATATTTAATATAAATATTTTTAAAAAATAATTTATTTTGCACTGTTTAAATAGTATATTTTAAAGCACATATATTGTACATAAAAAAGAAGTATGTAATGTACTTGCAAAGTATGGTCATTGTCATCAGGGCCAGGTAGGGACCCCAAGATCTCCTGCAATGCTTTTGCAAAGTTTTTTTGCAAATAAAGTCGCTCAGATTCGGAAGGAGGTAGTCTCCACCGTGGGAGCAGGGCCAGGGCGGGAGAGTGCTAGAGTCCTGTCTAGTCATGTTATATGGAATCAATTTCAATCTGTTACCTCCGAGGATGTGGACAGGCTGCTTGGACAAGTGAAACCAACCATCTGTCTTCTTAATCCTTGTTGATCCTGGCTGATAAAAGCAAGCTGGGAGGGGCTGGGCGATGGGCTCTGTGGAGTGGTGAATGCTTCCCTCTGTGAGGGAGCCTTCC
Source organism: Podarcis gaigeae (assembly GCF_964106915.1). Taxonomy (NCBI): domain Eukaryota; kingdom Metazoa; phylum Chordata; class Lepidosauria; order Squamata; family Lacertidae; genus Podarcis; species Podarcis gaigeae. The sequence continues at coordinate 55,033,894 of NC_139678.1, read as the reverse complement.
CAGACCCGCTGGAAGAGGCGGTCATTAAACCACTTCTTTAAAAAAATCTTTAGACCTGGCCAGTATGGCCAACTATCGCCCAGTCTCAAATCTTCCATTCTTGGGTAAGGTGATTGAGTGGGTGGTCGCTGAACAACTCCAGGCACGCCTGGAGGATGCGGACCATTTGGATCCCTTCTAATCAGGATTCAGGCCTCATCATGGGACTGAAACTGCCTTGGTCGTGCTGGTTGATGATCTCCGGTGGGCTAGGGACAAAGGTGAGAGCTGTTTCCTAGTTCTGCTCGATCTCTCAGCGGCCTTTGATACAATTGACCATAACATCCTTCTGGACCGTCTAGAGGGGCTGGGAGCTGGGGGCACTGTTATACAGTGGTTCTGCTCCTTCCTCCTGGGCCGTGTCCAGAAAGCGGTGTTGGGAGATGAGTGTTCAGACCTCTGGGCTCTCACTTATGGGATGCCTCAGGGTTCCGTCCTCTCCCCCATGCTTTTTCTATATGAAGCCACTGGGAGAGATCATCAGGGGGTTTGGGCTGGGTGTTCATCAGTATGCAGATGACACCCAGCTCTACCTCTCTTTTAAATCAGAACCAGTGAAGGCAGTGAAGGTCCTGTGTGAGTGCCTGGAGGCAATTGGAGGGTGGATGGCGGCCAACAGATTGAGGTTGAATCCTGACAAGACAGAAGTACTGTTTTTGGGGGACAGGAGGCGGGCAGGTGTGGAGGATTCCCTGGTCCTGAATGGGGTAACTGTGCCCCTGAAAGACCAGGTGCGCAGCCTGGGAATCATTTTGGACTCACAGCTGTCCATGGAGGTGCAAGTTAATTCTGTGTCCAGGGCTGCTGTCTACCAGCTCCACCTGGTACGCAGGCTGAGACCCTACCTGCCTGCAGAAGGTCTTGCTAGAGTGATGCATGCTCTAGTTATCTCCTGCTTGGACTACTGCAATGCACTCTACGTGGGGCTATCTTTGAAGGTGACCCAGAAACTGCAACTAATCCAGAATGCGGCAGCTAGACTGGTGACTGGGAGTGGCCGCTGGGACCACATAACACCGGTCCTGAGAGATCTGCATTGGCTCCCAGTACATTTCCGAGCACAATTCAAAATGTTGGTGCTGACCTTTAAAGCCCTAAACGGCCTCGGTCCTGTATACCTGAAGGAGCGTCTCTACCCCCATCGTTCAGCCCGGACACTGAGATCCAGCGCCGAGGGCCTTCTGGCGGTTCCTTCATTGCGAGAAGTAAGGTTACAGGAAACCAGGCAGAGGGCCTGCTCGGTAGTGGCGCCTGCCCTTCAGATGTGAAGGAAATAAGTAGCTATCTTATCTTTAAAAGACATCTGAAGGCAGCCCTGTTTAGGGAAGTTTTTAATATTTAATGCTGCATTGTTTTTAACACTCAATTGGAAGCCGCCCAGAGTGGCTGGGGAAACTCAGCCAGATGGGTTCGGTATAAATAATAAATTATTAATATTATTATTATTACTACTACTACTACAATGCCATTTCCATCTTTTCTTTGAGTCTGAGAAAAATACATTTTGGGTCTCTTCTTCACCCTTACTCCAGGCAACAGCCTGCCTTTCTAAAGTAACACAAACATACTTAGGAACTTTGTTAGAGATGATAATTGCATTGGTACTTTTGTAAGTGGCATGTTGAAGCCGGCAATTTATTTAATGTCAGCAGAGGGGCCTTTTGGTATTTTTGACATGTCCATTCACTGTTTGAACAATCATCAATGGGACCAGGAAATACTTAAAAATACTTACAGGGCATTTAACGTTTTGCACACGCTGTCAGCTGAAAGCAGAACTGATACAGGATCTGTTGTTTGTCTTCATTTGCTGGCACTTAAAACCATTGAGCTTTTAGTTTGATTTTGGTGGGCATTTACCAGAAATGATTGACAATGGCATGGCGACAATAGCTACACACTCATGGACACTTCAAAGTGGGAGGGAGAAACTTGTAGAATTGTGTTGATCCACAGGAAAAGAGAATTGTTTTCCCCCTCTATGACTGTGACTATACCATGCAGCCATGGGGAAAGAAAGGGGTGGTAAAATGTTACAAATGAAGCAAGTGAAATCCCTACCCTTGCCCTGCTGACGGAATGAAACCATGTTGCGACCATGTAGAATTAAATGGACATAGCTTTATTAACAAGAAAGCAGGCAACTTTATTAACAACAGCAGGCAAATTGCAAGTAAGAAGTGTGGGTAGATGGCATAAATTGCCAAGTGACTAAAAAAGGGCAAAAACACCTGGTTTGGGCCATGAGCCAGCCAATAGAATGAGTCCTTCTCTAATAATAATAATAATAATAATAATAAGTATTTTATTCTCATTTTTTAAACAGAATTTTGATACATTAACATCATTTTCAATTTTACACTTTTGGAATTGCTGGAATCTCTTAGGCTCCCCCCTCCCCGATTTCCAAATTTCCCCTTATTTCTTTGCATCTAATTACTTTTTTCTAATTTCTTCTTTTATCACATCCCCCCCCCCCTTTAACTAATATTACATTATACGTGTTACAATACTTCTGCTAACGTTTTTAAGTATACACAGTGGTCTTTAATATATTCTATAAACTTTTTCCACTCTTGATTGAATTTCTTGTCATCTTGGTGTCTGATCCTCACGATCATCTTTGCCATTTTGGCATAGTCCATCATCTTGGTTATCCACTCTTCTTTGGTTAGTTTTCTTCCTTCCACTTCTGGGCAGGTAACATTCTTGTGGCTGTTGTCGCATACATAAATAGTCTTTTTAATTCTTTTGGTATTTCATCTCATATCAATCCTAGTAAAAAGGCTTCTGGTTTTTTTGGATAAAGGTTATCTGAAACTTTTTTTCAGTTCATCGTATATCATTTCCCAGAAGCCTTTTACTATCTTGCATGTCCATCACATATGGTAAAAAGTGCAATCTTTATCTCTACACCTCCAAGATGAGTTGGAGGTGTTTTTATACATTTTTGCTAGTTTTGCCAGAGTCAAATACTAACGGTACATCGTTTTCATGCAGTTCTCTTTCAATGTACAACAAGCCATAAATTGTAAGTCCTCTTTCCATAACTTTCACCATAGATTAAAGGATATATTGTGACCCACATACTTTGCCCAGTGAGCCCTGCTCTTCTTTGCCTCCTCCCAAAGAGGAGTTGAGGAGGTATTATGGACAGCCCCTGCTGATCAGCATTCAGCAGAGTACATCCAATGGACCCAAGGACCACCTCAATGCAACTTGCCTTGAGCCAGCCTTGAGCCAGCTGTGAGGTGTGTTGTGACCATCAGTCATCCTGTAGGTGCCTCAAGGTACCTTGCCGGTAACTCACCCTATCTGCAATTCCCACCCAATGAGCCAGATCACAGCCTAAGGGTGGAGTAGGCCAAAAAAAAAAAAGGAGCCCAGAAGGCCAGGTTAGGAAACCCTCTCAAAAGTTCACACTCAGCCCCTCCAAAGGAGCAGCTAGCCCAAGCCCAAGTTGACACTAGGAAGGGAGGATGCAGTGCTATGCCAAAGAAGACCGACACCAGTGTAGCATCTCAACTCCCCCATTTGCTGCACATTCCCTCAAATCTGCTTCCCACCAAACAAGGTAAAGCAGCATGATGCAACAAGGGGGAAGACTGCATGGCCACTGGGCAAATAATAAGCAAATTAAAGTTCAAATATCTGAAATCCAGAGTGAGGAACCTTCAGTTTCTGAGTCAATCTAGGGCCATCAAGCCATTTCCCCCAAAACCATGCCTACTTACCCATCAGCTGCTACCACTGCCTGCACCTTCAGATCTCTGCTGCTGCCTGGCTACTTACAGGAGAAGCACAGCAAAACAGTCTCCCCATTTTAAAGGTGGGTAAGGATTCTTCTAAGGGTTCTTTGCTACTCTATTTAAAGGAGCAAGCTGTTGTCTTATAAGTGGAAATGAAACACCCTTTGTCGCAGCCAGTCTGACTTCAAGGACATTTCTATCCACATAATATGGTGATTTTGTTTAATGTAGTATAAGCAAATATTTTTCTGCTTTGGGACAACTGTGTTGGGGAGGGGGGAGAATTGAATCCTGCCATTTCTGAATAAATGCCAAGCAGTGACATTCTGGAACAATTAACTTTTTATAGGAGGAATAACCATTGATTAAGCAATACAAGATAAAGGACAGTATAAAATAACATGGGCTGGAGGTTTGTCATAGCCACACCATTGTCATTTCATTTCATTTATTTAAGTTTTTTTTTGGGAGGGAGCAAAATGTGTTCGTTACACATGGTATTGCAAACTTGGAATTTGGCTCTCTGAACGTTGCTCCTTTTTGAGCCAATTATTTTGGCTGGAACAAAATAAAATCCTGTATTTGCATTTCTGTGAAGAACAAGCTTTTCGTAGACAGATTGTGGGATTTACTGCCACCCTTTGGGGTCTGCAAATGCCATGGCTGTGACATTCCAAACTTGGCATGAAACTGACCCAGCCCATGGAAGATTACAACATATGCAAATGAAAATGGATAACAAAAGAATCAGAGGTAAGTTGAGCAAGAGGAGTTTTAAATCTCCACTCATTAGCAACAATAAGCCTTTAATTTAGAGAATGAACTCTGATGGTCTTATTCTGTTACTTTAAGACACAAACATAATTGGTGCCTGCTGAGAAGTCACACCATATTTTATCGCAGTATAATTCAAGCATCTCAAAACCAGTGCAGAGTAGAGCTTAACTAGAGGATAGCTAACTTGACTTGGCTTTGTGGTGTATTTTAAGTGGATTCAACAAGCAAGTGCCTGTTGATTTGCAGTTTATAACAGAGAACTTATTCATGACTGGTTTGGTGACGTATGAAACACGAAGGGACAGTCTTGCCCTCTGTAGTCTTTCCAAAAATGACAGCCCAAAGGAAACAGATTGCATGTGTATCAGGAATCAAGTACACAAATACACATTTGGCTCTGGTGATCTGCTTTGGTAGTTAATGTGGCCTGAGTGCATCACATTTCACAAAATACAAGAAGAGAGGTCCTTGTCATAAGTAGCTTCTAAGCTAAAATTCCATGGAGAAGAAACATTAGGAGAAGGGAAAAGAAACAGAGGTCATGTTCAGGGCTGGCCCAAGATGTCTTGGCACCTGAGCTGAACCACAGCTTCCACCAGGGAAAAAAGAGTGAGTGAAAATCTACAGTGGTACCTCAGGTTAAGTATTTAATTCGTTCCGGAGGTCCGTTCTTCACCTGAAACTGTTCTTAACCTGAAGCACCACTTTAGCTAATGGGGCCTCCTGCTGCCGCCGTGCCGCCGGAGCCCGGTTTCTGTTCTTATCCTGAAGCAAAGTTCTTAACCTGAAGCACTATTTCTAGGTTAGCGGAGTGTGTAACCTGAAGCGTATTTAACCTGAAGCATATGTAACCCAAGGTACCACTGTACATCAGAATCAGGTGGGGAGTGAAGATCTACATCAGGAACAAGGAGGTAAATGAAGTTCTACATTGGAAATGGGGGAGTCAAATCAACCTTACATGACTGTCGAAGTGGAAATCAAAAGCTGTTGTAGCCTCTGAATCATGCCTGGTAGCTGCAGGGGCAGCCTCTGTCATTTCTTCCCTTGGGTTGGGAGGACCTCCTATTTCCCAAGAAGCCACTGCTGAGGCAGCATGTTGGGGGCTGCTGAAGAGGCAGCAGATCAACAGAGCATGGTGCAGCTGTACCAGCATGGAGCTGCTGCAGCAATAAGCTCCATTCAGGTGGATTCCGTGTCAGTTCAGCCTTTCACTTCGCTCAGAAGACCCCATCATGGAGGGTTTACTTCAAGATCCTGTTGGTGGGCACCCGATAGGCCGTACTTTGCCCACCCACTTGTATTCAGTTCCACCACCAGCCCAGCACAATGCAGGTTTGGGTGTTAATGTAAGACATTTAGCACACACTTCATGTCTTTAGTTAATGCCCATTTTAGTTTCATGTTAATTTCTTTACTGACCAACAACTACAAGAACAATTACAACTTTATCAGTGTCATATGATGTTGATACCTTAGAAATCCTTCTTCTTAAAAGGAGGAAGAGTGAGGAAAGTACCGTATCTAAAAAGACCTACATCCCAAGGCTGCTTTCTGCTCCTCCAGCCCATCTATCTTTCTAGTGCAGACATGCAGAAAGTGTAATCAAATTCATGTTTCCAGCTAATAGTTGTCCTAAATAAGCAGCTTTGACTCAAGTTTTGCCACAATGCGGTTTATTCTAATTTCTTAGAGTGATGATATATCAATTAAAACTAATCCATCTTCCAAGTAGGAGCTGTTTCAGACTCCTTTTATCCCGAGGAAGGGAGTGCATGAATCAGTAATTACAAAGCATTGCTCAGCTTCCCCCACTTAACTTTCATCTTCTGAGGAGATTAATAGCCATCCTTGGGACACCAGCTGCTTTCTATTTATCAAAGGGATGCCAGCGGCTGGCAGCTCTCATGAAAGACCAAGGAAAACTCTCTGTGTGTAGTGAGTAACATCCTTGAGATCTTGCCTGGGCAGTGGGGGAGGGGGAGAGAATCGCTATTTGTACATTATTAGTCAGGTTGTCCCGAGTAGTTTGTAGATATGATCTTGTGAGTGACAGAGCAATCACAGAACCTTTCCTTTCCTTTTCCTCACAGTGACATTCAGATCCATCAGCCAGTCAGGCTTAAGGGCAATCAAAAACTCAATTTTTGATTCGATCGTCTCACATTCATGACTCTGTTAAGAAAATGTTGCCCTTCTCTTTGAAATTCAAACATAATTGCCCCATCGTTTCTCATGCGCCTCCTCTGAAGAGTTGGTATTACTAGATAGGATGGCTTGATCAGCAGAACCATTGGGGTGGTTCTAGCACTTTAATGTTATAAAACATGCCCTTGGAGGTCAATTCATAAGCTACATGCAAACAAACACCATTGTTTTGTTTTCTTCACACCCAATTCCATTTGACACGCTACTTTGCTGTCGGTGCCATCCTACAATGAATTTGCATGGGAATTAGTCTTAGCCTGGAAATGCACTCAGAATTATCACTTGATGAAAAAGGTGACCAGCTCTTTTCTACTTAATTTAAAGCCCAACACATTGGTGTTCACTCAGTGATTTACAGTATCGAAAGCACATTGCGTAGTTCTTGAATGTGTAAAGTAAATTGCCATGAAATAGCTTTACTTCAGTTCTTGTTCCTTTTCTTTCTCTGGGTATTCACGAGCACTTCTTCCACCAAGTGGGTTAGAAAGAGTTCAGACACAGGTCAGTACAAATGAGGACATCACATCTCCTTTTGACATCATTTGTAGCAGACATTGCATCAAACTATGAAAATAGCAGTAGCAGAATCAGGATTCGTCCTAACAACCTAATAGCATAAAAGATTGTGATATTAAGATCTTTCCTTGGTTCACATCTTAATTTTTGCAGAAATAAAATATCTACATATGTCTATTATATACATATATACATATACATTCTATATAATTCAAAGCATTTTTACCTGCTCTTCATCACAGATGAAATTTGTGCTACAAATTAAAGCAAATTCAAATACATCAGAGAGGTTCTAAGAACAAGGCAGAAAGCTACAACCAGCCAAATAAAAGAAGCATCGCCACTTCCACTAAATAACCCTTGTGAATAACCAGATCTTCAGCTAACATTGAAAGGTTAAGGAGAAAGCACCAGTCATATCTCAGGCACAGAGGCACTTCCAAAAGCTAGGGCACCACCACCAAGAAGGCTTTCCTCTGTCATACAGTGGGCCTCTACTAAAGCTGGCATTAACCAAAAGAGCCTCGCTGGGAGATCTTAACAAATGGGTTGGTTTATATATGAGCAGACATTTTCTCAGGTAACCAGGTACAAAGCTGTAAGCCAGTACAAGTTCATTGAAATTAGCCTGGTAGACATGGGCAGCCAGTGCAATTGTTTCAAAATTCATGTTAGATGTTCATGGCAAGCCTGTAGCTTCTGCACCAGTTTCAAGGGGATCCCACATAAAACACATTACAGGGTGTTTAGGCCGTTGTTTCCACTGCCTTTCCCACTGCACTGAGTACAGCAGATAGGCAGGATAAACACAAAATCTCAATAGAGGAAGGCAAATAGGATATAACAGGCATGATTGAAACCTTGAATGGAGAGTAAAGCCGAAGGGTATAACCATCTAGGCTGGCTTTTAGTGCAGGCTCAGGTCATTGTGCCTCAGCTTTCACAGTAACCGCCCACCATGAAACACCACTGGTAGGTTTGGCGGCAGCAGATATGTTCTATGATTTGGATAATATTTTATTCTCTTGCTGATTGTGCTGTTTTAAATGTGAATTTTATGTTGACTTTCTTCAGTAATGTTTTATTTGATGTTTTAATGTGTTGTAAACCCCTTTGAGATTTTTTTCTCTTAAAAATATAAAGCGGTATAGAAATGAAAGGGATAATAATAACTTATTCAAAAGAAACAGACTTAACAGGGGGAGAAAGGAAGAGCTGCTTTCTATGTAAAGGTTGTGTGTACAAATGCAAACAGACAAAGTTGCAAAGCTGAATGCAGTTACCTATAGTGCTGGGAATCAAATACAGTTTTAGAATGATAAGGCAACTATCAGTGCCTCAAGCCACAAGAAAGCAACCATTCCAAAAATCATGGGGGAGGAGGAGGAAGAGACAACTATTTCTATATATTTATATCATCTATCTGTCATCATTTTCTGTGCATGGTAATCAGATTACAGTTTGTAAAATAGTTTGTTTTTTAATGACTCCAAGTTGTGACAGGAAGCTTAGCAATCGGAAAGAGCCTAATATTGTTACATAGGTTCTGGTCATCCACCATACATCAGGGATGCAGGATAATCTCATTAGCCCTTCCTTGTACAGATAGTTTTCTCCTGTTATGTTGATGATTTCCAGCACATTTCACGTAAGTTTTATTTTCTTTTTTTCTCGTGGTACCTCCTTCTTGGAAATAAAAATACAATTTGTCACTGGAAATGAGATAATCATGTATCGTTTTGCTTTTTTATCATTATCTGTATTGCATTACAGTACATCCCTGGGCAATTTGAGTACTTAGCTTGTGTGGAAAATACAGCAATGGACTTTTCTGGACGGGGCATCTGCATATTTCAGTTTCATTACCTTTCAGTGCATAAGGGTGACATACTCACATTAGCGAAGACATTGTAGTCAAATGATTGCAGCAGGAAATTGAGTCAGGCTTCTGTATTCTATTAAGGATTGGGCAAACTAACTGTAATGGATAATTTATCTGATTAACTTGTTTCTTCCCCCAGTGTGCTTTTTAAATGTAAGTTTAATGGTAATTATTTGGAAAACACTTTGTACAGAAATATTTCAGCCTATTAAGTTCACTTGAGTTTAATCCTTACATTTCTAAAGGTCTTAAAGGAGTAAAATAACATATTGGGAAAGGCAATATAATGAACTCATTTATTCAGCAGAACCTGCATCTAGTTTCATTCACAGCTAATGAAACATCTACAGCAGAGGAGGCAGTCTAAACCTAGGGATAGGCTTCATTTTCCCCCTGGTTGGTTGGCAACTCCAGACCCGTACACCTGAGGGCTTTCTAATCAACCCTCCCACTATTAATGCAAAATAAAAGCTCATTAACATTTGCACAATCTAGTAAGTGTTCTCATAGGTCTGTACCATAACAGTTTTCACAAGAGAACTCATGAAAGCCTTGTTCTAGGTCATGGCTCTTTCTCCCTGAGTGCCTCCTGCCCATCGCATTGTAAAGCTTGCAACCTCCTTGTCTCCCTCTTCCTTCCTGATCCTCTTATCACTCCTTGGAGGTTTATGAACCTCTTGGGCAGCTGAATGTTCACCTGTTCACTCAGGCTTTTCCTGCCTATTAGTGCCTGAGCCTGCTCTGTTTATTAGGGTGTTGTTGTTTAGTTGTTTAGTCGTGTCCTACTCTTTGTGACCCCATGGACCAGAGCACACCAGGCACTTCTGTCTTCCACTGCCTCCTGCAGGGTACTAGGCTGCAATTATAAACTTCTCCAGCCCAGGAGGGCACTGCAGGATGGTGTGGCTGCAGTTGGCAGCCAGGGTGGAAGGTTAAGGGGTGGCAGCATATTGGTCAAAATTGGGACCAATATGCTGCCACCAATTCCATCACATGACAGCAGCAGGGCCAGCTCAGGATCCAGTAGATCCTTGCTAGACTAAAGCCTCAAGTGCCAGTCACTGCCCCATGCTCCAGTTGCTTACTTTGGAGTATACTTGGGCAGGAGAAAGAGTTGGGTAACAGCAGACACTCCAAAGGGCTGCTTTGGAGGTCCTAACAGAGCATCTTTTCCAACGAGGGCTGGAAATAAAAAAAAAAATTCCTTCCAGTAGCACCTTAAAGACCAACTAAGTTAGTTCTTGGTATGAGCTTTCGTGTGCATGCACACTTCTTCAGATACACTGAAACAGAAGTTACCAGACCCTTCTATATAGTGAGAAGGTGGGGAGGGGTATTACTCAGAAGGGTGGTGGGAATGGGTGATTGGCAGATAGCTGTGATGAGCCTGTTGACGACTCTTAACAACTGCAATAGGTCTTACAGGAAAAATCAAGGGATGAGAAGGTGAAAAATGGCTTTGTCATGTATAATGAGATAAGAATCCAATGTCTTTGTTCAGACCAGGTCTCTCCATGGTTTTAAGTTTGGTAATAAGTTGCAATTCAGCAGCTTCTCTTTCCGGTCTATTTCTGAAATTCCTTTGTAGTAAAACAGCTACTTTGAGATCTTGTAGAGAATGTCCTGGGAGACATTCCAACACGGCTACCTATCTGTAACTAGGGCTGGAAATGATAGTGCAAGTCCCATCACCAGTGAGAACGGATGCTCAGAATGGGTATGGGAACACCTGCTGGAACTCCACTTGCAGGGAAGAGGTAAGCCTTGAGTAAGTGCTTGAACAGAGCACTCAGAAAAGGTTTGAGCTCTTGCAAGCACTCAAATCAGATCAAGTGCTCAGAAAATTCAACCCATTTAAGTGATGCTTATGTATCCATAGTAATTGAAGAATAGTGTATATTGTGGTGTGCCAATGAAAAAGAACAGGAACACCTTCTTTTGTAAGGGATTTTTTTGAGGTAGAACAAGAACATAGGAATTGATTTGCTGGATCATCTAATCCAGATCTGTCTTCAACTGTGGAGCTGACCCTCAGAAACATGGCATGTGGTGATACTTTGAATTAAGCCAAAATTTGCCTATTAAGCTTAACAGGCCGGTTTGCAGGTTGCTAAGTTGCAGCCCCCCTTCATGGATCACTGCCTTCCCGTGGCGAAGGGGCTTGAAGAACTCAGAGAAGCTATGAACTATGCCGAGCAGGGCACCCAAGATGAACAGGTCATAGTGGAGAGTTTTGACCAAACGTGATCCACCTGGAGGAGGAACCGGCAAGCCACTCCAGTATCCCTGCCAAGAAAACTCCATGGACAAAGACAACAGGCATATAAAAGATATGACGCTGGAAGATGAGCCCCTCAGGTCGGAAGGCGTCCAACATGCTACTGGGGAAGAGCAGAGGGCAAGTACAAGTAGATACAGAGCTGATGAAGCGGCTGGGCCAAAGCCGAAAGGACGCTCAGTTGCGGATATGCATGGAAGCGAAAGGAAAGTCCAATGCTGTAAAGAAAAATATTGCATAGGAACCTGGAATGTAAGAACCATGAACCTGGGTAAGTTGGATGTGGTCAAAAGTGAGATGGCAAGAATAAATATTGACATCCTGGGCATCAGTGAACTAAAATGGACGGGAATGGGTGAATTCAGTTCGGATGACCATCATATCTACTACTGTGGGCAAGAAACCCGTAAAAGAAATGGAGTGGCCCTCATAGTCAACAAAAGAGTGGTGAAAGCTGTACTGGGATGCAATCTCAAAAATGATAGAATGATCTCGATACGAATCCAAGGCAGACCTTTTAACATTACAGTAATCCAAGTTTATGCACCAACTACTGGTGCTGAAGAAACTGAAATTGACCAATTCTATGAAGACTTACAAGACCTTATAGAAGTGACACCAAAGAAGGATGTTCTTCTCATTATAGGGGATTGGAATGCTAAAGTAGGGAGTCAAGAGATAAAAGGAACAACTGGCAAGTTTGGCCTTGGAGATCAAAACGAAGCAGGGCAAAGGCTAATAGAGTTCTGTCAAGAGAACAAGCTGGTCATCACAAACACGCTTTTCCAACAACACAAGAGACGACTCTACACATGGACATCACCAGATGGGCAGCATCGAAATCAGATTGATTATATTCTCTGCAGCCAAAGATGGAGAAGCTCTATACAGTCAGCAAAAACAAGACCTGGAGCTGACTGTGGCTCAGATCATCAGCTTCTTATAGCAAAATTCAAGCTTAAACTGAAGAAAGTAGGAAAAACCACTGGGCCGGTAAGATACAATCTAAGTCAAATCCCTTATGAATACACAGTGGAAGTGAGGAACAGGTTTAAGGATTTAGATTTGGTGGACAGAATGCCTGAAGAACTATGGATGGAGGCTCGTAACATTATACAGGAGGCAGCAACGAAAACCATCCCAATGAAAAGGAAATGCAAGAAAGCAAAGTGGCTGTCCAATGAGGCCTTACAAATAGCGGGGGAGAGAAGGCAAGCAAAATGCGAGGGAGATGGTGAAAGATACAGGAAATTGAATGCAGATTTCCAAAGAATAGCAAGGAGAGACAAGAAGACCTTCTTAAACGAGCAATGCAAAGAAATAGAGGAAAGCAATAGAATGGGAAGAACCAGAGATCTGTTCAAGAAAATTGGAGATATGAAAGGAACATTTCGTACAAAGATTTCCATAATAAAGGACAAAAGTGGAAAGGACCTAACAGAAGCAGAAGACATCAAGAAGAGGTGGCAAGAATACACAGAGGAATTATACCAGAAAGATATGGATGTCTCGTACACCCCAGGTAGTGTGGTTGCTGACCTTGAGCCAGACATCCTGTAGAGTGAAGTCAAATGGGCCTTAGAAAGCACTGCAAATAACAAGGCCAGTGGAAGTGATGGTATTCCAGCTGAACTATTTAAAATTTTAAAAGATGATGCTGTTAAGGTGCTACACTCAATATGCCAGCAAGTATGGAAAACTCAGCAGTGGCCAGAAGATTGGAGAAGATCAGTCTACATCCCAATCCCAAAGAAGGGCAGTGCCAAAGAATGCTCCAACTACCGCACAATTGCACTCATTTCACACGCCAGTAAGGTTATGCTTAAAATTCTACAAGGAAGGCTCAAGCAGTATGTGGACCGAGAACTCCCAGAAGTGCAAGCTGGATTTAGAAGAGGCAGAGGAACCAGAGACCAAATTGCAAACATGCGCTGGATTATGGAGAAAGCTAGAGAGTTCCAGAAAGACATCTACTTCTGCTTCATTGACTATGCAAAAGCCTTTGACTGTGTCGACCACGGCAAACTATGGCAAGTTCTTAAAGAAATGGGAGTGCCAGATCACCTCATCTGTCTCCTGAGAAATCTCTATGTGGGACAAGAAGCTACAGTTAGAACTGGATATGGAACAACTGATTGGTTCAAAATTGGGAAAGGAGTACGACAAGGCTGTATTTTGTCTCCCTGCTTATTTAACTTATATGCAGAATTCATCATGCGAAAGGCTGGGCTGGATGAATCCCTAGCCGGAATTAAGATTGCCGGAAGAAATATCAACAACCTCAGATATGCAGATGACACAACCTTGATGGCAGAAAATGAGGAGGAATTAAAGAACCTTTTAATGAGGGTGAAAGAGGAGAGCGCAAAATATGGTCTGAAGCTCAACATCAAAAAAACGAAGATCATGGCCACTGGTCCCATCACCTCCTGGCAAATAGAAGGGGAAGAAATGGAGGTAGTGAGAGATTTTACTTTCTTGGGCTCAATGATCACTGCAGATGGTGACAGCAGCCACGAAATTAAAAGACGCCTGCTTCTTGGGAGAAGGGCAATGACAGGCCTAGACAGCATCTTGAGAAGTAGAGACATCACCTTGCCAACAAAGGTTCGTATAGTTAAAGCTATGGTTTTCCCAGTAGTGATGTATGGAAGTGAGAGCTGGACCATAAAGAAGGCTGATCGCCGAAGAATTGATGCTTTTGAATTATGGTGCTGGAGGAGACTCTTGAGAGTCCCATGGACTGCAAGAAGATCAAACCTCTCCATACTGAAGGAAATCAACCCTGAGTGCTCACTGGAAGGACAGATTGTGAAGCTGAGGCTCCAGTACTTTGGCCACCTCATGAGAAGAGAAGACTCCCTGGAGAAGACCCTGATGCTGGGAAAGATGGAGGGCACAAGGAGAAGGGGACGGCAGAGGACGAGATGGTTGGATAGTGTTTTCGAGGTTACCAGCATGAGTTTGACCAAACTGCGGGAGGCAGTGGAGGACAGAGGTGCCTGGCGTTCTCTGGTCCATGGGGTCACGAAGAGTTGGACACGACTAAACGACTAAACAACAACAACAACAACAAGTTGCAGCCCCATTTTGTCTCAGCTTCTGGAAGGGGGATAAAGTTTGCCACATATGCTGCCCACCCCTTCACCTATATCTTATGAAGAAGAAGAGTTTGGATTTGATATCCCGCCTTTCACTCCCCTTCAGGAGTCTCAAAGCGGCTAACAACCTCCTTTCCCTTCCTCCCCCACAACAAACACTCTGTGAGGTGAGTGGGGCTGAGAGACTTCACAGAAGTGTGACTGGCCCAAGGTCACCCAGCAGCTGCATGTGGAGGAGCGGAGACACGAACCCGGTTCCCCAGATTATGTGACTGCCGCTCTTAACCACTACACCACACTGGCTCAACATGTTGCAGTTGGCAGCCTTAGTGATCCTCAGAGACATCCCCCGCCTCTTTCTTCTTATAGTGAGAGTAGTCTGGGAAAGTCTCCCTGCATTGCCTAGGCAACTCCTTCCTGTCTTCTGTTCAGCAGCACAGTGTGGGAAGGTAGGAAAGACTCCACACTGCCTAGGCAACAAAGCAACTCATTCCTCTGTTCACTGTGGCTGAGGAAAAAACGAAAGACAACACAGAATTAAATAAAGGTACATAGGCATTTCAAGAGCGGGTCAAAATATATTAAGAGTTATTTTTCTGAGAATTTTCTTTTCTGTCCCCACTCAAAATGTTGAATTCCACCGCCACCTCAACCCCAAGAACAGTTGATAAAATACTCCTGCAAATACTCTCTCTTGCCACCCACAAATAGCATGAATAATTTTGGGAGACCATTTTCTATCAACCCTAAAATAAATGGATGAGCAGAATGCCACCTGCCTCAATTCTTAGCCTATCCTATATAGGCTCCCATAGTTGTATCAACGGGGGAGCAGGTCTATTTGCAGAAAGGAATGTGTGATTGTCCCTTTCTTCACCTGAAGTGACTGAAGGCACCCACAATTTAGACATTCTCGTGGAACATATCAGAGCTGTTCCCAATCCTGAAACCTAGAGCAAACCTCTACATGCAAGATGTCTACTGTGCATGTATTACCATATATTATTACCTGTGTTTGTGTGTGTGTGTGTGTAGTGAGATGGCCTAGAATCTTTAGATTTTCTTCCTGCTATATATTTTCTTGTGTATGTGGCTTTCTGAGGGATGTGTGTATGTGTGTGTTTGTCAAACATTTCAATACAAGGTGCACTGGGATGATGCCAAGTGTTTTCAGTCTTTGATTTTCTGTGAGCCCTCAGGCCATGGCTATAGTTCCCTGAATTCCAGACTTTTGTCCATGAAGTAAGCCACCACAGTATATAGGAAGTGATTAATGTTCATGTACTGCTACCCTGAGGACCTGACCTTGGCACTAGTGGGACCTGACTTGGTGGGGGGGGAAATCCCTATCTCATCTTTCCTTAGCATTAGTCACTGTAACCACCGCTTGGCCTAGATGTTGAGCAGCTAAGTGAATCACAAAGCTATCTTTTATCTTCAGCACACATAAATTCTCCCATACATAACCTTTACAAATAGTAGGAGCATGTGGGCTGGGTGGGAGAAATGAAGAATGCATAATGTACGGTTATTTTTCTTCTCCTTCTCACAAGGGACTTTTGTTTCTAAATAGCTCTGCTGTAATATTAGCAATTACATGAATCATGCCACATGGTTTTAACTTTCCTGGTTGTTATATAACGATAGCTTAGTAGTTTTAGAAATAAGCTTTCATTATGAACAGTGAAACTGTTCAATTATTCAATATTCTTCCCCCTCTTTTTTGGAGAGGAAGCTATTTTTCTCATATGGGGTGCTATAAGACTTGAACATTGTGAATTCTAAAAACTGACATGAACCGCATCTCCAGAACTAATATTACTATCAACCTAGTTATGTTTCAGTTTTTGCATTTCTCCTAATATTGCTAGGGAGTTCTTGGCTCAAAAGAAATACTATGTGTTTAAAAATGTATCTTGAGAGAAAATACATTTAGACAACTGCATTTTGTGACAAAATCTGCTCAAAAGTCTATCTCAAAATATCTAAAGCAAAGTTTTGTGCAATGGTTATTTAATTCTCAGATTTTGGTAGAAATTGGGACAGAAGAGATTTATGAATGAACAGCTGTGAAATTAACATGTACTGCAAACAGATTAATTGGTCCATCCCTATTCATGTCTGCTATTTGTATCATTCTTGGCAAATTATCCTGGTTAATCTGTGCACATTGCACCAGCACTTAACAAACCATGTGATGTTGTATGTTCTACCTCTCCCTTACAAGTGCTTTCCTTGCTTTTCGTCAGCTTCTGTTTTCTTATCCAGGTTGCTCTTTTCCTTTCTTTTTTAACCAGGCATCAATGCCAGCCCCTCCAGCAATATGATAGTGCACATAAGCAACATGTAAATGAATACTGAATCCTATTCGTATAAAAAAGCCATATCTGTATGAATTCCATGTGCCTAATCATTTGTGCCACTGTTTGAGAAGATCTACATATTTCCTACATCATCTAGTTTGATCTCTGATCCCACCCTGCCTGACACATGTCCCACTGAGGACCTCACCTGCTCACCCCAGCTAGCTAAATCACCATTTACTTACTTACTTATTAAATTTATATACCACCCTATACCTGGAGTTCTCAGGGCTGTTCACAGAAAAGATCACAATATATAAAATCAAAATAAGAACAATACCCCACCCCCCAAAAGAGCCACATTTTAAAAGGTATAAGATGTCAATCAGGTCAACCAAAGGCATGGTTAAAAAGAAAGGTTTTTGCCTGGTTCCTAAAGGTGTATAATGGAGGCATCAGGCAAACTTCCTTGGGGAAAGCATTCCACAGATGGGTAGCCATTGCAGAGAAGGCCTGTTCTTTTGTTGCCACCCTCTGGACCTCTTGAAGAGGAGGCAAATGATGAAGGGCCTCAGAAGATGAATTCAGAGTCTGGGTAGGTTCATATGGAAAGAGGCAGTCCTTGAGGTATTGCGGTCCTGTGCCGCTTAAGGCTTTATAGGTCAAAAACAGCACTTTGAATTGGGCCTGGAAACTAATTGGTAACCAGTGCAGTAAGACCAGGAGTGATGACTACAAATGAATTTTATCTCCCCATATTTTAGAGCAGCAGGGATGGGGAATCTGGCATCCGCATCCCACCAACACTGTCTCTCAATCTGCAGGGCACACTCACCAGACTTAGCATCTTCAGCAATGGGAGGAAATCTCTCAAGGGGCTTCTACTATTGTTGTTGTTGTTGTTGTTGTTTAGTCGTTTAGTCGTGTCTGACTCTTTGTGACCCCATGGACCAGAGCAGGCCAGGCACTTCTGTCCTCCACTGCTTCCCGCAGCTTGATCAAACTCATGCTGGTAGCTTCAAGAACACCATCCAACCATCTCATCCTCTGTGGTCCCCTTCTCCTTGTGCCCTCCATCTTTCCCAACATCAGGGTCTTTTCCAGGGAGTCTTCTCTTCTCATGAGGTGGCCAAAGTATTGGAGCCGCAGCTTCACGATCTGTCCTTCCAGTGAGCACTCAGGGCTGATTTCCTTAAGAATGGATACGTTTGATCTTCTTGCAGTCCATGAGATCCTCCTCACTTTCTGGCATCAAGGTTGTGTCATCTGCATATCTGAGGTTGTTGATATTTCTTCTGGCAATCTTAATTCCGGCTTCGGATTCATCCAGCCCAGCCTTTCGCATGATGAATTCTGCATATGTTAAATAAGCAGGGAGACAATATACAGCCTTGTCGTACTCCTTTCCCAATTTTGAACCAATCAGTTGTTCCATATCCAGTTCTAAGTATAGCTTCTTGTCCCACATAGAGATTTCTCAGGAGATGAGGTGATCAGGCACTCCCATTTCTTTAAGAGCTTGCCATAGTTTGCTGTGGTCGACACAGTCAAAGGCTTTTGCATAGTCAATGAAGCAGAAGTAGATGTCTTTCTGGAACTCTCTAGCTTTCTCCATAATCCAGCACATGTTTGCAATTTGGTCTCTGGTTCCTCTGCCTCTTCTAAATCCAGCTTGCACTTCTGGGAGTTCTCGGTCCACATACTGCTTGAGCCTTCCTTGTAGAATTTTAAGCATAACCTTGCTAGCGTGTGAAATGAGTGAAATTGTGCGGTAGTTGGAGCATTCTTTGGCACTGCCCTTCTTTGGGATTGGGATGTAGACTGATCTTCTCCAAACCTCTGGCCACTGCTGAGTTTTCCAAACTTGCTGGCATATTGAGTGTAGCACCTTAACAGCATCATCTTTTAAAATTTTAAATAGTTCAACTGGAATACCATCACTTCCACTGGCCTTGTTAAATGCTTTCTAAGGCGCATTTGACTTCACTCTCCAGGATGTCTGGCTCAAGGTCAGCAACCACACTACCTGGGGTGTACGAGACATCCATATCTTTCTGGTATAATTCCTCTGTGTATTCTTGCCACCTCTTCTTGATGTCTTCTGCTTCTGTTAGGTCCTTACCACTTTTGTCCTTTATTATGGTAATCTTTGTGTGAAATGTTCCTTTCATATTTCCGATTTTCTTGAACAGATCTCTGGTTCTTCCCATTCTGTTGTTTTCCTCTATTTCTTTGCATTGCTCGTTTAAGAAGGCCTTCTTGTCTCTCCTTGCTATTCTTTGGAAATCTGCATTCAATTTCCTGTATCTTTCACGATCTCCCTCGCATTTTGCTTGCCTTCTCTCCCCCCGCTATTGGTAAGGCCTCGTTGGACAGCCACTTTGCTTTCTTGCATTTCTTTTTCATTGGGATGGTTTTGGTTGCTGCCTCCTGTATAATGTTGCGAGCCTCCATCCATAGTTCTTCAGGCACTCTGTCCACCAAATCTAAATCCTTAAACCTGTTCCTCACTTCCACTGTGTATTCATAAGGGATTTGACTTAGATTGTATCCTACCGGCCCAGTGGTTTTTCCTACTTTCTTCAGTTTAAGCTTGAATTTTGCTATAAGAAGCTGATGATCTGAGCCACAATCAGCTCCAGGTCTTGTTTTTGCTGACTGTATAGAGCTTCTCCATCTTTGGCTGCAGAGAATATAATCAATCTGATTTTGATGCTGCCCATCTGGTGATGTCCATGTGTAGAGTCGTCTCTTGTGTTGTTGGAAAAGCGTGTTTGTGATGACCAGCTTGTTCTCTTGACAGAACTGTATTAGCCTTTGCCCTGCTTCATATTGATCTCCAAGTGCAAACTTGCCAGTTGTTCCTTTTATCTCTTGACTCCCTACTTTAGCATTCCAATCCCCTATAATGAGAAGAACATCCTTCTCTGGTGTCACTTCTATAAGGTCTTGTTAGTCTTCATAGAATTGGTCAATTTAGGTTTCTTCAGCACCAGTAGTTGGTGCATAAACTTGGATTACTGTGAAGTTAAAAGGTCTGCCTTGGATTCGTATCGAGATCATTCTATCATTTTTGAGATTGCATCCCAGTACAGCTTTCGCCACTCTTTTGTTGACTATGAGGGCCACTCCATTTCTTTTACGGGTTTCTTTCTCACAGTAGTAGATATGATAGTCATCCAAACTGAATTCACCCATTCCCGTCCATTTTAGTTCACTGATGCCCAGGATGTCAATATTTATTATTGCCATCTCATTTTTGACCACATCCAACTTACCCAGGTTCATGGTTCTTACATTCCAGGTTCCTATGCAATATTTTTCTTTACAGCATTGGACTTTCCTTTCGCTTCCATGCATATCCGCAACTGAGCGTCCTTTCGGCTTTGGTCCAGCCGCTTCATCAGCTCTGGATCTACTTGTACTTGTCCTCCGCTCTTCCCCAGTAGCATGTTGGACGCCTTCCGACCTGAGGGGCTCATCTTCCAGCGTCATAACTTTTATATGCCTGTTGTCTTTGTCCATGGAGTTTTCTTGGCAGGGATACTGGAGTGGCTTGCCGGTTCCTCCTCCAGGTGGATCATGTTTGGTCAAAACTCTCCACTATGACCTGTTCATCTTGGGTGCCCTGCTCGACATAGTTCATAGCTTCTCTGAGTTATTCAAGCCCCTTCACCATGGCAAGGCAGTGATCCATGAAGGGGGCTTCTACTGTTAGGGCGGGGCAAACTGACCAACCATTCCCAAATGGCCAAAATCATATTGCATGAATTCATTTCCATCAAACTAGAATTGACAGCTGTATTTTTATTTTTATTTTTTGCAACAAGCCTCTGGTGAATCAAGTAGTAGTAGCAGTAGTAGGAATGGTAAGAAAATAAATGGAGGGTGTGGTATGGCCTGAATGAGAACCCACACCTTGAAACCTCACCTTGGCAAAAATTTGGTGGCAACTGTAAAACTATTTTGCTAAAGCTGAAGATGATCAACTAAAGAATGGTCTCAATTTGACCCACAAGACCATTTTCTCCAACTCATGCTCACTTGCCCTACAGCAGTCATCACATGTGACATCAGATGTGGGGCAGGTAGAGACATAGCTGGCTCAGCTATATGGTTAAATTCCCTGTGGGGAAATTGATAGCACAGCCAAT
The DNA here is from genome assembly GCF_964106915.1 of Podarcis gaigeae. NCBI lineage: Eukaryota > Metazoa > Chordata > Lepidosauria > Squamata > Lacertidae > Podarcis > Podarcis gaigeae. The sequence continues at coordinate 55,012,887 of NC_139678.1, read as the reverse complement.
ACCTGCAGAAAGCAGGACTGAGGTCACCGCCCATCACAGGCAAGAATGACCTGTTGACCAGCTGTTTTTCAAAGCACCACAGGGGGCTCTTTGCAAGTCCCAGTGATGTCATTTTGATGCTAGGTGATTGACAGGCTGGTGGCCCTGCCCACCTGTTCAATTTGGCCAGTGAGAGGTAGGGGAGCTAAGGATTTACCCCTAAACTTAAACCCACTGTAGTGGTTAAGCAACACAGATTGAAAGCAAGAAATATTGTTCTTTAAAGTATGCTTTGTTTCCATCATCTTGATGATTGAGTATTTCAAAGAACAATAGACATGAAATGCACAATTTATTTGAATAAACAACACAAAGAACCAGGGAGATATTTTAAAGACATCTCTAGGAGCATTAATGAATTCTTCGGGCCATTATCCACTGGAGTTATTAAAGATCACAAATGAGAGGAAATAGAAAGGACGGGGGGGGGGGGGACTTTTGTGATGAAGAAAAAAGTGGTATGCCTGTAATAACCAAGTCACATTAGCTGGGAAAGTCTGGGAAAGTGAATGAAATATAAAAGGGATAGATTGCACATATTCTGTTTGGGTTGGAAGGCATGCAAAAGCACAGAAACAGCTTACTCTACAAGCAATCCAGTTTAATTTTTAATGTCATGTTATGATCTGAGTGTCATAGAAGTACATTTCTACTTTCTACTTAGTTTGTTGGTTTTTTGCTTTCCATATTTATAGGAGATTTTCCAGAAAAGAAGGGAAATGAAAATATTGCATTAAATGATTAGTAGTGGTGTAGAGGCCTTACTTGGATGTTATAAATGGCTTTTGGGGTGCGTATTGAGGTAACGTAAACAAGTTTCTGACCAGGTTTAATCAATGATCAATATATTGCCATATCACACTACATTTTAAACATTGGGAAAGAACTGTATGGTTCCAATTTCATCAGCACAAAACTATACTTTTTCTGGGCACAATTAACATGGACATTAGCACTGAACTTCCATTAGATGTTCCAGACATTGCTTTTATGTCATGTAAAAGATCGCCAAAAAATGTGAAAATGAACATTCAAGGAAATGTGATGACAATGGAATGAAGTGCTGTCTGAATGCAAGCTATGTGTTGTAGCCATATAGTTTCCTTAACTATCAGGCCTGCAATAATCCCCCATATTTCACACATGCAACAACAAAGATTCTAAGTGCCAGTTGTTAGAAACAAATGGCAGAAGACAATTTGCTTCCTGTGTTGTTGTGAATGCCTATTGTCAACTGGCTGACTACTAAATAGATCAGTGGCTCGGATTTTAGTAGGTTCTTCCAAGGCAATTCATAGGTCCTTAGTCTTTTTCTTTATTGGCTTGTGGGTGGTGGTGGGAGCTTTTGTGAGCCAACAACATTTCCAACAAATCAGCAATATTACAAAAAAGTGGCAAGCAATTGTGCACACCGCTGGGAGAAGGAAAGAGCAAAGCACATTCACAGCAAATATAAAGTCCTTATAAATCAGAGGAGTGTTCCAGCAATCGGGTAGCCAAATCTGATCCTGAACGCAGTGGTGTTTAAATCAAAACTTAATTTTTAAGATTTACTGACAAGATTTATAAAGCAGAACGCAGCTATACATATCTGGCTCCTTAGCATCTAACTCAGGAGCAAGATCCGCCATTGTATGAGAGCACACAGCAGCACACACTAGAAACAAAACAAAGCTCTAGGAACAAGTTATACTTATGCAAAATTCCAAGTCATCTAATATTGTGCCGCAGGACTCTCACAAATAACAATGAGCAAAACTTGAGACTTACTTTCTGTGGATCTGTATGTGAATATAGTTGGAATGTACAGTGGTACCTCGGGTTACATACGCTTCAGGTTACATATGCTTCAGGTTACAGACTCCGCTAACCCAGAAATAGTGCTTCAGGTTAAGAACTTTGCTTCAGGATGAGAACAGAAATCTTGTTGCGGTGGCGCAGCCGCAGCAAGAGGCCCCATTAGCTAAAGTGGTGCTTCAGGTTAAGAACAGTTTCAGGTTAAGAATGGACCTCCAGAACGAATTAAGTACTTAACCCGAGGTACCACTGTATTGCATCTAGTAAGTTTATGGGATGGATTAGCCTGCAGGAGCTACATGATAACCCCCCCCTTCTATCCTCACAAAAGCCCCGTCAAGTTGGTAACAATAACAATAACAATAACAATTTATTATTTATACCACGCCCATCTGGCTGGGTTTACCCAGCCACTCTTTGGCAGCTCCCAACAAAATATTAAAAACATGACAAAACATCAAACATTAAAAACTTCCCTAAACAGGGCTGCCTTCAGATGTCTTCTAAAGTCAGATAGTTGTTTATTTCCTTGACATCTGATGGGAAGACGTTCCACAGGGCGGGCACCACTACTAAGAAGGCCCTCTGCCTGGTTCCCTGTATCCTCACTGTGAGGAAACCGCCAGAAGGCCCTCAGAGCTGGACCTCAGCATCCTGGCTGAATGATGGTTAGGCTGAAACACTATAACCGGCCCTAAATCACCAAGTGAGCTTCATGGCTAAGTGGGGATATGTACGCTGGTCTTTCAGATCTTTAGTCCAGCTCTTAAACCTGTGGGGATATGTACCCTGGTCTTTCAGATCTTTAGTCCAGCTCTTTCCTGCTACAACTTCCCAGAAGGGATCTCACACCAATCGAATTTAAAAATCCAAATTTACTTACTTAGGCAGGAGACTTAACTCCATTTACCAGGGAGTAAGCCCCATTGACTTCAGTATGACTTAGCTATTAGACATGGTTAGGATTGTGCTGCTGCTTATTTTTTATATTTACATTTTCCCTTTCCTCCAAGGAACTTAAGGTGATGATGTGCATAGTTCTGTCCCCAGTAGATTTGTCCTGAAAGCAAAGATGAAGGTTGTGCTGTGATGAAGGTTAGACTGAGATGGAGAGTCCGGCTCAGGGTCACATAGTGAAATGTGTCACCTCATTGACTGCCAGAGTTTTCCAAGGCGATGGACTGGCTACACAGATGTCCCCTCCCTCCCACCTGGCCCCATGTTTATCTCTCCCAAAGCTTCATGCACAGTGTAAAGAGAATGGCCATCCCTGATAGGAGTGAACCATTTCATCCTGTGAGCTTTGTGGATGAATGGGACTTTGAACCTGAATCTCCCCATTTGCCATCCAACACTCAAACCTGGGGTTACCATAGGGAAAGGGGAGCACCTTCACAGTGCTTACCAGGATGGAGAGGGGAAAGACAGGGAAAACAGGGAAAACAGTAAGGAGGTTGGCATGGTGTTCATGAAGTGATGCAGCCAATATACCATTCCCATCACTGTGCCTGGACTGCATCAACCACCCAACCACCTTACTCCTCTCCCTCCTGGTAAGCAAAATGACATGGCTGCAGGGAGGACAGGTGTGCAGAGGTGCCCCTTCGCTGCCAGCCACCATACTAGTTTGTGTGAAAGGCCCATGAAGCAGAGAATGTGACTGAAGTTGGCACATAGGTTGACATTTTGCTGTGTTTAAATTTCCTTTTCCATTTGCCACAGTATACCCCATAGTGTTGAAGGATTTCTTTGAAGGCCACTGGGTCTGGGCAACAGGCTACCTCTCATTCTCAATGCTTGAGAATCTGTAGTCTTTTGCCTTAATGGGGACTGTAAACATGCTTGGTGTGCTCTGGTCCATGGGGTCATGAAGAGTCGGACACAACTAAACGACTAAACAACAACAAACATGGGTAGAGGAACAGGATGTGTGCATTCTGGCCTTGTGATATGTGTGTGTGTGTTTGTGTGTGTGTGTGTGTAATATTTTTATTTGGTTTTACAAATACAAGGTTATAAAAATCCAACTATATATATCGATATGCAGAGATTTCTCTGAATCTCGAGACTCCCCCCCATGGGGTCCCATTTTAATCATTTAAAACTGCATATTCTTCCATACTGTAACTTTTCTATCAATCCATATTGTCCATGGTAATTGTTACACTACATGTGCAATCATAATCCTGCTAGTGTTTTCATCTGCTTACAGTGGTCTCCTAAATAACATAAGGTTTTTCTCATACTTTTATAAAGTTTTTGTCCTCTTGGTTTCTGAGTTTTTCAGTCAGTTTTGCCATTTCAGCATAGTCCATTATCTTGGTTTGCCATTCCTCTCTGGGTGGGACCTTGTTTTCTTTCCATCTCTGGGCTAGTAGCATCTGGGCGGCTGTTGTTCCATACAAAAAAGGTCTTTTCTGCTCCTTTGGGATGTTGGTACCTGTAATTCCTAATAAAAAAAGCTTGTTTTTTTTAACAAAAGTTATTTTAAACATTTTTTTCATTTTGTTATATACCATCTCCCAGAAAGCTTTTATGACAAAAGGTACCTTCTTTTTTTCTTTTTTTTACAATTCCAGCAGATATTTGTACTTGTCCTATACAGTTTTGCCTGCTTAGTAGGAGTCACATACCACCGGTACATCATTTTCATATAGTTTTCTTTCAGAGTACAACAGAGTAAATTTCAGGTGACATCACTATATTTTCTACTGTATCTGCATTTCTTTCATTTTATGTGACAACTGAAATCAAATCCATAACAGTTTAAATTTTCTCTGTAGACTATAATGTTGAACTGAACTGAACTTTCAGGAAGGCTAAACTGAGGAACAAAGGGAACCATAATGTTATCATCTATCCTACCCACTCCCCTTTTTCCACTGAGGGGATGCATGAGTGCAAGTTTTATAATTTGGTCCAAGAATGGATTTGTCCAGTCTGTTTCAAGGTAAAAATCCTGCTATTCCAGAAAATGAAATACAAAGATTAAGTTGCATCACACATACAGCCCAGTATGACTCATTCATTTCACTCATAAGGCACATTTTAAATAAACTATTAATTTTTTTCTTGTGCTCTCTAAATATAAAAATGTACTCACATGAATGACAAATTTATTACTGCACTAATTCTGCAATTTGAAGCATTACTCAAAGTCTACCCAACTGTCTAACAACGAATCACTTAAATTAGTTATTTTGATCCAAGTAATGATTCCATAAAATGGGGATTTATGTTAAAATTCTGCAAGTAATTTCACTTTATTAGTGACACACCATAAAGTAATTATGGAGCTGGTAATTGCAGCAGTGACACCTTTTTTCTACTTAAAGTAAATAAAACAGCATTAAAAAATAAAATAAAATCACAAATATATAACCATTGGCAATTATTAATGTAAACAATTAATCAGAAATTGCAATGGCAAAGTAAATAGCTGTTCCCCGTACAAACTTAATTATGCCTTTTATAAGGGTCGGGACCCCAATCTCACACTATGAATTATTTAAAAACAACAACAAACCTGATTTAGGTGCATTATCTTCTCAGCACTGCAAATAGAAGTGGATGGATTCCCAGTGAATAATCACAAATGTGCCTGTACACAAAGCCTCATATTTTGGATTCAAAGTGCAAGCAGGAAAATGTTTATTTGGAGGTAAATCCCACTGACTTCAGTGGGGATTAGGCCCAAGTAAATGTGCAGAGGATTATAGTTCCATAAACCATGGTATAGCCTGGAGAGGTCCCATTTCCTTTGAATGCCCACTTTGTTTGCAGAAAATATGGATACCTGGTCGCAAAAAAACCCCACATTCTGATCTCTTTCAAATTTTAGAACCAGAAGGAGCATTTAAAGCATGGGCAGGCAAACTAAGGCCCGGGGGCCGGATGCGGCCCAATCACCTTCTAAATCCGGCCCACAGACGGTCTGGGAATCGGCATGTTTTTACTTGAGTAGAATGTGTGCTTTTGCTTAAAATGTATTTCTGGGTTATTTGTGGGGCATAGGAATTCATTCATTTCTTTTCTTCTTCAAAATATAGGACTGGCCCCCTGCTGAAAAAGTTTGCTGACCCCTGATTTAATGGGACATTTGCTTACATCTAGAATCTTGGTATGCAGGAAGCAGATTGCCTGATGCCCTCTGGGACTACAGTCCCCGTCAGCACCAGCCATCAAGTGTTGTAGTCCAAGAACTTCTGAAGATCTACAGGTTCAACATCCCTGTCCTGAATGGAGCTCTAATGCCTAATCACAAGGTTCTTTACCAACTCCTACAATCCTGTAGGGACGCAGGTGGCGCTGTGGGTTAAAGCCTCAGCGCCTAGGACTTGCCAATCGAAAGGTCGGCGGTTCGAATCCCTGCGGCGGGGTGCGCTCCTGCTGCTCGGTCCCAGCGCCTGCCAACCTAGCAGTTCGAAAGCACCTCCGGGTGCAAGTAGATAAATAGGGACCGCTTACCAGCGGGAAGGTAAACGGCGTTTCCGTGTGCGGTTCTGGCTCGCCAGAGCAGCGATGTCACGCCGGCCACGTGACCCGGAAGTGTCTCCGGACAGCGCTGGCCCCTGGCCTCTTAAGTGAGATGGGCGCACAACCCCAGAGTCTGGCAAGACTGGCCCGTACGGGCAGGGGTACCTTTACCTTTACCTTACAATCCTGACAAGGAAGTTGGAGAGGATAATACTAAATTCCTGTAACAGAATGATAGGAATTTCCCCACCCTCCCTTAAAGGTAAAGGTAAAGGTACCCCTGCCCATACGGGCCAGTCTTGACAGACTCTAGGGTTGTGTGCTTATCTCACTCTAGAGGCCGGGAGCCAGCGCTGTCCGCAGACACTTCCGGGTCACGTGGCCAGCGTGACAAAGCTGCTCTGGCGAGCCGGCACCAGCACAGCACACGGAAACACCATTTACCTTCCCGCTATAAAGCAGTACCTATTTATCTACTTGCACTTAGGGGTGCTTTCGAACTGCTAAGTGGGCAGGAGCTGGGACCTAATGACGGGAGCTCACCCTGCCGCGGGGATTCGAACCGCCGACCATGCGATCAGCAAGTCCTAGGCGCTGAGGTTTTACCCACAGCACCACCCGCGTCCCTTCATCCTCCCTTAGCAATGAATTATTATTATTTTTCCTCCCTGAGGAAGAAATGTATACCTCTTTTGTTCTGAAGAAACACAGAATTTTGAACAGCCACATTTTTGTATGCACCCCATCCCTTCTTTAAAAATATTCTTTCAGCATTTCGCAGAGAGTTGCAAAATCTATATGTATGGAGCATGGACATGCATTTCTGATGGCTCTGGGAGACAGTAAAAAACATTCTGGGCATGCATGCATTCTTCCTGCAATGAACATAATTTAGAAATGAAAATGTAAAGGAGTTCTTTACTCTTGTTCCTTTCTTTTTAAAAAGAAAGGAACACCTAGCTACTTTAAATGAACTGAGATACCCAGGGTCAGATGAGCTGCACCCAGTGGTCCTAGAGGAGCCTGTGGATGTAATCTCAGGGCCTCTGTCTATAATTTTTGAAAACTCTTGGAGACTTATCCTGCAGACTGAAGTATCCTTCAGACTGGAGGCAGGCAAATGTTATCTCCATCTTCAAAAGCGTGTATGTGGGGTGTGTGTGGAGAAGACCCAGGTAACTACTGACCAATCAGCTTGACGTCAAAACCAGGAAAGGTCCTAGAACAGATTATTAAACAGTTCGTCTGGGTACACTTAGAAAAGGATGCTGTGAGTACTAAGACCCAGCATACGGTTCTCAAAACAAGTCATGCCAGGAGAATCTCATTACTTTTTTGATAGGGTTACAAGGGATATGCTGTTGAAGTAGAGCATCTTGATTTCAGTAAGGCTTTGGACAAAGCCCCTCATGATATTATTGTGGAGAAGATGGTAAAATATGGGCTGGATTAAGTAACTGTTAGGTGGATTTCAAGCTGGTTGACTGACCAAACCCAAAGAGTGCTCACTAATGGTTCTTTGTCATTCTTGAAAAAAGTGACAAGTAGAGTGTTGTTGTTCAGTGTCTTTATGAACAACTTAGAAGGAGGAATTGAGGGGATGCTCAGCCAATTTTCAGATAACGCCAAACAGGGTGGGGTAGTGAATGCTGCAGAAGATAGAATCGGGATTCATATGACCTTAAAAAGTTGGAGAACTGCACCCAAATTAACAAAATGAATTTCTATAGGGACAAATACAAGGTTCTGCACTTAGGCTGAAAGAACCAGCTGTACAAATAAAAGATGGAGGATACTTGGCTTGCCAGTAGTACATGTGAAAAGGATCTAGGGGTCTTAGTGGACCACAAGCTTAACATGAATCAACAGTGTGATGCAATAGCAAAAAAAGCTAATGCTATCCTAGGCTGGATCAAGAGAAATATAATGTCCCAGCCAAGGGAAGTAATAAAGATATTAAAGAGTCTGGCAATCAATCTTTATGAGGAACAGTTGAAGATATTTAGCCTGGATAAGAGCAGACTGAGAGGAGATATGATAGACATCTTCACATATCTACAAGGCTGTCACATGGAAGTTGGAGCCAGCTTGTTTTCTCCTGTTCCAGAGGGTAGGACCCAAACCAATGACTTCAGGTTACAAGGAAAGAGAAGTAGCACATGTAGCCAACTAGCATCCAGGTACACACTTGTAACAGGTATTACAACTAAACATTAGAATGAACTTTCTCATGGCAAGAACTGTTTGACAGTGGAATGGACTCCTTCAGGAAGTAGTGGACTCTCCTTCACTGGAGGGTTTTAAGGTTGAATGGCCATCTGTCATGGATGCTTTAGGTTAGATTCTTGCATTACAGAAGAGTGGACTAGATTACCCTTAGGGCCCCTTCCATCTCTACAATTCTATGACCTGTACACTGTGAAGGAAACAACCCTTAGTGCATATCAAGGCATTTAAATGTCTGGGCACTGCCTGATAAACACCCTGCGCTAGTTGAGTCTGTGCCAGCAGCGTTGCAAATCTAGATGCCATAGAAATAGATTGGATGCCCAGTTGGGAGCAATACAAGTTTCCATAAAAAGAGAGGAGGTTGAGGTGTCAGTGACAAAAACATTAAACTGCTGTTAAAGTGAAGATATATCTTCAATGTGTTTCCTTTTTTAATCTGTTTTTACTTCCACACCACACCATGCAACAAAAATAATATTGATTAAGCTGTAAATAGAAATTGACCCCCTGCATTGAAGAGTATTCAAGGAGTCACATAACGTGGTGTGTGTTTTTTTTAAAAAAAACAGCAACCACAATATAGTATACAAACAGGATGAATAATATTTTTTTAAATATAATTTTCAATCTACTTTAATATATAATACAATTTTTTCCTCTGGAGTATTCACTGTTTTTTTAAACCTATAATCAAAACAAATTACCCCATTAATTGGATCCACATTTCATTTTTCTTGATTTCGCTAACCCTTCTTCTCATTTACTTTAGTTTAAGACAAATATATTGTAAGTGTGGTGCATTTGTGGCCATTTCTGCAAAACAGCCCCCCTTCCATTGTGGAAGTTGAACAAAAATAGTCATGTGCATAAAATTGTAGGCAAATGTTTGGATGACATTTTGAAGGCTATGGTTTTGACCCCCAAAAGATTTAAGGGTAATGGGGAGCAATTGTTATGGCAGTGGCAGGGAGCTTCTCCCTACTCCCCCAACCCCTGAAGCATCAACCAGAACACCAAGCATCCCTACCTTACTCCTCACCTCTTCATCTTCAATGCAGCATTTTAAAGGCCTCACTCAACAGGGGTCTTGCTGGTTCTCTTGGAAGCCTTAGTTTGGAGCAATATTCTAATTATGCACTGGTTATTGGATTTAAGGTTTGGGGTTCTTTAAGTTGTGTTTTACTGATGCTTTCTTTGAGTCACTTTCAGGATTTAACAGTGGAACATGTGATTTAGGAGGGTCCTGATTATTTGGATATGTTCCAATCTGGATTCTGGCTTGGTTTCGGAACTGAAACAGCCTTGGTTGCTCCTGCAGATGACCTAGGCTGAAATATGGATTGGGCTGTATAGGAAATACAACTCAATCAGTTCTAGCCACTTCTCAGTGATTTTAGATACTATAGATATCCTTATGGGATAACTTACCAAGTTGGGCATATGGGGCATGGCATTTTAATGGATCCAATCCTTAAAGGTAAAGGTACCCCTGCCTGTACGGGCCAGTCTTGACAGACTCTAGGGTTGTGCGCTCATCTCACTCTAGAGGCCGGGAGCCAGTGCTGTCGCAGACACTTCCGGGTCACGTGGCCAGTGTGACGAAGCTGCTCTGGTGAACCGGCACCAGAGCAGCACACAGAAACGTCATTTACCTTCCCGCTATAAAGCGGTACCTATTTATCTACTTGCACTTAAGGGTGCTTTCGAACTGCTAGGTGGGCAGGAGCTGGGACCAAAAGACGGGAGCTCACCCCACCGTGGGGATTCGAACCACTGACCATGCGATCGGCAAGTCCTAGGCACTGAGGTTTTACCCACAGCGCCACCTGCGTCCTACAGCATAGGACTTACTACAGCATAATTCTCTAAAAGTACTGCTGTCGGATTTCTGTCCCATCCCATGACCTTTGATTTTTGCCTGTTAAAACTTAGCAGTTTTGAGTTGACTGGAAACTGAGTCCTATAAAGAATGGTTGAGGTAGTTGGGTATATTATCCTGGGTAAGAAGAGACCAAGAGGGGATATGATAGCATATCTAAAGGGCTGTCACAAGAAAGATGGAGCAAGCTTGAACCAATGACTTCAGGTTACAAGATAGAGCTGTTAGACAGTGGAATGGACTCCCTTGGAAGGTGGAGGATTCTTCTTCATTGGAGGGCTTTACGCAGAGGTTGGGTGACCATCTGCCACAGATGCTTTAGTTGGATTCCTGCATTGTCGGGTGCTAGACCAGATGGCCTTCAAGGTCCCTTCCAATTCTACAGTTCTAAAATTCTGTTACTTCTTTCTCTTCAGGTCTCTTTGTGCTGCTGGTTTAACATTGTTGAATAGTTTAATTTGTGTGTTTGTGTGTGTGTGTGTCTGTGTGTGATATGACACATCTTTAGGAGATTAAATGGCTGTTTTTATTAACTGGTTTTGCAAAACTGTTTTGCATAGATCCCAAGATTCATTACATAGATCCCAAGATTCTCATTCTGTGTAGCTCTGTGCTCTCTCGGGTTCAATATGTGCTGCAGTTCTAAGCCACTCTAAATATAGCAAAGCTCCATGCCCTTCATTCAGTATAATAGGGAATGTAAAACAAGCTATAACTTGTCCCCTTTCAGCCAGAGAGGATGAAATTTGCAGGTTCATGCAAACTCCCAGACTAAATTAAGGCTGGGAAAAGTAATACGGATTCATTTTTCTCCTTGCTGGGATGAGTGAAGGATTGTTTATGGCTTTATAATAAGTAAAAAGTAGCTTAGTGGTGTGTATTTCTGCTTATGCATTTTTAGAAAACTTTGCAGCTTCACCTGGGCTCTCCTGATGCTTGTTTTTGCCTTTCAAAAGGCCTTGCCTTGTGAGGCTAGCTAGAATCCTATATGAGTTCTGAAGAGCTCTAGATTTATTTGTTTATTGTTTAAGCAGAACAGTGCAAGGTTTTTGTACAAAACAACAACAACCCAACAGCTTTTAATTTTTGAAAAAAGAGAACACTTCACTGTTGTGCTTTAACAACAGCAACATTTCTTTTTCCAGACATTAACATACAACGGGGACACACACACTTCTTGGAAATGCCATAGACCTTGAAATATATGACACAGAAACAGAGCAACAGAGTGACACAAGGCTTTGTGGGGACCTGAATCAATTTGCTAGGTTTTTAACAATACACGTTGACTTAGCGGGGAAGGAAAGGCTCCTCAAATACTCCAGTTTATCTCATTATCCCCCCTCCCATGCAGAGGGATACATTGATGTACACACCTGGTTTTTAATAATGTTGGAAATTATCTTGCATATGTATTAATTTTATGCCACTGAACTATATTTGTTTGAATCTAATGCTTTAATATATCTTACGTAATTTTCTTAATCTGTAAGATGCCTTGTGTTGCAGCCTAAGGTACATCAAAACACACACATGTTTGTGCCAGTGCCTGTGTGTTACATAAGATGTAGTCACAAAGCATATATATATATAATATATATATATATTATATATACTCTGTTCCAGTAACAAGAAGCCGAAAGCACCAGCCTGAAGATGACGAGTGAGACCTCGTCGAAACGTCGCCTAGACACCCCAACTTTTACACGGGAAGACACCCGAGGACACCAAAACCTGCATAATATATATATATATATATATATATATATATATATATATATAGGTTTTGGTGTCCTCGGGTGTCTTCCCGTGTAAAAGTTGGGGTGTCTAGGCGACGTTTCGACGAGGTCTCACTCGTCATCTTCAGGCTGGTGCTTTCGGCTTCTTGTTACTGGAACAGAGCGGGATCTCACCCGTGAAAATCTACGAAAGCAAATATATATATATATATATATATATATATATATGAAGCAGACCTTAATCTTATTGAACTGAGTACTTTTGAGTAACCAAGCAAGAGATCAAGCTCTTCTTTATTTGAAATATATATTCAAGGGCATATGAACAGTCAGATGAACCACAATCATCTGTTTATTTGGTGAAACATGAATCACTGAAAACTGCACCCAAATTCAAAAAGTTTCATATGATAATACAAATATTCCAGTATTTTAATGATTGCTATATCCATAATTTTGTTTTTCTTTTGTATCCATGTTCAAAGGCACAGGTGTGGAGTTTGGGGTGTCGATTATGAACAGTCATCAAAAGGACACTTCAAAGAGTCTCTCTCCTTTCCCCAAGAATAAAGAGAACTAAAGCAGGACAATGATGGAAAAGGAAATATTATATGCATAAAGGCAACACGCTAGGCTTTGATTATAGAAGAGAAAGCTATACCAATAAACAAAAATAAAGTTTTTATTAACGAAAGTTTTCATTGAGGGGAAAATGCAATCATTATCATTGTAAAGTGACAATGAGGTTTGCCATGGTTCAAAGGATTGCCATTTCATTTTGAACAAAATGCAGCATTGCCTGCTTTCATGTATACACTAGAATATTATACTGTCAATCCAAATTAATAGACAGAAGCCATATACTAATAGCAAACTCGTTTTTTTTACTGTGGGTTCTTATGTAGCCAGTAGCCACCACTCACAAGAGGGAGATATCAGTAGGCTCCTGACTATGATGCCTGTACACCAAATCCCATTTGTGGGGAATGCACTGGTGAGCAGAAGATTCAATCCTGCCAGCTTCTCTTCAGGGAAGGCTCTTGCAAAGCAGCACAGTAGGATTGTATCCTCCTGCTCAGAGTGCAGTCAAGAGGCAGGGGAAGAGGTGAGGAAGCACAGGATCTTCTTCTTCCCCCACCCAACTCCCTGCCAGCCATAAAAACACAAAGTATATATTAGTTCCTCATCCAAATTATGTGGGTCATGTGTTCTCTGGGCCAGGATGAGTTGGGTAGGGGCTTAAATTAGGTAGGTGGGTTGTGTACAGCCCTAATGTTTACAGCATTCCTAGCTCCCAGCATGGTCAGTGGTGATGAGAGTTGTGGTCAAACACATCTAGAGGTCCCCCCATCCCTAAGTTAGTTACAATATGAGTTTCTCCCTGTGGAAACTCAGCATACTTGAAATACAGTGGTACCTCTAGTTATGAACTTAATTCGTTCCAGAGGTCCGTTCTTAACCCGAAACTGTTCTTAACTAGAGGCGTGCTTTTGCTAATGGGGCCTCTTGCTGCTGCTGGGCTGCTGGCACACAATTTCTGTTCTCATCCTGAGTCAAAGTTCTCAACTCGAGGTAACTCTTCCAGGTTAGCGGAGTTTGTAACCTGAAGCGCTTGTAACCTGAGGCATTTGTAACTCGAGGTACCACTGTACTCTAATTTTGTGGGGTTTGGCTGTGCATCCTTGAAGAAGCACAAGGACTCTTGTTGGATACAGAATGACTAACCATTTGTAACAGTAATGTAGCAAAGGTAGTGCTAAATAGCCAGCTCAAAGACTAAGGGGTTGCATGAGTGGCATGCCACTAAAGCAATAGGAATTTCCTTTCCCTCTCTCTGCACACCCGGATCCCCTGGAACAGATTTTGAGGGTGTGCTGTGGGCTACAGGGGAGAGGAAGGGGAAGCCCCATTGCATCAGTGAAAGTCTGTTAAATAAGTGGAGTACACAGAATTGGATAAAACCTTAAGTTTTGTTATGTATGGCAACAATTATAAACATTTTAAATGTCATGGATGGATCTAGAGGTGTCCTTCAGTAGATGGACAGAAGGTTCTCCTCCTAATTTCACCCAAGTTCCTGACATCTCCCATCCCTTTTACGTTATGCTATCCAATAGCCTTTACACAATATCGTGCAGAATATTTCACAATATCATTGGAATTCCTTCAGCTGGCATATCTCCAGAGCCTACCCTGTAGCTTATATGTAGACCAAGGCCTGAGGTCAGAAAATAATTTGTGCAATATAATTTAAAAAGTAAACAATGTGGGGGGTTTTCAGTCTCTGAGTATGGATTTTTAAACTATCACATGTTGGAAAGTGGAACATGACAAATTTTTAAGCGCTATATATTATATAGGTGTTTTTTTTAATAAATATTTTTTATTAGATTTTCCATTAATTTTTTTTTTACAAAATTATACATCCATTTTTAACTTAAACCCTTTTTTCCAGAACTTCCCTCAGCTTGTCTGATAATTTTCCATTTATTTTTTATCCTCGTCTCATATTTCCCAATATTATATTATATATTATATAGGTTCTTGGCCAAATTAAAATACAGAAAAGCATATGTAAGAAAGCAACAAGAGCAGATGTGGAAGGAAGTAGGAATGCATTCCCAAGACTTCAAATAACTCCCCCCCCCCCCAAGGAAAGTGGTCTTTATGTAACTTCTCAATGCCCATGGCCAAGAAACCCCTTCTAAAAAATGATGCTTGAAATCTGGTGGTAGCTCTGCTCAAAGCCAATTTAAAAATAGTGACCATCTGAAATAGAATAGTCTGTTTTCCATGCCTAATTCTGAAATGGTTTGGATTTCAAAAGGTAACGTTTTTAGCCATTTGGCATTGAGCTTGCAAAGTCCATTTCCCTTGAAAAAAAGAATTTCACTTGAAACACTGGGGATGTCTATATTTGCTGCCTCTCCTCCCCACCCCACACATTAGACAGCATATGCCAGGATGTGTTTAAGCTACAGATTTCTGAATTGCTGAACTTGCCCTTAACGCCTTTTCGTTTCTCATTCTAGGAAGACAAACTGAATAGATGTATATTTCAAAAAACTTTAGTTTGCAATACTTTTTTATCATAATGAAACAAGGGATAGGAACTTTGAAGTCAGAGGGATAACCCCAAATTTTTGAAATATGGATTATATATATACACTGGGAGACTAAATGACTGGCATTGTTCTGGTCTTTCTCCCCAGTTGCAGATAAAGGAGATCATAAGGGTTTGGAAGCTCTTACAAAGTCCTTCAGAAAATGGATCATTGCTACAGGTTACGATGGCCACAGTCATAGACAGTTTATTTAAAATTCTAATGTCTATTAGCTTGATACCTAGAAATAGAAACATCTCAATCAGTGGCAATGTACCTCTGATTGCAGATACTGCATATAGACAACAAGAACAGCTGTCACTATCTTATCTTCTTGCAGACTTCCCTGGAGCATTTGACTAGTCACTGTCAGAGATAGATTGATGTGTTAGATTTGCAGGTGGACCTGCACATTTGTACTTATATTCTTTGTTTTGCTTTATTTTCTTCTTGTCCTATATACTTCCTAGGCTCCCTGATTTTATTTTGTATCCTTTGTCCAAGGAGTTCTTTCTGGGAAAAAGGCCTGTAGTCTTAATAGCTATAGATATTTTACTTTCAAAAAATGCTTCAGTGCCTTGGTAAATGTTCTGATTGCTCATGCATCTTAAACAGTTTGTTTGCAAAGTACAAAAAGAGAGAGGAATGGCTGGCAGGTCCTTCAAATATTCTGTTCTTTTCATTTCACATATTGCAGATACACAAAAAGCCCTGTGTAATAAATAAACATACCATCTCTATGTTTGGATGTGAATTTTAATCTATGCTAATTTTATACACAACAGTTGCTGCAGCCAGATTCTATTTACAGTCTTTCCGCAGTTTGGGAGACATTGATATCCTCCTGAAATAAGTGTTTTTGTATAAAACCCCTCAGTTGCTGTGTGTGCTGATAACTGATAACATCAGTGGAATGCCAAGAGCTGTGTTTATCAAATAAATTAGAAAGCCTGAGACATGAATTCTGCACCAACTGGGATAAGGAATTTCTAATTGAGCAACCCCAGAGGACACACAGCAGAAACTCTTAGCCATTATATCAGCCAGGGCTTACAGATTTGAGTAATGGTTCCAATTTTTGACTCATACATACCAAAGCATGAAATGAACTACCAAGGCACACTAACAATTCAAAACATGGATGGGGAATCCTTGGCCTTCCAGATGTTGTTGGACTCCAACTCCCATCAGCCCCAGCCAACATGGTCAAAGGTATTGGAAGCTGGAGTCCAGTAACATCTGGTGCCCCATGCCTGGCTCAGAATATAAAACTCAGATCTGAAAATGTTGAATACCAAAATACCCAAATTCACATCTGAGCTTTTTCTCTCTAAATTTTCAGAAAGCTGCAGAAAGTGAAAATGTGCTCACAACTAAGGAATCCTGGAATTTATGCCCCAAGTATAGAACGTTTATCATGAGTATTTAAAAATTGCTGTCTTCATGTGGACTCAACATCTAAACTATCCCTTAATGAAATCCAAAGGAACATTTCTCTGTTCAGAGCTTAAAACAGGACTAATGTTGAGCTGATGGTAGCTGAGTGCATATCCTGTCTCTCTGTGATACCCAGATGCAGTCATTTGAAAGGGACTCTTCAAAGCCTGCTTAGAATGTGGAAGAGAAGGCAGGTATGTTTTTCATGGATGAGAGTGGATTATTTTCAGCTCCTTGATTTGTCCATTGGGACCTCTGTTCAGGACAAGGAGCTTGCTAAATTGAGATACTATCATGAGTCACTTTGCCACCATCTACTGTTAAATCAGGATTGAGTTTAATGTTACTGAATAAATCATTTTCTGCTCAGAACCACAACATATTTTTAGTGATATTACAGGATGTTCAGTCACTGAGTGGCAAGAAAGAAATTGGGCAGGCTATGTAAACTGGATTTATAAAGTGATTTATACACAAGAGCAAAATGAGAATCCCATCTCCAAACTTCATAAAACACAGCCAGGTCATTTTGCATTACAAAGACAGATGTAGCTGCTAAGAGCAAAGTTTTAGGGCATGTGTTTTAAGGATACTGTCAAAAAGAAGGTGTTACTGATAGTTTCATAAATGAAGCTTAATAAAAAGAAGAGCAACAGCTAATGAGCCATGAATGTATTCTGCAGTGATATCAATTTATATTGGACATGTGGCCCTCAACGGGGGGGGGGGGGGGAGCTTGCCAAACTCCAGCCTATCAAGAAGCACATCCACTAAATGTGCTTCCGAACACATTTTCAGAACATGTTGATACATAAACCAACCTGCTGGTTTCCCTCAAGGATTTCTGCATTTGTGAAATACAGACATCATTTCATAATTAAGTTTATCACAGGTAGAATTTGTATATGCAAACAGAAAATCCTGTACCTCACCTAGAAAATATTTAGCTCTTCTTTGAGGATGAATTAGTTTTTTTATGGCCAAGAGATGCAGGTGGCGCTGTGGTCTAAACCACCGAGCCTCTTGGGCTCGCTGAGTGTAAAATCAGCAGTTCAAATCTGTGATACAGGGTGAGCTCCAGTTGCTTTCTCCCAGCTTCTGCCAAACTAGCAGTTTGAAAGCATACTAGTGCAAGTAGATAAATAGGTACCAATGTGGCAGGAAGGTAAATGGCGTTTCCATGTGTTCTGGCACTCGTCATGGTGTTCCATGCACCAGAAGCCATTTAGTTATGCTGGCCACATGACCCAGAAAGCTGTCTGCAGACAAACGCTGGCTCCCTCAGCCTGAAAGCAGAGATGAGTGCTGCACCCCATGGTTGAATTCGACTGGACTTAACCATCCAGGGGTCCTTTACCTTTACCTTTACCTTTACCTTTACCTTGCTTTATGCCCATTGAGTTTAAAGAATGCATGCATGTTCAAATATGTAAGTCAGGGCTATAAAGTATTCTACGCAAGGTTTTTACTGAATACTATTTGCAAGTATGTGCAACTATTTGAATAGGAGGTGTCATGTGACTGACTGATTAACTTCAAGAGGGGAAAAGGCTGAGTTCCAATTACTTTTTATTCCTGTAGTTGAGTGGGAAACATAATTTCACTTACCTCTCAGCCTGGCCTGCCACACAGGGTTGTTGTGAGAGTAAAACAGGAACTCTCAGAGAACCCAACTTGAAGGGAGGGATATAAATGTGATTATAGCCCTATTCAATTACCCAGAAACAAGAAACTGTCATTCCAAGAGGAGAGGGGCCACGCCACACTTCTGCGCTTGCATTTCAGGCCAGCTCCTCACTGAGATTGCAAATAGGTTGAACAACTGTCTGCTTTAGGGCAGCCTGTCAAACAGATGTAGGCTATTTCTGTGAGCTGGAACCATGAACATTGGGGATGGGCCAATATGGGGCTGAGGTACTCAAAGCCCCACTCTTCCCATCCATCATTCTTCTTCTTCTTCTCACATATATTTAAATGACTAAATATGGCTTATGCTATCCTATATCCATGCAATATAGGGGAGTGGCCTTGCAGTGCAGAAATAACATGCTCACCAAATCCACTTACCCTCTTTTAGAGGTGCAGCAGCTTTGTGTCGGAGTCTCTCTTTGCCGGGTGATGAGCTTTGGTTCATGCTCCTGGCTTGAAATCCTGCTCCATGTCAGCCTGCCAAATTGGCCAATGGCAGGCTGGCACAATGGGCTGGGCTCACTGAGGGCGGGCCTGAGGGAACCAACAGGCTTCCCTTGGGTCTGCTCCCAGAGGATTTAAAGCAGCCTGCACCAGCCCCCACCATCCAGCTCTTCTTCATCAGATCAAGCTCAGTGCAAGACCGGGGGATTTTTCGGGATAGCAAGTGTGGGATCCGCAAGTACGGAACAGCACTGGGGGCACCTAAGCTACTGTAGAAAAATGAAGAAAATTTTATTTTAGAGACAGTACAGTGTGCTTTATTTCAGTGTCTGCCCTGCTGTGTTGCAGGGTGAAATAATATGCTTCAGACAGCACCATGCTTTTGTTGTTGTTGTGTGTAGACAACAATTGGTGTCTAATTTGTGCAATAATACTTTTTAAAGTGTTGCCCCTATTGAGGTTTGGTGGTAAATGTCAATGCTCCCTGCTTCCGGCAACAAAACGGCTAAGGCTGGTCCCACTTCTTTTTCTAGATCTCCCTACAATGTCCATTTTGCAATCCTTTTACATGGCTTCATCCTCATCCTAGGTGTACCTCATGCACAGAAAGCATCAGGCTGTCCCCTTTAACTCACAAACAGCTCTCTTGATTTCAGGAAAATCACAGTGTGAAACATTTTAGGCAAGAAAAGTATGGGTAGGTTAATTTATTCTATTACAGGGAGATGTGTTCTCCTTGACTTGAGAGGGAGATTTTACAGCCCTTACAGATCTTTCTTTTCTTTTCTTTTCCAGCGAGGAAAAAAAAAGCTCACAATAACTATTGCTGGAGGAAAAGGGTGCTCACCATTTCTGGAACTATCTTAAAGTTCTATGAACTATGCCCCTGTTTGATTAATGCAGCATACACGCACTCTGTCTTCATTTATCTTTCCAGGA
The DNA here is from genome assembly GCF_964106915.1 of Podarcis gaigeae. Lineage (NCBI taxonomy): Eukaryota > Metazoa > Chordata > Lepidosauria > Squamata > Lacertidae > Podarcis > Podarcis gaigeae. The sequence goes on along the minus strand of NC_139678.1, from coordinate 54,993,115 downwards.
TACTTTGTAGAGTGATCCTATCCAAGTAGGGATCATGTGAGCATTATTTTGTATTGGTCGTGTTTAATTTATAAACTTTATCTTATTATTTCCTTATTACGGATTCCTTAATTGCTTATTACTTCTTTTTTTTAGTAATAAGAAAAAAGCAATAAGGGAAAGTTGATAAAATAAAAGCTGATCAACACAAAATGATGCTAGCATGATCCTTAACTAGATGGAATCACTTTACCAAATTGGGAGGGGGGGAATCTAGCCAGAAATATTAAATGATGCAGAAACAGCAGCAAACAAAATGTGACTATTCTCCCAAACTGTTCCTGAGGTGGGACAGAAGAATCTTTCTCACACCTACCCACTCAAAGTAGAATTTTTTTCAGTCAGCACAGCCCTAGTTTTTCCAAGGAAAGAATTAACCCATATAATATGACTTGTATTTAGCCGAAGATGGTATAGCTAATCCATATTTAATAGCTAGATGGACAATTTTAAGCTGGTGCTATTAAACTGGTGTAATAGGACTTATGCTGATTTAAGCTCAGTCATATGAGCTGATGTGCTGAGTTCAAAGAACTCACAGTACCCATGTGAGAAGGGGGACTTTAGAGAAGCCAGTGTGAGGTCATTAGTAGTACACTACTCCTGCTATTAGGACCAGCCCAAGCCTTGGGGTGCTGCCCATAGAGTTGGGGACCATCATAGGAAGCAGCAAAGTATGTTACATTCACATATTCCATTGTCTTCCAGAGAACATAAACATACTTTTGCTGGATTGTGTGCTCTGTAGAGTTAATAGAATAAAAGCAGCCTGAACCACTGATTTTAGTTGGATCAAGCATACTTAAACCCCCTCCTCATAGTGTTACTCATGTAACGGGGGCATTGCACTGTTATTGCAGAATGGGGCCATGCTCCTAGCTCCAACTCTGGCACTGTGAATGCTGCTGCCTCTGCCTCTGGATGGATATCCGCACATTAGTTGTGTGTTTGTATGCAGTGAAGCAGCTGCTCATGCGTAAGCTTCCATGTGACTAGGACACCAACATTATTTCTTGTGCACAGGAACATCTAGTTTATTATTTATTTATTTATTTATTTATTTATTTATTTAGGCACATATAAATCACACTTTCCCATAAAACATCACAAGGTGATATACAATCTAAATAAAAATAAAAATGCCACAGCAAAACAATTAAACAACGTCAAACACATTGGTAAAAGCCGGTCAGCAAAGAATCTCAGGTTTGGAAGGCCTGTCTGAATAACGCAATTTATGGAAGACATCTAAAAATGGGCAACGCTTACTCCTGCTGAACCATTGTTGGCAATGCTCAGCCCCTGGTATAGGTCAGCCAAATTTCAGTTGCTCATTGATAGGTTGCAAATGATCACACTAATGCATGGACAAACGGATATGGGGCTAGTGGTAAGCTAAATACTGATGTAGGGTTAGGACTATGGCCCACAGTGAACTCCTCCAGAGGGTTTGGGACACAGGTGGCGCTGTGGTCTAAACCACTGAGCCTAGGGCTTGCCGATCAGAAGGTTGGCAGTTTGAATCCACACAACAGGGTGAGCTCCCGCTGCTCGGTCCCTGCTCCTTCCAACCTAGCAGTTCAAAAGCATGCAGTGCAAGCAGATAAATAGGTACTGCTTCGGCGGGAAGGTAAACAGCGTTTCTGTGCGCTGCTCTGGTTCGCCAGAAGTGGCTTAATCTGGTTCGCCAGAAGTGCCGCAACCCCAGAGTCATCCGCGACTGGACCTAACGGTCAGGGGTCCCTTTACCTTTACCTAGAGGCTACTTGGGAAGGGGTGTGTGATAAACTGTTGCTCAATCAGTTTTCTCTTGTGCAAATGGTTGGGGATCATTTGCTGTTGCCTATTGGTTCATCTTCCTGTTTCCACGTGATGGAAATGATGGTAAGAAGAAGCACAAAAACAGAAAACGAGAAACTGATCTTTAAAAGCAAAATAAAAGGGACAATTCAAATGGGTGCATTTTTAGTTAGCCTTTTTGTTATGTAATTCCAGTTGTTATTCTGAACAGAAACATACCCTGAGAATAACAGAAACTAAAGCGACTGAGCATCTGAAACAATAATTTGCCAGACAAATTATTCCTGCTTAATCAGTGACAATGAAGAAATTGTATAAACTGGTGCATTCATGAAAGACATCATGTTATATTCATCATGCCAGAAAGCTGAAAGAATTCCTGAAGATATGCCAATTCTCCTCTTGTAAGAGCTGTGAAGGAGAGACTATTTTGGCAGGTGCAGTTTGTTATGTGGGATGTATCTGCCCAAATTCCCCTCTCCTATACCACTATTAAAGGCATGACCCAGGCCCTCTTTTACTGGTCACTGTCATTGGAAGGCTCACAAGGGCCAACTGACTCAAGCTGCTGCAATGGGACACTGTGCAGGACAGATGTTCTGATAGCATGATATCTGCAGGAAGCCTTCTCCTACAATATGCCGTGATGGATACAGTATGTAGGAACTAAGATGGTATTTTAGGTATCCTGGTCCCAAACCACACAGGACACCTTGAACCTGGCCTGGTAACTGATTGGAAGCCAGAACAATTCTTTCAGCAGCAGCATAATATGATGTTGACATTCTTTCCACCCATCACTAAAATAAAAAATAAATACAATACCATCTCTGTAGCTCAACTGTGCAATCTAGGTCACTGTGTGATCCAAAGGCATTCGTATAAATTTCAACTTATAATTGTTAAATTATGTGCTAAATTATGTAAGAAGCAGCAAATAACACTTTTGAACTCAGTCTGAACTGATAAATCCTGTTGCAAGGTTGTGTGTGGTTTATATATTATGGTACAAGTGAAAAAGTAAAGACTGAATCATCCTTACTGCTAGTAGCTGGGCAAACCAATTCGTTTATTCTTTTTTTATTTTCATATTCAGGTCTGGTTTGAAGTACTTGATGTTTTGATAAGATTAATGATGACTAAAGAAAGGGGATGCATAGAAGGTGAAGTAGTGCATATTGTCTAGGAGATAAAAAGTTAGTATTTCCCTCCCTGTTTTCACCCTGGTGATTATTTCTGAAAAGTAATTTTATGAGATGCCTGTCATTTGTTTTATTCATTGTGTATTTCTTTTCTGTCCTCTGAATCATTTTCATGGTCCCCATTTGTCTAGCATGTAGCCTTCACAAATGTAAATCAACGAAGGAGTGCATGGACTCCAGGAGAGTAAATCCCACAAATAGAAAGTTTCACACCCCCACCATAAATTAACTGCCATACATTGTGACATTTTGCTGAATCCATTAGCAGTGACGGGGCTGTAGTGGAAGTCACAACTGAAAGGCAAGGAACAAGCAAACAAAGTGTCATAAGCCAACTTTGACTTCGGAATGTTGCCCTGCTATTTTGCACAATCTATTCTGAACATGACTACTGTGCATGAGTTCTGTTTTCTTATTGAGGGAAACCTCAACAAATGACCACCAGTGCTAGGCTTCAGTGTAAACGGACAATCTATTTTGTTTTGGCTAGATCCACTTAGCTCTCCTTGCCACACAGGAGCCCATTTAGAAGACTCAGCATGATGAGAAGCCTCTGATTGACTGCAACAGTTCCAAATACTGGAATCTGCCAGGCGTTGTAAGAAGAATAGTGAGTAAGGAGGTGGGTGGTCAGTGGCAGCAGCAGTGCTAAGGGAGGGCTGGAAAGAATCTCTCAGTAGGTAGCAGCAGCACTTGGAACTGCTACAGTCTCCCAGAGGCTTATCACCACGTGAAGCCTTATTCACAGGCTTCTGTGTGAACTCTGGCTATGTTTTAAGACAAAGCAACAAGCTAAAATAAAACTTTAAAGCATGCAACAGTGGCTTAGGTTACTTATTCTACTTTACAAAAAGCCATGAATGTATCTGTTGATTTCTTTGAATCCATTTCAAGTGCTGGTCATAACATTTCAAGTTGTAAAGAGTCATTTAAAGGCAGGAGCAGCCTGTTTAAAGACCTTTAGAAACTTGGCCTGCACACTAAGCCAGCACACTGTTCCTCCTCAAATCAGAATGTGAGAACTTATTCTATGTTTTAAATGTCTCAGAAATGTGCTTGGTTGGTAGAGGGTCTTTTTGGACGCGCCATTCATCTCCTGGCCAGAGAAGATCCACTTAGCTAATTCCTTGTTCACCCACCCACCCAAAATGTTTGCATCAAGAAAGCTGATGAGAAAGCAGCTGTTCACATATAGGCTTCTACAGCCCCATATATATATATATATATATATATATATATATATATATATATATATTTCTATATCTAAAAACAATATAGAAGCAGTTTTCTTCATTTTAAGCAGCTCACCAGCTATAGCTCCTCCAGGATAAGGCAAGTTTAGCTATAGTGATTTGTGGTCTGGTAATATCCTAGTTTGAACTACTTTGATACATTATACGCGGGAGAGTCCTGAAACATGACGCAGAAACTTCAATTAGTCTAGAACTCAGCTGTAAGAATTCTGTCTGCTGTTGGTAGGCAAAGCTATATTACACCAATTATTAAAGAGCTACCCAGGCTGCCTACTTTCTTACAGGCCCAATCCAAGGTTCCAGTGCTTAGATTTAAAAGCCCTAGATGGTTTGGGACAAAAATACCTGAAGGATTTTTCCTCCTGACGGTGAAATAAGAAGGCCTCTCTAAGGTTGAATCTACACACTGTGAAAATGCTTAAAAAAAAAAAAAAAGGTTTTAAAAATATATTGTATTTGCCATAGCTCACAATCTCCATCCAATGTCACATTTGTATATTGCACTTTAAAACACATTTAAAATGTTTTCTTTGCATCTGTATAGCTGAGTCCTAAGTGAGTTACTTTCTTGCCAATCTGCACTATGTCTTCACTTGCATTTGGGAAAGAGCCTTAAAAGTCTGCAGTCAATTGCTGCTGCTTGCATCTCAGAAAAGGCTTTTGCTCTAGTGGCTTATTGACTTTGCAATGCCCTTCATAGAAAGGTTTGACTGGTGTCAGGATTGAGGTCTTTTGCATGTGGCTAAGGAATTATAGTTCACCCAGGCATTTTTATTTATCTTCATTTGTGCTTTGGTTTTTAGCTTATGTCTTTTAGCTTTTACTCTTTATGTATTATGGAATTTGTTTTTGTTATATTTGTTACCATCATAGCCATTTATCATTTTGAATGAAGGGTGGTTCAGAAATCTCTAACCTAAATAAAACAAACAAATTGATGTATTAAATAAATATTGCATATATGAGCTGCAATAAACTAAGTCACACCTTTTTAAAAGTCAGAGCACACCTTTTCAAAGGAAGTCCATTGATTCCAATGGGTCTATTCTGGTTATGATTTTGTTGGATTCGGCCCATTGTGTGTGTCTCCTTCATGTGTAGCATTTGTCAGGAAAGTGTTTCATGCTTAGAAAGCTTTATTCCAGTGTCATGGTTATAGGGGATGGTGTAAATGAGAGAGGATTAAGTTTTCCTCCCATCCAGCTAGGATTACCGCTCAAATTAATGCAGTGCTGCAGGAGCAGCGGATTAAAAACTGTCAACTCAAAATTTTGATTTCCTGCTCAGAACAACAACAACAAAATGTTGTAGGTTTTACTTGTCGCTGTTCCTATGAGATTTTTTTCTTAAAAAGATGAACTCAGAATACAAACCGTGACTGTCATTCAAAGGCAGTAAAGTATGTGGGGTTATTGCAAGCAGTAGATAACATACAAAAAATAAAATTGTTCATCTTATTACTTCATGCAAATATAATGTTTTGCTTGGCTCCTCATTAGATTTCTTCTCGCACAACCTCCCTGCCAATCTTTTGGTGACATTGCAACAAAATAAACCTAACAAATCAAACATGTGCAAGCAACCTACTTTAAAGCTTTCACATTGAAACAATAGTTTAGAGAGTTCTGAGGCAAAATAAATAAATAAATACAGTGGTACCTTGGTTCTCAAATTTAATCTGTTCCGACAGTCCATTCAACTCCCAAAACCATTCGAAAACCAAGGCGCAGCTTCCGATTGGCTGCAGGAACTTCCTGCACTCAAGCAGAAGCCATGTTGGACATACAGCTTCCGAAAAACATCCACAAACCGAAACACTTACTTCGGGAGCCGATTTATTCCACAACAAAGCCGTTCAAGAATCAAGGTACCACTGCAAATAGATGCCTAATACCTGACTAAACTACATGGATGAGATTCTACTTGACTTTTTTTTTATTTTTACGTAGATATTTTCCCTTCCGTAACTCATACTGTACAGCTGTCCTATTTTAAGTAGGACATCTCAGATTAACAGAAGGTTCTATTCCTAGTTTTTGATCCCAATCCCAGATGTCCTGTTTTGGCTCCCATGCGCTGGCCATGCCAGAGCACAGGACCAAAATACACGTTTTTGGGTTCTGCACTGTGGCATGAGAGTGGGCCCCTGGACAGGCACCTCTTCTAGACGCTTTTAGCAGGGTACCCGATGGCCTACAGACCCAACCCAATGCCTAATCTGCCAAAAGTTGTGATGATTGCTATGAGGTAGGCAAAAACCTAAAGACAGAACAATTTGTCTGTATAAGGTAAAGGTAAAAGGTAAAGGAAGTGAGAGCTGGACCATCAAGAAGGCTGATCGCCGAAGAATTGATGCTTTTGAATTATGGTGCTGGAGGAGACTCTTGAGAGTCCCATGGACTGCAAGAAGATCAAACCTCTCCATTCTTAAGGAAATCAGCCCTGAGTGCTCACTGGAAGGACAGATCGTGAAGTTGAGGCTCCAATACTTTGGCCACCTCATGAGAAGAGAAGACTCCCTGGAAAAGATCCTGATATTGGGAAAGATGGAGGGCACAAGGAGAAAGGGACGACAGAGGACAAGATGGTTGGACAGTGTTCTCGAAGCTACAAACATGAGCTGACCAAACTGCGTGGTCCATGGGGTCACGAAGAGTTGGACACGACTAAACAACAACAACAAAAGGTAAAGGACCCCTAGATGTTTAAGTCCAGTCAAAGTTGACCATGGGGTGCAGCGCTCATCTCGCTTTCAGGCCGAGGGAGCTGGTGTTTGTCCACAAACAGCTTTCCACATCATGTGGCCAGCATGACTAATCTGCTTCTGGTGCAACAGAACACCGTGACGAGTGTCACAGCACACAGAAATGCCATTTACCTTCCCCACACAGTGGTACCTATTTATCTACTTGTACTGGCATGCTTTCAAAGTGCTAGGTTGGCAGAAGCTGGGACAGAGTAATGGGTGCTCACTCCTTCATGCAGATTTGAACCGTCGACCTTCCTCCCTGACTCTGAATACAGGAATCATATATTCCCATCTCAACATTGTTTTTGAAAACTCTGTGGTTTCCCCACTAAAATTTATGGTTTTGTGGACATTCAGTGCAAGATATGCCTGTCAAGTTGTATTTTGAAAATGCAATCATATTTCTGACACTGAGTAGCGGGGAGTTTTCTTAATAGGTTTGGAAGCTGTTGCAATAATATTGGACTAATCTTGGACCCACAAGTGGAGGCAGCTTTTCTGAACCTAAACAGGGCCCCCAAATCTGGCAGAAGTAATTGATACCCAAGTTGATTGTGTAATGATAAGACTCTCTTGCCTACCCACCTGAATTATTGCCGCAAAGGCAGAGAAAGAAGAGAGTGAACCAATGACTGTTTCTATTGTGATAATATAGCTCTAGCTAATTCCATTTAATTGGTGATGTATAGTCATTATCTTCTGGTTGTATTTCTAAGTTGTGTTTAAATAAATTAATTCATGTGGGGGGGCATTACCACTGCATAATGCAGACTGGGTTTGTTCACATTGTTTAGTGGGTTCTAAATCTCATGTTACTGGGATGCTGGAGCTGGGGTTGCTGTTGTTTTGTCATTTTGGCAACATTGCCTAGCAGAAATTTGACCTGAACTGGAAAATTTTCTTTGCTGCCATTGTCTGGATTGACTGTTGCATAGACAAGCTATTTGCTGAGCTGCTTGGGGTGTGTGGAGAGGAAAATAAAATCATTTAACAGACTATATTTTGATTGATTTGCAGATCAAACAGCAGAACAGTAAGGGAAGATTTCTCCACTGACCCAGGCCTGTGCAGAGCTTGTATGAGGCCAGGGGTGGGAGCCTTGCCTTGGCATGAGAGCATAAGTTCAGCAGCTGGCTTAGCCCTCTGAGACATGGGGCAAGTGTACCTGGCTGCCCACCCACCACTGCTGCCCAGGTCTTCAATGACCCAGTAGACAGAGCATGGAACAAACTCAGGGGTACCAAAGTGAATCCTGGATTTGGGAAAGATTTTCACTTACCGGTGTTACTGCCTAGGAAGGGAAATGATCCGATCACTTTGAAAAATGAGAATCGGAATTTGCTGAGGCGTTCCCTTTCCTGTGTGTGGTGTGGAGCAATCCTAAAAAGGGATTGTCCTCCAGGGTGCATGATGGTGGATCTAAGAACTGGGGGTGCCTGGTGAGACAAAAGCATAATCTGTATAATTTCTTCTGCAGAAGCCTCATTAAAGTGAATGGAAACTGCACATGAATACCATGACGGGCATTTGATTGCAATAGCACATGTTGATAGGAGGGAGGAGAGCAACATTAGTATTCTTACCTGCTTTTATCAATTTGAATTTGGCTATTTTAAGTGTATTAAATGCTTTGTAGCCTAGCCAAAGCTTCTGAGGTTGGACAATGTATAATGAAATCTAAAGAAATAAAAAGGGAAAGACATTCTAGCTGAATTCTATTCACTATTAACTATGATTAATTTCCACTGAAATTCTTAAATACGTTATCTATTGCGCAATTCTTAAATACGTGATGTATTGCAGCCCTTACATTACCTGTCCTTATTTATGAACAGAATAGCAAAATTGTAATAATGGCTTAATATGCCACTGTTGCTCAAGCAGGAGGTATTTTGTGCAGCTAATATTTGCCTTTCCCTTGGCAGTTCTCTGTACCCCTGAAAAGCCACTTCAGAGAGAGCAGGGCACCTGCACAGCAAAGGAATCACTTGAAATTGGCAGAGAGTTCTTGTGTCAGATTGATTGTACAAGATGTCTTTTGCTTGCACAGTCATGGGATAAATTTATTATTATTATTATTATTATTATTATTATTATTATTAATGAAAAAGTAAGTAATGTGCTACTACTACTAATAATAATAATATGAACAATGCAGTAATGTTACTTAAATAGCTCTTATAAAGTGACCTTCAACTGAAACAAATGAACGAACAAAAATGCACATCAATGACAAATGTTGAAGACGCAATCAAGTTTCAGGCTAAATCACATAATTGCAGGATGCCCAAAACTTTCCAAATCCATTTTGCCTCAGTAGACATAATAACATAAGAAAAAAAGTTACATCACCAAATTGGATCAAGTGGTAAATTTGTATATAATCCAATCTCGTATTCTAAATACATACCGGAAGCTGCTTCAGAAGATGATAGATGGACACTTCACTGAGATAAATCTATAATTACACAGAGATTCATTGGCTTTTAACATTGGCATTGTTCTTCTTAAGAAAGCTAAATAACATGCTACAGACATATAGGAAGATTGCATTAAAAAGTTACAAAAAACAAATTTATCAGTAGAAGATCAAAAATCCAGAGGAGAAGCAGGAGTCTTGTTGTGCAAGTGAATGTTCCTGTGTTGGCTTCTTCTAATGGGACTGGATAGTTGAATCCCACTCTTTGTGATTCCGATCATTGTGGATGTACATCAACAATAATACATTCCCAGATGTGCAGTCACCTGTGAGTTCAGACCCACCATAGGACATCATCTTTGAGAACTCTTTTATGTCTAATGAATTCAGCAATTGATCTGAAACTAAAATCTTGTGAGAGTATGAACTACATTGTATTAATTTCTATGATAAGTAGCCTTGAATTCAATTACACAAAGTAAGGCTTTGCCTTTTGAAGCCTTACTATCCATTCTTATATTTTATTTCTTTAGGGTTGGGAATTCAAAATGAATTCAGTAATTGATTTGGAAAAGAAAGGTACTTGCAGCATGAATACTGAAATATTTACCACTTTGGTAACTTATTTACTTCGCTTGGAAATTCTGCTCTCCTCTTGAGGATTATATTGGGATTTTATGCACATTTTGATTCATTTACTTTATTTTTTTGCACATTACTGATGTAGCAGCAACTTGAAAAGCCAAATACTGAAGTGGAATGGAAGAAGCAGAATGCTGTGGCATCTTAAAGTCTGATTCATTTGGCTTTCTTACACAAGTACATAATTCATAACTTTCATGAACAGTTGGTAAAGGATCTTGATGATTGCATGTATATTATGTGATATTATTCTATACCCTGCAGATACAAAGATGGGTCTGGATTGATTGTGTTTAGAAGATCAGTTTTGCTGGTTAAAAGGTAAAGGATGCCCACTCACCAACCCACACAATGGAAAAAGAGCAATGCAGTACATTCACACCATAAGTTTAAAATATTATTATACCACTTCAAACAATCACAGAATTCAGAACCAAAGAATTCAGAGAGCTGTAGTTTGTTGAGAATGTTGAGAGTTACTGACAACAGCTCTCCAGGATTTCAGGCAGAGTTTTCTCCCAGGTTTTTTTGTTTTTTGAGGTGGGACCTTCTGTATGCAAAGCACATGCTCTACCACTGAGTTCTGTCCTCTTCTCCTGTTTTTAGGACAGAAGCTTCTACAGTCGTACCTTGGATCTCAAATGCCTTGACTCCTGAACAAATCAGCTCCCGAACAAAACCTGGAAGTGAGCGTTCTGATTTTGAATGATTTTCAGAAGCCGAAAAGCTGGCATGGCTTCTGCAACTTCCGATTGGCTGCAGGAGCTTCCTGCAGCCAATCGGAAGCCTCGCTTTGGTTTTGACATTTTGGAAGTCGAACGGACTTCCAGGACAGCTTCCATTCTGCTTCCAAGGCACGACTGTATAGGCTACCAAGTGAAAGTTCACTTCTAAGGCGAATAACAGCTTCTGGGTGTGTAACCTCCCCTCCCCACATCCCCTCAACTTGAGCTTGAAATAACCCTACCCCTTCATATCTGTTATTTAGAAGAAGAAAACTAGACTTGTTAAATGCAATTGTCCATTTAATGTCACATCTAGTTTGGCGCTGCAGAGGAAGAGAAAGTATCACCCTCTAGAGTGGAGGAGAGTCTTATGTCTCGCAGATGTGATGCCTGCCAGAAAGTCACACATTTTATCCTAATGGTTCAAAATAGGCCACTTTAACTACTGAAGAAATCCATTTCCCATGCTCCCGAGCATCACTGGCTTCATTTGCAGAATGAAAGTTTGCAGATAGAAAATATTCAATAGGGTTCATCCAGCTCCAGTCCATTTTCCACCACCCTCTGCTGTATATTATCTCAAAAGACTTAGCTGCCTTCCTTTGAAGCCTCGAAAGGGTCTTTCCCTTAGATTTCTACATAAGTGTTGGTGGGTGAGAGACCTATTGCATTTCCTGCCCCAAAGAGAAGGCAGCTCTTAGGGGAAGAGAGTTGGTTTGTTACCTTCATGTGCTGCAGGGTTAGTTAATAAAATATCCAATTTTTAATACCTTGACACCTTTTAAAAAAGCATTAAATCCACACAATATATTTTCTTTAGCTCTGCCACCCAAGTATGGTTCATTACATTTAACATCTGTTTTAGGCACACTGTTTTTTTCCTCATTGCAAGTAAATCAATAAATCAAACCTTGGCTGGGGTACTTGGAGCCTTAAGGCTGAAAAAAATGAGAAACAGAAAGAAACAGAAAATGAGAGCTCCTCCTACCCTAGGGTTACCAGACATCCCCGGATTTGCAAATCTGTCCCCGGGAAATGTGGCAACAGCAGCCTCAGCAGCCCGGAGCCAGCCTGGTAGGGCAGTTGGCTCTGACTGGCTTCAGGAGCTGCTCGCTGCCGGCGCCACTGCCGAAGGGGAACTGGGGACGTCTAGCGGTACAGATCTCCTGCCCCCTGCCCCCTTTGTTTTGACAGATCAGTGGAGGCTCAGGAGTTGCATGTGGGCAGCCGTTGCCCAGGAGGGGTGCAACGGAAGCGGTTTCTCTGTCAGGCAAGGTGCAAAGCCCTTCTGTCAAAACAAAGGGGGAAGCAGCCAGGAGATTGGGAGAGGCTTGGGAGTCATGAGTGGGTGGCACGCAGTTGCCCAGTTTTTCAAAAAGTCTGCGCATTTATGTTTCACAGGGTGTGAAAGAAGGGCTTTGCACCTTATCCAGCAGACAAACTGCGCAACTTGCGCTCCTCCTGGGCAATGGCACGCCACCCACCCATGACTCCCGAGCCTTCCCCAATCTCCTGCCCCCTTCCCTCTGTTTTGACAGGTCGGGGAGGCTTGGGAGTCATGGGCAGGTGGCGCGCTGTTGCCCAGTTTTTCAAAAACTCTGCACATTTATGTTTCACAGGGTGCGAAAGAAGGGCTTTGCACCTTTATACAATATGCATGTGTCCTTGGGCCCAGGGTCTTTTGCCTCACCATCCCCACTACTGACTCCCTGTTGCTACTCAGCTTCAAAAAAAAAAAAAGTGTCCCCGGATTCATTGAAAAAAATCTGGTAACCATATCCTACCCCTAAATGTGAGATTAAAAATTTACACATAAAATGAATGCTGGTGGGACAAGGATTATCTGCTGCCCTGTTACTGTGCAGAAAATCCTTCTGACTCCCCATCTACCTCTGCAATATATAGCCCTCCTCCCAACTCCGCATACACTCACCTCAGCCGGAATAATGGCAGGGCACTTTAGCAAGGGAGACAGCAAAATAGCTCGAACTGGCACAGCAATGAGATGACTCAATTTCTGCACTTTTATGCCATGCCTTCAAGATGGAGCTCGGTCTAATCTAACAAGGCAAATAATCTTACATTCTGTTCAAATGCTTTTGATTGCACAAATCACCCAGCAAATATATGGATGTGTGAGAGATGTGCTTAGCTCTCTGCAGTGGAGAAGAAGAAGAAGAAGAAGAGGAAGACGAAACAATGTTGGGATCTGTGTCTGTGCCAGTAGTGGAGGAAGGGGGGATGCAGGGGGTGCGGGCCGCCCCAGGTGTCATCACTGAGGGGTGTGTGTAACAAAACAACAAAAATATGAGTGGGGTTTTTTTTAAAAAAAAATGGGCTCACGAAACTTGTTAGTTCAGTCAACAAACGTAACAGAGCACGGCTGGCACTGGGTGCCACACTGCAGGAGCCAGCACTTACTGTGGGGCCTGCAGCATGCTCAAGCCATGCATCTCTCCAGGGAGTGATGTGGTGGCTAGGGCACCTGCAGGCTCCACTATGCCTGAAACGGCAGCGTGGGGCTTGCGTCTGCCCACCGCCTCTCCCTCTGCCTCCCTACAGCTGAGGGAGAGACAGTGGAGAGACTCCGTGCAGTGCACCCCGCCCCCATGGCCAGCTTGCCACGCCCCCATGGGCGGCTCACCCCGCCCCCGGCTGCAGGACGCATGTGCCACACCAGGCACCCAAGCACTACACCGCTGGTCTGTGCATGTACATTTGTGCTAATGAAAGCACAATTTTAGGGTTGTTTGCACATTTACACCAAACAGAGCTGCAAGCTGTTTCTACAGATGCCTAAGTGTTTGTGTGAAAGAGTGAACACTTTTTCTCAAGTGCTCATTCAGATCATATAGGTTAAGCCACCACCTTTTGAAATTAAGATATACAGATCCCAAACTCCTTAGCAGTCAAACGTTTTGGCTCCCAAATGCCGCAAACCCAGAAGTGAGTGTTCCGGTTTGCAAACCTTCTTTGGAACCCGAACATCCACTGCAGCTTCCGATTGGCCGCAGGAGCTTCTTGCAGCCAATCACAAGCTGTGTCTTGGTTTCCAAATGTTTTGGAAGTGGAATAGACTTCTGGAACAGATTCTGTTCGACTTCCAAAGTATCACTGTACTGGACTTGGATTCTGGATTTATGTTTACCCTTATTGAAACTTTTAAACAGGTTATCTGGGCAGATAGTATAATCTCATAGACAGTTATATACAGAATGAAAAACAAATCCATCTTGTTCTAGAAAGAATCTAAATTAAACATTCTAATATTCAGGGAAAATCCCTGACTGGCATTAGAAAGCTGATGTTCTTCCATATTTGCCTGCAAAAGTGACCTTCCAAAATTCACTAAATTTTTAGCTGTCCTGAAACACAAGTACTCCATATTCTTTATAGATTGTCCTCTGGACTCAGTGTTTATATCAGGCAAACTCCGTTTGACAACTTTACTTTCCCCACACATGCCCTCCCATAAACCCCTTTTATGACAGCCTGTGTCAGAAATATTTTGTGTCAAAATGAAATTCACTCCATTTATAAAGTATCCTTTAGCACTGGCCTCTGTTTGTTGCAGTTAACCTTGCACCTCTGAGTACCAAATTCTGCTCAAGGCTGACTCTTCACTTTGCCCAGCTGATCCAAACTGAGGAAAATTAGAATGAGCATTGCTGTCTTTCTCTCTTAGTTTATCTAGTTTACAAGCAGCATATTTATATATGAAATAAAAGAGAGCAACAACAGAGCTTGGAGTAAGTACTCTGTTCTTTTAAAAGTTAAATCAATATTAGTAATGCATAAAATGATTCACATAACTGTAAGTTTGTAGTGTAAGGTAAAGGTAAAGGGACCCCTGACCATTAGGTCCAGTCGTGACCGACTCTGGGGTTGCGGCGCTCATCTTGCTTTATCGGCTGAGGGAGCCAGCGTACAGCTTCCAGGTCATATGGCCAGCATGACTAAGCCGCTTCTGGCGAACCAGAGCAATGCACGAAAACGCTGTTTACCTTCCCGCCAAAGCAGTACCTATTTATCTACTTGCACTTTGATGTGCTTTCAAACTGCTAGGTTGGCAGGAGCTGGGACCAAGCAACGGGAGCTCACCCTGTTGCGGGGATTCAAACTGCCGACATTCTGATCAGCAAGTCCTAGGTTCTGTGGTTTACCCCACAGCGCTACCCGCATCCCTAGTTTGTAGTGTAGCGTGATATAAAAAATTATTTTTATCCAATAATTAAAGATGCAGGAATCCTTTCTTCTGTTGCATCTGTCCACTCTTAAATGTGCATACAGGTCTCTTTCTCTCACACACATGTATTTCTTTTCATCACTGAGGCTACAATTACACATTCACTTACCTAGAGGTTTGTACTTGTGATTTCTGCATTTAGCTGTGATTTGTGCATTACACTGGGTTGGTCTAGATAACAGCTCTACAATTCTATGATTCTACTAGGGGTGTGCATCGACTGCAAGATTTGGACCCTAGTTCAGTGCTTTGAAAACCAACCTTTCTTGATCCAAGGTGCCTTGTAGACTGTCTGATTCAATTTAAAGGATTCAGCTTTTATCTACATGCCTTTTGTTGTGGGTATCAATTCAATGGCATGGTCCTAGTGGGATCAGATGCAGAGCAGCAAGCTAAATGGTTTGAGGACTGAGCAGGCTTGAGCTTTGGGAACTTCCATCTTGTGGACCCTTACTTTCCCCCACCCCAAATCCTCCATATTGGCCTGCCTGAGCTGCTATTGCATCTTGTCAGGGTAGGGATTGAGCCTGAGACTGAGAAGAGGACTTCTCCCTTGTGCTGTCTCTGCCTTGTGCACCTCTTGAACGTCTTCCCTGACCCCCTCTTCCAAATGCTTCGGGTCATAACTTTTCCAACAGCAACAGTGAAGGTGAATTTGAGTTTGGTGGAGGGAGAATTCAAATTGTCAAGGCTGCTGTCAACACTTCTACAATTGGGGCCACCATCTGGTGGTGGGAATGACTGCACACAAGATTTGACTTCTATATGTATCAGTCATGAACTGGCTAGGTGAAGAGGAGTGGTGGGAGACAACAGCCAGGGAACCCTAGAAAACCCCCAGGAAAAGAAAGCTCAGAGCCAGGGGATTGGTGGTGGGATGACAATGAGTGGTCAGAGGGAGAAGACTGAGGGGAGGCAGTGTTGGAAGCTGGAGAGGCAACAGGGTTTAGTGAGCAGGCAGAGTCTGTGGCAGAGTGCAGCTCAGACTCTGCAGCTGAAGCAGAGTGTGGGTCAAGAGGCTGCTGAAGAATCCAGGGAGTCTTCCCCTCCTGCTGCAACTAACTCCCCCCCCCCCCAGTCTCCAAAAATGCACAGAGAAATGAAAATAGCAGAAAAGAGATTAGTTGTGTGCAGACACACTTTCAGAAAAACCTGGGAGAGTAGAAGCTTTAGAAAGGGATGGGAAGACAGAGACCTTCAGTCCTTGCAACTGTGTCTTCGGGGCAAAACCTCCTAAGAAGATTTGCTGAGATCACTAGGCATGAGCTATGGTTTGTTTCCTTGAATAAGAAAGAATAAGATTTATTCATTTTTTGTTGCTGACCTATCTGCAGCTTTCGGGAGCAGCCTGATTTGTTTTGCAGCTGCTCTGGTTTTTTCTGTTCAGCATGTTATCTGGGAATCAAATTTGATGTGTTAAAAACAACATTCAGTCCTTCCTCCATTCACTTTAATGAGGAATCTAAAAATGGCTATGACTCCCTCCCTTTTTCACAGAAGTGCATGACATTTTCAGGCAATTCCCTCCAGATTGGGTTGTAAGCAATATACATGTACAGTCATACTTTGGGTTACAGCTGCTTCAGGTTGTGTCTTTTCGGGTTGCGGACCGCTGAAACCTGGAAGTACTGGAACGGGTTACTTCCAGGTCTTGGTGGTTGCGCATGCGCAGAAGCGCCAAATCACAATCCACACATGCGCAGATGCGGGTTGCGAACGCAGTGGGTTGCAAACGTGCATCCCGCACAGATCATGTTTGCAACCCGAGAGTCCACTGTATCTCAACATTACATATCTCCCTAAACCATTCATGGACAGAAGATATTCCCCTTTCTCCACATACCTGCTTGGTTCATATCACAGTATTTGTACTTTCACAGTATAACATAAGAATGATCTATAGATATATCCATTTGTATGCTGGGCACAAACATCCAAGAATCTAATGATAGTTCTGCACACCACTGTCAACTCCACATATAAAATGGGCTTTTATATTAATTTTTCTGGCAATAAAATTTTTAATGTAGGAGTTTCAACTCAGATGACTCAGGATTTTAGTATGGGAAATGGTTCTTGGTGAAGGCATCCCCATAAGATATTTAAAGAATAAATACCTGGGATTTAAATTTGTGGGTGACTTCATTATCTATAATAACATCCAAACAGCATCAGTAGCTTGTGCTTCATGTCTATCTTGAATTTATAACCAGAGCCTATAATGAACTCATATTATTGCAAACAGTTGCTGAGCTTTGAAAATGTATATAAATGATGCTTATGTTTGCTCTTCATTAAAGCTCAAGCAGGTAGACACATTGGAATCAATGGGTTAAGCAACTTAAACGAATTGTTTTAATGGGTCTATTGTCAGTAGGAAATAGTTGGATATTGATTATTTTATTTTGCTTAATATTGTGGTTTTATGATGGTATTGGTTTTAATTGTTGTAAGTCACTTTCAGAGATGTGCATGGAAGGGTTGGAAATTCTCATCTAAATCAATAAGACCCAATATTTTTACAGATTTTTTTTAAATAAAAAAAAATATTGTTGATACTGGTCAGGGAGTAGGCAGGAGTTTTGATAAGTTAAAGTGGAACCAAGCTGTTTTAGGGAGCAATACATATCCCACTGAATGGCAAATCTCCCACATATTTTAATGTCTGTATACTGCCCCCATTAACCTTAGTACTGCCTTCATACTCAACTCTTAACCTTAGTACTCTACTAATGGTTGCCTTCATTAACCTTAGCCCTCAACTCAATTGTAATCTTTGGCTTGAGTAATCAGAAAAGTGAAAGTAGACATATCTCCTCTGGCATCTAAAATGCCCACACAATTTGTTAACCAAGACAACAGAAGTAATGGTATTAAAAATGATATTTGAAACGTTTGGATGTTTCTTTTATTTTTTTTACTTTTTAAAATATGAGCTAACTGCCTTGGGTAATAGTCATATATCTGTCAAAGAAAAGGAGACAAGTATTTGATGCTCAAATTCATTCAGCCTTCTGGATCTTACTTAGCAGCCTATCTATTTCAACAGGGGTAGGCAACCTAAGGCCCAGGGGCCGGATGCAGCACAATTGCCTTCTTAATCCGGCCCACAGACGGTCTGCAAATCAGCATGTTTTTACATGAGTAAATTTGACCTTTTATTTAAAATGCATCTCTGGGTGATTTGTGGGGCACAGGAATTTGTTCATCTCCCCCACAAAAGAAATATAGTTCGGCCCACCACATGGTCTGAGGGATGGTGAACTGGCCCACAGCTGAAAAAGGTTGCTGACCCCTGTATTACAACAACGGAGGAAGGAAAATTTAACTAGTAATGCTGTGCTGACACCTGTCCTCAGGGACAGGATTTAGGTTTGATGAGGCCCTAAGTTACTGACATGGGACCCCTTATATGTCCAGCTGTCCTTTGTCAACAACAAATTGTCGCTGGTTTTTGTGTTGAATATATGCTATATGGTAATTTATGGACCGTTATCTAAAGCCATTTGCACATCACAAAATATGTATTTTATCAAAGTAATTGTTGAACTGAAATAAAATTAATTGTACAATTGTTTTTTAATTTAATTATATTTGCAATTTAATTATATTCATAGAACTTGACCTGTTCCTGAGGCTCTCTAAGTTCAAATATATTGTGAAATATGTGTGGAACAGAGTGTGGCTTTGAGTGCTACAGAAAAGCTTTTTTCTTTTCCTTTTTTTAAAAAACTTGACATTTCATATGATAAAGCTAAGCCCTGGTTGTCTCCACTGACTTTAATGGGGGAGTAGAAGAAATGAAGAGTGGAAGTTTTAAATATATGATGTTTCACTGTGTTTTTATGTTCTGTTGGAAGCTGCCCAGAGTCGTTGGGGCAACCCAGTCAGATAGGTGGGGTATAAGTAGTTGTTGTTGTTGTCGTTTATTCAAGGATTGTTTATATGTCGGTACATACACTATCCCTCCTAACAATGTCAGTGCCTTCCTCTGCCCTAACCCCCAAGACAGACATGATACAGGAAAGAGCAGTGATGTTCAATCTAATTTATTATTATTATTATTATTATTATTATTATTATTATTATTATTACGTACATAATTAAGATTGCCGTAACAAATATCAACAACCTCAGATATGCAGATGACATAACTTTGATGACAGAAACTGAGGAGGAATTAAAGAACCTCTTAATGAGTGTGAAAGGGGAGAGCGCAAAATACAGTCTAAAGCTCAACATCATGGCCATTGGTCTCATCACCTCCTGGCAAATAGAAGGGGGGAAAATACAGGCAGTGAAAGATTTCACTTTCTTGGGCTCCATGATCACTGCAGATGGTGACAGCAGCCACAAAAATAAAAGATGCCTGCTTCTTTGGAGAAAAGCGATGACAAACCTAGACAGCATCTTAAAGAGCAAAGACATCACCTTGCCAACAAAGGTCTGTATAGGTAAAGCTATGGTTTTCCCAGCAGTGATGTATGGAAGTGAGAGCTGGACCATAAAGAAGGCTGATCGCCGAAGAATTGATGCTTTTGAATTATGGTTCTGGAAGAGACTCTTGAGAGTCCCATGGACTGCAAGAAGATTAAACCTATCCATTCTTAAGGAAATCATCGTGAAGCTCCAGTACTTTGGCCACCTCATGAGAAGAGAAGACTCCCTGGAAAAGACATAACTTGTTGGGAAAGATTGAGAGCACAAGGAGAAGGGGACGACAGAGGACCAAATGGTTGGACAGTGTTCTCAAAGCTACCAACATGAGTTTGACCAAACTGCGAGAGGCAGTGGAAGACAGGAGTGCCTGGCATGCTCTGGTCCATGGGGTTATGAAGAGTCGGACATGACTAAACAAACAACAAATGTATACGTTGCCCATCTGACTGGGTTGCCTGAGCCACTCTGGTTGTCTCTCAACAGAAATTAATCCTGTAGCCAAGTAAAAATATCTTATTTGCTAAAATAAGAGATTCAGATTTTGCATTTGCAATGGGAGTGGAGGTGGCACAAACCTATTTAAAGAAAGAGAACCAACTGCCAGGGTGGTGTTGTCAACTGAGCACACATATAACCTGATTTCCTAAAAGTAACAGCCTTTCATATTCAGTGCAAGATATTAACAGATGTATATCAGGGACTCTGCTGAGACTGTCTCTTTGAATATTTCCAGTATTTATCTATTGTTGACATTTTATACACATTTTTCTTGCGAAATCCATTAGCCTGCTGTGTTATCAAGAAAAAAATATTCTTTCTGTATTAAAAAAAATCACAATATTAAGATAGATATCATTGTAGTAAAGGAATAAAAAAAATGAAAAATATGGCAGTGAAGGAGATTGCTGGCTGGGAACTGGCTTCTCGTTGAGAGAATAAATGTTTAACTTGTTTCTGTTGTTGTTTTTTTAATGAAAAATATATTCCAATTTGTATGGAGGTTCTCCAGCAGGAGTGTTTAGCTTCCCATCCCGCTTGGAAATTAGAAAGAAATTAAAGAGTAGATGATTGATTCTTCCATTCTTATACCTGATAACTGTTTGTGGACATTTGAAACAAGCCCTTTCCAACCCTAGAGCACAGGGAGCACAGCTTCCAAGAGGCTCATGATGATGTAATTGTGACATCAGGTGACTGACAGGTGGGCAGACAAATTTGGCCTGTGAGTGGTAGGTCAGATACAGATCTGACCCACTAGGGAAATATATTTCCCCCTCCCTTCTGTGTTATATGAGTACTTCCTTTTCTCTGTGCTGAGTTTTCCTTCCAAAGTTCAGCTTTCTTAGATAATGTCTGATTCTAGTATTAAAAACTCAGTATCTCCATGCTATAGATAATTTTATACATGTCTGTCATGTCCTCTCTCTTCCTTATCCATCATTGTATTTCAGTGCTGGCTAGCAACATAAGAAAGACCCTTACTACAAATTTGAAATTGTTTTGCTTGGTATGCTATGCTGTTTATCTTCTGTTCCCTTCTACTTTCCTCATCTCTTTCTCTAAATACAAGCTTGTTACTGAAATAGTAAATGCCCTGTTAAACTATCTATAGCAAGCACAGGATGATAATTAACATGTGTCAGTTCTGCATATTTCCATTTGTTAATTAGAACATCACTACTTGATTCAAAGATAAAAAAGCTATGCACAACAATTATTTTGGTTTAGCAAGTGTTTTACTGACAGCTTGAAAATTGTCAGTAATAACACTGTTAAAAATAGGGACAGAGCATTGGAATTAAACTTCTTTGAGAGACTGTTGAGCTCTAGATACCGTGTTTGACTATCACTGTGCTTTTAAAACAACTCTATCATTCTCATTCCATTAAGAAATAGAATGCAGCTGAAATCTGAGACATGGGGCTAATTCACCCATTGATCATATTGGGGAGCTGCTTCCCACTTGATATGTGTGTGTAAATCTGAACTTATTTCCATGGTTTAACACTGTAGATCATGGCATTAATAATATGGTTGACATAACTCTAATATGACAGGAGACCCTCCCTGATGAACTTTGGTGACCCTGGTACAAGCCTGATTCCGGCCTCACCTCCTGTAAGGCATTCAGGCATATCCTGAGTTCCCCCATAGTGTGGCACACATGACCTAAAGATTAACACATGCAAATTGGGTTGCCAAATACGGAATACTCAACACCTCAATGGGACCCATCCACAATATGATTAGGTAATTTGAAGGCAGATAGCAGACAAAAAGATGGCCATGTCCATTTGATTGCTTGATGGGTTTGCTAGGATTACAGTCTTTCACCTTTGTTAAGCAAGATGGGTGAGGTGAGAACCAGGCAGAAAATTCTTGGGAATAGTATGGAACTATGGAAATAGTAGAAATCACTCAGTTCACAGCCCACAGCCACATATCCCAGATACAACAAGGTGTTAGGATTCTTGCTCCCTGTTTGCAGTCATGAGATTGTTGTCTATCACATGACAGTATACAGTATGTTTTCAATCCACAGTGTGGGAAGTGACGGAGACAGGATGTTTATGTTACTGTGTTCCAGAATGTGGGACTATTGTCCTTTGTTCTTTCTCTCTTTTCTGTCTGATGAGAAAGGGGAAGGAGCTAAGTCAGAATGCTATGAGTGTATTATATGTAAATAAAAATAGATTAGCCAAAAAGCTGTGCTACTGAGTTCTGTTACGCAAACTGTGAATACTCTGCAGATCCATAAGTGTGCTGATGCATCTTGGTATCAGTCACTGTGATGTTCAGAATGAAGAAAGCTTTTGAAGCTCCCAAACAATCAACCAGGAGGGAGAGAACATGCCAGTTGGGCATGTGTCTCTACCAGGGTCCTACAAGAGAGTAGGACGATCTTAACACAAGGAACTCTCTTTCTCAGTGCTCTCAAGGAACAGCACATGCTCACTTAGGTTTAAGGACAGGCATAATAATAGTAATAATAATAATAATAATAATAATAATAATAATAATAATAATAATAATTTTTATATATCCCGTCCATCTGGCTGGGTTTCCCCAGCCACTCTGGGCAGCTTATAGTCTTCCCTTCAATTTTTCTGCTCATAGTACAGTGGTACCTCAGGTTACAAATGCTTTGGGTTACAAACTTTGCTAACCTGAAAGTAATACCTTGGGTTGAGAACTTTGCCCCAGGATGAGAACGGAAATCACGTGCTGACGGCTTGTCAGCAGCAGGAGGCCCCAGTAGCGAAAGCGCGCCTCAGGTTAAGAACAGTTTCAGGTTAAGAAGGGACCTCCGGAACAAAATAAGTTTGTAACCTGAGGTACCACTATACTGGTCCTGCTGGCTGAATAGCAACACTCACATTTTTGTAGGCTTTTAAAAATAGTTAGGAAATCTTTCACTCTTCTGATCAAGGGGTGTGTATGTGTGTGTGTGTGTTGTAGGAATCACTGCCAGCTTAAAATGTAATTTGCTGTCTGAAGCAGCATTTACGCACTGTCACATTTATTTCATGTAATAAACCAAGCTGTTTTTATTCCTCTTTGTGAGAGCTTCTCAACAGTGTGTAGATGAACATACATGACTGTTGGTTGCACACATGTGAGTCCAGATACACACTAGTAACACCAGCATCATCCAACCTTGCAGGCATCTCAAAGGTTAGAAGGGTGACTAATTCATACTCTTTTTGTCCCCTTTAAAGATGGGTCAATGACCTACAGTTCGTGGGGTGCATCCAAAATGCTAAAAATCGCTTAAGTAATACAGCAATATCATTTCAGAACAAGCTCCCATTCCAACATATGATATATGGTGAAAGACACCCCCTGTCTGTTTATAGGCTGTCTTGAATTAGCACCACCATTAAACTGACAGGAGCAAATAGCACTTTCACAGAACAAATTTGGATCCTCAAGATGTTATTTTAGGCTCTGCTTTTCACCAGTGTTGGTAAGGCACATACTGATTCCTGTAACAGCAAGCAGAACCTGATATGAATACGTGCTGAATGTAAGCATAAAATGTTTAGAATTTCAAAATGCAATGCTGGAAATAGTGGGTTTCAACTGTGATACTTATGCATAAATCTGAAGTTTCACCTTTAAATAGACTTGGTTGCACTTGAGTCATAACAAAATGGTGGAACTCAGTACTGAGTAAACGTCTGTAGGTTCTGGCGTAACAATGTAAATGGAGCAATTATCAGTTAGTTTTAGGTGGATGAGTTGCTCAAACTGTATGCCCAAGGTTTGAATAAAGAGAAGCAACAACTTAGCAAAAAAAAATAAAAAAAAATCTATCTGGATTTTCACTGTTTGAAATATGTAAACCCTTTTGATGTTTAGTTGTTTAGTCTTGTCCAACTCTTCATGACCCCATGGACCAGAGCACGCCAGGCACTCCTGTCTTCCACTGCCTCCTGCAGTTTGGTCAAACTCATGTTCGTAGCTTTGAGAACACTGTCCAACCATCTTGTCCTCTGTCATCCCTTTCTCCTTGTGCCCTCCATCTTTCCCAACATCAGAGTCTTTTCCAGGGAGTCTTCTCTTCTCATGAGGTGGCCAAAGTATTGGAGCCTCAGCTTCAGGACCTGTCCTTCCAGTGAGCACTCAGGGCTTATTTCCTTAAGAATGGATAGGTTTGATCTTCTTGCAGTCCATGGGACTCTCAAGAGTCTCCTCCAGCATCATAATGATGGTTAAAAGTCAAGGAGGGTAATAATTGAGCTTACCCATTGAGGTTTTTTTCTCTTGCAGGGTAACCGTGTAGAGATGCTATTGGCATGCAACAGTATCCCACAGATGATCTTTAAATTTTTTTGGCCAAAATTGTTGTCACTGTTGACATGGGTTGCCATACTTCTGGATTTTCCCAGACATTTTTGCCGATTTCCACCCAGACACTGCCAACTGCAGTGTTCCAGATATGTCTGGGAAATTCTGGATGTATGGCAATCCTAGCATAGGCTGGCAAGAAAAGGGAGAGTTGGTACTTTAAATACTTGGACCCTAAGCTGTTTTGAATGTTATACATTAGTATTTGCATCTAGAATTGGGTAGTATACAGACACACCAGTGCAGTGGTTTGAGGATCTGAGTTATATGGACATACACCAGGGCTGGCCTAAGACATTTTGGCACCTGATGCAAACCACAAAATGCCCGCCTCCCAGCCAGAGAAAGAAGGTTGAGTGAGAAGCTGCATCAGAAAGAAGGGGGCATTAATTTCTACATTTGGAATAAGGGTAGAAGGCAACCAGCAATGCCTCCCATATGACAAGAGACCACTTAGAGATGGCATTGGTGGGGCCTGCCAAGGAGAAGGCTAATCTAACCTCTTAGGGGTGAACCACAGCCATTGTTGACACTGCAGCTGCCGCAGCAGCCCCAATGAGTAGCACATTCCTTGGAACATGGATCTGCTGCCCCTTTGAATACAGCCACCCTGCGGTGGTCACTTCACCTTGCCTCATGCATGTGCCAGCACTGCCCACCACACTGCCCCAGAATACAGTTGACATATGGATTCAGAAGTAGCATGCATGCTCACAATGGGTCCCAGGTTTCAGGAAATTTGGTGGGTGGGGCCAGTGGTTTTTTTCTGGGGGTACACATACCCCTAAACATTTTGTGAATCTAAGTTTGGCCTCATTAAGGGGCAGTATCTCAATATGAGTAGGGAAATGAGAGTACCCCTAAACATTTTTTAAAGAAAAAAGCACTGTGTGGGGCAGTACATACTGAGGGGAAGGGACAACAATGCACTTGATGAATATATCCTATCAAGCACCACCTACAAAAGTTGGTGGGAAACACTGAGATAGCTTTCTACCTTATGGCTCCAGAAATCTATCATGTGTGGGTGGAAGGCACACAAACACACACCTGGAAAGAGTGACCTACTTTTTCGTGAATGGCCTACTGTGGTCATGGCTCACCTAAATCTCATTCATTTCAGTTGACCCAGTCTGGATCCAATCCAGTATGTCCCAGAATATTTTCTGGTTGTCAAGAAGTTTTCTCCAAACCTGTGAGCATTCACAGAATCAATAGATGGTAGCAGTTCTGAAGACAGTAATTGCCATGATGGATGAGGCTTCATAAGCATTCCAAGGCTTCAAAAGAGCAGCGGATGATGAATACTGTTTCTATGACTATTCTTACCACTTAAACATTTTGACCTTCTTGTCTGGCTTCACTTCCCCATCACAGCTAGAAGAGGGTAAGAAGTAACATTGTATGGTCAAATGAAAAAGAAGGACAGCTAACTGGATCCCATCACCGCATGGTCCCCTGATACATATTGTTCCTGATTGCTGCAAAACATCTAAATTTGTCTGGCAGGGCAAAAAGCCCAGAATTAAGTTTAAGATATTAACTGATGCGAAAGAAAGAGGGGGCTTTGCCCTGCCAGACTTAAAGTTGTATTATGAGGCCGCAGCTTTCTGCTGGCTAAAAGATTGGCTACTTCTCGAGGACACTGACGTACTAGATTTGGAAGGTTTTAATAATGCTTTTGGGTGGCATGCATATTTATGGTATGACAAGGTTAAGATCAATAAGACTTTCAAGAACCATATTGTCAGAAAAGCAGTGTTTAATGTCTGGATAAAATACAAAGACTTATTGGAAAATAAAACTCCAAGGTGGCTTTCACCATTGGAAGCTAAGGCCCGGAAAAGACTCAATATGGAGGCCAAATGGCCGAAGTATTGGGAAATATTAGAAAAAGATGGAGATAATTGGAAATTGCAGAGTCAGGAGAAAATGAAAGACAAAGTGCGAGATTGGTTACATTATGCTCAGATTAAAGAAGTTTTTAAACTTGATAAAAAGCTAGGATTCCAGGTGGAAAAATCGAAGTTAGAAACGGAACTGTTAGAGCCTAAGACTAAGGTACTTTAAAAAATGTATAACTTGCTGTTGAAGTGGAATACACAAGATGAAACGGTTAAATCGGCTATGATAAAGTGGGCACAGGACATTGGATACAACATTATGTTTGAGGACTGGGAGAGGTTGTGGACTACTGGGCTGAAGTTTACTGCATGTAATGCTTTGAAAGAAAATGTTATGAAAATGATATATAGATGGTATATGACCCCAGTCAAACTTGCAAAAATATACCACTTGTCTGATAACAAATGTTGGAAGTGTAAAGAAAATGAAGGAACATTCTTTCACCTCTGGTGGACTTGCCCTAGAGTGAAGGCTTTCTGGGAAATGATATATAATGAGTTGAAAAGGGTATTTAAGTATACCTTCCCTAAGAAACCAGAGGCCTTCCTTTTGGGTATTGTCGGCCAGAATGTGCTAAAGAAGGACCGAACATTTTTTATGTACGCAACAACAGCAGCAAGGATACTTGTCACCAAGCATTGGAAAACACAAGACCTACCCACACTGGAAGAATGGCAGATGCAACTGATAGACTACATGGAACTGGCTGAGATGACTGGCAGAATCCGAGACCTGGGAGAGGAGACGGTGGAAGAAGATTGGAAGAAATTCAAGATTTACCTACAAAAATATTGCAAATTGTATGAATGTTAAGAAGGATGCTAGAGTATAAACAACTTGGCACCATTGAGTTAGATGAAGTGAATTATGAAGATAAGATAAATTTAAGAAAAGATAAAAATTTGGAAGATGTAGGTTATATTTAAACTTTTTAAGACTTGAATAAAATGATAGTCAAAATTAGAGATATAACATTGGAAAATTAGATATTAAGATTAGAAATAAGGGGATAAATTTGTTGAATAAAATTTTATAAACAGGAACACAGGAGCGGGAGTCCAAAGAAGTGAAAAGATCTATGTTAAGAGATGTTATATTGTATTGTTTTATTGGCATTGTGATTTAAACAAAAATTGTTAATAAAAATTACTATAAAAAAGTAACATTGTATGGTCAAATGAAAAAGAAGGACAGCTAACTGGATCCCATCACCGCATGGTCCCCTGATACATATTGTTCCTGATTGCTGCAAAACATCTACATTCTGGAGCCTAAGGAAAACATATTCAGCCAACCAGTCCCACTAGCGGAAGCCCATGCAAGGACTTATGGTAGAGTAACAGGGCTTTCCCCATTGTTTACCCCTCAAAAATGAATTGAGAACCCACAGAACAGGATGCAGGGAGAGGAGAGAGAAGATAATTCGATCAGGAAGGAGAAAAGCTTGTGCTGACAAAGCAATCTGCTTAGTGCTATGTTGAATTCCTTCCTAGGAGTTTAATTGATAGCTACATGTTTAGTTAGGAAGGACTTTTCCTTTATTGATTGACAGTAATCACGTCTTCCATGCAGCATGATGCATGGCTTGGACGCTTGCCTAAGCCAGCCACAGATGCTCCATAAAACGTATTTGTTCTTTTCCTGGTCCCTCTGGTTTTAACTGATCACTTTTGCTCTCTACTTGAGGGAGACTATCAAAGCCTTGCGAAGGGACTTTTCAAGAACAGAAGTAAGGGGTGTAAGACACCTGAGCATTTCTAAGTCTCTCTCTCTCTCTCTCTCTCTCTCTCTCTCTCTCTCTCTCTCTCTCTCCTTTCCCTCCTGTTTTTGCTTCTGCCACCCACCAGCCCCATACTTTTTCACCCTTCATATATAATATAAAAATGACAGACAAGCTTCCAGGAAAGACAACTTCTCCACTTCTGCCATCCCCTGAAATGTGTGTCCACAGGGACTTGTTCACTGTATGATAGGATGTATACCATCCCCATTATGGTCAGTGTCATGTTCAAACTGATGGTATATCATTGCACAGTCCCCCTAATCATCTGCAACTTGCAGATATCCCTTGATAAACAAGCTGAAGTGAATAGGATTCCATGAGAAAAGAATGTTTAAAATAAACTACTGTAGGGGGCTAGATAATCTTCAGGTGCCTTCATTCCCCACCTCTGTGAGGTTGGATCCAAACTTAGACATGGTAAGAACAGACCCACTGAAATCAATGTGACTTTTGTCACACATGACAAAGCCACTCCCGACATAAGGGGGGGTTGCGGGCTCACGCCCCCATCTGCAACCTCGCGGGGCTAGCTCAGCCTCGCGGGACTTGGGAATCCCGGGGATTAACTCTTACCATGCCAGCCAATCAGCTGGTGACAGGGGTGGGGTTGGGATAGGTCATTTAAGGTCGGGGCAGCCCGTGCTCGCCCCTTTCTTTTCTTTCAGCCAGCTGCAGTTTCCCACCCACCCACCCTCTAGGTTTGCATTTGGACTTTGCTATGGGCTTCGGCTGGTCGCCGCAAGGGGCCTGGTAGGAGTTTTTCCATTTGGCTAATTGGCAGTATTTTGGAAGCCACTTGGTTTTTTCGCCTGCCTCGTAGCAAAATGTCACGACACCTTGGTTTTGGCGGTTAGGCATTGGCAGGGGTATTATTATGCAAATGAGTTGGGGGGGAGGAACGCCATCACCTCCCCCAAAATGTTGATGTGAGCCAGTGTGGTGTAGTGGTTAAGAGCAGTAGTCACGTAATCTGGGGAACCGGGTTCACGTCTCCACTCCTCCACATGTAGCTGCTGGGTGACCTTGGGCCAGTCACACTTCTTTGAAGTCTCTCAGCCCCACTCACCTCACGGAGTGTTTGTTGTGGGGGAGGAAGGGAAAGGAGATTGTTAGCCACTTTGAGACTCCTGAAGGGGAGTGAAAGGCGGGATATCAAATCCAAAGTCTTCTTCTTCTTCTTCTTCAAATGAGTTGGGGGGGAGGAACGCCATCACCTCCCCCAAAATGTTGATGGGTAGTCCGAAAAAGGACTCCAGGGGGTGTCGCCTCATCCAAAACCTATAGAGGCTAGGGCCTAAAGCGCGCTCCCGAGCGGTAACCCCTCGGGGAGCGCCTAGGGATGTGCATCTCGGGGGCTCCCCCTGTTGGTGATTAACCCTTCCCGGTTTTATACCGGTTAGTCTGATAGGGTCAATGCCTAAAGCCAATACCACTCTTACCTGTAATCAATAAAGTTGTGGCCATTTTTCGCCCATTAACCTAAATTCTTGTGTCTGGTGTCTTTACTTATTCCAACTGTGGGAGGGGCGGGAATCGCCACGCAAACTTAAGTCCCATTTATTTCAATGAGTTTATTCTAAGCATGTATAAGTTTGGATCCCACCCATGAGAACTGTGGTTTTAGATGCATTTATTTAAACCATCTTTAGAAAGCTGTAATGATTTGTAACAACATCAGTTAAGTAAATTAAAGTATTTGTCATTCATATTAGCCTCTATGCCGATAAGCCCTTTAAGAAACAAACATGCAGCTATTTGATGTAGTAATAGAAGATGCTTTGTTCAATTTGTCACATGGATCTTAGTGACTTCCTGGATGAAACAGTGTTTGTGAGAGAATCCAAAATAGTTTTTCTTGAAATGGAGCATTTGTGTGATTTGATCCATCTGTTTTATCATTTGATCTGTGATTTTCTGCAGACAACAATATTGCCACATGCTGAGTCTTTAAAAGAACTTTAGAATCATTGCTAATAAGACTTGCCTTTGCGACAGGGTGACAGGAAATTAAAATGATGCTGCCATTTATTTAGCTGCGTATATTTGCCAAATAAGGCTTCGTTTCTCAATAGACGCTGGTTCTGATTTTATAAACAACTAAGCTGCTGTCATCAAGACTATTCTCTCATATCAAGCACTAGGTGATATAAGAAAATCTCCCTCAAAAGCTGTCAGTTTCTGGTCAAGGAGCCATTCCCGAGGGCTTTTCTAAACAATGCATACAGATGTTGTATGTGAATCAGTCCTTTGATACCAGTTGATGTTCATTGTACTGTCTAAATGGGCCTTTCATCACAAGAACATTCAATCCAGCTAATGGTAAGCAGCTAAAAATTATATAGATTTCTGGAATTAAAACAAAATAGTGTAATAAAAAGGCTCCTTATTTAACTCACTGGCTAATAGATCTGTCTAGAGTAAATAGCATAACATATAAATCCAAAAAATGATAATTTCTTAGCAGCAAATAAAATAAAAGACTATGTAGGTGTCAGGGAACTGCCATCGGAGTTAGAGGTGCTGGACAGGCTCCAGCAGAGTAGGAGAGACTCTGCAGCAGAAGCAGGAACCAGCAGGGGGAGTGCAGGAGTTACAGCGGAGGGGAGGCTCTCAGACGCTTCTAGTGAGAATAGTGAAGAGGTAACTAGACCCCCTTTAGGAATTCCCTCCCTTCGCCGGAAACTGTCACGCAGAGAGTCACGAAAGCGCATGTCCGTCAAACAGCTTTTATGTTGGCGTAAATTCCGTAGACGCCCACTGTCAGATTCTACCAGCGACTGACGGAGTCATGCTTTTGGGGGCTCCGTTAGTGCCTGGGTTTGGATGACCGGCCAAACCCCAGCGGGATCAAGCTTTTACGCACAAGCAGCTCATTATCCCATCATAGCAATCTGACAGTCTCCGAAAGCTGTTTGTGCAAGCAGAGGGCATCATGAGTGAACCAGCAGGAACCGGGGCAGCTGGAGCTGGAGCAGATCCAAGCCTGGAAGAAAGGTACAGGGCGTTGGAGGTCCAGCTCGCACTGCAAACGGCGAGGCTGGAGGAGAGGAGGGCTCAAGATGCAGATAAGGGGAAAACCACCCCACTTGCCAGAAGGGTGCCTGGATTGGTGCAGAAATTTGGGGGGAATCCCAGGAACTATCAAGCCTTTAGAACAGAGATGCAATATGCTCTCAATCTACTGTTTGATGACTTCCCCGATGAGAACTCTAGAGTGGCGTACGTGATTGGCCATCTAGAGGGAGGGGCGAGGGACTGGGTTCGCCCCCTGATGGCAGCCAATAATGAAATCTTAAAGGACACAATGAAGTTTTTTCGCGCCATGGACTTGATGTTTTCCAGCGAGATTGAGCAGGGGATGGTGCGCAGGGAGTTGATGGCTTGTAAACAGGGGAGCCGATCTGTACGTGAGTACTGGACTGAGTTCACCATGCTGATTCATAGACTGGGGTGGAACCGTGCTAGTGAACCTATTCAAATGCTATTTGAAGAAGGTCTCTCTCCGGCAGTGAAAGATGAACTTTCCCGGGCGCCTAGGGCGGAGTCTATGGACCAGCTGACTAAATCAGCGCTGTCCATAGGAGCACGCCAGGAGGCTAGAGCTTTGGAAAAGCGGGAAGGAAAGGGGGAACGTTGGAAGGACTTCCGCATTCCAGAGATTCCGGAGCAGCCTTTCCCGCCAGCAGAGCCGATGGAACTTGGAGCAGCGCGCGCGCGCACAGTTTCAAACACCAGTGAAGGGCGGGAGAAGGAGGGAAAGAGCGGCAAGAGATGCTATCTCTGCCAACAGCCAGGTCACTTTGCCAGAGTCTGTCCGCAAAGGAAGGAATGGCAAGGGATGGCAGGAACTGTTGGGGGGAAGGAGGAGGATGAAATGAAGGAGCAAGTAAAAGCCAACGCCTGGTTGCCAACATCGGGGCACAGCAGCCAGGCCAGGGAGTAGTGAACGTGCCCACGCCGGAACCCCCAAGACCAGCACTTGTGATAGAGGTGTTGCTGGAACTGGCAAACGGACACCCACTAAAGATAAGAGCGCTATTGGACTCAGGTAGCTCATGTAATTTCATGAGTAAGGAGTTTGCAGCTGAGCACCAGATACAGACTATCCCATTAAGTAAGCCTTTGCAGGTTACCACGATTGATGGGAGGGAGCTGTTGGGAGGAGAAGTGAGCCAACAGACTGTACCAATGATAATGAGGGTGGCACGGCACACAGAACTGATAGCGTTTAACGTAGCCACCCTGGGAGGAGCCCCTATTATCTTGGGAATGAGCTGGCTGGCACTACATGATCCGCTAGTAGGCTGGCATCAGCGCGTGGTTTCCTTTGGATCAGCACATTGCCTAGAACACTGCAAGGAGGGAGAGGCCCAGGCAGGCAGCAGGGCCACTCTAGCAGGGGTGGAAGTGATGGACAAGGGGAAGGTGCCACCACAATACGCTGACTTGATTGACGTATTCAGCGAAAAGGAAGCGGATAAATTGCCCCCGCACAGACCCTTTGACTGTCAAATTACCTTACTCCCAGGAGCACAATTGCCAGTGGGGAAGCTGTATGCAATGTCAGACAGTGAGATGCAGGAGTTAAGGGAGTTCATTGACAAGAATCTCAAGAGAGGTTTCATCAGAGAGTCACGAGCGGTGGGGGGCAGTCCAGTGTTCTTTGTGGACAAAAAAAACACGGGCAAGCCCAGACTTGTGTGTGATTTCAGGTCCCTGAATGCAGTGTCAGAACCAGTGACTTTCCCTATGCCTAGAATTGATGACATTCTGACACAGGTGAGAAAAGGGAAGATTTTTACCAAGCTGGACCTTAGGGGGGCATATAACTTGATACGTGTGAGGAAGGGGGATGAGTGGAAGACCACTATGTTCACCCCCTTGGGGGCGTTTGAGTACCTCGTTATGCCTTTCGGATTACAAGGAGGCTCCGCCTGTTTTCAATCATTCATGAATCACGTCCTGGGGCCATTGCTCTACAAGAACTGCGTAGCGTTCTTAGATGACGTCCTGGTGTACTCAGAGAATGAGGAGCAGCATGTGCGAGATGTAAGAGAGGTACTGAGCAAACTGCGAGAAAACCGGCTGTGGGTGAAACTGGAGAAGTGTCAGTTTCATACTAGGGAGGTGGAATTCCTGGGGTACCGGTTGTCTGACAAGGGATTGGCCATGGATCCCAGCAAGGTTCAAGCGGTACTGGAATGGAAAACACCAAAGACCAAGAAGGACGTGCAAAGGTTCCTGGGGTTCGGAAACTTCTATAGGAAGTTCATCAAAAACTTTGCCCATTTGACCGCGCCCATCACAGATTGTCTTAGTAGCAAAAAGAAATTTGTTTGGACGGAAGAAGCGCAGCGGGCGTTCGAACGCCTAAAGCAGGCGTTTGCGTCGGAAGAACAGCTTCTGCACGTGGATCTACAACAACCAATGAGAGTGGAGACTGACGCGTCAGACCGAGCAGTGGGGGCCGTGCTTCTCCAGCCGGGAAAGGATACGTCGGAATGGAGACCGTGTGCATTCTTTTCGCGGAAATTGAACAAATCCGAGAGGAACTACACAGTGTACGACAGAGAACTGCTCGCCATTCATGAAGCATTCCGGAAATGGCGGCACTTGCTGATTGGGGCGCAACACAAGGTTCAAGTCCGAACTGACCACAAAAATCTGGAATATTGGAGAACAGCCCGTGTCCTGAACCAGAGACAAGTGCGATGGGCCCAGGAGTTCTCCAAATTCCACTTTGAGATTCGTTACGTGCCAGGTTCAGAGAACGTGAGAGCGGATGCCCTTTCCAGGAAACCTGAGTACTTAGAGGGGGAGGGAGCGCCTGAGGCAAGGCATGTAATCTCCGAAGACCGCTGGGTGTGTGGGGCGGCATTGGTGGGGCAAAGGGAACTGATGGAAGGTACGGAGAACGATGAATACGCCCAAGAGAAACTCAGAGAACTCAGGAGGACAGAAGAGAACACAGGGGGATTTGAAGAAAAGAACGGGGCGTTGTATTACAAAGGGGCACTGTACATACCAGATGGGGAACTGAGGGGCAGAGTACTCAAGCAGTTGCATGACAGCCCCACAGCGGGACATTTTGGACAGCACAAAACCATGTGGTTGGTTACCAGGGAGTTTTGGTGGCCCAAGGTGAGGGAGGACGTGCGGGAATATGTTAGGGGTTGCGACAGGTGTCAGCGAGCAAAAGGAGAGAGGGTGGCGCCAGCGGGGCTATTACAACCCTTACCCACGCCAGAAAGGCCTTGGGAGGCAGTATCCATAGATTTTATGACGGACCTGCCAAAATCCAAAGGCAAAACAGCTGTCATGGTGGTGGTAGATCTATTAACCAAAATGTGTCATTTTATAGCCTGTTCACATGCGGTTACAGCGGAGGAGACCGCCAAGTTGTTTGTAGAGCATATTTTCAGGTTGCATGGCGCCCCCTTGAGGGTGGTCAGTGACAGAGGCAAACAATTTACTTCCAGGTTCTGGAGGAAACTTATGAGCTTACTGCAAGTAGAACTCAATTTCTCCACTGCCCGACACCCAGAAACTAATGGGCAAGCGGAAAGGGCAAACGGCATTTTGCAACAATACCTGAGGTGTTATGTAAAGGACAGAGAAAATGATTGGGTAGATAAGCTACCGCTGGCCGAATTTGCCTACAACAACGCGGAGAATGTGTCCACAGGGATGAGTCCTTTCCTGGCAAACTATGGGTGCCATCCCCGGGCATTCCCAGGAGAGGGGGGGGAGAGGTGGAGCGTGCCGGCAGCGGAACATTTTTTTGAAGAGATGGAAGCGATCCACCGTCAGCTTCAACTTAACTTAGAGAGAGCCAAGGAAGAATATAAGAAGCAAGCAGACAGAAATAGGAGGGAAGGTGAAATCATAAGGGTGGGAGACCGAGTGTGGTTGTCCACCCAAGGACTACCGTTCAAGGGTGGGAGTAAGAAATTGAGACCCAAGAAATTGGGACCCTTTGAGGTCATACAGCAGGTCAACCCAGTAGCATTCAAACTCAGACTGCCCAGTCACATGAAATTACACCCAGTATTTCACAGGTCATTACTGTCGCCGTACCGAGAGGGACGTGAGTGGGGGGAGCGTGAGAGAGAGGCCACCCAAACGCTCGTGATAGAAGAGAGAGAGCGCGACATGAACGTGGCAGGAATCATTGATTCCAGGTGGAAGGGGAATCAGGTGGAATATCTGGTAGAATGGGAGGGGGAAGTAGAGTCGGAAAACACTTGGGTGCCAGCAGAGGTAGTGAATGACGAGATCTTAATAGAAACATTTCATCAGCGTTTCCCAAGAAAACCGCAACCCGTGGCACGATTTAGAAGGGAACACTTTGGGACCACCGATGAGGAGGGAGAGTTTGAAGGGTTCCCAGAGTCAGGGGTGGGTGAGGAAGCTGCCTCCGACGAAGAAGAAGAAGACGGGGAGAGAGACGGGACGCCGTGGCTAGAAGTGTTTGAATCCTCTGATGACGAGGATTGCTCTTTCAGGGGCTTTCCGCCCTCACCGCCAGTGGGAGAGGAGGCGGGAGGGGGTGAAGGGGGGCCTGGGGGGGAGGTGGATGTCAGGGAACTGCCATCGGAGTTAGAGGTGCTGGACAGGCTCCAGCAGAGTAGGAGAGACTCTGCAGCAGAAGCAGGAACCAGCAGGGGGAGTGCAGGAGTTACAGCGGAGGGGAGGCTCTCAGACGCTTCTAGTGAGAATAGTGAAGAGGTAACTAGACCCCCTTTAGGAATTCCCTCCCTTCGCCGGAAACTGTCACGCAGAGAGTCACGAAAGCGCATGTCCGTCAAACAGCTTTTATGTTGGCGTAAATTCCGTAGACGCCCACTGTCAGATTCTACCAGCGACTGACGGAGTCATGCTTTTGGGGGCTCCGTTAGTGCCTGGGTTTGGATGACCGGCCAAACCCCAGCGGGATCAAGCTTTTACGCACAAGCAGCTCATTATCCCATCATAGTAGGCAAAACACGTGAAGACAATCTTTCATTAAACAGAAGGCTATATCTCTAGGAGTTGCTTTATTCCAGTCATTCTTTTAGTAGTATGCCAATGCAAGCAGAAGTCCTTCTGTGAATGGAATAACTTAGATACATAGGAAGCTGCCCTATAATGAGTTCAGAGCATTGATCCATCTAGTTCAGTATTGTTTACACTGACTGGCAGCAGCTCTGCAGGTTTTCAGGCAGGTGATATTTCCACCCCTACCTGGAGATGCCAGGGGTTGAACCTGCATGCTAGGCAGATCCTTTACCACTGTACTATGCTCCTTCCCCAACCCATAGTTGCTCCATGCGCTGTGTCTGAATACAGGAACTAAGGCTGGTATCAAGCTCTCACCTTGGCACTCTCACAAACATAACTAAAATAAGTCACTTTTTTAAAAATCTCTGACAACATGCAACTATCACAGCAGCTTGATGTTGCTAAAAGAAAACAATGCCTTAATTATTGATCTCTTTTCCCCAAAAAAGTATTCAGAAAAGTAGAGGATTATGGTATCCTAGAGTGCTTTTCATAATGATTCTCTTTTTTTAAGCACTCAACAAAGCATGGGGATTTTTATTGTATTATATCTATCTATCTGCTGGAACTATGCTGTCAATGTAGGCAAGCAAAGCCTCTATTATGCCTGCAACAATAGCGTTCCCAGACCATTGGACATTAGAGCAGAAAATGTTGCTGCTCATTTGGCAAGGCGTACACAGGAGCCCTCCTTCCTGAGACTTAGTGGCTTTCTTTTTTCTTCCTGTGGAATATTCAAAGCTAATTGGGTATTGAAAATTCCATCTTAGATTTCATAATAGAGCACTTCAGTGAAACCCCTAGATAAACCTATTAAGAAGAATAGGGAAACCTATGATTTTCTTCTTCTTCTGAGCCCTGGGTTTTAGCTCCTGTAGTCCAAAGTATAAAGCTGTCTTCAGAGCATCTTTATGCACCTTATTCTTGTGTGCACACAATATGATCTTGGCAGGCTAATCTACTTAAAGTGTGTCAAGTTTATTCCCCCAACCTCCTTCTATCCATTCTTTGTCATGGGAGTGACATCAGCAGTACCTTTTAGCACAGTTTGTGTAGTCTTTTATTAAGTTTGAAAAGGTAAGGGGGATAAAGATGCATGAAATATGAGGGTTTTCCCACCCCCTGTGAACTAGAAATCTAGTCCTGTTGAAAACATCTCTCTTGGAAAGACATCGAGTTGGGAAGGATGCTAGTAATTTTATGAGTCTATGAGCTGATTCTGCAGACAAACAAAATGATGGTAGTGGTGATGGGGATCAGAGGGAAAATTTTGAGGCTATCACATTATTCTTTGGGAGGTGTACCCCATCTATGGGTGTTCTGTCTGCATCTTGTCCTAGTGACCACAAAAGAAAAAGTAAAAAGATAAAGGGCCCCTGAACAGTTAAGTCCAATCAAAGGTGACTATGGGGTTGCGGTACTCAACTCGCTTCAGGCCAAGAGAGCTGGCATTTGTCCACAGACAGCTTTACAGCTTTCTGGGTCATGTGGCCAGCATGACTAAACCGCTTCGGGCGCAGTGGAACACTGTGACAGAAGCCAGAGCACATGGAAACGCTGTTTACCTTCCTGCCACAGCGGTACCTATTTATCTACTTGCACTGGTGTGCTTTCAAACTGGTAGGTAGGCAGGAGCCAGGACAGAGCAACAGGAGCTCACCCCATTGTGCAGATTTGAACCAACTACTTTTTGATTGGTAAGCCCAAGAGGCTCAGTGGTTTAGACCACAGCGCCACCCTCCGACCACAAGCTTGTTCGCTGTCCAATAGCAAAAGCTGCTGTTTATTTTATCCCATAGCTGTGGAAGGCTGCCATTGTTGGGAACAGGAAGAACGGAATGGGAAGAAGGAAGACATACTACCAGAATTGTCTTTCATGTAGGTTGATTTAGCCACTATTCTGCACAGCCCATAGCAATGCTAACCTCAAAGTCAGGAAGTTACAGGCTCAGACAGGAAACCTGAGTTGGACAATGGTTAAGGTAAAGGGACCCCTGACCATTAGGTCGAGTCGTGACTGACTCGGGTTGCGGCGCTCATCTCGCTTTATTGGCCGAGGGAGCCGGCATACAGGTCATGTGGCCAGAATGACTAAGCCGCTTCTGGCGAACCAGAGCAGCGCATAGAAATGCTGTTTACCTTCCCGCTGGAGCGGTACCTATTTACCTACTTGCACTTTGACGTGCTCCCCTATTCCCATGACTTATTCTTTCACTTTACCACCACTGTGAAGGGAAAGATCCCCTTGATCCTTTCATTGGTCTCCAGTTGTGGCATATTTTCATTTTTCAGTCTCAGAAGCCGAAGCAGCCCTCAATTAAAACAGTCCTGCTGCTGAAGGAAGAGAAACAAGGCAGGAAAAACAACAACACTCAGATAACAGCCTGAGGCAAGCGTCCCCTTCTTTTCTGCATTGGTGAGGGGAATTAAATGCACCCATCATGCTTACCTTGGGCTTTATATAATCTTTACACACACACACTTATTGGTTTTTCACAATTTTATACATTTTAACTTTAACCATTTCAAACATTAAAATGAAAAGTTATTTTGAACCTTCAGACCTCCTTCCCTCCCTCCATGGTTTCTATATTAAAGATTAATTTTTCTGCAACTTTTACCATTATCAATCTATTTTATATCCATAGTTACCCTAATAAAATCCACATTACAAGAGCCATTACATGTCAATGGGCTTTATATAATCAATGACTGCCAAAGCTCACAGAAAGAGGGACTCATTTCTAGTACACATGCAACATAACCGTTGCCCAAAAAGAGTGTGTGTGTGTATGTGTGTGTGTGTGTGTGTGTGTGATTTGAATTATAGTGATGAAAGTTAACTTGAAATAAGCACATCTATTCACAAAGCATATCCGTCCTCAAAGGAAGGAAGGATAAATTAGTCCTTGGTGAAAGTTTATATAAGTAATTGAAAGAAAATATAGCGAGAAATGGGATACAGCAAGAAATTGAATTCTTTCATTTAATACAGAAAGTGGGGAAAAGCTCTGAGAGACACATAATGTACACACTACAATAGGTATCCAACAGTGAAAAGAAAAAAGTGTTGTACCTTATTGTTACAGAGTTTAGCAGGCAGTATTTTCCTTTCTCCCCTTGTAACGTAATGGAAAACCATGCGAGGAGCGATATCCTATGGTTTCAAGGTTATTGTGAGAAAACTTGGATTATGCTGTTGCTTGACAAAATTGAGCAAAGACATCTGAGAATACAGAATTAAGGTTGTGGATGGTATATTTGACCTGTATACCAGACAAACAATCCACTGAGGCATTCTTTCAGTATTGTTGTATCAATTCTGTTCTTTTCAATGAGACTCACATAGGTGATATACACCATGGATTGTTCCTTCAGTTATTATTTGCCAGCAATAAATGAAGTGGCAATTCCTTGGAACCTTTGCAGAATTAAATAGTATATACTAGAACCTAAACTCTATGCTGCATTGTAAATAACCTGTGCTCCAAAGCCTGTAGGTAACAGGACTGTGGTAAGCTGTATGGGTTACTTCTGCATTGTCCTAAAGATTCTGTTTTTTATGCCAGTCCCCTTAAAAAGAAAAGAAAAGGGAGGGGGGAGATGCATAGCAGAAAAACAGAGTGCAGATATGGAAACACAGTTAAGCAAAATGGTAGCATTAACTATAAGAAATGTACCCAAATATGAATTGTACAAATTGAAGGAATAAACAGTCCTGACTTTGTTGAAATTAATGCTACATAGGAAATCAATATGGGACAAAGGATATTAAAATGGCTGTTTCATGTATTAGATCCAACATTTCTAATGAAAGAGAGTCAGAAAATGAAACAAAACCCACAAATAATGTAAACTCAATGTGAATTTCAAACTGGATTGTTTAACCACTGGAGGCAGCACTAGTATTTTAACATGAAATTTGAACACAAGCACTATTGCGTGTCGAGGTCCCCAAGCCACCCCCCAAATAACTCACAACACACACTTAATTTTTGTTTAAGGTTTTTGGCATAATTTTGGCCACAACTTTATTTAAATACAAAACCGTGAGTGGTTGTTTAGGCATTGGTTAAGACTATCTGTCCCCCCGCCTGGGGACAGAACTGACTTCCGGGCACCACCGAAAGACAGTGTGGAGGAAAGCAAGTCGGGGAGAAATGGAGCTGAGTCACAGACCCTCAATTCTCATCCACATGCTCCCCGAAGGCTTGCCGGCCCTAGTCCCATTCCAGGGATTGGACAAAAAGATGGCAAGCCCCAGGATTCCTTTAATGGAATTCCCTTTCCGCAGCAACCATGGAGGGGCAGGCCCAGCCTATCCTAACCCCTCCTCCACCAATTTATAACCAATGCCTAACCGCAACCTTGCAAATTGTGACGATTTGCTACGCAGTAGGCAAAAACCAAATGGCCCAGCCAATCAGCCAGATGGACAAAATTCCTACCAAGCCCCTGCCCCAACGGCAGACGACCCCATGACAGGCATAGCAAGGTCAATGCAACAACCCCTTACTCAAGGGCGGGTGGGCGGGTGATCCGTTGCACACAGCAAAGAGAAAGCTCCAGGCTGCGTGCAGAGTATTTAAACATTTTACCCCTCCCACCAAAATTGCAACATAACTTTTACCCCAGCAACCCAGTGAACCAATCACTGCCCCAGGCCATCTTTAGAGACCCTGCCTGGTAACAGAGGGGTGGCTCAGCAGACCCCACCACAACACGTGCTCTCCATGAAGGAGAACACACTTTATTATAAATATTCAGGATGTGTCTCAGGGGAAAAATATTAGAGGAAGGGGTAATTTGATGACACACAAATATATTCACTCTTCAGGCCTGCATTATTCTGCTACCATATATTTAAAACTTTGCCATCACACCCAAAGAAGAGACACAAGACACAATAAGCATGGTGAAAACAGGTTATATTTATTAAAATATATATAAAAAATAGGATCTGTAAAAGCAATTAATCAGATTAGCCTAGCCAAATTATTCAGGGCAGGAGAATTCTGCAATAAGTGGTGGAGGGGAGCAGATTAGATCTTCCTGCCAAAAGCAAAGAGTTAAACTATGGAGTTCACCATTAGATAATGTTGCGACAGCTGCCAACTTGGACAGCTTAAAAAAAGGAAACAGACAAACTTAGGGCAGATAAGGTTATCTATGCATACAAGTCATGATGGTGTTATATACTATTGGTAGTATCAGAAGTCATATCCCTCTAAAAGACCAATTGCTGGGAGAGAGAGAAAAAGCCTGAGGGGCAGGGACTGTGTTATTGTTAGATACATTATTATTATTTTTTCCATCTGAGTACTGGGAGGTAAATGTTTTGAATGAATGAATGAGCAAACATGAGTGAGAGGGCCAGGGGTGGCACATCCCATTGCACCACTTATGACAAAATGGGAAGCTGCCACTCCACCGCTGCCTAAGTCTCTCTTACCTCGGTCACACTATGGGGCATGCAGAGCAAAAATGGGTTCCTGTGAGTTCTTGTGGCGCTCTCGCAGGAACTCATGGAGCTCTTGTGAAATCTCATGGAGTACACGAGATCTCCCGAGATTTGGGTGAGATCTT
Source organism: Podarcis gaigeae (assembly GCF_964106915.1). Lineage (NCBI taxonomy): Eukaryota > Metazoa > Chordata > Lepidosauria > Squamata > Lacertidae > Podarcis > Podarcis gaigeae. The sequence continues at coordinate 54,951,435 of NC_139678.1, read as the reverse complement.
GTGATATTCCAGCAAGATCTCGTGAGAGCTTGCTGGAAGCTGCCATTGCCATTCCTGCTTCTCTGTCAATGGCAGGGGCAGCAAGGTGAGTGGGATGGCTGTGTGGCACCTCCTCTTGGCTTTCTACCACCTGAAGTGGCTGCCTCATCTCATCTCATGGGCAGGCCAGCCCTGGAAAGGGAAACATCACACGCATGTCCTGATTGTGGGCTTCCTGTAGGCATCTGATGGCCACTGCTGTTGCAATAGATAGACATTTTGTCTCATCCAACATGGTTATTTTTATGTGCTGTTCTATCACTAAAACATTACTGAGGTTATCAGTGTTTGGTACCTGCTGACTTAAAATCTTAATTCCTCTACCTTCTTTACATGTTTATCCTATCTACTTTGTTTGTCCTATTCTTGAGCTCTTATTCCTCAGAACCTTAGCAGCTATTTGTTCATTATTTATTTGTCTCACAAAAATGTCACGTGCAGTCTTTGTCTCCATACTGAACTTTCATCATCCTCACAGAGGCTGCACATATTTTCCAATGTTATATCATATTTACCATCAGCAATCTGAATGCTTTTGGACATGCCACAACACTGCAGAACCTTAAGCAGTGTTTAAGGGAGATTCTGCACAAATCACAGATGAAAGCAATCAAAAATCAAGAATGATAAAGAAAGGTCTGTTGAAATTCTTTTTAAAAAATCTTTTAAATTATTGAAGACAGATCAAGAAAATAAGGAAGGTTTGTTTGTTTGTTATCAACCAAATGTCTAGACCACTCTTCATCATATGGCACAGAGCTGTTTTCAAACATAATACATAAAACAACATATTGTACAGTGCACTAAATAGCCACCAAAAAATCAGTTAAAACCAATTAAGCCATAAGAAATAATAGAACTGTAACATATTGAAATAATCTCAATTAATTTTCTCGAAAGGCATGAAAGAAAGAAACCCGATGTCAGAATTCCAAACAGGTTGTGTCCAGCCACACCTCCACTGGGAGAAGGCTCCACAATTTGTGTGCCATCAGGGCCAGCCCATCCATGAGACAAGGTGATGTGACCACCTCAGTTGGCAATAGCCACAGAGACAGCAGATCCCAATGCAGATCTCATTCCCTGGTGGGAAGAGGAACGCCATTTTGTAATTCACCTCAGGTGCCAAAATGTATTGGGCCAGCCTTGGGTGCCACTACAGAGAAGGCTGTATCCTAGAAACTCCATCTCCAACCATTCCCTCAAACTTAGAGCCCTTTTCAGTTGATATGGGGAGAAGCACTCCAAAAGGTATCAGGATCCCAGATTTTATAAGTCTTGTAAGTCAGTATTAACACCATAAACTGAGCTTGGTAAAATATAAGCAGCCAGTGCAGATTTTATGAAATAGGCATTATAGAATTCTATGCAGACATATCCCTCAGTATGCTATCAACAGCATGGTACATTAGCTGATGGTACATTAGCTGAAGAGAAACCCCCTACACAGCTTGCATTATAGTACCATAATCTAAAGGCATAGTTACTAAAGTTTGGATCACTGTGCCAATGCTATCCCGGTTGAAAAGTCGCTATAGTTGGTGAGTCAGCAGCAGCTGACAGACACATGCTCATCCAGGGCTACACACCTATTCTTTCAAAGTGAATGTGATACCATCCAGCTATGTACCAAATTCCCAGAAACAAGAAGCTCCCATCAACAGTGCCTCCATCTTGTCAGGATTCAGCTGAAGTTCATTGACCCTCATCCAACCCTTTGCTGCCTCCACCATGTCAACACCATAACTGCTTCATCTGATTCAGATGGTATTGAGAGGTTGAGATGGATGTCATCCAAATACTGATGACCTTGAGTTCCAAACCCCCTGATGACTGCACCCAAAGTTTTCATTCATATAGACAGATAGCAGAGCTGTCAAGGGCCGATGTAGAAGTCTTCCAACAGTCTCTGTTTCTATGGAAACAGTGTTGCAGATAGCACCACAACAAACCATATAACTCCCAATTCCCTTCAGAGCCAATCGAGGATACCATAGCTGATGGTACCAAAAGCTGCTGAGAGATCCAGAAGTAGCAATGTGGTTGCAGTTCCCATCTCTTTTCCAATACAATTCAACCAGGATGAACCAAGACATCTTAGTACAGACCTTGGCCTGAAACCAGATTGAAATGCATGTTTCCCTCAGACATCTCTGGCCACCGTGAAAACAGGATGCTGAACTAGATGGGCTATTGACTTGATCCAGCAGGCTCTTCTTATTGTCACATGATATGGGTCAAGATAAAATGCAAGAATGTCTGGAGTTGCATGGCCACAGCTCTTTTGAGAGCCTTGCCAAAGAAGGAGATATTAGCAGCCAAACTTACTGGTTCCCAGTACGTTTCCGAGCACAATTCAAAGTATTGGTGCTGACCTTTAAAGCCCTAAACGGCCTCGGTCCAGTATATCTGAAGGAGCGTCTCCACCCCCATCTTTCTAACCGGACACTGAGGTCCAGTGCTGAGGGCCTTCTGGTTGTTCCCTCACTGAGAGAAGCCAAGTTACAGGGAACCAGGCAGGGCCTTTTCGGTAGTGGCACTCTCCCTGTGGAATGCCCTCCCACCAGATGTCAAAGAGAACAACTACCAGACTTTTAGAAGACATCTGAAGACAGCCCTGTTTAGAGAGCCAGTGTGGTGTAGTGGTTAAGTGTGATGGACTCATAATCTGGTGAACCGGGTTCGCGTCTCCGCTCCTCCACATGCAGCTGCTGGGTGACCTTGGGCCAGTCACACTTCTTTGAAGTCTCTCAGCCCCACTCAGCTCACAGAGTGTTTGTTGTGGGGGAGGAAGGGAAAGGAGAATGTTAGCCGCTTGGAGACTCCTTAAAAGGGAGTGAAAGGCGGGATATCAAATCCAAACTCCTCCTCCTCTTCTTCTTCTTCTTCTTCTTCTTCTTCTTCTTCTTCTTCTTCTTCTTCTTCTTCTTCGTGCTTGATGTATTACAGTATTTTAATATATATTTTTGGAAGCCGCCCAGAGTGGCTAGCGAAGCCCAGCCAGATGGGCGGGGTATAAATAATAAATTATTATTATTATTATGGTTGGGTGGTTGGTATTGCAGATCTAAGGGTCCAGAGAGGACAATTAAAGAAGAAGTACAATATTAACTATTTCAATTAAGAACCCCCTCCCACAGTGAGATACCCACTCATTCCTTCTAGTTAGCTATTAAAAACCAATATGAGCATGTATCAAAAGAGCAAGTTCCCATGAACAGAACTCCACTAACAGGCTGCTCAACCTGTGGATATATATTTTTTGCTGTTTCTCCCTCCCCCCCCCCCAGTCCCATTCGCTCTGCCACCCCCACCCCCCAAAAATTGCTCCAGTCAGTTTCAGCAATCTGCTGAAACAACATGAGCTCATATGATAGACTAGATGGAAAAAAGAAAATGGCCAAAAAACTACAACCACTCTGCAACTGTGTTTACCAGCAGAAGTCTTGGCCTGATAAGAGTCCCTTATGTGAATGCAGGATTCAAGTCACTGTATTTGCATGTAGGTGTAAACATTCTTTCATATCAATCTAAATTAATAACAGTTAACTTAATCCACGAAAAATTCAGTTCTGATAAGAATCCAAATATTAATTAAGTACATTTGCCCCAGAGATAACATGTACCTGATGATTTTTATATACTGTATTTATATGGGATATTATATACTATTTATTTATAAAGCTGCTCCTGTGAGGACACATTCATAGCATTTAAATCAATGACCCATTCACCATGATCCTATAACTGTTTCCTTGAAAGCAAATGTCAACTTCAGAAAGTCTCTATGGATCTGTTCTCAGCAATTAGAGCCTTGTAGTTTTCCTTGTGGAGTTTTTAATACTTCTGCTTATGGTTCTGAATCTGTGTGCTTTAGTTGTCCTGGAGGGACTTGAAAGCAAGACTCAGAAGAATCCTATACATGTCTACATAAAAGAACTTTCCACAGAGTTGTATTGAATTCCTTACTTACTTACCACCTTCAGATACTTTCCCCATGGTCCAACAAGATATATTTAAACTACAGGCACTGAAATGGCTGGAGAAGAATCTGTAGTTTATGTAAACTACATAAGCCTAATGCCTGTTGATTATTTTAGGAAATAGAGCTAATCTGAGGGACTACAAAAAGTCTATTGGGAACGTGTGTGTGTGTGTTTAATGAACTGGGCAGTGATGTAAGATGAGTAAAAATAGCATAAAGTACTCTGTGGAACACAGCTGAATGCCATAAAACAGGTGCGGGAAACTTTTGGTGCTCCAGATACAGTTGAATTCCAGCTCTCATCAACCCACCCAACATGGCCAGCCAGAGATGATGGGAATTGTAGTCCCAACAGCATCTAGTAGGCCACAAATTCACCAGCCCTGCCATAAAACTACCGATATCATGACAACATACACCAAAATTTTATATTCTCTACTTGTAAGAAAGAATCATCCTTAAAAGGAACATGCTTGGGCCAGATAAAAGTATGAAAGTATTGACACAAATCTTTAAAATAGGCTGAATGCTGACCTTACCTTCACATGTGAATGTTGATGATCCAAATGAATATTGTGAATGTCCAAAAGCTCAGAGATACACCAGTGATGTAACATTCACCTAAATAAAATTGTGAGCGTTCTCCAGTGTTAGCTGGACAAGCAACAACGTACTCCCAAAAAAACCTATTCCAGTGAAATACCCAAATTTGTTTAGGATTCTCTACATTCTCATATTTTGACCAAACTGCGGGAGGCAGTGGAGGACAGAGGTGCCTGGCGTTCTCTGGTCCATGGGGTCACGAAGAGTCGGACACGACTAAACGACTAAACAACAACAACAACAGCATTCTCATATGAAAGTTGTGATTTACTAGATTTTGAACTTTTACCAAAGAACAATAGGAGTTGTTATATTTTGCTCAGAATATTTCTTGTTTGCAACTTGCACACTATCTTTTCTGCAACACATTTACAACCATTTATGTAAAAATAACTTTTAAAATTGAACGTCAACATTTTATATAGAAAAGTGTTTGCAGAACTGCAGAGAGAACATAACTGAGTGAAGCTATCACTCAGCTGATGAACAGCATGCCTGGAAGGCCAGTTGGAAGGGGGACAATGCACCGATTCTTCAGGACCTGCCAAACAGTTTGCAATTTAGAGATATTGCACAGCTCCAATGGGTGGGAGTTTCAGAGCTGTTGGGACACCACAAAGCATCCTTATTGTCTTAGTGGGTAGGCACACCAGGAGACCCAACGAAGCAGATCTTAAGCTGTGGGCAGGACTGTATGGGTGTAGGCAATTGAAAAAATAGCTGATGTCCACAGCATCCCACTCCCAGTTTATAGAGTGATAAAAATAACTTCAAGTGTTGTGCCATGTTTTAGTGTAGTGCCATGTAATTGAAATCAACATTGACTCCATCATTGTAGATTCATGTAAATGCCACCCAAAGAATGGATGTGAAACTGTACTTGGAAGTTAATGCTAAAAATATGCCTATGTGTAACTAAGTAAAACTATGTAACAGAAAGCAAATTCCCCTGCACCAAGCAGTCAAAATTCTATAAATAATTCACCTTTTAAATATGTAATGGAGACTTTAAAGGCACATAACTCTAGCACTCTTGTATGTGAAAGCTCTTCATTCTCTGCCACTTTAGATATTTATAACTTTCAGAAACAGAATTTATTAATATTTCATTGTAACCCAAACACTAGTTAAACAAAAGAAGCTTGGGGAAGTAGTTAACCTCTTAGCTGAGAACCAAGGAAAACCTGCCTATTATTATGTTCAAGTACACTGTTGTCTGTTGTTAGCCTCTTATACAATATGATAATCTTTATTGTCATTGTCCCATACAGAACAACAAAATTGAAAAAAAATCTACATCAGACATTCAAAAACCAACAAGCTTGCTATCCCAGCTATCCCAGCCTGGTTAGCCCCCTAAAAACTCTGATACCCCATAATTAAATACAATAAAGACTACCTTACACTGCATTTAAAACCAAAATCACATTTGGATAGAAACTGTTTCTCAGGCGGCTAGTCCTAGTCTTTATAACCCTGTACCTTCTTCCAGAAGGCAGAAGCTGAAAGAGATCATTTCCGGGGTGTGCACTATCCTGCACTATCTCTCCAGCTTTCTTATGGCACCTGGAAGCATAGATTTGATCCAAGGTGGGAAGAGTGCACCCAATTATTCTCTCTGCAGTCTTTACAACCCAGGACCGCATTGTTTTTCCCCTGACTGTGTAACTCCTAAACCACACACAGAGACCATAAGTTAATACACTCCCAACAGTACAATGGTAAAATGCCATCAGCATCATGTGTCAGTTCATATGCCATCTCCATTTCTTCTTTGTAAGCCGAAAAACACCCCTAGTCCAGCTGGAGTCATGGTATTTCTTGAATAGGAAATAAAATCCAAAACAAACAGAGTGAGACAAACCTAAAAGTTGTTTAATGAAGCATTTCATTAAAAAAAAATGTCATGGTGATAGCCTAATTAGGGCCATTGGTTTCTTATAATATTTTGAGATCCACCTCCCATTGTTGCTAATCCATGTCCATTTTGTGGAGTAAAATCTTAAAATGCATCCCCCCCCCCCCCGGAGCAAAGAACCTAACCACTAGTAGCATTCGTTGCTTTGTAACTGCAAAGCGGAATTATTGCAATGCTCTCTACATGAAGGGTAAATGATTCCAATGTGTTCTACATAAAGCTGCCCTTGAAGGCTGTTGGGAAAATAGAACTACTGCAGAATGTGCCAAAGCTCATTTCCTTAGTGGTGTTGGTAGATACAAGTATATTCAGCTGATTTTTTGTGACCATTGCGTTGGCAGCTACTATGCTCTGGGCACAATTCAAGGTGCTAGTTTTGACCCGTAAAGAAAAATATAACCCATACCCTAAAGTCTTTCTGGTGGTCTTATATAGAGAAAGACAGAAACAGTGTTATCGCATTGCCTGTCTTCTTCAGCTGTTGCAGCATTTTGAGGGATAGGCACTAAAATACACAAGGACAATATAAGATCCCTAGAGTTGTGTGAAGAAATACCGTCTTTTTTGCTCTATAGCGTACCATAAGGAGGGGGAGAACAAGAAAAAAAATTCTCCCCCTCTCTGCTCAGTGCCCCTTCAGCAAAGTGGCAGGAGAAACGGAGCCCCTTCCATTTCTCCTCCTGTTTGGCTGAAGGGGCGCTGCACAGCTCTCCCTCTCTGCTTGCTCTCCTGGCTTCATCGAAAGGAACCCGAAGCCTGCGGAGCGCAGCTATCCCTGAAGCCTGGAGAGCGAGAGGGGTCAGTGTGCACCGACCCCTCTCGCTCTCCAGGCTTCAGCGAAAGATTCGGAGGCTTCGCGTTGCTATTGCTGAAGCCAAGGAGCCTGCATTCGCTCCATAGGACACACACACATTTCCCCTTAATTTTTGGAGGGGGAAAAGTGTGTCCTATAGAGCGAAAAATACGGTACACGGGGGAGGAGCTTGAGTCTTCCAACATTCAGCTTCATTGTATGTCCCCAAATTCGACTGTTAGGAGAGAGTGAGAAAAACAAAGAACTAGCTCACGTTTTAGTAAGTACATTGGGGGGACCACTGGTGTAATCTACATAAAAATGAACTTCTGGTCAGAGTGCAAAAACACCTCTTTTTCGGCCCACATGAATGAATATGCACTTGCCTTCTTACAACACAGTTTGACATGCCTTATTTGCTGAGACACAAGACAAGTGCTTGGAGTTTGCTGAGATCACATCCAAACCACCCACAGATAAATATTCATTAATATCAATACAGTAACACTCAGTTAAATGCACTAGTCCAGTAAATTCCCACAAGACATGTGTACACAAGTGGTGATATGAAAGGCAACAATGCTATTAACCTGTTATTAAGGATCTGCAGCTATTGCAAGAATAAATTATTTTACTGCTTGGAGGCATAGCCAATTCACAAAGACAAAAGTGGAGATGTAAGGTTCCTCTGTTGCCTCATGTAACTGTAATTTGACTGGTACATGTTTCCCATTGCCAGAAAGGCAACTCACTCCAACTTTTCATAGTCAGCTTTCAGAAGGCTAAATCTTCCAGGGCTCAAGAGTCTCTAATCAACATAATCCCCATGAGCCAGTCAGCAACAGGAAGGGGCTGTCAAGTGCTCTTCATTCAACAGTGCCTCTGAACATCCTAAGCTAGTCTTCTTCCCTACCCAGTGCTATACACCACCAGAAGGAGCCAGTTTAATTTTGGCAAATGCATGCTACTTCCTGGCCAAGAGGTTGAATGAGACTCACTGAAGATCCTTTTTGAATGTGTCATATCCTGAAGAAGAATGAAGAACAGATGAAGAAGAAGGTGCTGAATATGTGGATGCGGGAAGTTATGTTCTGCCATCAGTCAACATCCTTCTTAATATGAAAATTAACCATCTATCTGACTCTTTCCACTTAATTAGAGTTCAACACCCTCCACTGGAATTCTTTCAAAGTTCTGAAGTCATACCAGAAAGAGATGCAATATTCTTCAGTTCCAGGGTGGCATCATTCTCACCAAGATGCTTCAACAATTGGTCTCATGAAAAACTGAAGAGATAACAAATACAGTTTTGCATGTTAATACAAAACTACCTAATTTGCTCTTTCCAAGACGATGCACAAACCAAAACACAGCTATCCTTCAAAATCACACTTTTCCAAATATTGTGATGCAGTTTGTCAACCAATTAATGTGCTTAAGAAGGCACATATGAGTGAAAAGTAACATACAAAGAAACTTTATATTATAGGAAATTGTGTAAGGCTTCTAAGTCCATTACACTTATCCAATCTGCTGCCTGAACTCATTCATACCTTGGCATGAGCTCAGAAGACATTATAGTATGGCAGAAGTTCAACACCTATGCTACACTAGATGAAAGAGGAAGCGACCTTTATACAGGGGATGTCTGCCCTTTCCTGATTGGTGAAAGCTCATCAATCAAATTGCTCTCACCGCTCATTCTAACTGGAATGAAGTCTCTCAGAGCTTCTGCTATGGGGTTGGACAAACTCAGCCCTATTTAAGAGAGAGAGGTGCACCAGTGAATATATTTTTCCCCCTCTCCATTTATTATTGCACTGGTGGTCTGTTATTGTGAGAGCACCAAGGAAATGCATTCATTTATTTATCTGGTTCCATTTTTTAGACAGTTGGTATTTAAACAGAGGAACTTAATCAAATATAATGAGAGAATGGATGTACTCTGATGAAAATACTATTGCTGACTTGACAATCACTGTGTTATTCAAAATACTATTTGGAAAGTTTGAGCTTTTTGATTATGGCTGCTATTTATAACTTATATTCATAATCTGTCTAGAACAAATGTATCATTTATGCTGATAAAAGGGAAATAGGAAATGTCAGGAGGTTTTTCTCTATAAACCAAAACTGATAATGGGCCTTAATTCTTCAACTGGTTATGTAGATACACATCAGTGTATAGCTGCATATACAAATGAAACCATACCAAGGCAGAATAATGCAGGGATATTAGTTTTAAATTTAGCTGTTCAAATGAATATTCAAGCGAGCTTTTGAAATGTTTTAACTCTTGTTTTAACTTTGTACTCTATTGGAATTATGTGTGAACTTGTTTTTCATAAATTATATTGGTTGTCTTTTGTCCTAAGAAGCAGTCAGGAAGCCTCTAGAATAATTTGGAGTCAACATGTTCCTATACATAGAAATTATACACATTATAGCAGGCATAGGCAAACTTGACCCTCCAGAGGTTTTGGGACTACAACTCCCATCATCCCTAGCTAACAGGACCCATGGTCAGGGAGGATGGAAGTTGTAGTCCCAAAACATCTGGAGGGCCGGGTTTGAATATGCCTGCATTATAGGGACGACATACTCAGGGTAATGCATGAAGAAGAAAAACTAAAGAAATATAAAAACCTTAAAATACAGTCTCAAGTCACATATTTGTAACACTCTCATGACCATTAAAGTTTTTACATGAAAAAATGTCAAGAGTATTGACAATGGATTTCTGTGATAATGAGGGTTTATTCTCTCTTCTCCCATTCCATGGAGAAATATTGATTATTAATTAAAAGTGCAACCTTTCATCATATTGAGATTGGTTCTTTCTCTCTTGCTTTTGCACAATCAAAATAGGAATCACAGAGGAATTCCTTGGGTGTCTGGGTGAAACCAATTCAGTTGATCCCTAAAGGAAGAGGGTTAGCTGACATGCATTGGGCCCAATGAACAGTTTCAACCTTTTGAGGCTGCCTCTTCCTTTCCTTCCTTCCTGCTACCTCTCCTTCTTTCTTCTGCCTTCACTCTCAGTCTCTGATTAATATGGACCTCACCTATGAATTAATTTTAGTTTCCTACTTAGTTTAAATTGGTAGTTTTGGGACAACTACAAAAAGAGTAGGGGGCCAGGGAATCTATCAGATTCAGATTCTCATTTTTTCAATCATTAAATCTTTGCCACATTTCCAAATTAGTTTGCAATTTTTTAAATAAACATCCTAATGAAGATTCACCAGCATTTTAATACAATTTCTCCTAAGTTCTGTACAGTGGTACATCAGGTTAAGTACTTAATTCGTTCCAGAGGTCCGTACTTAACCTGAAACTGTTCTTAACCTGAAGCACCACTTTAGCTAATGGGGCCTTCTGCTGCTGCCGCGCCACCGGAGCCCGATTTCTGTTCTTATCCTGAAGCACTATTTCTGGGTTAGCGGAGTCTGTAACCTGAAGCATATGTAACCTGAAGCACCACTGTATTTATATGCAATTTTGCCAAATTAATAAGCATATTTATGCAAAGCAATTCCCCACATATAAGGCCCTTTTGCATGGTATTTTCACTAATGCATGCATTTTTATTTACCCTTATATGTGCATTTTTATACATGTTACACGGCAAGAGAACTTCATTGAAAAATTTGGAGAAGTGTGAATTCTGAAGGATGATTGTGTTTGGCTTGCGTATTGTTTCAGAAAGTGTGAATTCTCCCTTCCACGCAAGCAAATGAATCACACTTCAGTCAATCAAAGGCAAACAACCATGCCCTGGGTCCCCATCAACCTTCTCTCACTGCCCATGTAAACTAACAGATGTGTAGGAGGAGAACCTACCAAAATGACACTGACATAAAAACCTCAAACATATACCAAGTTGGAAAAATGAAAAAATAGTGTGTAAGTTTATCCCTCTCCCCTCTATTCTCTCCCCCTACCTCTGGATACCATATTGCCTTATATTGAACGTAACCAAAATACTTTATAATCTGAACCGAGAGAGAGAGAAAGATCCCACTTTTTTTGTAATTCATGAAAATCTTTAAGAAAAGTTATTTTAAAAAAGAAAGAAAGTGTGAAATGGGTGAGTCTGTATTTCAATGCAAACTGAATTAAATCTCTCCTCATCTCTAGTTTGGAGGCACAGGGTGTTCGTGGTCATAGGGAAAATTAAGAAAAAATAATGGAAATAGCAGCTACGTGCAAGCCGTGATAGCCCACCCACACCAAAATGTGCTACAATTGTGGCACACACTTCAGATAGGATTTCTGCCAAGAGTGGGTGGAATAAAACCAGTAATTGACTTCAATTGCAGGGCCCACTTGATCTTAGGAACGCATGTACACCTGTTGAATATCTAATGCCAGTAGCATTTCCATTCAGAATGCGGCTTGTTCCTCCTTCTGCTCTTTCCTTGTGAGGGGGCAGGGTGACTATATATGCCACTATCAAATATTCTGATGAATGTGGAAAGACTTGAACCATGACAATTAAGCAAGCTTGGCTGCACTGCCACTTACTATTCTGTTTCCATTTTTAAAACTCATACCCTCTGCGTGGAAACTGGAAGGCATGATCTTTCCAGCAACCAGAAGAAAATAAATTAATTACTGGGACAGCCTATTAATTTACAGCCCATTTATCAGAAAGACCTAATGACCCTTACATCATTCTATCACTCATTCCGCAACCTGTTTTACCACCCCTGTTCCTTACATCTGTTCGTTGTTGTTCTGCAGATTTTTTGAGAGGCTAGAAAATGAGCTGCCAGCGGCCAGTTCTCCACAGTGAACAGAGACTCTGGGGCAAAGGGTTGGCAGAGACCTAGTCCAGCTGAGCCAGCCCGAGTGCCAGCCTTGCTTTAGTACTTTTGGCCTGTTTACATGATCGTAACAGATGGGTTCTTATTCTCTAATGTTTTGCTACTTGCAAGAATAAAATGTTGCCTGCTTGTCATTCTATTTTTTATGCTGAACAAAGGTGAGCTCGATGGCTGGAAAATGAACCAGGGATGTGGGAAAAAGAGAGGGAAATAATGGAAGCATCACACCTCGTTTTTTCATAATGAAATGAGGTTGTGCGATCTCATTTCTTACCATTTGTAGATAGGTTTTATCATATTAGACTAACGTGCTTTATGTTAAATGGCATATAAGTATATGAAACTGTCTAACGTTAAGTTAGATCAGTGGTCCATGTAGAGTAGTACGGTCAACTGTGATTAACAGAAAAAGGAAAAAAAAACACCCAAAAAACTGTGATTAACAGCAGCTCCCAATTATCTGCACCCACCGTGGAGCTTCTTTCTGGGTAGGCCTGCAGAAAATTGCACTGTCAGTTGATTTATTTGGCATTCCCAGTGGAACCCTTTACAAGCCTTGCCTTGTATTGTATATTGACAACATGCCCAATATATAGATCGAGGTGGGGGGATATTAAGGTAAGGTAAAGGTACCCCTGCCCGTATGGGCCAGTCTTGCCAGACTCTAGGGTTGTGCGCTCATCTCACTCTAGAGGCCGGGAGCCAGCGCTGTCTGGAGACACTTCCAGGTCATGTGGCCAGCGTGACAAGCTGCATCTGGTGAGCCAGTGCAGCACACGGAACGCTGTTTACCTTCCTGCTGGTAAGCGGTCCCTATTTATCTACTTGCACCCGGGGGTGCTTTCGAACTGCTAGGTTGGGAGGCGCTGGGATTGAACGATGGGAGCTCACCCCACCGTGGGGATTCGAACCGCCGACCATGCAATCGGCAAGTCCTAGGTACTGCGGTTTTACCCACAGCACCACCCACGTCCCTATTACTTCTAAGTATTTTGGGCTGAGACTTTTTGGAGCATTTACTTTTAAAAAATAAATAAACCACAACCCAAAATAGTTCAGTTAACAAAGGACCCAGCCTGTGCTCCTGTCTACAAGGCTTGCCAGGATTTCGAGTACTTGGGTGTGGGTGGGTGTAAAATGTTGTAATTTCTAATGTGGCTATTGCGGTAAACTGATTTTTTTCCCCAGGAAGGAGGAGCTCTTTGCCAAGGGTGCAAGTGACCATAGGTATGCCTCTAAGAGGAATCTTCCTTCATATAATTTGAATCCATTTATTTGGGTCCTCGTCTCCAGAGCAGCAATGTTTTTCCTTGCCAAAAAAGCATAGAATATAGTTTCAGATTGAAGTTTTTGTTGGTCCTTCACTTCTGTCTGATGTGACATATCTGAAGCTTTCTACAAAAGACAGCAGAAAAGTGCTCTCCCCAAGGATTAGTCACAAAACTGCAACAGAATAAACTCTTACTGCAAGTTCTATGCCTGAATATAGCTTTTTTGTTTTTGAATGTTGAACCACATCTTGCCAAGTCCCCATACCTAAGCCAAGTGAATCAATTTACTATGTACAAAATGTATGTCCAACACAAATTGTTGATCATGTGAAGTAAAAGCCTTGCCTTTATGTACCCAGGAGTTTAATTATCTTATATACATAGAGAGTTCTTTCCCTGGTGCTCAGTTCCTACAGTGAAGAGATTCAATTGCAGGTCAGGATAGACAGAAACATGCCAGAAACTCAGATACAGATATCAAGTAAGCTGTAGCAGTCATCATTTAATACACACCAGTCAGTATTCAGCAGGCACAACAGTTTTTACACATGTATTGAGAAGACAGGTATTGTTAGAGAATAGGCTGTATGGAGTATGTGATTATACGGTTGCAGCTCACTCTAGTGTGGAGCTTGACGTCTGCTTCAACTACACCATTAAACAAAATGCAGCTGCTCAGCTAGAAACTATAGAATGTTGTAAGTAGGCCAGGGTATAATTAATCTCAGATGACATTTAGGCAGGTTGTTGCAATTACTGTAACGCCACAGTTCTAATGCTTTTTAATAATCACTGTACTGTAGTTCTTCTATACCAGTCATCCTTCCCTAAATAATGTTATTTAGCATCTGCATGGTGCTTGTAGTTTCAGGAGGGGGGAAATCCTCAGTTTCCCTCACTTTAGAAATAATAAATCCAAGGTTCTAAGTAGTAATATTCATTTTTTAAAGAAATGCTGTAAGTCAATGGCAAAAAAATCCTGAGCTGTAAAACAAAAATCATATTCTCTAGAGTAGTCTCACTGAAAATGATGTATTTGATCTCACAGCTTTTTCATTGAAACAATAGCTGTTTCTTCAAATCTTACCTGTGATTAACCAGAGGTTATTGAAACATTCTGGTGTGCTGTGGAAGCTAAACATTAGTCACTGCAAAATGGCTGTGCACGATCATATTTGGGAGCCCAAGTTAGTCCTGGATGTTAGGCAAGTCAATGGGGAAAAGCTTAACAACTTTTGGAGTTTCCCAAAGAAAGCTCAACAATTTTATATGTGTGTAGAGCTCTGGATTGGTGCTGGCTTGGAGTTGGCAGGCTGAACAAAGGAAAGACTTAGGAGACTGGAAAAGGCCTGGAGGTCAACGATTCACTGGTCTGACCTTCTATCTCTCCCTCTCCCAACACACATAATTATAAGCACAAGCAATATTGGCCTCCTGTTTTCCACATTAAATAGCCACAGTAGCATAATTTGCTGGTGGTCTTACCATACTGAAACCAAACATGAGAATCTTACATAGTAGCAGAGTGTTTACTCAGCAGGAACTTGGGGAAGTCAGCTCTGCACCTCTCAGGTAGGTGCCTTTGCCATTCTAAGAGAATGAGGGACATGTTCATAGTGAGTTCTGGCACCTCTTTTTCTAAGAAAATAGCACTGCATACTAGCTATCAGGGAATGAACCTGTACATCTGTGGGAGTATGTAAATTCAAAGATGGAACAAACAAGCTCACAAGCTCTTTTGGCTTAGCATTATTAGTGATGCTTTGTAAATCTTAGCTTGAATGAAGTGGCTGCTGAAGTTTTAGCAAGTTCCAACTATTTTAATTTATTCAGCCTTCCTGACATGGCAATCTGCATAGTATTACCCATAATAATGGGATTTTACTTTTCTTAATTTATCTTCCAAGAGTTACTCTATCCTTAGTCTGTCTCTAAAGCTTTTACCATGGCGATTATCTGCTGCTGTAGTGTGAGGAGTGACACACAAATGTACAACAAAAGAGATTTTGAGGTGATGGTATTTCTGTTTGATCAGCCAATTGGGTGAGCTGTATTACAATTACCCCACTTCCATAGCCTGAGTCTCGTCCAACTGCTTGTCAGAACACATGCCATGATTGATAGATGCACAAGCCCTCCCACTGTGTCGGGTGATTGGCATAAGAAGGCAAAAATTAAATGTCACTCAGCACAAGTTTAAGCAAATGAGGCTGAGAAAAGTTTCTTTCAGATATTCATTGAATGGAAGGAAGTGGGGATTTCACGAGCTGTCCGCACTTCTGACTTCCATGTGTTTTTTTGAAGACTGGAACGCATTCTGCAAATCACTCAGCAATGCAGGTGTACCTATCTCCACACTTGTCATGGTCGGGCTGGATACGGAGGAGTATTGGTAGGCACCAGCTGGGGAACCCCCAAGGGAACCCCCAGGGAAAGAAGGCTCAGAGCCAGGGTATTGCTGGTGGGATGCCAATGAGTGGTCAGAGGGAGCAGACTGGGAGAAGGAGGTGTCAGAAGCAGGAAGAGGCTGTGGTGAAGGGCAGTACAGAATCAGAAGCCAAAGCAGAGGCTGGATAGAAGTGGGGGCAGTTTGCTGAAGATGCCAGGGAGTCTGCCCCTCCTGCTGTGACTAGCTGCCCTCCTCCCTGGTCTCCCAGAACACAGGGAGGAATGAAGAGTGCGGAGAAAAGAAAGACAAGATGAAGGGAATAACCCAGGAGAGGAGTATTAGAGGTGGGAAGGCTAAGACCTTTAGTCCTTGAAACCACCTCATTGCAGAAAGACCTACTGAGAAGAGATGCTGTGATCAGTAGGCCTGCACTGTTTTGGCTTCTTTTGGGTGTTTGGGTGTTTAATTGGTGACCTGCTTCTGACTCCAGCTCCTGACAACACTTATGGAGGAACCATTACAAAGTAGGGTTTCCTACATACAGTGGTACCTCGGGTTAAGTATTTAATTCGTTCCGGAGGTCCGTTCTTAATCTGAAACTGTTCTTAACCTGAAGCACCACTTTAGCTAATGGGGCCTTCCACTGCCGCTGCACCACCAGAGCACAATTTCTGTTCTCATCCTGAAGCAATGTTCTTAACCTGAAGCACTATTTCTGGGTTAGTGGAGTCTGTAACCTGAAGCGTATGTAACCTGAAGCATATGTAACTCGAGGTACCACTGTACAGTTGCATATACGTAGGTTCTGTCCTGTCGTGTAAAGGAGAAGAACAGGTACAGCGTGGGCAATCCTGACCACCCTCATTCCTTTCTTTATCCCCCATCCAGACAAACAAGAGGCATCATTAGTGTTTAAGAACACATTCCAGAAGATTCTAGCACATTCAAGGGAAGGGCCACAGCTCTGCTTTGTATGCAGAGGGCCCCTGTTTCAATCCCTGGCATCTCCAGTTGGGGCTTGGAGAGAACCTTGTTTGAAACCCTGGAGAGCTATTCCCAGCCAGTATGGACAGTACTGATGCAGTACGCAGCTTCCTATGTTCCATATCAAAAACACAGGATGTGAAGCAGGGAAAGTGGCATGTGTGGTCTGGGGGCAGTTCTGAGGGCCAGTTAGAGAAGCATGCATGACTGTATTCAGGCTCTGAGACTGAAGTCCCCTACTTTGGTTCTAAAACCCTATGGAGCAGGGTTTGCCCCAACTGTTGCCACAACAATGGAACTTTCAACAGCCCCTGTTCTGGCTTTTCATTATAGTTCCCCCCCTGCCCCCCAAAAGCTGCATAATTTCATATTGGCTGTCAACCTCTTATCACAGCATAGCCCATATCCTACCTGATGCACAACACTTCTTCACACTCCTTAAAAATAGATAGCCCCAAGAAGAAATATTCAACAGAAATCTTTGCTTCTGATCTTTAAAAGCATCTAACCAGCAGTGTCAACACAGTCGCTCCGTGCCAAAGCCTGTGCTTTCCATCTTTCCCACTTAAGTCAGCAGAAGTGTTGGGATGAAATACTCTCTATCAATCCCAGCAGCCTCTGTTTTCTCCACATCAACAGACTGATTTATCTGCATCCATCCATCCAAATATTTATGCAATTCAGTGTGAATTTCTCTACACCCATGTACTCTAGACATGATTGATTTTAATTCAATAATCGAATAAGGGAACATGTCGGTGCACAAATCAAAGATAAGAATTTACAACTGCATGATTCTCCCTCCTCACATTATAGAGGACAGTCACTTTCTACTGGGTGATGGGTGGAGAGAGAAGATATATGCTAACAAGAATCTGAGAAAGAGAGTGTGTTAGATAAACTGGTCTTGGAAGATTGACAACATATCCATCTTATATCTGCAGGAAGTACAGCAGGAGGAGTTGATTGGTTCTAATTTGAATATCATGAGCTTGTGGGTATTAATGCAGTGTGTGACATTTCTTACATCAGCTATCCCAGAACTTGGCAACCAATTGTCTACAGATGTGTGGATTTATTATAGGCATTTTTGACATTCACTGCTGTATGTAACACCAGCTTACTGTACATGGCATTTGGTCTTCAGAGCTCAATGAATCACAGATGGTAGCAGACCTACAGAATGAGCTGGAACTACACAAAGCCCAGTTAGCAAAGGAAGCACAAAAAACCTTTTGCAGACATGCACTTGGGGATTTAGAGAAAGACAGACATTTAATGGTACAGCAGATTGTCTCTGATCAGATATTACTAGAAGCAGCTTCTGCCGCCAGATATATGATATTACTCATGGGGAGGGTAACGCTGTTTTGAACTGGAATCAAGGCTTCCCACAATGCACAGCTGTCAGTAGAGCCCCAATGTGTGTGAGTTCCTGCTTGTGTGTAGGGTTTCCATGAGACCAGACCCCCAGCAGGTCAAGTTTTGTAGCCTTGTCCAACATGCAGTTATTGGAGAACGCAGGTGTAGCATTGACTCTGGGGCTATAAGCACAGTCTTGCTTCTCATTTAACTCAGCATTACCCTACATGCAAGGAATGTGTGCAAAGGGTTGCTATATACTTAGTATGATTGTTAGTGCAAGACAGTGTCAAGGTGGTTCATTAATTGCGAAAACTTATTCTGATTTTCTTCCAAAGGTCCAGAGTAGCAGTGTACACGAGAAGGATGTTAGAGGGGTTTTTTTCACTGGTGGCAGATGACAGAGACTGTGACACCACGAGACTGGTGTGAAACCAAACCAAATAAAGGTTTTATTTCCAAACAGCAAAGCTTGTGGGTGTTTTTCCTGCAGGCAGAGTTCAAACTGCAGCTTTTCTCCTTTTGTAGTCATGGCCAGCTGCACCCAATCAGCCCAGAGCTTACAGAAACTGTTCTTAAAGGTACAAACATGTTTCTGTTGACAGTGTCTTGACAGTGTCAAGGTGGTTCATTAATTGTGAAAACTTATTCTCATTTTCTTCCAAAGGTCCAGAGTAGCAGTGTACATGAGAAGGAAGTGGGGGGGTACCAGTGCAATTTTTCTGGAAAAGGGGGTTCTGGAACTCACCATGAACACCTCCCTTGCTTCCTTATAATGACAATGGTGCCCACCTAAAATGTGCCAGAACTGAGTTCTGATGAGTTCCAAATAAAAGAAAGCCCTGGGGGCAGGGTACCCCATTATTAAAATAATAATCAGCATCTTTTTTATTGAAAAAGAAAACTGCTCAATGAGACTTGCAACAGTATAAATGACATATCATCAGCATATTGTTAAAAAGGGAAATAATCCAAAAGGAAATAAGAATCTAATAAACTAGAACAGCTACTTGCATTTTTAAACACACACACACACACACACACACACACACACTTTATAAAAATAAATTACAATTAAAATTAGATAAACTATTGATGTAGTAAACTATTTGCTACCTCATCCAACAAGAATACTTAAAAAAAGGTTGGGATGCTAAATATATATACAATCCCCAAACCCAAAGGTAACAATATTTTTATAGTAGTCAGAAACCCTCTTTCTCAAATCCTGAAAAATGTAGTCAGCTACATTTCTAACAAGTTCCCGTTCTACAGACTCCCACTCCAGCTGTCAGTAAAACTGCATTTCCCTTCTTTTTATTTAAGTAAAGTAACTATTGTTTCACAAGGAGACGGGAATGTCCCTGGCTGGTTTTTACATACCTTCCACTCCTAGCAGAGGCACAGTTGATGGGCAGGAGGGAGAAGAACTTCATTGCAACAAAGAGGCTATGAAATTCTTTGCTTGGGGAAATCCAGTGCCTTGGTTGCATTTAGGTGCCAAGTAAAGACTATTTCATTTTATTTGGCTTGATCAGCTCTCAAAGGAATCTTTCTTTTTTTAAAAAAAGGGGGGAATCCCTTGCTTTTTTTAAAAGTATGTTATATCTGCCGTTTTATCTTTTAGTATTTAGAAACTGTAATATTGCTGCTTCTGATTAAAAATGTTATTGGATACCCTCATCAGGGATGATTCATAAATTATTGTATGGATGACTGCAAAGCCGGATGCCTCAGTACAGTGATACCTCGGGTTACATACGCTTCAGGTTACATACGCTTCAGGTTACAGACTCTGCTAACCCAGAAATAGTACCCTGGGTTCAGAACTTTGCTTCAGGATGAGAACAGAAATCGTGCTCTGGTGGCATAGCGGCAGCAGGAGGCCCCATTAGCTAAAGTGGTGCTTCAGGTTAAGAACAGTTTCAGGTTAAGAACGGACCTACGGAACGAATTAAGTACCTAACCCAAGGTACCACTGTATTCATATTCACACACCATCCATCATATGAAGAGGCTACGCTTATTAGCTCTACCTCTCCTGCTGCATCCTCACTGGTCATATGGAGACGCTGTGCATGTAGAGAAAACCCCTTGCCAACATGTGGGCAGTGGGGTCCTGAAGACACACCAGTAGCAGCTGGTGCCAGCAAGTAAGGCCTCACTCTGACCCTCATGTGATGGGGAACATGTGACTATAAATATTTGTAAGGGGCTTTATTGATCACTTCATTGAGAGCCACGGAGCTTATGCTAGTCACATAAGATTATCTATGGGAGCTTGGGGCTATTCTGTCCAGCTTTCACATACCATAGGTAGGATTTACACTGAGCTTTTTCTTGAAAGGACTATGGTGCAAATGGCTTATTTCTCACTCTTGCTGTAAATATATTCACCACAGTTTTGTAATGACCAGTAAAAACTCTCACTCATATGAATATGAATTCCCCAAACATAGCTTATATCAACACTATACTGAAGTGAAGGCAAACTTTGGCTGCAATCCTTCACTCAGTTACCTGGGAGACAACCTGCAATGGGACAAAAACAAAACAAATGAAAAACCTGTGGCTGTCTATAAAATCCTTGCAACACCTGCAATATTCTACAACAGAACACAGCATAGACTTTTCTTTCCTGTAGAATTTTGAATTTCTTGTTTCATGCTCCAGCTAAAATAAAAAGCAGCTGCAGATGTGCAGCGCTCCAATCATTTGTGATAGCTTGTTAAAGTGAGAAATGCAAAAGGTTAATTTTCTAATTACATACTCCCTAAGTTAAATTATGCATGTTATCGCACCCATTGACACTCTATAATAGAACTTTTTATAGCAAAGTGATTTACTCCAGAGTTATGTTAACTAATAGTGTGGTGTATTTTTAGAGTATTTGTAGATACTGAGTTTAGGGGACCAGCCCATTTCTAAGGAGTCTAAACTTTTTACATTGCAGTTCTATTTAAGAGCTGGGTAATATGCTCACCCCCAATTTTGCAGTCCAAAATTTTGTAGTCCAAAACTGTGAAATGTGGGTAAGGGAATATGCCTATAGTATGTGTGAAATTCTGAATGTTGGGTAATTCAGGACAGCCAAGAGAAAGCTCTTTTTCACAAGCACATAGTTAAATTATGAAGTTCACTTCCACGGGATATAATGGCCACCAACCTGGGTGGCTTTAAAGGGACCTTAGACAAAAGATGGAGGATTAATCATTTTGCCTTCCAAATCAGAGGCAGTATGCATCTGAATACTATTTGCTCATATCTGTCTGTTACAGTTTCAGAGAAAATTGGCTAATGTGGAAGCAATGAAGATGATGTATAAAGATTCATTGAATATTCAAGTTTGAAAACCACTCTGCAACTTAAAAAAGAAAGTATTATTTTTAAGAAAAGCACTGAGATATTCCCTTATCAAAAAGCATTTTTAAAAACCATTTATGTGCACATGGAATAAATAGTATTGTTGCTTTCTTCTGATTCTCTAAAACACATAATTGTTTACATACTGTCCCAAATCTGATTACCTGATGTGTTTTGACCATTACATTGAACAGGGTCTGATGCATCTAAGATCTCCTCATGTGAGATATATCAGTTTCCTTACTGTCATCAAACCCATATGGTGTCTACTCTTAAGTAGTTTTCCTCTTTTGAGGGAGCACTTTGGACTGACTTTTCTCAGTGCAGGCCTCTGAACAGGCCTACATACACTATAATATTATCAGGGTCCTTGACTATTGCACAGTTCACCATCATGCATACAACTTGTCCATTACGTGCATACAACTCATACATTGTTCATGTGCAGTCTCTATTCCAAACATTGGTGGATCGGGCAAGTGTGTGAAACTTTGGTATGTGGGTCAGGAAACGCAATCCCCAGTTCTAGCTCAATCTACTCACCCCAATCCATGTGTTCACTGAATGTGTGAAAAGGAATAAAAGAGGTTTCTCTATCATAATCAAGACCTACATTGTCTTTCAAATAGTACTGTCAAATAGCAGTCTGGGTAAAGCAGCAAATCAGATATAAATGATTAGCAATGATCTAGTGCACTAACCTTATGTCAGCATAGAAACAGATGCTTTGCACTCTGTAAATTTATCATTTATTAAAGATAACAAGATGAATGGGCTTATCATTTACTCCATAGTAGATCCAGGCTTGCGAACCACCAGTGAGAAAATTTATGGAAAGCTTCTGGGATAGAAAGGCCAAGTGGCAGCAAAGCAGATGGGGCAGGAAGTGGAAGGGGTGAATGAAAGAATCAGCAGGTTCACCAGAGAGGAATAAATATCTTGTCACAATCTTTTTGCTGAAAAATGCTCCTCCCACCCCCCAATGATTTCTGCAGAGTTTGCTTCCATCTTGATACATGGAGGACAGGAATCTAGCTTAGGGAGGTTAGGTATTAGGAAATGGCTGGGATATTTTCTTTCCCTTTTTTATTTGCCCTTTCCCCATTTCATATTAAAGCAGTGTTCTTCCCATCCCAGTTTGACTCATGCCTATAATGAGTAGGGGTTTTATCATACAAGGTCCATTGCACCAGCTTAAGTTCAGCAGCAACTGGTGTGCTGGTTCAAAAGACAGCTAGATTCCAAATGGTTGAAATGATAACTTTTAATAAACACGGATTATTTTTATCATAAATATAAGTTGCCACCAAGTTTATGCAGGCAATTAAGAAAATATATTTCTGTAATAGGTGATCTCTGGTTTTAATTTTTTTACATGGTTTTTATTGTATATTTGCATGGTTTCTGTAAACCATTTTGAAAAACCATTTTAATGTATTATTTAAATTTATTACCCAACCGTCATCCTAAGGTCCCTGGATGGGTTACAACAATTAAAAAACCATATTAAATAATACAACTTTAATAAAACTTACAATCATAGAAATAAGATGGGCCCTAGAAATATACATCTCAAGTATCAAGTGAACAACAGTGTACAAACATTTTTCTGAATAAATAAAACAAAACAAAACATAATATATGAACTAAATTTTAATTGGTGATAAAGAGACCCCTAACCATTAGGTCCAGTCGTGGATGACTTTGGACTTGCAGTGCTCATCTCGCTTTACTGGCCGAGGGAGCCGGTGTACTTTCACTTCATGCTTTCGGACTGCTAGGTTGGCAGGAGCAGGGACCGATAGTCAGATGTTTATTGTAGTATACTCTCTTATAATGCAATCCTGTATGTGTCTACTCAGAAGTAAGCCTCCGAGTTCAGGTAGCAGGATCTAGTATTACAGCGTTAGCATACTTGAAAAGCTGGTGTTTCTTTTGGAATGTTAGAGCAGTGGGGTGAATATTCTATTCCTGCTTTGCATGAGTCACTCACTTGATTTGCTTAACAAAGTTATAATTTGACTTTGAACATTTCATTTATGGTGGAACTATGTGAAATGAAATAAAAATGACTTGTGTCAAGCTGAACTTTTTTCAGTGTTGCAAATTGGGAGCTGAATGATGCTCGCTGAAAGAAATAGGCACGTTAATCTCATGGATCTGCTCAAATAGAGCACCTCATCGTCTTTTTGTGAGTGTGACTGCTAGATGAACGGATATGTGTTATATGGCTATGTGCTGACACAACAAATCGAAAACCATTTCAAAACTGTTTTACTGAGGGCCCCTTTCAGATTGCTGTTTTGTATTATTTTTTACAAGTGTATCCCGCAACATGCCACGATTGGTGGATTTCCATTGGACCATCACATCATTCCACTCATCAGTCCTTCTGCAACATTTCCCCAGTATCATCCCAATACTGCCATCTGAAGGGGCACTCTTACACTTTGTGAAACAAATCAGGACCAAGCAAACAACTGAAACAGGATTTCAGACGTACTGTAAGTTTTGGGAGATACATGTATTGGAAAGAATGCAGGTAATTACTGAATGGTCAGCTTGATACCTAAAACAGATAACAAACAACAACAACAACAACAAATTATTATTAAATTCAATAATAAATGGTGATTTGTTGTAATAAATGATAATTAAATTGTCAGTCTGTGAGTGCTTAGAAAAGGATGCTGTGATAACTAAGAACCAGCATGAGTTTCTTAAAAGCAAGTTATGCTGGACAAATCTCATTTCTTTCTCTTTTTGAAAGAATTACAAAATTGGTGGTTCGGGGGAATGCATTGGATGTAGTGTATCTTAATTCCATTAAGGCTTTTGACAAAGTCCCCCCTGATATTCCTGTGGATAAGCTGGTAAAATTTGGGCTGGACGAGGTTACTGTTAGGTGATGTAGTAGTCCTGCGCTGCCAGCCATGGCAGAGCTCAGTGGAGGAAGAAGCCAGCCAATCAGTCGAGTCTCAGTCGGGTACTTGCCTGGAGACAGAGTCAATACACAAGGTTCAGGAGTATCTCAGTTCACATAGTCAGGTGATACAAGGGTCAAGAAAGCTGAGGGTCCAAGGTCACAAGAAGCAGCAAGGTCTGGTCAGGAACAACAAATGCTGTTTCCAGGAACTGACTGAGGCTGGAGACCCTGCTTAAGAAAGCTGGTTCTCATCAGGAACAAGAAGGCTGATCAGCAGCAGGTAGAGTCACTTTGCCTTCTGCTCTTTCAGGCTGCTGCTCAGCAGGTGAAGCTGACTCCTGGCCCATGACAGATGACTGTGTAGCTGGTTGACTGACCGAACCAAACGAATGCTCACTAATGGTTCCTCATCAATTCAGTTCACATTTAAAGGCCAATCTACCCAATTTGCAGTTTTTGAAACAATATGAGAACTGAAAGGCAACCAAGTCAATAACCAAGTCAATTCTGCTCCCCTTTGAAACTGTCTGTGAAGATTCCTTGCCCTCACTCAAGGGGAATTCACTTGTGCATTGCTGTACAATGCTCAAAAAGATTGCCACAAAAATATTTGATTCATGGTTAGCTTTCACCATGATTAAGAATATCAGGCTCATTTAATTTTGACGGAAAGAAAAAAGAAAGAAAAACATTTGGTGGAAACATAAGTTGGCATTGCACATATGCTTTATGAATTATCATCTTGTGTCTTGTGTTTACTTGAAACAATCTATTTTACAGTAACAGAATAATTTATTTTTTTCACTTTTGCTGTTGTGGCATATGAAAATCAAACTGTCTCCTCTCTCTCTGTCCTATGCTGCAACGCCAGCAGAATAGTCAACGAGTAAGAAAACATGTGCAGATTTTAAACTGGTAATGAATGATGGATGAGCTAAAAGGACACAAGGACAAAAGTGATTTCTTTAAGCTACAGTAGTCTAGCAACTGAAGAAGGAAGCAGGGAGGGACTGCAGCTGAGGTGGTTTTGTGTGTAATAAATTGAGCCTATATGATGTGGGAGCAGCAAATACATTTCTAAAGTAGAAATTCCAGGAGATTGCTATATCATTGGTTGATGAAGTCCAGATATTCTAATATTTATTGTAAAGTGTCATCTGCATCTTGCGGAGGCTGCAGTTGGCATCATTTCCTGGTAATAGGAGGGAGTCAGGCTGTGCCCTGACCAAAGGCCTGGTGGAGCAGCTCTGTCTTGTCTTGCAGGCCCTGCGGAAAGATGTCAAGTCCCACAGGGCCCTAGTCTCTTGTGACAGAGTGTTCCACCAGATTGGAGCCACAGCTGAAAAAGCCCTGGCTCTAGTTGAGGCCAGCCTAACCTCTCTGTGGCCTGGGCCCTTCAAGATGTTTTTATTTGAAGAGTGTAAGTTCCTCTGTGGGACATACCAGGAGAGGTGGTCCCGTAGGTACGAGGGTCCTAGGCCGTATAGGGCTTTAAAGGTTAAAACCAGCACCTTAAACATGATCCTGTACTACACCGGGAGCCAGTGCAGCTGGTATAGCACCAGGTGAATGTGATCTCGCAGCGAGGACCCCATAAGGAGTCTCACCGCGGCATTCTGAACCCGCTGGAGTTTCTGGGTCAGTCTCAAGGGCAGCCCCACGAAGAGCGAGTTACAATAATCCAGTCTGTAGGTGACCGTCACATGGATCACAGTGGCTAGGTCAGGGTGAGAGAGATAAGGAGCCAACTGCTTAGCTTGGCGGAGATGAAAAAATGCTGCCTTTGTTATAGCTGCAATCTGCACCTCCATGGAAAGGGAGGTGTCAAAGATTACACCCAAACTCTTAACGGACGGTGCTGGCACTAATTGCACCCCCGCAAGAGATGGGAGTTGCCCCCCCCCCAATCCCATATCATCACGTCCCAGCCAAAGGACCTCTGTCTTTGAAGGATTTAACTTCAACCGGCTCCCACGCAACCATCCAGCCACAGCTTCCAAACATCTGATCAGTGTGTCTGGGGCCGAGTTAGGATGGCCATCCATCAACACATAGAGTTGGGTGTCATCAGCATACTGATGGCAACCCAGCCCAAAACTCTGGAGAAGCTGGGTGAGGGGGCGCATAAAGATGTTGAAAAGCATCGGGGAGAGTATTGCACCCTGAGGCACTCCACACACCAAGGAGCGATGACAATTGCCCCCCCAAGCGCCACCCTCTGTCCCCGACCAGAGAGAAACAAGCACAGCCGTTGAAGGACTGTGCCCTGGATCCCCACGTTGGCAACACAAGTATATCCACTTACCTTGGAGAAAATCCCACAGGAATCTCCTGTGTGAGTGTCTGAGGGCCCTGCTCCTTTCTGCCACTCACCATCTGGCCTGGGCGGGGCCTGAAGCCTCACAGGGACTGCTGTGCTCCGCTGCCCAGGAGGACTCTCCTGTGTGAGTGTCTGAGGGCCCTGCTCCTTCCTGCCACTCACCATCTGGCCTGGGCGGGGCCTGAAGCCTCACAGGGACTGCTGTGCTCCGCTGCCCAGGAGGACTCTCCTGTGTGAGTGTCTGGGGGCCCTGCTCCTTCCTGCCACTCACCATCCGGCCTGGGGTGGGGCCTGAAGCCTCACAGGGACTCCTGCGCTCCGCTGCCCAGAAGGAATCTCCTGTGTGAGTGTCTGAGGGCCCTGCTGTTGCCGCTTACCACCTACCTGGCCCAGGGCGGGGCCTGAAGCCTCACAGGGACTGCTGTGCTCTGCTGCCCAGGAGGACTCTCCTGTGTGACTGTCTGGGGGTCCTGCTCCTTCCTGCCACTTACCACCTGGCCCAGGGCAGGGCCTGACGGGCCTAACTAGGACAGTTGCTGTTACTGCTGGAGGGGGTGCAGAGTGCTTTTAAAATGTTTTTAAAATTTTATTTTGATTTTTTTGTATGGGGGTGGGTGGGGGTGGGATGGATGTTTATTGGGCCTGGGAATTTGTTTGATTTTATGTTTTTGTAATTTTTATTGTTTTTTGTTTGTATTGTTTTATTTATTTATTTTTAAGGTGTTATTTTGTTCTTAAGGGGAGAGGTCAGGGCTGCTGGGGAGTAGGTCCCAGCCAACAAAATGGCTGGGACATGTTCCACAGGGGGGAATGTACTGGGACAACCGATCTCAGTGATCACGGGTAGGAGGAGGAGTTACGCTAAGACCAGAACATGTCATTACAGAGGAGGCAGGTTTAGTCGTTGTCTGAGGACTATCCCTGCCTCCGGGTCTGGTCCTGACCGGATGGATACTAGAATCAGCAAGGGATACCCACATGACCTGAAAGTGTTGCTGTGCAATGCCAGGTCAATGATTCATAAGACCACTGCCATCCATGACTTGATCATGGATGGAGGACTTGACCTGGCATGTGTAACAGAGACTTGGTTGGATGAAGCAGATGGGCCTGTCCTTGCCGCTGCTTGCCCACCAGGTTTCTCTTACACACAGCAACCCAGGTCATGTGAGCGGGGAGGGGGGGTTGCAGTGATTTTTAGGAAGTCATTAGTTTGCACCAGACGTCCTATTGGGAAGACCCAATTCTCTGAGTGCATGTTCTGGAAGTTGGGCAATAGGGGCAGTACAGGATTCCTTTTGGTGTACCGACCTCCCCGCTGCACCAAGGATTCCCTGCCCGAGCTGCTTCAGGTCGTGGCAGATGTTCTCCTGGAGACACCTAACTTGGTTGTCCTAGGGGATTTTAACATCCATGCCGAGACGACCTTACAAGGGGCTGCTCGGGACTTCGTGGAAATCATGGCTTCCATGGGGCTGTCCCTGAATAAGTTGGCCCAACCCATAGCTGTGGACATGCCTTGGACCTGGTGTCTACCTCTATGGATGTTGGTGATCTGACACTAAGTAAAAGCGAAACGAAAGAAGTGCCATGGTCAGATCACTTCCTGGTGCAAATGGACTTCTCTGCCACCCATCCCCTCTGCAGGGAGGTGGGACCGATTCGGATGGTCCGCCCCCGCCACTTAATGGATCCAAATGGTTTCCAGAGAGTGGTAGGGGATGCTTTATCCCATATTGATGGCCTTTCAGCCGATTCCCTGGTGGCCCGCTGGAATGTGGAGTTAACCAGGGCTATTGACTGTTTGGCTCCAAAGCGCCCTCTCCGATTGCATGGAGCCCGGAGAGCCCCGTGGTTTTCCACGGATCTGAGGGCAATGAAACAATCGTTGAGACGGCTAGAGCGCCGGTGGCAGATAACTCATTCCGAATCTGACCGGACACAGGTTAGAGCTCAACGTCGAGCCTACCAAGTGGCGATAGCGACGGCGAAGAAGACTTTCTTCACCGCCTCTATTGCATCTGCAGAAAACAGCAGCAGGAGACTTTTTCAGGTGGTTCACAATTTAGCGGAACCACCTGCGACATCGGGGCCCACTACGGGCCACATGTTCTCCTGCAATGATTTTGCAAATTTTTTTGCAGATAAAATCGCTCAGATTCGGGAAGAAGTAGACTCCACCGTGGGAGCAGGGCCGGGGCAGGAGAGTGCTAGAGTCCTGTCTAGTCAAGTTGTGTGGGATCAATTCCAATCTGTTAGCTCCGAGGATGTGGACAAGCTGCTTGGACGAGTGAAGCCAACCACCTGTCTCCTGGATCCTTGCCCATCCTGGCTTATAAAAGCTAGCCGGGAAGGACTGGGCGATGGGCTTTGTGGGGTGGTGAATGCTTCTCTCTGTGAGGGAGCCTTCCCAGACCCGCTGAAAGAGGCGGTTATTAAACCGCTTCTTAAAAAAACCATCTTTAGATGCGGCCACGATGGCCAATTATCGCCCAGTCTCAAACCTTGCATTCTTGGGCAAGGTGATTGAGCGAGTGGTTGCTGAACAACTCCAGGCACGCCTGGAAGAAGCGGACCATTTGGATCCCTTCCCGTCGGGATTCAGGCCTCATCATGGGACTGAAACTGCCTTGGTCGCACTGGTTGATGATCTCCGGCGGACTTGGGACAAAGGTGAGAGCTGTTTCCTAGTTCTGCTGGATCTCTCAGCGGCGTTTCATACCATCGACCATAACATCCTTCTTGACTGTCTTGAGGGGCTGGGAGCTGGGGGCACTGTCATACAGTGGTTCCGCTCCTTCCTCCTGGGCCGTGTTCAGAAAGTGGTGGTGGGGGATGAGTGTTCAGACCCCTGGGCTCTCACTTGTGGGGTGCCTCAGCGTTCTGTCCTCTCTCCCATGCTTTTCAACATCTAAATGCAGCCGCTGAGAGAGATCATCAGGGGGTTTGGGATGGGTGTTCATCAGTATGCGGATGATACCCAGCTCTACCGCTCTTTCAAATCGGAACCAGTGAAGGTGGTGACGGTCCTGTGTGAGTGTCTGGAAGCGGTTGGAGGATGGATGGCGGCTAACAGATTGAGGTTGAATCCTGACAAGACAGAAGTACTGTTTTGGGGGGACAGGAGGCGGGCAGGTGTGGAGGATTCCCTGGTCCTGAATGGGGTAACTGTACCCCTGAAGGACCAGGTGCTCAGCCTGGGAGTCATTTTGGACTCACAGCTGTCCCTGGAGGCACAGGTCAAATCTGTATCCAGGGCAGCTGTTTACCAGCTCCATCTGGTACGTAGGCTGAGACCCTATCTGCCTGCAGACTGTCTCGCCAGAGTGGTACATGCTCTGGTTATCTCCCGCTTGGACTACTGCAATGCGCTCTACGTGGGGCTACCTTTGAAGGTGACCTGGAAACTACAACTAATCCAGAATGCGGCAGCTAGACAGGTGACTGGGAGCGGCCGCTGAGACCATATAACACCGGTCTTGAAAGACCTACATTGGCTCCATGTACGTTTCCGAGCACAATTCAAAGTGTTGGTGCTGACCTTTAAAGCCCTAAACGGCCTCGGTCCAGTATATCTGAAGGAGCGTCTCCTCCCCCATCGTTCTGCCCGGACACTGAGGTCCAGCTCCGAGGGCCTTCTGGCGGTTGCCTCACTGCGAGAGGCCAAGTTACAGGGAACCAGGCAGAGGGCCTTCTCGGTAGTGGCGCCCGCCCTGTGGAATGCCCTCCCATCAGATGTCAAAGCGATAAACATCCACCTGGCATTCAGAAGACATCTTAAGGCAGCCCTGTTCAGGGAAGTTTTTAATATGTGACATTTTAGTGTATCTTTCATCTTTGTTGGAAGCCGCCCAGAGTGGCTGGGGAAACCCAGCCAGTTGGGCGGGGTACAAATATTATTATTATTATTATTATTATTATTATTATTATTATTATTATTATTATTAATCTCATTGGTAATTACTTTGGGGGGGCAGGGAGGGGGACAAAGGATTTAATGGTAAGTGTCCCAAAGTATGCATTTACAGATACTTGACTTCCATGTTAGGAAACCTCTATCCATCCTTTTATTTATTTTTTAAAGCTTTTTTCACAGGCTTACTTCTGTTCAGAATTAAATTACATGTTGAATCTGAGCCAGGATACAGGAACATTTTATAGGATATTAATTGTACAATTGTAGAAATGGGTTGATTGCCTTTAGTTTAGTGAGTCTCTACTTTTTGTTATATTGTTATTATCTTACCATCCACTACTTTGGTAGCTTTGTGTGTGGAACAGTTTATAAAACTGCAAATAAAGGCATAAAAAAAGGAATAAGACAAAGCCTCTCTCCCCATCTCTAGTATTCCACTTCAGATTGCAAACTTGGCAGCTGATTCATATTTTAAAAGGCAGAAGAAGAAAAATCCCAGAATGACCCATAATATGTACTTCTGCCTTTTAATGTTCAGTCTGTGTATTGAGACATTTTGCCAAAAGACAAATTGCTGGCAGCAGAACGTGGGCATCTAGTTTATATAAACAGCACTTCAGAATTATTCAGTTGCATGATGATAATCTTCTGTCTTTATAATCTTCTCCCTTTTTAATACCATCAAAGAAATGATTTTTCTTCTTAAGATGCAGTAATCTTTGGTTGTGTAAATAGATTTTTCAGATTCTTGCACAGTTACCTATAAGGTCCTTTGGCATAATGCTTATGAGAATCTATTCAGTGTGATTTAAGAAGTCAGATAATCTTATTTATTTCTCTTTTCTTTCCTGTTCCTTTTGTGTGTTTCCTTCATTCCTCTTTTCTCTCCTTTCCTTTTCTGAGGTCTTTTCCTCCATTCATCCTTGGAAATTTTGCTTGCATATTTTTATGGCTGGTTGGAATGTTGTGCCAGTTCATAAAAAAGTGTGTGGGAGATAACTTTTGCCCATTATTTGATAGAAGAAGAAGAAGAAGAAAGAAAGTTCATGTACACCAGGTGTGAGGAACCTTTGCTTGCCCACAGATGTTGTAGAACTACAACTCCCATCATCCGTGACCAGGGACTATTCATGGTGGGAGCTGTAGTTCAGCAGCACCCATAAAGCCAAAGGTTTCTCAGTCCTAGTTTATACTGTATTTCAAACACAGGTTTCAGAGCCACCCGTGGTCCCAGCTCACAAGAGACCAAAGTCCAGTCCAAGTTATATACAAAAGGTTTTATTGAAGAACATTGTTGGCATTACATCCAAGCTCCGTGGCTCCGGATCTGTTACTCTTAGATCGTAGAAGTCCCCTCTGAATCCGTCCCGCCTCTGCACCAGTTTAAGAGGCTTGTACTGCTCCACCTTTTCCTCTCCTTCCTTTTCCGCAGGGTCTTCCTGCCCCCCTGTGTTCCCTCCCTCCGGGACTCCCCAGAGGCTGAGTCCTCTGACGCCTGCTCCCCCCTCCTTCGCGCTTTGGGACCAGGCTCCTCCCCAGGACTCTCCTCACTTCCGCGCGCCTCCACATTTGAACTTGGCGCGTGTACGTTGCCTCTGACCTTCCTTTCGACAGTTACGCTGCTCTCGGTGCTACTCTCCACCCCTTCCGGCAGGACGTCTTGCTCCGAACTCTTTCCCCCCTTTGTTTCCTGTTCTGCTCTTTCTGACACACTGGTAACTCCACCCCTTTCACTCCGTTCCGACAGAGGAGCCGGTCCCGATCTCCAACTCCCACTGGGGGTTCCCCCTCCGCTCTCCTGCTTCTGACTGCTTCCCCCTCTATCGCCCCTCGGCCTGGCCAGGGGGGCTCCCTTTTGGGAATCCTCCGAATCGCTTGACGGACTCTGAGACAACCTCGGGTCGTTGTCGTCCTCCTCCTCATCACCCTGGGACCCTTCCCCCTCGCTCTCTGTCTCTGAAACCCTGACATCCATCCCCCCCTCGAAGCCCCCCCTTCCCCCCTCCCGCCCATCGGGTGCAGGTTGTGGGAGCTGCAGCTCTTCGGAGGTAGATGCAGGATACAGTTTTTGTACTTCCATGTCCTCTGCTTGCAGTTCGGTGTATGAGTGTTCGAATTCGGGTTCTTCACCCAAAGTGTTCTCTTCTCCCTCTTCCATTGGCACTTCGTCTGGTGCTGCCGGCCAAGGTCCCGTCAGCCATTTCCTGCGCCAGTCTTCCTCTGGTTGCTCGTCCCACCAATAAGAGGGTTCTGTGTCCACCCCTGAGCACGATCCCCTGGGCGGGCTTGATTCTGGCGTTCTCTCCTCGGCGGAAGAAAAACCCCGGAAAGTACTGTCTGAAAGTGTGGGCGTAAAGAGCCAGTCATCAAAGTACTCGGCTGGCATGGGTCTATGCGGGAAAAGGGCATGGAACTCGTCTTTTAGAAGAGGTTCGTCTAAAGCGTAGTCCGGCACCCAACTGTTGGCACTGGCTGGAGTACCCTCTCTGGCTAGAAAGTATTCTACCCCCTCTTCCCCCCATCTCGAGTCCAGGATTTCTGTGACCTCGTTGAGAGGTTCGGCCCTAGGCGCTCTCTCCCTCTCCGGTGACTTAATGTGTGGGTCCGGTACTGTTTCAGACTCCTGAAACCTGTGCGGTGCCTTGTAGGGAGTGAGCACCGACCTATGGAAGACCGGGTGCACTCTGGAACCTTCGGGGAGGGCCAGTCGAAAGGCTACAGGGTTGATTCTAGCCTCCACCTGGTACGGCCCTAACTGCCTGTGCCCTAGTTTCTTCTTGGCCAACGACTTGGCTGGCATCGCTTGGGCCGCTAACCACACCCAGTCCCCCACCTGGATGTCCTCCCCCACTCTCCTGTTTTTGTCTGCCTGCACCTTATATGCTTGCTTGGCTAGTTCCAAATGTCTCCGCAGCTCTTCGTGCACCTCCTGCAGCTCCGCTGCAAACTGGTCGGCTTCTTGCGGCACCCCCTCTCCCGGTGCCACGAACCCCGGAAAGGTTCTGGGATGACGACCGTTGTTAGCGAAGAACGGCGTCACCCCCGTGGACGCGTGCTTCGTGTTGTTATAGGCAAACTCTGCCATCGGTAGGTAGTCCACCCAAGCTGCGGGTCGCTGATTGGCGTAACATCTCAGGTACTGCTGCATGATCGCGTTGACCCTCTCAGCTTGGCCGTTGGTTTGTGGATGTCTCGCCGACGTTAGGTTGATCTTGATGTGCAGGATACCTAGAAGCTTCTGCCAAAAATTGGAAACAAACTGGCGCCCCCTGTCGGACAGGATGGACTGCGGCAGCCCATGCACCCTGAACACGTGATCGATGAAGAGTTTGGCAGTCTGTTCCGCCGTCGCCACCTTTGCGCATGGAATGAAGTGCGCCATCTTGGTGAACAGGTCCACTACCACCAGTACCGCCGTCTTCCCTCTGGAGCTGGGCAGGTCAGTAACGAAGTCCAAGGCTACCCTCTCCCATGGTTGCTGTGGTGTTTCCAGCGGTTCCAGCAGCCCCGCTGGCTTCTGGTGTACTGGCTTGGACCTTTGACAAGTGTCACACCTGGCGACGTAATCCGCTACCTCTCCACGCATCCGTGGCCACCAAAAGTCTCTTGCCACCAGTTCTATTGTCTTCTCCTTGCCGAAATGGCCCGCACTGGGGGCGTCGTGCAACTGCTGCGGAACCTTTGCGCGAAGCTCGTCGCTTGGTACGTAGAGGGCACCTTTGCGAGTTAACAGCCCGTCGCGTAGTTGGAACTCTTCGTCTCTCTGCAAACCTCTGCGCAACTCCTCCATCTTGGATTGCGCGAACTGATCTACTTGCAACGCGCGTCGCACCGCGTCCAGGTCTACTGTGATGGCAGCGCACGCCCACGCCTGCGGCGCGAAAATGTGCTTGGCCGCTACTGGCGCCGCTTCATCGAGATATTGCGGTTTCCTGGAGAGCGCATCGGCTATAACGTTGGAATCTCCCGGGATGTACTCTATTCGGAAGTCGAAATCCGCGAAGAATTCCGCCCAGCGCATGTGTCTCTGGCTCTGGAGCTTCGCCGTGCGCCAATACTCTAGGTTCTTGTGGTCCGTGCGGACCTGTACTGTGTGCTTGGCTCCTATGAGGAAGTGTCGCCACGCTTTGAAAGCTGCGTGAATGGCTAACAGCTCCCTGTCCCATATGGTGTAGTTTTGCTCCGCCTTGCTGAGCTTTCGGGAGTAAAAGGCACCGGGTCTCCAGTTCCCTTGCGAATCTTCTTGTAGGAGTACGGCTCCAACCGCTCTGTCTGACGCGTCGGTTTCTACTCGCATGGGCCTGCCTGGATTCACATGCAGCAGCTGCTCCTCGGAGGCGAAAAGGCTTTTAAGCTTCCGAAAAGAGCGCTCCGCCTGTTCCGTCCAAGCGAACTTCTTCTTCTTGGAACTCAGAGTGTCCGTGATGGCTGCCGTCTCCTTTGCAAAACTTCTGATGAATTTGCGGTAGAAATTGGCGAAACCGACGAATCTCTGGACTTCCTTCCGATTGCGTGGGCTCTTCCAGTCCAACACCGCGCAGACCTTGACGCTGTCCATGGCCAGCCCCTTGTCGGACAGCTTGTAGCCTAGGAAATCCACCTCCGTCACATCAAACTGGCACTTCTCTAACTTGGCGTAGAGCCTGTTTTCCCGTAGTCTCTGCAGGACTTCCTTTACGTCCCTCTCATGGGCCTCTTCCGTTTCTGAAAAGATCAGGATGTCGTCGAGAAAACACACACATTTCTTGTAGAGGAGTCCCGCTAGCACGTGATGCATAAAGGCTTGGAAGACGTGAGATCCATTTTGGAGGCCAAACGGCATAACTCTGAATTCATACGTGCCCAGAGGCGTGAACATGGCCGTCTTCCACTCATCGCCCTCCCGGATGCGTATGAGGTTATACGCTCCACGCAGATCCAGTTTGGTGAAGATCTTCCCCTTCCGCACGGTCGCTAGGAGATCATCAATCTTGGGCATGGGGAAGGCCTTGGGTTTGGTCATACTGTTTATGGTCCGATAGTCCACAATGAGTCTTTTTTGGGGCGTGTCCTTCTTCTTCACAAAGAACACAGGACTGCCCCCCACTGCTTTAGATTCCCGGATGAATCCACGCTTCAAATTGTGCTCTATGAACTCTCTGAGTTCTTGCATCTCGTCCTCAGACATGGAATACAGTTTCGCAGTCGGCAGCTGCGCCCCCGGCAACAGGTCGATGGCACAATCATAAGGTCTGTGGGGCGGCAACTGGTCAGCTTCCTTCTCGCAGAAAACCTCCAGGAACCCTTCGTACTTGCTAGGTACTGCCTGCACCATGCCAAGTCGCAGCTGCTGCTCAGCCCCCTCCTCCTGGCAGGACTGGATGCAATTTTGAGCACAGTACGATGAGCAAAAGGTGATCTGGCGTTGGTACCACGCTACAGCAGGACTGTGTCTCTCCAGCCAACTCATGCCTAATACTATAGGCGTGTCAGACAGGTGGGTGACATTGAAGCTAATGACTTC
The DNA here is from genome assembly GCF_964106915.1 of Podarcis gaigeae. Classification (NCBI taxonomy): domain Eukaryota; kingdom Metazoa; phylum Chordata; class Lepidosauria; order Squamata; family Lacertidae; genus Podarcis; species Podarcis gaigeae. The sequence continues at coordinate 54,915,234 of NC_139678.1, read as the reverse complement.
TCGGTGATCTCCAATACGCATCACCATGGGAGGTGTCTGTTGCACAACTTGCCCTCCTAGCAATTTCCTGCCATCCACCGTGACTACGTTCAGAGGCGTTGTGGTGGGCAGAAGCGCTATGCGATGCTGCTTGACGAACTGCATCCCCACGAAATCGGCGTTGCTCCCAGAATCGATCGTGATGGGCACTTCTAGGGTGGTCCCATTCGGCAACTGAAGTGTTGCGGTGAGCTGCACCGCTGGCTTGGGTGGCAAAGGGTCTGTGGGTTGCAAAGACGCTGGGGACTGTTCTATAGATTCGCCTGGCTGAGCCCCAGCAATTCTGCTTCCAGCCAGGCATTGTCGTTTCCCTGAGGTTCCTCTTCTTGGATCACTTCTGCTGCTACTGTTGCTAAAGCTGCAGTGTGCTTCTGGAGCCTCTGGGGGCACTCTTTCGCCATGTGCAATGCACTGTCACAGATGTAACACTTCCTGGTCCCTCTAGGAGGCTTCGCCTTTACTGCACCGGAAACTGGGGCTCTGGCTGTTGCTTGAGCCTTAGCACCACCAATTTCCATCGGCTCCTCCCCCTGCCTCACCAGCGGCGAGGGATGTGCCTGGCCGAAATCCCTGGGGATGAAAGGAGACGTCCTTGCTGGTGCACGCACCTGACGTTCTTCCTCATTGTGCCAAGGACGTCCCTCGTGTCGTATCCCTATCGCAAGAGCCCTCTGCACCACCTCCTCCAGGGTCTGAGGTCTGTCTCCCCTGGCAAGCTCATCCTTTATGGGACCGCTGAGACCCTCCCAGAACAAATCCCTCACAGGTGTGCAGTCTTTTTCCCAGCGTAACGCAGTCAGTAACGCAAAAAATCTGGAATGGTACTGACGCACAGTGGCTTTGCCTTGCCGCAGTCCAAATATTTCCTTGCGCGCAAGATCCAAATCCACGGTTGACTGGAAGCACGCATCCATCGCTTTAATGAATTCATCAGAATCGCGGCGGGCAGGGCCATCTTCACGCCACAAATTGCGCAACCACGCTCTAGCCTCCCCATGCAAATGAGAAATAATAAATCCCACTTTCTCCTCCTCATCTTTAAAATCATGACGAAGCAAGTGCAGTGCATACAAGACGTCTGCTCTGAAACTGGGGTAGTGCTTCAGGTTCCCATCGAAGTGGGTGACTAGACTGCCCCCCCGCCTTCCAAGTCCAATTCCCTCTGATCTGGACCCTGGGAACCCTTCCCTGCTTGCACGCTCCCACCTTGTTTGCAGGTCCTGGCAGCGCTTCTCCATTTCGTCATGCTTCTTCTGAGACGCAAGGACTGCAGCGGTGAGTTCGGAAACTGTAGTTTGCAGCGCTGTCAGCTGATCCTCCGCACTCATGGCTGTCGCCGTTTGTGAGCTTTGCAAAAAAAAATTTTGCGTTCTTTGGGAGGGGACTTACTGTCAGAGCCACCCGTGGTCCCAGCTCACAAGAGACCAAAGTCCAGTCCAAGTTATATACAAAAGGTTTTATTGAAGAACATTGTTGGCATTACATCCAAGCTCCGTGGCTCCGGATCTGTTACTCTTAGATCGTAGAAGTCCCCTCTGAATCCGTCCCGCCTCTGCACCAGTTTAAGAGGCTTGTACTGCTCCACCTTTTCCTCTCCTTCCTTTTCCGCAGGGTCTTCCTGCCCCCCTGTGTTCCCTCCCTCCGGGACTCCCCAGAGGCTGAGTCCTCTGACGCCTGCTCCCCCCTCCTTCGCGCTTTGGGACCAGGCTCCTCCCCAGGACTCTCCTCACTTCCGCGTGCCTCCACATTTGAACTTGGCGCGCGTACGTTGCCTCTGACCTTCCTTTCGACAGTTACGCTGCTCTCGGTGCTACTCTCCACCCCTTCCGGCAGGACGTCTTGCTCCGAACTCTTTCCCCCCTTTGTTTCCTGTTCTGCTCTTTCTGACACACTGGTAACTCCACCCCTTTCACTCCGTTCCGACAGAGGAGCCGGTCCCGATCTCCAACTCCCACTGGGGGTTCCCCCTCCGCTCTCCTGCTTCTGACTGCTTCCCCCTCTATCGCCCCTCGGCCTGGCCAGGGGGGCTCCCTTTTGGGAATCCTCCGAATCGCTTGACGGACTCTGAGACAATCTCGGGTCGTTGTCGTCCTCCTCCTCATCACCCTGGGACCCTTCCCCCTCGCTCTCTGTCTCTGAAACCCTGACAACAGGTATTTTTCCTGATGCTACATTGATTTTATTTGATCCCTGAGTGATTGCTGGATGTGCCATCATTTAAGGCTACCGGACAGATAATCATGTAAAAGAGAGAGAGAGAGAGAGAGAGAGAGAGAGAGAGAGGACTTGCCATGCAACAGCTGATGATGAACATGTTCCACAAACTCTGGAATGTTTTTCAACAATATGAGTACTTCTGAAAAAAGAATTATTATTATTATTATTATTATTATTATTATTATTACTATTATTACTATTACTACTACTACTACTACATATTTATTATGACTATAGGTCTGCATAAGGAAAAAACACCTATATGCATAAGTAGAGCATGCTAAATAGGCAATAGGGCAACTGTAGAAGTAGGGGTTGAAGCAGGAGTATTACTGAAGAAGTAATACTCAATGACAATATTGTGAAATGGTTCTGAAAAAGGTCATTCATCTGAGGCATGAGAGCAAATCCCATGAGAAAAAAAATTTCAGCAGGGCAAAATAAATGGCTGATTGAGGCAAAACACATGGTCCACTTTTTGCCTGTCTTGAAAGTCAGAAGATCTCACTTATATACATATGAAAACATTTATTTTTCATTTTTGATACATACAAATCCAAAATAAAAATGCCTCCACTTCTGACAACAGCACAATAAATGGGACTATGAAATATTGATTCAATTTTAATATCCTCTTCTTTAATATCCTCAATATTACATGTATATTCAGTGGTGGATGTAACAAATCAGTGCATTTAATATATGTTCACCCTAACTTGGGCTGTCGGTTTTTCCATAAAAGCAATATGCTGCTATTTCTTACAGCTTTCTTCCACCATTCATGTTCCAGATCTCTTCCAGTTTTAGCAATGCTGAAATAGGCCATTAATTTTACCAACATTCTAAGCTATAATCTAGAATAATATTTATCTCCCAGCATCACCTAAACTATAGATTTTCAAAGTTAAAACAAGGTTAGGTCATGGTTGAGCGTTTTCTTTTTCTTTTTTCTTTGCTATCTACTCTTTTTCTTTCTTTTTGCAAGCCTAACCAGGAATAGCTTTGTATTCTATTAATTTCCCCAAAACACTTTCTTGAATATCCATTACACTCTTCCCACTACCATCTGAGGGAGCATATTTTGCAGGCTTCTGAATTGCTTCAAAACCTATTTGATCATACATACCAGTTGGATAAAGAAATATTTGTGTGCTGGGAAGGCAATGATTCTTTTGTCCACACCCAACATCACCACATGGCATGCCTGGGCAGCTGCTAGTTTCCCAGCAGTTGAATCAATCCCAGGGACACCATTTAATTTCTTTTCTGGTGCTCATTGCAGGTGGCCACTATTTTAATTTCCCCAACACTGTCCTTGAAGTAGCATTGTTACAACAAACTGTGACAGTGGTTGCCTTGAGCTGATCAAATGAGCTATACTGGACAAACGCTGCACCCAGTAGGCTCACAGTGGAGGTGGGAGGAATGGCAGAAAAACATAGTAACATAAAAAAGAGCTGTGGTGGATCAGGCCAAAGGCCCCTCTAGTCCAACATCCTGTTTCTCATAGTGGCCCACCAGATATATATGGGAAACCCACCAGCAGGACCAGAGTGCAATAGCACTCTCCCCACTTCGGCTACTCAGCAACTACCATTCAAGAGCACACTGCCACTGACAATGGAAGCAGAACACAGCCATCAAGGCTAGTAGCCACTGATAGCCTTCTCCTCCAGGAACCTGCCTAATCCTCTTTTAAAGCCAGCCAAGTTGGTGGACTTCATTACTTCTTGTAGGAGTGAGTGAATTCCACAACCTCGGAAGGTGGTGGGCTTTCCTTCCTTGGGGGTTTTTAAGCAGAGGTTGGATGGCCATCTGTCATGGATGCCTTAGCTAAGATTCCTGCATTGCAGGGGGTTAGCCTAGATGACCCTTGGATTACAAGCCCCCTCCAGAGAGGCTGGCCCCTCTCACTGCTCTCGGAGCTTGTTTACCGGTAACCTCCTCTGGCTGACTTCCTGGACAGACCAGGGAGATTTTGATAGGCGACATTTTCCCAGCGTGGGTAAATGCACACCCCCTCCTCCTGCTTCCCTAGCACAGAAAGGAGACAGTCAGAAACGTCTATTTACATCCTTTTATTGATGACTTTACAGCACTACAGAAATCATGTCCGATCAATTCAGTTCTTCTAGCAAGTCTGACAAACTTCCTGTACATATGCAAACAGAAGGTTTCAAATTACACTCTTCACAGAGCTCTGAGAAGCCTGTGAACTTCCGGGGAAATTCTTTCCCACAGTTAGCCGCATCATGTGATGTCAACAAGCTGGCTGTCTGCAGCTGCGATGTTCTCATATACTGACACCTTCTAGCTCTCAGATTTGATGGTTCTATATGTGCTGTGCAAAGGAGCACTTAGTTTTGTCCATCCTAAATCTTCCAACATTCTAGTATTATGTCTTTTAATGTCTGATGCTGTATTGTTTTTAATATTTGGTTGGAAGCTGCCCGGAGTGGCTGGGGAAACCCAGCCAGATGGGCGGGGTATAAATAATAAATTATTATTATTATTATTGAAAAGGAGGGGGGATCCTGTCCACCATGCATAGTTTCATACAGCTGTCTTACTAGCCTTTCCTATAAATTAAAGAGCCCCAAAGGTTGTAACATTTCCTGATAGGGAAGTTGCTCATCTCCTTGATCATTTTGGTTGTTCTTTTCTGAACCATTTCCAGCTCTACAGTAGGAGGGCACCCAGTGCCAAGGACACCCACAGAACTGGAACCAACCTTGCTTCTATCATATCACATTTGTCTTCAAGGGGGAAAATATTCTCAGGGGACAACTGCAAAGATGTGGGTGTTTCTTGATTAGTGTACAGGGCTTTATTTCCACTCTTTTGCCAGACAAGATTTGGTTTTCATCATGTTTTGCCTCCAGACCTTTGCTAGAACAACTTCTTCCCTCTACTACCTTAATTTTATTTTTGTTTCAGAAGTTTTTTTTGCCTCATAAGGAAATGCATTCTGACAGAGAGAAGAAAATAAAATAAAAGCTTCTCCTTGAGAACATAGCGCAAAGAAGCAGCTACCTTGTAAAACAAGAAGTCTGTGAGAATTTTTCAATCTCTCTTGTTATCACTGAAAGTGTAGAACGAGAGTGGGGAGTGATCGCTCAACAAGAGCCATTGATGACATGAAAAGTCAAGAGGAACAAGGACATAACACTGAACTACAGATAGTTACTTTCTCTTATCAGTCTCAGTCTTTTAGCACCCTCACTGTGATCCAGAAAAACACTTGGACAAATGCATTTGCCATTAATACACACAAGTCCCATATACAGGCCCAAGCTCCACTGCTGGTAAGGTAGTGGTGCTAACAGTATATTTCCCCTTCATTTCACTCCCCTCCCCATCTCCCATTATGATTTAAATAGAAGACTCTCAATGTGACACTAATACAATTGTTCTGACAGTGCAAGTATTCCTGCTTTCCAGACAGAATGATTTTCCTCCTCCTCCTCCTCCTCCTCCTCCTCCTCCACCACCACCACCACCACCACCAGCAGCAGCTGTTATGGGGGTTCTCCCAATCCCACAAAGCTGGTGGTGAGCAAAGTTAGGGCATGCACAGGAGCAAGGAGGAAAAGCCACAGTGTGCTAGCAAAACTCAACTTGGTGGCTCCCACTATTTAGTTAAATCCAGCCCTTAGTCTCCGCGACACTCAGTAGCAAGAACACTTGCTGATGGTATGCCAGGGGCATTTGCATGACCAGCTTTAACACAAGGGGAAGTGAGACAGGCCACCTCAACAGGCAAATTCTGGAGTATCATTGAAGGGCAAATTGCCACATACATACTTAGTTAAAAATAAAAACAAATACTAACAGGAAGAGACCTGTTCAAATATCTATGGCAGGAATAGGATACCTTAGGTTCTGGGGGGTGAATGCATCCCTTCAGGCCTTTCTGCCTAGCCCCTGGGACTCTCCCCAGGCCACCATCACCCACCAGACCTGCTTCACACACCCTTTATGGTTCGTTTGACTAGAATGTGCCCTTGCCTTCTATTAATGCATCTTTCTTGCCCAGATAGAAGACAGAGGTGGATGTGTGATTAAATTAACACCTGTTGCTCCACCCACATTTGCTTCTGGCCCCAAACACTACTAGCATGTGCCCCTTAAAAAGTCTAGAAGGGAATGAGGCCCTCAGGCTGGGCATAAAGGTCCCCCCCCCCCGACTAATGGTGCCAAACTATCGTGCACCCTCCCTCTCATGGATTCAGAATTTAGCTTGCAACATCTGCTCATTCTTCTCCTATGGGAGCCCTACTGGCCTGGGGGTGGCAGTACAGAAGAAGCCTCTTCTGAAATACACTGTAGAAGAAAGGCACCCCACCAGAGTTCCTTCCCAGAGCTGGACTTTCAAACCTGTCTCCACCTCACACACAGTGCCTGGGGAAACAGATTTTAGCAAAGTGGTAGCTCAGGTTGGTATTTCCCCATTCTAGGAAGCAATTAGGCAAGAACTAGAGCACAAAAGTGTCACTGGATAAAATACTCGTAATTGTACCACAGAATGAATTATGGAACACTAAAATGGGGTGGGGGGGACCTGTCAGGATTTTTTTCTTTAAATCATTGTTGTTTCTCACATACTTTTACAAAAAAAATCAACCTTCTGGGGGAAGATCTAGAAACCTCCAGAAACTTCTATGTAATCCTATAGGGGGTTACTTAATGACAAGCTTCAAAGAAGCTTGTATTTGTAGTGAAAGTCAATTGTGGTTTGAGAGCCAGTATGAGATGAAAAGGTCCTAAGAGTTTCATTGGGGTGCTTGAATAGAAAGCTTTCCTGGATCTGAAGGTTCAGCAACAGATTGCTATTGAAATTTCATTTAAGCAAATTTGGAAGCTCCTGCTTATATGAACAATCTCAGGAATTCTGAAGAAAAGCAAGCAAAACTGAAACAGTTTGGGTGGGTAGTGAAGGGAAATAGGAGAGCCACACCCACCCAAGAGAAAGGGAAGAAACAAAACTCCAGGTGTAAGAAGGAGGAATCACACTTTAAAAAACCCAGTCTACAGGTGTGAATCTGTATTCTTCAGAGCTACATTACAGATACATTATTTCAAACTTGTCCCCCTCCTGCTGTTAATAATTGCTGCTTTTAATAATTATTGTATTAATTGTTGGTACACTGTTGTATATTGGACTACAGTTTCTTTTGCATGCCGCTGAATATTCATTTGAATTGAAGAGTGGGGTAGAAGACTCACATCATCATCACCATCCTCATCACATAATGGAATCCAGGAAATACTAGTGGCAAACCTTCAAGATACAGTTGCTTCAAGAGACAAGAAGTGACCCGCTGCCTCTGACAAACAGAACTATATATTGGAAACACTTTCGCATTCTGCGTGCCTGGTGTGGGAAGCTTCTTTGTCTGCACCCCAAGAGACTGGAAAGACACAAGGATGCATTGACTGTTCTGCCACATGTGGTGATGGGAAGATGAAACAAGCTTAAGGCAGCCACATACTTTCCTGGGTCTCTTTCCTATGGTGACAATGAGCTGCCTTAAGCAGTTTAGAACAGGGCAAGGCTAGCCAATCAATTATTAAGGTAAAAAAAATGAATACAATGGTACCTTGGTTCTCAAACGCCTTGGTACTCAAACACTGAAAACCCAGAAGTAAGTGTTCCTGTTTTTGAATGTTTTCAGAAGCTGAACATCTGATGTGGCTGTTGGCTATTGTTTTCAGGGTACCTGCAGCAATCAGAAGCTGCACCTTGGTTTTCGAACATTTTGGAAGTCAAACGGACTTGTGGAGTGGATTAAGTTTGGCGCTTTTGTTTCTGCTATTTATTTTGCGTTTTTGTTTTTGAGGCTTTTTTGGTTAATTTGTTTTTGTGACCCAATTGAATTGGAACCCAATTCAACTATTGATTGATTGATTGATTGATTGATTGATTGATTGTGTGACTGTAAATTGATAAAAGCCCCCCATCCAAACAATGACTATAATCAGTGCAGATAAGATTTTTTTTAAAAAAAAAATTTAATCATCTACAATACTGTCTTATTTTATAGTACAGTACATTGATTATTGCTTTCATTTTATGGATTAATGGTCTCGTTAGATAGTAAAATTCATGTTAAACTGTTTTTTTAGTGGTTGTTTTTAAAAGACTGGAACAGATTAATCCATTTTGCATTACTTTCTATGAGAAAGCATGCCTTGGTTTTGGATTGGACTTTGGAACGGATTAAGTTTGAGAACCAAGGTACCACTGTATGCTTGATTTCCCTTTAACGTGGTCAGGTGAAGGATGCCTTTTGTGGGGATGGTGCAAGCTATACTCCTTCTCTTAACGTCTATGTCTCTCCATTTCTTTTCCCACTAGCACCCCTAAAAAAGAACCTAGACCACAAATAAATGGCTGTCATGTGAGTGATCCACATTAGGTCAAAGCATAATCTACTCCAGGGCCCCAAGTTGTCAACTGAAGTCCAATGCATTACATTGCAATCGGTCTCAGTAATATTTGAGCTTTGTCATTTGATGCAGCAAATATTTCTATCATACAAGGCATGGAGAAAGAGCAGTCTATGGGTTGATTTTGTTTGCAGGGAAGCAGAGATTTTACTTTTCAACTTGTTTTGTACGACGGTGTTCAGGAGGCATAGGTAACCGCAGAGAGTGGCATCATGATTTCATAGAAATAAGTCAAATGAAATAGATTTTCTTAGACAGATGGAAATTAGTGCTAGGTAGAAAATGAAGATGTGAAATTGGAATTTGACATTTAAATAAGAAGGAATTGCGTCTGTGATGATTTGACAGGATCTTGGATAAAATGACAAGTCATCTGTCTTCATAATACAAGGTAGAAATTGGCCATCAATTTGGATCAGGAATATGCTTCTCTTTCCTACCCCTTGCTGGGGAATTGTACAATGAGGTGTGTTGGGATTTTACATTCCTCTCAAGCATCTGCGCCAGAGGCAGGAGGACAGATTAGTTGACATCCCACTGAGTTGCTTTGGTACGATATGCCCCATGTAAGAAACACAAATATTTCAATCCTAATTTATCAACATGATGTTGGTACAACAGAATCTACTTAAAAGCTTATGTATCCCAAGAACAATATTCATTGCTGACAATGGCACATGGAAGGCTAGGTATGACTCAACCACTTTTTGACCTCAAATATAGCAAAAGACAAAGTGAGCAGAGGAACTTTGTAAATCCATAGTTGAATTTGATAGATTTTTTTCTTTCTTTCTTTTGAAGTGTAGAGGAGGTGGATATATTTGAACATGGGTTGCCTTGGATAACCTTGACAATTAAGTGTAATGAAATTCTAAATAAAACAGGGGTGAACTGCTTGGGATACCAAACAAACAAACCAACCAACAAAAAACCCTATAAGTAAACAACTCACTGTTGCCTATGCTGACTGGCAGTAGTTTTCCCAGGTTTCAGCCAGGAGTCTATCTCAGCCCTGCCTGGAAATATCAGTGATTAACCCTTTGTATGCAAAGCGTGTGCTTTCCCCCTTGAGCCACAACCCTTTGCCTAGTAAGTTGATTTAACTATAGAGTCAGGGTTCACATCACTGTCTCCTGGTACTTACCAAATCTGGTGATACATGGACATTCTCTCACCTAGGAATGGAGGAGGAAATAATTTAAACATAATTTGGTTGCTCCAAGCCAGTTGGGTATTGCTGGCAGCAGACCACCTCCTGTGTCCAAACTGAGCACCTGCATATGTCCAAACTGTGCATGACTGCACAACTAATTCTATTCAAAATTAAACAGTAAAAAATGTATATGTATACACAGAAATATGGATATGCATCATCCATATAAAAAAGTCAAGCGCCGTGTAGTACCTAAATTTCTGCATGATTATTTTATACATATTAATAGATAAATGTTTTTAAACAGATAAAGGAATTTTTATTTTTTATTTTTTAAATTTATATACCACCCTTCATCCTAAGACCTCAGGGTGGTTCACAGGATAAAATACAAGATAAAAAGACAAATAAATAATTAAAACAGCGAAACAATAACTGCCCTCTTCCCACAGGCACACATTAAAAGGCTGTAGAATACTAACCAGACTGGTTGAAGGGGAATTGTTGTTTGTATCTGTTTTTGTGCAAATATATATAAAGGTCACAGGCTTATTTTCAGCAGAACTGGTAGAAAATAACTCACTTCTTATCCACATGAAGGAGCAAGATTGGAATGCGGAGGAATCTCTGCAGATAACACTGATGTTATCAGAAAACCCCACCCCTACCATCGCTTTCCATAGTGCTGACCATTCTCTCATGCTTTGATAGTGCAAAAGAGTTGCAGCTTGTACTATTACAACCTGACTCCTCATTCTCAGCTGGAAAACACGATCTGGAGTGAGTAATTTGCAAGTGAGACATGACAGAGGGGAGTGGGAAAGTGTTCAGTTTAGTTTACAATTAAATGTGAACCTACCAAATTTGCAGTTTCTGAAATAATACAATAAGACAACCATCCTTTGAAAATTGCACTTTTACGAATTTTTGCAATGCAGTTCTCCAGACAAGTGATGTGCGCAAAAATTGCATACAAAGTGTGCATATATTAGTGAAAATAGCATACAAAAATGTATTCTACTGGTTTGCAAACATGAGTCTGTTTGGCAAAAATTCAGCGTGTATACATTAGGAGAAATTTGCAGTAAAATGTTGGTGAATGGCGAGAAGAAGAAGAAGAAGAAGAGTTTGGATTTGATATCCCTTTCACTCCCCTTCAGGAGTCTCAAAGTGGCTAACATTCTCCTTTCCCTTCCTCCCCCACAACAAACACTCTGTGAGGTGAGTGGGGCTGAGAGACTTCAGAGAAGTGTGACTGGCCCAAGGTCACCCAGCAGCTGCATGTGGAGGAGCGGAGACTCGAACCCGGTTCCCTAGATAACGAGACTACCGCTCCTAACCACTACACCACACTGGCTCTTTTTACTTTTTAATTGCCAACGGATGTGGAAATGTGGAGACTTGAATCTAAGATCTGAAAATGAGAAACAAAGAGAGACCAAAATGGATCAATTTGCCCATGGACAGCAGGCCAAAAAAACAAGTAGGTGAACCCTCCACTCAGTGACCACTTTCTCCTTGCAACTACCTCAGTCATTTCCTCTTTCAATAAAGGATTCAGTGCACCTTATCCCACCAACAGCTTTTTATCTTAAAATTGCCTCCTAGGGTCTAGTGACAAAGGTTTGGGGCAAGCAAGATAGTTCCACCTTTAGATGCTGGAGGACCAAGCTGGTGGACAATGAACCATTTTTATGTAGACACAAATGAGGAGAATCATTTAAAATTTAAAATCCAAATGAACTCCATGCTCTAGGTTGCCTACACTATTTAATGGAGTTGAAGAGCTCTCTAGGAGTAGACAGTATGCTACTTGAATACAACACATAGGTCTTTTGGTTTTTTTAACTGTATCAGTTCTGAAAGTGAAGCTTTTCTCATCTATGCAAAAATAGTGGGAGCATTTGATGGAGTTCAAATATCTGGTACAGCACCAATAGGGATATAAGAAGGACATGATTGGGCTAATATGGAATATTTTCTCATCTGGCCAATTTAAAGCCTGTGCAACTCTTCCATGCATTTACCATGTGCCCACACGCCTGCTAACTGAGTGCTAACTGAGTGGGAGATGTGCCATGGAAGGAAGGCAGAGTTCATTTCCTGATGGTCTGTCTGATAAATGTCATTCAGGCTTTATTGACTTGTACAAGGGAACTAATTTGCTTGAAGGAGGGCGATGGTCTTACATCACAAGTGGAAGATCTTAGGCGATCACAATTGCCTATAAACAATGGACAAATGTCATGACAAATTCCGTCTGCAGGCCTGTTTGCAGTAATTAACAGGTGTGAATTTCTATTTGCTAGTACAAACCTCCCACTGTGCAGGCTTCTGCTGGGTTTCAGCTGCTTCCTGACGGCATTTTGGCTTCTAAAAAAGTAGCTGTCACCTCACTGTTGTTCCTTCAATACGTTAACTCAAATGCTTATTTTTAAATCATTTGAGAAGTATTGTATTAAGGACTATGTATTAATGGTACTGTGTATTAATGCAATGATGAGCTTATAGGGGCTGTAAATGAATGTTTATATGCATTTTAAAAACATAGTAGCTTGGACATGTAGCTCTAAAGTCTGTTTAACAGACTATTTTACATGTTCTACCCCAGTCACCTCCGCATAGAACATTTGCTTGGGTTACCGAATGGAGTATTATCAGGTATATTCAAAGATATCATTTATACTTGTTCCTCTCCTTTCCTCCCACTTCCATTCCTTTCCTAATTCCCTGGTGGACAAAACATAATGAATCAGCCAAATGAGCAACAGTAATGGCATTGTGGTCTAAACCACATAGCCTAGGGCTTGCCAATTGAAAGGTCGGCAGTTCGAATCCCCGCGACGGGGTGAGTTCCCATTGTTCAGTCCCAGCTCCTGCCCACCTAGCAGTTCAAAAGCACGTCAAGTGCAAGTAGATAAATAGGTACAGCTCCAGCGGGAATGTAAATGGTGTTTCCATGCGCTGCTCTGGTTTGCCAGAAGCAGCTTAGTCATGCTGGTCACATAACCCGGAAGCTGTCTGTGGACAAACATCAGCTCCCTCGGCCTATAGAGGGAGATGAGCGTGCAACCCTAGAGTCGTCTGCGACTGGACCTAATGGTCAGGGATACCTTTACCTTTTAATGGCACTAGAGTAGACCTGGTGAGTTTCTTAGAAGTGTTCAATCACAGAACAGAAGTATGTGTGGGGTTGCTGCTTCAAAGGAGAAAGTTAGACAGTACCTAAACATTGGCAAGACAAAGGAGATCGTGTTGGAATTTCAGAGGAAGAGAGGGGAACTAGCCCCGTTGTATATCGGGGGGGGGGCTGTGTGGAGAGAGTCTCTTCCTTTAAATTCCTGGGAGTCCATCTTAGTGAAGACCTTACTTGGAAGGTCAATACAGCCCAGGTGGTTAGGAAGGCCCAACAGAGACTTCATTTCCTTAGGGTCTTGCAAAAGAACAATGTTAGACAGCAACTGATGATTTCTATCGGTTCACGATAGAAAGTGTTCTCTCATACTGTATTACGGTGTGGTATGCTGGTTTGACAGTCATGGACAGAAAGTCCCTACACAGGGTGGTGAAGACAGCACACAATATCATGGGCTGTCCCCTGAGTCCACTAGATGTCATCGCAGGAGACAGTTGCCTCAGAAGAGGAACATTCTCAGGGATGACTCACACCCTGGCCCGCACCTTTTTAATCTCCTGCCCTCAAGCAGGAGATATAGAAGCATAATAAGCCACACCAACAGGGTAAAGAACAGTTTCTACCCATGGGCCATGAGGCTGCTGAATGGAAGACAGCAACATTGCAGCTGACGTTCAGGGTTGGTGGTCGTACGACAGCACACAAAGTGTAACAAGGACTGAGAGATTGGGGGGGGGGGCTCGTTTAATTTCACTGTAAACATGTGGTACAGTGACAATAAAGTATTTCTATTTCTATAGAACAGCTTACATACTGCAATGGGGGAAAGAAATTACAACCACTTTGCTGCTCCCAAGGCTTTTTAGGGTAGATGGCAATTAAATTGAGGTTTGGCTTAGTATATTATCTGAATTTAGGATTGTGATTAAGATCCTCCTTAACCACAATATGTAGCCAAGGTTTGTTCTATGATTACAGACCTTAACCATGAACCGAGGTTTGGATAGCATAATCTGGCTTGCTGTGGTCTCATATGTACCATACATTTAAAGCAGCATTAAACCACTTTAACAGTCATCACTTCTCTCAGAGAATCATAGGAAATGTAGTTTGTTAAGGGTCCTTAGAGTCAGTGTTTTTTCTCTGGCAGTATATAACAGAACACAGTACTGGCACCAATCATTTTTCTTCTTTTTTTCAAATCTTGTGATGCCAGCACATCTTCAGAGATGCCCATGGCAGATGTGTGCGCGCGCACACACTGCCTTCCCACCCTTTAGCTGCCTCTGGGTGGGGCCCAAAGCTTTCAGTCGGTGTGGAGGGAGGGAAAAGAAGAAGCCTGGGGTGCAGGGGTGGGTTTGGGGTGGATGTGGCCTGCCCATTCGCAACTGGGCAATGGTGTAGGGTAGTGCAGCCTGGCTGCTGTGAGGGAACGATACAGGGCAAGCTGGCAGCTGGCTGTCTGGCTCCTTCACATATTCTAAGGTTGAGCTACCTGTTCCATCAAAGTAGTTTCTGAAACTTCCCTGGCTCAAATTCACTCTACCATACTGACGGGGGGGGGGAGGGGCTAGGTTAAGCTATCCAGGATGCTTAAATTTCAAAAACAGCTAACTAATTAAAATTTCAGGGCAGGTTTCTGTGAACTTGTTGTCACACAATGCACCATCTACATTTTTACTCATTCATTGCAAGTCAAAATGATCAGACATACCAGGTTGAAACTGTAGAGGTGAATCTCCTCCTGGTGTGTGTGGCCTGTTCCTCCCCCACCCCCATAAGCAACCAAAAGAATATCCAATTATCTGCTGGCTCAGTGTACCTTAGTGAAGGAGGTGAGAGATGATGTGGTGACTTCAGACTGCTTTTAATAAAGGAGTGAGGCAAAATAATAATAACCCTGACATTTTACGTGTGATGGGTTTTGCTAATGAGTTTTCCTTCTGCCTTACTGAAAAGAATTAGATACAGATGCATCCCTTTGGTGTAAAGATTATCTGTAATCTGTGGTGCTGGACAGTTTGATGTTTTCACAGCATGCCTTCTGACATGCCTTTAATGCAAAGCCCATGATGCTCATTTCCTTGCCTTGGTGTTACTAAGGGTTGGTACTACACATGCAGTAAAATAAAGGGTTAGAATGGACTGTACCATTTTGAAATGCATGGTTGGGATCCCAATGTTGAATTTTCCCCGCAAGCTTAAAAAAGAGAGAAAGAAATATGTTTTAAATGTGTATAAAACTAGCAAGCTGAGAGAGGGTAAACTAGAATCTCCCTCCCCAATATGCTTCTTTTTTTAGCTGCAGGAGGTTTGGAAACTTTCCACAATCGGGGCCAGAAGTCTGAAGTGGAACAATTTGCTCTACCACCTCAGGACCTATTCTGTTGTATGTGTGGATCAAAGCTTAATCTACTGGTGTGTGGCTGCATGTTTTCCTTGGTTATTCCCAGTAGAGGATAAAGAACACATAAATACCCAAGCCGAGAGATCCATTTGCTCAACAATAGTGGAAGAAATGCCACACTGAAGTGCATCAAACCCATTAGTCTATGTCATATATTAGGTATTTTGCATCAAACACCATTATTTGTGAAGCAGTGCAGGAGAATAAAGAGCACGACTTCTTATAATTGCAGGAGAAAGAGCAGCAGGCTGCTCTCAGTTTTCTAGGTTTCCTTTTCTTGAAAGAAAAAGGGATATTTATGACATGCCATCTCCTTTCTCCATTTAAAGCACTACCAATTATCAGTGGACATTGTGCAGTTTAGTTATAAATTAGCAGAAGAGAGTAACCCAGACAAAGCACTTAAAGCTCCTTAGCAAAACAGAGTAAAAATGTTGATCTAAATGAGGCCAGAGATATTCAATTAGAGAGCTTAAATCCTCTTAAAGGAGAAAATCTTGTTGCCTTCAAAGAGGCTTTGGGCTTTGTTTGGGCACATTTGAGTGTAATTGTGTTACTGGATCTTTTATATATTTATTAGTATAGAAGATACGGAAGACTTGTATATGATTTTATTTTTAAAGCTCCATTATGCCTTCCCTTCCTCCTTCTGACCGTGAACAAAAGTTTAAAATATTAGTCAGGTAGATGGTTTCACTTCTTTTCCTCTCTTTTACTGTCCATTAGTTCAAAAGCTGCAAAAATGCATGGGCTTAACAATTCTGCACAACTATGCTCACAAGGTCAATATGATACTCATTAACTCACTCACTTCACATCAAGAAACGTGTTCCTTGTTAGTTTTCTTTTTTCTTGTTTTTCCACTCGTAAGTTCAGCTCTCCACATTTTCACATCAGTTTACTCTTTTTTTTAAAAAAAAGGTCTTCATGAAAATTCATCAGCATTTGGGTGTTTCTTCTAATATACTTTCTTTTTTTCTTTTTGCTTTTTGCAAAACGGCTACCTTTAATACAATCTATGCCTGTGCTATTTTCATTAATAGATGCACTTTACCCTAATATATGCATTTTTTTATACATTATGTGGCTGGAGAACTCCTCTGCAAAACACAAAGAATTGTAAATCTTGAAGGATTACTGTTTCGGGTCATATACTATTGTAGAAAGAGAACTGAATGTGAACTGAATTTAATTTCTCCCCCATCCTTACTGATGGTGAACTTCTGTAAATAGAGCCTAGCCACAGTTCTCCATGCTCTGGTAGCTTTCCATTTAGATAACTTACGACATATATTTTAGTTGGTGCAAAATATGACATTCATAGTTTTGATTGGGAGTGCTGTGTCTGACCATATATTGCCATTTCAGAGATAACACAACTGCCTTCCTGTCACAATCTAGTTGGCTCCTTGGCTTAATTAGTCAGCAAGCTACACCATCCTTACTGATGGTGAACTTCTGTAAATAGAGCCTAGCCACAGTTCTCCATGCTCTGGTAGCTTTCCATTTAGATAACTTACGACATATATTTTAGTTGGTGCAAAATATGACATTCATAGTTTTGATTGGGAGTGCTGTGTCTGACCATATATTGCCATTTCAGAGATAACACAACTGCCTTCCTGTCACAATCTAGTTGGCTCCTTGGCTTAATTAGTCAGCAAGCAAACTCCGTCAGTTTTCAAGCAGTTTTATTATATACCGTATTGGCCTGGATATAAGCCTCATCCCCCCCCCCCCAAATTCCGACTGTGAAAAGTTAAAGTATGGCTTATATTCACGACCTTACAGTATACAGCCAAGAGCTGGCAAACAGCGGCAGGAGAACAGCAAAGTGGCGCCCGCCCCACGTGTAGTTCCCCGTCCTCTCCCCCAAGGCCAGGAAGGGAGAGAGCGAGGAAGGGGAATGGCTTCCAGAAATGCAGTGTGGCTCCACCCCCCTCCCAGTATGCAACCAGGAGCAGCGAGGAAGGGAGTGGTTTATATTCAGGTATTTTTTCTTCCCCTCCTCTGATTTTAGAGGTGTTGCTTATATTCAGGTGCGGCTTATATTCGGGCCAATACGGTACAGTAATTACATTCAGAGCCGCTCCCACAGCTACCGACTCCTTTCAAGACATCGAGGCATCTGGGCATTTCACTGCTAACAGGAAGTCCTCCAGAAGCCCCCCTTTCGTGTATTTGATTGACAGCTTTCCCTGACCCTTGTTAACCTACAAGCACAGGGGGATTCTGGCTGGCATTCTACTCCTTCCTCTGATGAATCATCCTTCTCTTGTGTTGTTGCTAGAGACCGCTGATCAGTGCCTTGGCCTCTCTCCAGCCCTCTCTCTCTTCCCTGAGAACTTATCTCCTCTTCTCCGGCAGAGGAGAAGGGGGGTTGTGGGGAACTGTCTTCAAATGGCTGAGAAGGAAGGAGAACCACTCCTTCCTCCTCTAACTCTCTGTCTCTCTGGGGAGCCCTGTCTCTGACACTTCCTTATTTGCTTTTGTAGGCTCAATTCAAAGTGCTGATGCTTACATTGCAAGCCCTAAAAAGTTTTGGATCACCCTAAAAAGTTTTGGATCCAAGTAGTTGAGGGACCAACACTTCAAATACCAACCTGCCCGCATGATAAGCTCAAGGTACAATGCCCTGCTCCAATGACCATCTCTGTGTGAGGTGTGCTGTTCCTCAATATGGGCTTCTCCAGGTATCCTGCCCAATTTGCGAATTGTCCTGGTGCCAGCTATGGCACATTCGCACCATACATTTAAAAGCACTGTGATACTTCTCTGAACAATCATGGCTTCCCCCAAACGATCCTGAGGAATGTAGTTTGTGATTTTTTGCATTTCTGTATGCTTGCTTTGCTGTTGTTGCTGTTCAGTTTTAAATTAATTATTTGTATTTTACACATTGTGACCAATTTTGACGGCTTATAGCTTTTAGCAATAAAGATTTCATTCATTCAGTGTGTTAAGACTGCTGAAAGTTCTTAGTAAAGGTAAAGGGACCCCTGACCATTAGGTCCAGTTGTGACCGACTCTGGGGTTGCGGCGCTCATCTCGCTTTATTGGCCGAGGGAGCCAGCGTACAACTTCCGGATCATGTGGCCAGCATGACTAAGCCACTTCTGGCGAACCAGAGCAGCGCACAGAAATGCCGTTTACCTTCCCGCTGGAGCGGTACCTATTTATCTACTTGCACTTTGATGTGCTTTTGAACTGCTAGGTTGGCAGGAGCAGGGACCAAGCAACGGGAGCTCACCCCGTTGCAGGGATTCGAACCGTCAACCTTCTGATCGGCAAGTCTTAGACTCTGTGGTTTAACCCACAGTGCCACCCGCGTCCCCTGCTGAAAGTTCTTAAAGGTAAAGGTAAAGGGACCCCTGATCATTAGGTCCAGTCGTGACTGACTCTGAGGTTGCGGCACTCATCTCGCTTTATTGGCCGAGGGAGCCGGCGTACAACTTCCGGATCATGTGGCCAGCATGACTAAGCCACTTCTGGTGAACTAGATCAGCACACAGAAATGCCGTTTACCTTCCCGCTGGAGCGGTACCTATTTATCTACTTGCACTTTGACGTGCTTTCGAACTGCTAGGTTGGCAGGAGTAGGGACCAAGCAACGGGAGCTCACCCCGTTGCGGGGATTCGAACCGCCAACCTTCTGATCGGCAAGTCCTAGACTCTGTGGTTTAACCCACAGCGCCACCCGCGTCCCCTGCTGAAAGTTCTTAGGCAGCCCCTATTACCCTCAGAGGCAAGATGAGGGGAATAGGGAGCTCCTATCAACTCTCAGCAGCCACAATGCACTACAGCTCCCAGAATTCTTTGGCGAAAGCCATGACTGTTTAAAATGGAATCATAGCATTTTAAATATATGGTATGAACCCAAGTTATGTTTCAGGCACCAGGAAACTGCTATTTTATTCATCCTGGCAACTTGCAACAAGCCACTGGCCATGACTGAAGAATACCCAGTGAAGAAAGATCAGGACAGAAGCAGTGCAGAAAGAAAACATGGAAACCCCGCTCCCAATACTGAGAGTTTTGTATACAAAACCTGAATTAACATTGCATGGCACTCTGACAATTGGCTGGAAGCAGCAGCCATCTATAACAGTGACTGTCAGTGGCAGAAGAATGTGGTGGTCAGGCCTGGCAGAGACAGCTTGCAGGGAGACTGATACATAATCTGTACATTATCAGGAAAGGCCCAGATGTGTACAATGTGCTGCAGCTTAACAGTCCCTTAGGATCAAGCAGTTAGGAAGAAATAGAAAGCAAGGAGGGGGCCCCTTCGGATTTTAAATAGAGAGCATTATCCTAATATTTATTTCCTCTATGACCTGGGAATATACAAGACTGGATAAATGTGTCAACAAGCATTTAATAGCTGGATCCAGCTTCAAGCCTGAAATGGGGTGGGGGTAGGGGGAGAAGAAGCATTCTGATTGGACTGCATCTCTGGGAAAAGTCTGAGAATTCTTTGGAGAATCTGTATAAGTTGCCAGCTTGTTGTCATATTTGTAAATAAAGGGAATTATTTTTATAATAATTCAGCAGCATGTGACGTTTATTCCAGCCATAGATCTCAAACGAGCTCAAAGAACAGCTTTAGGGCTGAGCAACAACTGTATAAATATAAAACCGAGACAAACAGGCAGATTTCTTCACTATATCACAGGAGCACAGATTCTGCGCCTGCACCAACAAAGAAGGCTTTATATATGCCAGCAGAATGTACTTTTAAAATGGCGACCTTATGAGCCTCTGGCATTCTCAATTCATTTGATGAAGAGATGGTCTCACTC
Source organism: Podarcis gaigeae (assembly GCF_964106915.1). Lineage (NCBI taxonomy): Eukaryota > Metazoa > Chordata > Lepidosauria > Squamata > Lacertidae > Podarcis > Podarcis gaigeae. The sequence goes on along the minus strand of NC_139678.1, from coordinate 54,895,033 downwards.
TTTATTGTAGGGAAAGTCTGCATGAATAATCATTCGACACACCCATTCTTTAAAGCTGCCATTTTGCACTACAGGAAGCATCAAGTGTTTCATGCTAATCTGGTTGGTTTTAATGCACTGATAGAAAGCATCCATTATTTCTTGGATCCTAGGCACAAGCAAGTAAGTCCTGTTGATTGCAAATTGAACTTACTTTTGCATAATTGCTGTGATTCAGAGGACACCGGGTTCGGATTATATAACCAGCAGAGTTCAAGTATCGAGCTGGAAATAAAGAGGTGAGGTGTTTATGTGAGGTTAACTAGGGCCTCAACTTTATTCAACCTAGCATGAAGATCTGCATTATTTAAAACTGTGTGGGTGCTGTCTTAAGTCAGAAATGACTTTCTTCAGTTACAGGCAAGCTTGCCCTACTGTGCTGTGAACCTGCCCACACCAAAAACTCTGCCTGGTGTGTTGCAAACGGCCTACATCATTCACTAGCATCCCTAGTCACTGTGATCTTACATGTTCATATTTTTGAATGGAAGCCAATGGCCACGATTTAGCAAAAAGTTAGGCATATTTAAAACTAGTAAGAGTTTAAGATTGCCAAAACTGTATACAGGATTGTAGCTTATGTGTTTCAATAGAGTACTTTGGGTCTATTGAAATCAGGAGAAGGTAGGTGTGGTTATTTAATCCAACTGAAGTGAGCCAATAGTTTTAAAAGCTTTTTTGTGGGAGTGCATTTGTGGGAAATGTGAGCAAAAGAAATGACCCCAAAGACTGGATGTTTGTGGAATTTCTCCAAAGTATTTTTTTAAGGGTGAGTTTGCTACAGGTCCTGTTATATGGAAAAAGAGATGATCGTCCTCATAGGTACATGGAGACAGCCATCTTTTTCCTCTATATAATTACCCAGGATAGGACTCTCACTTTCAGTGTCCTTAGACCTCTTCAGATGTTCACATAATTGGTTAAGCAAATATGCGGGGGTGGGGGGATGTGTGTGACCATCACTGTTTCTGTTCATCATGAACAATTTGGAGGGATGACTGTGTTAAGCAGGGAGCTTGTGGAGGCATTCTGCATGATGTAGGACCCAGTCTTCCAGAATTCTAAATCAGGTGGTGAGTAGCCAAGAGTGCAAGATGCCATCAGCTCAGATGCTTGCCCATTGCCCCCAAATTTTGGGTGATGACTGGGAATGACAAAAAGAGACAGAGATGGCACATTCATCCTTGCATCCACTCATATACTGAAGGCTTAATGTGATTATTATCTTGATGCCTTCCCCCCCTACATAGTGGGATGGGAATAGTGGGAGTGAAATTTTAAGTTGTATATAAATCAAACTATGACAAATGAGATTGAAAAGAGAAACCATTAAGATCGCCTCCTGAGTTTCTTGTTATTGAATCACATATTTAGCCGCACCTTGGCCACTATTTAATGGCTTGGGGTGCAGGAATCTAGTCTGAGTGCAAGGCAGATAAATTTATTTTAAGTTAGGCTTGCCATACGTCTTAAAAATTTCTAACATGTCCTGGTGAAAATGCATGGGAGGAATTTTGCTGAATTGGCCAAATGTCTGGGGAAACCCAATGTACGGCAATGTGATGGAAACAGCAGTGGAAACAGCTCCAAAAGCTTTTTTGAGGGGAGCTCAACACTTTGCATGTGTCAGGAATTTTACCTTTTGAAATATGACAACCCTATTTTAAGTTCACATTCTGTTCAGATTTATTTGAGGGGTAAGAAGAACTTTCTGAACTGATCTTTGAAGTGGAGGGTCAATTTCAGCTTGGTCCCCTACCCCTAATTAGTAAACCCATATTTAATTTATTTTCAGTTGTCTTCTGCTCAGCTGAAATATTAAAATACACATACATTCCAATTCTCTTTTTGACTTGGTGCAATTTAATTTGCGCCCCCTTGGACTTGCTACTGTGTAGTGAAGTTTCAGGAATTAGCCAAGCATTAGATCCATCTAATATAGCTTTGGCAGGTATAAGATCTGCATAGTAGCCTAGGGCCAAATGGTAATATGTACACTGTACCTCGTAGTATCTTAGCACAGCAATCTCCAACATACACACGGTTAAAATTCTCTATTCTGCAATGAATGTAGATAATGAAGTCCTTGGACATCACTTGCATGCTCCATAATATATGTTCAGGTGATAGCAGACTACTTAATTGAGGTGAGTGAGGTTGAAAAAGCTTTTGATCCAGTCTCTTATCCACTTTGATCCCTGAATGGCACTAGCATACTTGGTAGGCTGTTTATGTTTGTACTGCTAAATGCCTGTCCTCTCTCTCTCTCTCTCTCTCTCTCTCTCTCTCTCTCTCTCTCTCTCTCACACACACACACACACACCAACCAGCAGTCTCAAGAAAGACTGTTCCTCCTGCCCTCTGGTGCCTGTCATATCACTGCACTCATCCTTACAGAGGGCTGTGTGCACATTGCACAATTGAGCTAGTAGCATTGAAAGATTATCTGTCCTAGAAGTGATAACTCTTCAAAGAAAAGGAAAAAAAGGTTTGTGCAGCAGCCTTGCTCACTGCAGATGACATAAATTCCTTCATATTTATTAAAAACAATCTGAGAGGAAGGTTGATTCTAGTCATATATCAGTTAAATTGGTATTTTTGTGATTGTAGCATTGGTCATGGGCACGGGAGTTTCTTTGCCACGCAATACCATTTGCCTTAGACCCTCAACATGGGAATAGAGCTTTGCATTTATTGCACATCCTCCTACATCATGTTCAAGGGCAGGGGAGACAGGAGCTTGCCATTGCCTTCCCGAATAGCACTGTGGCAGATCTTTGTTGGGCTGATACCGCATGAATATATGAAGCTGTCTGCCCTGTTCAATGAGGGGTATTGGCTGCTGTGATACATTTGGATCTCTCTGATTTCAATAATGGTATACATTTTTATCATTGATTGTGTGTGTGTGTGTGTGTGTGAGAGAGAGAGAGAGAGAGAGAAAGAGAGAGAGAGAGAGAGAGAGAGAGAGAGAGAGAGAGAGAAAGAGAGAGAGAAAGGAGTCAGACCATATAGGCCACTACAGTGACCCTTCAAGGCTATTTCTCAGCCCTCTTACCTAAGACATTTCAAAATGCAAAGGCGAGGTATTGAACCAGGAGTATTCTTCATGCAAAACATGTATTCTGGTACATGTTTCATATGTACATCTCCTTCACACATTCCTCCAGCCTGTCACAACAGCCCTCTCTGTCTCCCACTGTATGCCACAGCCTGGATTCCCTAAGGAATTAACACCTAGCACAGCCTTTCCTCAACCTAGTGTCATCTGGATGTTTTGAACTACAACTCTCCTCTTCCCTAAGTATTGGTTGTGCTGGCTGGGGCTGATGGGAGTTGTAGCTCAAAACATCTGGATGGCACCAGGTTAGGAAACAACATTTAAGGTGGGAATTTGGCTACTTAAACCAAGCATTTTTACAAGCAAAACTGGGGGCCCAAACACATGGCGTGCTAGATCACTACTTCCATGTTTTCTTCACCTGGTATTGTAGGCTGCTGAAGGTGAGCAGGCAATTTTTTCAGTAAGCACTTGGTGACCCTTGTCAAAGGAGTAAGACAAAGAACAGGAACTCCTTACACACTCAAACACACACACACACACACACACACACACACACACACAGTCCAAGGCAGGATCATATTGCTGCTGGTTTTGGAGGAATGGTAGCATCTCAAGAGTGTGCCTATAGTCTGTTTTGTCCTTCTCAGCAACTACTTTACTTTGTAACAACGGTTATTATTATTATTATTATTATTATTATTATTATTATTATTATTATTATTATTATGCCATAGTTCTTTGAGCTCCGTAAGTAGGAATGTGGCAAACACATAAATAGGAATGCAATCAGTAGAGGTTCAGAATGTTCTTCTAGTGCCTGAAAATTGATTTAGTAAGTTCTGGGGTACATAGATATAGATTCGCTCACACATTAGCAGGGATTTTAGCAGTCAGGACTTGAAGCTGGGAGAATGTGATGTTTGCATTCCTAACCACACCGTTCCTCACTTTTCATGGACTTATTGTAGGGCATTTTTCCAAAAGAATGTTCTCTTTTCCTCCGCCGTGTTCCTGTTCTTTCACAGTCTGTGTGGGTGGGAAGCACTAGCCTCAGAGATAACACCTGGATTGCTCAAGTGAGCTGAATGCAGTGATTGCAACTCACAGATGTTAGAAGCTTTTTGGTATTTTAACACTTTGGACTTAAGGTTTTTTGTTAATGACCCGAGGTATAGCCTTGGGGTTCTGTTGTTCCCTGGAGCTATCCAGTGTGGGGTAATTTGAGTTGATCAAATGACCCTTAACTGAAAACAGTTGGAGATGTGTTCTGCAGCTGAAGCTTGCCATAATAATATTGTTCAAGGGATTCATGCTGGTTGTCTGCTGAGCATTTGGGAGAGATTGCACTCTGGCGCTGGCCTGAGATGAAGGGAATTCTGATGTCACTGTTGCATTTTCTCTTCATTTAAGACAGTACTTGCATAGAATGATGCCGTCACTATAGACACAAAGTTGAAGCAATCTTATTGTGCAATCCTTTGATCCCTGGGAGAACATCTCAAGGGCCATTTTGTGAATCTCCCTCTTTATTGACTGAGCAGGATGGTTGCCTGCTCTGAGGGATATAGGGAGGTCTATCTTTGGAAGTCCTCTCCTGCTGCCATAGAAAGGACTTTTGCCATTGGTGATGCTCTGATGGCACAGGGGCAGGGTTCTGTGGGCAATCCACTAGATCCAAAGATCTCCTATCCCATTACCGTGTTCTCCATCCCTCACTGGCTGCCTAAAACCATTTGGCAGGTTCACCAACACAGATTTGCATGTGAAGTTAGTGATGTGTGTGTTCATACCCCTGCTTTTGAAAGGCCTAGAATGGTTGCCATGAATCTCAGACTGCAACTTGTCAAAGCATATCTACTAACCCCTCTTCTTTGCCACCATCTGTTCCTGCCTTTTTCTACTGGCCAGCTCGAGCTACATAGACAAAGAAACTGAAAGGCTCTGATGTCCTCTTGTGTTCATGTTCAGAGCATAATTTTATGGCAGAGTGAAGATGACAGGTCGGAGCATAGCAATCAAGTTTCCATTTAAACACAGCTTGAAAAGAGCTAAATTAATAATGAGTAGCTTGTCTGTCACCTATGAAGCAATTTATAAGAAATGTATTAATAAAAGCCTAAATCATGGCCTTTTATTGGAAACTGCTCAACATCAACATTGTGCTGCTACAATTCAGTACAAAGGAAATGATAAAAGATCATTATTGCCCATTTGCAAATGATATTTCTGCAGTCATATGCCAAACCACATAGTGCAGGATTCTGGACATCAATGATATAAAGGATTAATTGCATGTGCATAGCATCAGAAACAAATGCTTCCAGAAGCCTAAATAGAGTGGGTGGGAGTTGTAGATAATTTGATCCTTTTTGTTCTTCAGCATTGTTGACTGCCCTGTGTACCTGTGAGGGAAGAGAGGTTGTCATTTGGCTGGAATTATAACCCCACCTAGGGCCTAAGAGCAAAAGTACTTTTGTGGGGCATTCTGAACATGAAAACCGAGCATGGATGAGAGCGGAACTAAGGAGCAGGAAGTCATAGACAAGGCTGCTGAAGGAATGGTTCAGAATAGGCAACAGTGAGAAGCAGGTAGGTGAAAGAGAAGATTTCCAGAGTGGTTTAACAACCAATCCCCCTTCTAAGGGAACTCTTAAAACTGTAGCTTTACAAGGGGAATAGGGAATTCCTAGCAGCTCTCAACACCTTTAACAAACTGCAGCTAACAGGATTCTTTGGGAGAGGTCATGACTGTTTAAAGTGCTATCATAGTGCTTTAAGTGTGTGATTGTGGCCTAATTTGAACTAACCAACCTAGCATTTGGCTGCAGGCTTCTAGTAACTTCTGTTGATATATGTGAGAAAGTTGGTGCATTAGAATGTTTGTCAGCTAGGAACTATTACAAGTTATTTGCAAGGCTAGAATAACTTTGAAAATAACATTCAAATAAAATTGTTACCTAGTCAATGCAAGGCCTGTTAAAGATAATACCATTGGAGGATTTTGATACAAACACAACTAGCTCCTCAAACCAGTTGCAACCTACCATCAAAAAGATTTATCCTTGTATTAAATCGTCATTTGAAATTCTATTTCTGAAAGTGTTGTCTTACTTAAACCAAAACAAATATTTTCATACATTAAGTATGAATGTAGGAAGCTGTTCTTACCAATCCTGCTTTAAAATAGACACCATTGTCCAAATTACTGTTGCTCTAACAGTTGTCTAGGCAACAGGCCTTCCTCAAATTGGAGGGGTGTGTTGTGCATCCCTTAAATAGCATAGCAGCCCACTTCTTAAAAGTGTTATTTCAACCTGAAACTCCACTGACTCTAATGACAGTAGGGTAGTTTGAGATTTGGAACCTCAAGCCACTATCTAGTCTCTTAAATTCAATCAGTAAATTTTATGTATCAATTTAATTATAATAGATTATTTGCTTCTGCAGTCGCATTAAATGTACCAGCAGGAGGTCCAATATATTAGTATACATTCTGAATAACTAAGCATGTTATGCAAAAGCATAAAAGATGAGGTTGCATTATCAGAACTTCACAGCAGCTGTGGCTATCTTATCTGGCCAGCTGTTCTTTCTTGCCTTCTGTAAAATACAAAAGCAATATGTTTCTTGACATATATCAGAGACTTCAGCTTCTTGGACAGCAAAACCACTGACAAGAGCTTTATTTGCTAATAAATATTTATAGCATTTATAGCTTTTATACCACAGTGTTTAGAATACTGGAAAACATCACACATGTGGCAAATTCTGTCAGCTTGGGCCTAGGAAAGGGCATTCTGTGGGGCTCTTTTCAAAGAGGTTTTTCTTTTCCATGACAATCAATTCTTCAAGGTCAATATCATAATGAAATGGAATGAACAACATGACTTGCTTTACTGCATATGTGAGTTAAAGGTGCACCTAGATTCCACAGTGAAAAATGGCCTGAAGATAGATAGATATAGATGATAGATGATAGATAGATAGATAGATGATAGATGATAGATGATAGATAGATGATAGATAGATAGATAGATAGATAGATAGATAGATAGATGATATAGATTTAGATTAGATAGATAGATAGATAGATAGATAGATAGATAGATAGATGATAGATAGATATAGATAGATTGATTGATTGATAGATAGATGGATCAAGATATTCTCAAATCTCTGAAGAGTTATATTTTGGACCCTGTTGGAAATGTTATGTGTGTCTGGCATAATGAGCTGGTGGCCATTGGCCAAGGCAATCCTATCTGAAGCATGTATAAACAAAGTAGTGAGTAGTGTTCTAGAGTATCATGGGGTATATTTGGGGTGCTCTAAAAGGCTGGAGGAGACTTTTGAGAGTCCCATGGACTGCAAGAAGATCAAACCTATCAATTCTGAAGGAAATCAGCCCTGAGTACTCACTGGAAGGACAGATCCTGAAGCTGAGGTTCCAGTACTTTGGCCACCTCATGAGAAGAGAAGACTCCCTGGAAAAGACCCTCATGTTGGGAAAGATGGAGGGCACAAGGAGAAGGGGACGACAGAGGACGAGATGGTTGGACAGTGTTCTCGAAGCTACTAACATAAGTTTGACTAAACTGCAGAAGGCAGTGGAAGACAGGAGTGCCTGGCGTGCTCTGGTCCATGGGGTCACAAAGAGTCAGACACAACTAAACGACTAAACAACAACAACAACAAGGCTTTCACACATGCTCAGAGCCTTTAGCACAGCCAAAAAGTAGTGAAAACACCATCTGCTATCTGCTCACTGCTCAAAAATGTGATCAGGACTACATTTGAATGATCACAATTTGTTCCCATATTCTGTCACACACTTAATATTTAATCTACTTTATTCGTGTTTTCATTACTAACACTTTGTGGGATGTAACATTATTAAACTACTCCATATATATATATATATATATATATATATATATATATATTTGCTTTCGTAGATTTTCACGGGTACAGGAATGCAGGTTTTGGTGTCCTCGGGTGTCTTGAGATCCCGCTCTGTTCCAGTAACAAGAAGCCGAAAGCACCAGCCTGAAGATGACGAGTGAGACCTCGTCGAAACGTCGCCTAGACACCCCAACTTTTACACGGGAAGACACCCGAGGACACCAAAACCTGCATATATATATATATATATATATATCCCCTCATTAAAATTAGGCCAAGTCTGGCCTGCAGGCTGTTCCCCCACAAGCCACAGTCACCTGCCCCTTACCTGACATCATATGCCAGGTGTGATGTCAGTTGTTGGGTACATATTGAAACAACTACAAATGAAGAATTGGGAGTTTCAAGTGAGCTCTGATTGTTCCTTAGGAAGCAGTCCTAACTGCTGGCACATTCCCCACCGCTGCTTTAGGAATGATCTACCTGCATGAAAAGTATAATAGGTGTTCTGGAAGTTACAGGTCATCTACAATTCCTGGAAGTTACATTTGGACAATTAAGAGATCACAAAATTTTCTACAGCTGACATCTGCTGGGAGGAGGCCACTTTCATGAGTAACAATGACTCCCTGACAATGAATGATGAAAACAGTAAAAAGCAACCTGGGAGTCCTCAGCTAGAGAACCACAGGCCTGTTCTAGTTTACGGTATCAACAAACTTTGCACACACTTTTGATAAGCCACAATACGGTTCCAAAAATATTATTTTCAGACTATCATGTACTGGGATACATAATTTGCTCCTTGTGGTTTACTACATTGCCATATGGCTCCACTGGGTCAGAAGAGATATTAAAATAACTTCTAAAAAAACACATTGTTTGGTAATGGAAGGCCATGCAGTCATACAGTTGTGACTTAGAGAAGAGTCCAAATGTGAAAAAGCCCATGTTGAACTGTTCAGTGTACATTAATGCAAAAAAAGTTTGCCCTTTTAGTAGAAAACAAGACACGGCTGAAAGGTTCATTATGAAAGTGTCATATTGATGTCCTGATCCCTTCTGTCTTAGCAAGAAAAGAGAGATGACAAGAGAGGGGGAGGGAGAACCGTCACTAACCTAATGCCATCAGAAATTCATTTAAAAGACTTTTCATCCCTCGCCAACTTCTCTAAAAGAACGAATTTGTTCTTCACAAACCAGTCCTGTTCTACTCAGCAATATTATCTCTGTCCCCAGGGTCGTCTCTGCCTTTTAGAGCATGACAGCTTGATCAAACTTTTCAAATTGCATTTCCCCCCCTAATTCAAATAAGATTTTGCTAACATATAACTGGATGGGGAAGGGGGGAAGGAAATGAAAACTTCTATTACATCAAGAAACAATAATTAAGCACAAAGGGTTCTAATGTCTAGTTCCCATAAAGAGCAGGTGTGCAGTTAACTGATTCTGGGTTTGGTACCAATATGAGCAGCAACTGGACACTGACGTGATTGAATGTTCCTCCATTTAACAAATATCTCCAACAATTAGAAAACCAGTATTTCAGGGAGAAACCTAGAACCCTTCTACCCAACATCTAATTTTCAATGTTCTAGACATAGGAGTATTGGGACATGTGACATGCCCCCTAAAGGCTGGCACGATACAGTCTAGAAAGAGCATTACTTCCTCAACTGCTATTGTTGTGAACAGGCCAATGAAACTGAGTTTTCAGATAACTTTGCCACATCCTCTTTGCACTGTGGCAGAATATAGAAATAACTTTATATTGAATCAAGGACACAAGAACTGGAGTTGTTGTATTCCTGAAAATGCTACTGCTGGGGGCAAATGCCCCAACATACTGAACATAACCAAATGTGCATGACCTCAGTTTACAGATCACTTAAACTTGTGTGGTGCTAATTATTGCAACAAAATGTCCATGCAGACTTGAAATGTTTACAATGGCTTATTGAAAATAAGGTGTTTGAAAGATTTAGGTGTCAGTTGGTCATTTTACGTTGCTTCTTAGAACACGTAGGAGAATTGGTTTCACTCCATGGATATATTTCCAGTGAGCTGATGTCAACTGCCACTGTAGCCTTTAATGAAGGATGATCACCCTTCTGTTCCCCAAAAGGAGCTACACTAGAATTTGTGCATATTCACAGGCACCATATCTCTTCCACCACCTATCTCTGCCCCAGAGCTTACCTGGTGGCAGGTAGAGGATGAGGGAGCATCAGCAGAAGGATTTGAGCATAATCTACTGTGTCCACTTTGATTCAACTTGCAATAAATCACTTATGGAAGCACCACTGGTTGAAGGCCCATGCCACCCCTAGTCATTGATAAAGGTCCCACTCCATAAAGGAGGCACTATAGACACATACATATGTATCTTAGCAAATAAGTGGATTGAAAAAGCTGGGTCTTTCATATGTAGTGAGATATATGGACCTTCTGTCTGGAAGACTGCCTCTTCAAGATGAAGTCTACAAAAATAAGAAGGCTGCCTCTTCAAGTTGAGGCATAATAATAACAATGTGACTCAAGTGGAATAATTCTGAATATTACAATTTCCAAGGGGGCTGGAGTTTCATGCACAGGGATACTGCAGCCAGATCTGTGGGGCTGTGCAGCTGCAGTGCTGCTGTAAGACTATGTCTTTCATACTGTACTGAGAGAGAGAGAATAGTCCATCTTGGTAAGAATAGGAGAGAACAAAGAGAACATTATCTGGAGAAAGGAGAGAAAAGTCCATGTCAGAGAGCAGGAAAATAAAATAAAAAGAGCAATTTTGAATCTCTTAAAATAACTTGTTTGTTGTACCTGGCTTACTTCTTCTCAAGGATGTGACTGGTGATCAGCCTTGCCATTTAGGTTGTTTGCACATTGCAGTCCTTTAGAATTAAAGTGCTGCTTTTCTTCAGTTACCTGCAAGTGCAATTAAAGCAGAGGTTCCACACAAGAGGTTAAGATAATGTTATATTATCCAGAAATGTCCTCCCCGTGCCATGACCTTTCTATAACAAGCATGACCAAGTAGAGAACTTCACCAGTCTGCATTTTTTTTAAAAAAGCATTGCTTTATTGCTTTTTATTCCCTGCCCTGGGTTCCTTTGGAGGAAGAATGGGGCACAACAGTAATAAATAAATAAAGTTTCTCATGTGGAAGGGCTGTTCATCAAAGGTCATCTTCAATCTTAATCAAATGTTTCCTGTTCACAGGTTCTGCCCATTTGGGGTGGGGTGGAGTTCCAGTTGATCAAAATTAAAGTATTAGTATGAATTATGCTACTGTTACTTTCTTTTCCCGTAAATGGAGAATACTGATTCCCCCCCTACCCCCCTTTTCCGACAAAGAAAGAAGTATTTTCTTCATTCTCAAAGAAAAAGTTAGAGGAAATAAGTAATTAAAGCCTCTTTCTCCACAGACACTAGGGCAATTAAGTGAGGCTATTCAGCTGGGACGCAGGTGGCGCTGTGGGTTAAAGCCTCAGCGCCTAGGACTTGCCGATCGAAAGGTTGGCGGTTCGAATCCCTGCGGCGGGGTGCGCTCCCACTGCTCGGTCCCAGCGCCTGCCAACCTAGCAGTTCGAAAGCACCTCCGGGTGCAAGTAGATAAATAGGGACCGCTTACCAGCGGGAAGGTAAACGGCGTTTCCGTGTGCGGCTCTGGCTCGCCAGAGCAGCGATGTCACGCTGGCCACGTGACCCGGAAGTGTCTTCGGACAGCGCTGGCCCCTGGCCTCTTGAGTGAGATGGGCGCACAACCCCAGAGTCTGTCAAGACTGGCCCGTACGGGCAGGGGTACCTTTACCTTTACCTTTTTATTCAGCTGGACAGTTAAGTGACTATTCAAGATTAATGCTCAAATGATGATCAACAGGACACAATAAAGCCAGCAGAGAACCTGGAAACAAGAAATCTGAAGGAACAGCACAGACAACAGTGGACTACAATGATTTGCCAACAATCAGAACATAAAAAGAGCCTGCTGGATCAGGCAGTTATCACAGAATTGGAAAGGACTATGGAGATTATTCTATCTAACATCTTCAGTGCAGGAATTTTTCACTCAATGTGTGGCTCTAACCCACAAGCCTGAGATTAGGTGTCTCATTTTCTACCAACTGAGCTAGGCCAATAGCCCTGCTAGTGTTGTCTGGAATCTCCATGAAAAGTGCCTGAAGGATAAGGATGTTGGACAAAAGAGTGGTTGTGTAAGCAACATTGGTGAGCTAGCTGGGTGTGTGTGGGCTTCCTACACATATGTAGATCTTGAGGAGAAGCTTGCATGTAGGTCTGGAGCTTGCTAATACAGGGTTGTATCCCCCCCACCACAAATGATCGTTCTACCTACGCTGAACATCTGAAAAGGATGATATAAACTTGGGTTTTAGTGGAATGTGCTGTAAAATAAGTGTGCTTGGGAAAGAAGCATTACTCTTTATCATGGAATTCAATAGAATTGCAGCAGCCACACCAACAGTGGGCACATTTATTTATTTATTTATTTATTTATTTATTTATTTATTTATTTTAATGGAAGCAAGTCCTCGATTTAAATGAAACATACTTCTACATAATGTGTTCAGGATCAAAGTTCAACAGTCCTTAAATCCAAATAAAGAGGCATGACTCACATTTGGATTATGATTTGTGCTTGTAGCATCACCCAGTAGAAAACCTATCCAGTATGCAGTGGGGAAACATTGTGAGGATAATTAGTGGGCAAGTTGTATTTCAGTTTGTCTTTCTTGTACTGCTGAATCAGTGTTTCTCAAACTTCCAGTGACTGAGACACATTTATGTCCATCACCTGAAAAAGTGTACATTTAGTGAGGAAGTGCAAGAAGTACAAAAATAGTATTTCTGCTTTTCCTCCTTGAACAAATTCCAGCCAAACAAAAACATCAGAGAGCAGACAAAGAAGAATATGCTCTCCCTTTCCAGTATACTTTTTTTTCTTGCAAGGTCCTCATAGGTGTTTTTTCTTTTCTTTTCATTCAGACATAAAGCTGCTACCTGTATCCTGTTATGTACAAATATTACATTTGAAACTAGCCCACATCTTGCATCAAGACTTAAGAAAAAAATTACTCACTGGGCCTTAGGACTTATTAATCTTTCCCCCAATTAGTTACGTTTTTCAAGGGAAAATATATACTGTAGCCAAAAGCATTGTGGTGCTAAATAAGCTTTTGAGTTTTACCAGCGCAAAGCTTGCTCTATTGCTGTTAAGGCATCTCGGCACATTGCTGAGTGCTGTACAAAGGGCGAACCATAACAAGCAACATGTCCTGCCTCAAGTAGATCGCTGTCTAAAGGCAAGGGAAGGTTCGGTGAACCCACACTGCTGTGCAGAAAGCACATGCTTCTCATTACAGCAAGAGAAGAAAATAGCATACATGAAATTGCTCTGTACCATTATTTTTGCCCTGTCTCTTCCTTTTCTTGTTTTGATGATTTTCGGCAAGTTCTTTTCTTTAAAACAACATGCATCATGGTGGGTGTGGGCATGTACATATGTATGCATACACACAATTGAGGACAGCAGATGAAAAGAACATATATGTGTTCCTCAGTTTAGTTGGGCTTTGAATACAAGTCAGTTCTGAACATACCTGAACTTTTGGTTTGTTTTGTACATGCCCAAGTTCCTGTCCATCCTCATATGACTGACTTGAAAGGTGAGACCAATTTGCTAATGTACACATGAAGTTGCGCACAAAAGTGGAGGGAGAGAAATGTAAACTCTTTGCAGTGTGTGCTTCTGCGACCATATCTTCTGTTTCTACTGGTGACTTGGTTTTCACCACTTTCATATTTGAAGCTGGCATGTCTTAACTCAGTGTCTTTTTTGTTTTGTTTTAATTCACTGGCAGAGCATCTGCTTTGCATGCAGAACATCTAAGTTTCCATCTCTGGCATCTCCATGTAGGGCTGTCTGAAATCCTGGGACCCACTGCCAGTCAGTGTAGGCAGTACTGAGCTAGGTAAAGGGACCCCAGACCATTAGGTCCAGTCGTGGCCGACTCTGGGGTTGTGGTGCGCATCTTGCTTTATTGGCCGAGGGAGCCTGCGTACAGCTTCCAGGTCAATGTGGCCAGCATGACTAAGCCGCTTCTGGTGAACCAGAGCAGCACACGGAAACGGCATTTACCTTCCTGCCGGAGCCGTACCTATTTATCTACTTGCACTTGACGTGCTTTCGAACTGCTAGGTTGGCAGGAGCAGGGACTGAGCAACGGGAGCTCACCCCATTGTGGGGATTCAAACCGCTGACCTTCTGATCAGCAAGTCCTAGGCTCTGTGGTTTAACCCACAGCACCACCAGTACTGAGCTAGATGGGCCAATATTCTGTCTCAGGGAAGGCAAACATCTGAATCAGGGATTCACCTCTGTGACTAGAACATTCCCATGTGATTCAGAACCCTGGCCAATCTGGGTACAATGCACATCTGAAGAAGTGTGGGACAGTTAAGTTTTGATTTGCAAACTTTAGCATGGAATCGGATCATTTTGCTTCATAATTCAGAAAGATTGAATTCCGCAAGCATCCCCGATTCCTAGAACTGCGAGACTCAATCCACCTAAATTAAGTACTGGTATTTAAACTGATTGACATCCTACTATAAAAGTCAAGTCCTACTGTGACAAAATAATTCCCAAAAGAGATATATATCCCAGTTATAAGATTAAATGTGAAGGTTAATTGTAGAGATAAAACCATGTTTGTTTTATCTTCACCATTATCCTTCCAAAATGAAAAGACACAAGTAAATGGATTTGGGAATTTCACAGTCCAAGATATATTGAGCTGGATTCAACTAAGTAGGTGTGCTAGCTTGAGTCAGGGCAATGAATCCCCCTGGCGCAACAAGACATCCCCTTCTCTCCTCCTCCTGTCCCCAATCAGCTGTTGGGGGTCTGGAGAAGTCCTAGAACATAGTGAGGGCAGATCATTCAACTGGGCAAGCTCAAATATCTGTGCTGAAAAAAGCAATAGGAAGAGTGTTATGTTTAATTCCTCGTATTATTTTTCCACTGACATCAACAATGTAAATATATATCCCCAGGTATATAGAAAATTAAACAGATGAACTTCAGTAGATATAATAAACACAATGCTCACAATATGGCTGATCTAGAGCAATGCATCCTCAGTTACTATCCCCAAGTTCCTCCTTCTACATGTTGAGATGCATAATTTGGGCCCAAAGGATGGAGGACAAAATTGGTTGGTGATGCATATGCTGAATTCCTGCCAGACATCCCTCAGGCCACCATTTCACAGCTTTTGTGGGCTCTGCTTCTGACACTAGACTATTTCCTGTGGATGCTGTTTTGCACCAATTCAAATAACATCCTATTTTTCTACAATTAGTCATCAAGATTTCACTGTTTGGTCATTAGGAGATTTAAGTTCCATTTTGAAGTACAATTCACAAGCTCCTAAACTGCCAGGCCACATATAATTCATCTTCCACCGTTAAGATGCTGCGTGTTTCTCTTTCTAAAATGATACAATCTATTTTCGTAATTTGCCATCTCACAGAATGAGTCAATATTGTGAAATAAGCACACCCACAAAGTGGGTGAAAGCCCTAGAGCAGCAGATGCTGTTATTAATAGAACCAGCAGAGTTATATATACTTGCCAGTCACAGTACATGACAGCCAGGGCTTCAAGCTTATGATCCTGTGGCTATAAGTTTAGGAATTTGTCCTCAGAGGTTGGCGGTCCTGGCTCTAGTCCTCCTAGCCTGCCCTTTTTCCATAGCCATGAATTTGCTGAGTTCATTTAAACATGATTGTGGCTGCTTCCCTGTGACTGGAATCTATTACAATGCTATGAAATGAGCTTTGCAAAGCATATAATGAGACCCAGCACTATACATAAGCCTGATATGAAAGTAAGGATAGAATAGTCAACCCCAGGAAGTTATGGAGAACCGAGCTGAGAATCTACTGACATAGGTAGAGTACAGTGATGTAGCAGAAGCTCATCATGATATTTTCCCATCGCTACACCCACAAGGAGACTCCAAAATTCAGGCAGCTATGTTGATCCATTATTGTACATTCACACATAATGAAAGAGCAGCATTACATATAGCACAATATGAAACATGTGCAGAGGAAATCAAGCCATATGAGGAATGGTTGAGGGAGCTGGGCATGTTTAGCCTGGCAGGAGGAGACTGAAAGGAGATATGAGAGTCATCTTTAAATATCAAAAGGGCTGCTACATGGAAGATGAAGCAAGCTTGTTTCTTCATGCTCTGGAAGCTAGGACCAAAACCGATGACCAAGTTACAAGAAAGGAGATTTCAACTAAACATCGGGAAAAACTTTCTGACAGTTAGAGTTGTTCAACAGTGGAACAGACTCCCTCAGCAGAGTGTGGGCTCTCCTTCCTTGGAGAGAAGGTGGCCATTTTTAAGCAGAGGTTGGGTGGTCATTTGTCATTGATGCCTTAGTTAAGATTCCTGTTTTGCAGAGTGTTGGAATAGATGACCCTCAGGGTCCAACTCTACAATTCTGTGGTTTTATTTTATTTTATTTGGCTCAGAACAACTGTAATCCTGTGCATGGTTTCCTGGAAGTAAGCTTTACTGAACAATGTGGGACTTACACACTTATAAATATATCGCTTCAACTTGTAAAAGACATTGAGATTCTGTTTTCAAAAAAAGATCTTCAGTTAGCTGAAAGGCAACCTTTACTTTTTAATTATGAGTGCAAAAAATATCACACAGAATTGTTACTTCTGGCATTTAAACCATGAATATGAAGTGGGAAGAAAAGGAAGAAGAAGACAGCCTCTACTTGATTATTTTCTTTCTTCCTCTATGTTAATCTGTCACAAACAAAAGCAAAAGCCTCATTATCATCACATTTCTGGGGCAACAGCAAGAAGGTGTCAGTTACCTCACCACTTTAGCAGATGACTTTACTGTTGCTGCTGTGCAAAAACTCTAAGACCTGTACACTGAATTGTCCTTCCATTGCACCACTGGTATGGTAGCCATGCTTTTTACTTGACAGAACACTCTCTTTTATTTCTTTTTTTACCTACCTACCTACCTACCTACCTACTTACTTACTTTTATATCCTGCCTGCCTTCTACCATGTAACCCAAGGTGGCATACATGTGGTTCCCAGGTGGTCATCTAATATCAAGTAGACCTACTTAACTTTAACAAGGTGGTGGGCTCATTGCCTTCAGAGTGCACCTTGGCACAATTGAAAGGGACCTCTATTTGAAAGGCTCTCCAGTCATTGTGATTGAAAGATGAAGAATGGCAAAAAAAGAAAGAAAAAGAGGAGGGGCCTTGAAGATGTCTATCAACAATTAGCGCTTGGACAGCACACACCGAGGAGGCACACAGGTTGCTGATCCCAGTCTTTCCCCCTATGGTAATATGCACTTCCAACTAAATTATAATAATTCTATTTAAATACCAGTATGTGTTTATGTAAAAAATAACATATGCAAATATATTCCCTATTTTGTCTTCATTTTTAGTAAATACAAGGGACATATGGGGAGGGATCACTCTTTTCCCACTTTGGAAATGCCCCTGAAATGCAACCCAATTTCAGCTGTGGCCCTGGGCTTCTACTTGAAGAGTTTTGGTGAAATGATATGAAAGACTGTCCCTGTATTTATACCATTCAAACATTTCTTATGGATGTTGAAAGCTGATATCAGTCAGGAGCAATGAAGCACAGTTCATGCTTTATCTGCCCTATACTTCTAAGAAAACAGGCTGAAATAAGCTCTTAGGATGTTTTGTACATCTCCATGGCAGTTTTGTACATCTCCATGGCAGTTTCTGCTGCCTTAAGTATATGGAGCTATTGCTTAGTCTTGGTATTTTTGGCATAGGAAGATCAGCACGGGGGGGGGGGGGGAAATACAATGGGTTAATCAGTTTAATCTTGCAGCCTCCTCCACATTACTGAAAGCTGAGTATAGGGAAGGTGATGCAAGCTGCACAAATGCACACATTCACACTTGTCATTGCTCCCACGTGTGTCTGTTGCTCAATGTGGGCAGTAAATCTGAAGATATTTCCATACAAGCACGAGAAAAGAGCAAATGGAATTCACACACACACATTCACATCTCATAAAAAAATCTCCCAAGCATAGAACCTTTTTCTTGCAGCCAGGATCATCTATTGCTCTTCTTTTTCTGTTTTATTTTTTCTTTTCCACTATCAAGTATACAATTAAAAATGAAAGACACTTGAAGCTGAGCTAATGCTCCCAGTTTGGTTCCTTCCTATACATGTTAACTATTTACTTCATATATTTATATACTCTTCTCCTTCCTTCGGCAGGTGGGTGGAGGGCACCCATGGAGACACCTCTTGAATTTTGCCACCTGAGGCAGCTCCTTCAGTCTGCCATATGGACAGGCTGGCCCTGATACGAAGACAGTCTCTAAATGGTTTCCAAAGTAACAATACGTATACATAACAAACAATGAAAAAATTGCATTATGTGACCCATGAGAGCAAGAAATAACCAGACACTAAAATGGTGATGGGATAAAATCAGGCCAATTCTTTATTGACAGCAGCAGGCAGGGCAAGGGTTGGCATGGCATTCATCATTCCACAAACCCCAGATTGATTGATGGAATGGCTCTGCTGGTTTTAGACCACCCCAAACCCATTCCATGGGAATTGGCCAGTGTTGAACCTTGCTGTGGTGCAAGCCAAGCAAGCAAGGTGTCACTGGGCGACCAGCGTACAGAATCAAACCAATCCTCCCCACAGGACCCTTACGAGGGCCCCCCCCATTACTATGTTGATCCTGCCATTTTCCTATGCCATTTCCCTCAACAAACCATGTTCTTCCACCTAACAAAGGAAGGCCATAATTTCACTGAGGGAAAAGTGAAGAAAGCTCAACCAAGTGCCAATCAGGTTGAGAGAGGAAAAAAATCATTTCCAGCCCACCAATGAGTGATGCAAAATTGCTCAGTGAAGGCTCTAACTCAAGGGTGGGCAAGTGGGAAGCTCTTGAGGGGAAATTGCCCTGAGCTCCAGAGGAAGCAACTTTATAAAGGCTTTTCCATCCCTTTTGCAAAGGCTCATGGGACAGCTTTTTCCTATGAACCCACTGCAAAACTTTGTCCAGTATATTGCTCCAATCTGTGGGCCCCAGTGCTGCTGGGCAAAGATGTCCCCACTTACTGGTTTCCATCACTGTGTTCTTTTGCATCAGAGGTGGTTTAGTCATGCTGGCCACATGACCCGGAAAGCTGTCTGTGGACAAACGCCGGCTCCCTAGGCCTGAAAGCGAGATGAGCACCACATCCCATAGTCGCCTTTCACTGGACTTAACCGTCCAGGGGTCCTTTACCTTTACCTTTAGGTAAGTAGAATATAGGGGTGTATATAGGGTCACCACACATGTACATACAGTTTCCTAATGTCATCAACCTCTTTTTCTCACTTGAAATTCCTCAAATGTTCTGCCTTCAAAGGAACTCCTAGTTTGATTTCAAATTTCACTTGCAGTAAAAAATTCAGTAGCTACTTTATGGCAGATAGATTGGACACATTTTTCTAGCAGTCATGTATTTTCTGAGTTCTTTTCTATTTTCTGAAATGCTGCAATTTTATTAGCCACTGGACTGAAACAAAGATTTTTTTTTACTGCTTATCATAAATTGAATGTGTTTAGCAACTCTGCCATATAGTCAATTGCATACAAATTGAGAAGCAGCTCCATTTATAACCATTTCATGAGTATGCAAACACACTGCATCAGCAGGAACTCAGCTTTTTAATATACCACAGAAAAGGCTTTGAGAGCATCAAAGTCAGTGGAAAGATAGGTGTAGATAACACCTGTGGTTTTTTTTTTAAACAATACCTAGTTTAAAATATCAAAATAACTCTTGTAAATTTCTCAGGGGACAAATGCTTTATGCTTCAAATTTTCCTGGCATCAAGAGTCAAAAATATGAAGGCAAAGACGCACGAAAGAGAGGTATGATGGTACTTGTCAGAAATGAGCATATAATGTACTATTAAGAGATAGTATATTAATGAATCATAAAGCTCAAGCAATATGAGTGGGTAATCTCCAAACTTTCTTTCAGAGCTGAACTGAGGATTCATTATGACATTGTTTCTCTCTTTTTCTTTCTCTTTACATTCCCCCCCCCTCCTTTGGGTTCCTCTGTGCTCTTTTATTGTACCCACCTCCCAGTTTTGTTGTTGAGGCAGTGTAGGCTGCAAGTATTCTTCAATAAATAAATGATGGGTGGGATTCAACTAATGGGTCCCATTAGGGGAAACCCTGCACAAGGACTGCCACTTGTTCAATGAGACTCCCCCATCTTTCCTTATGCTCCTTGCCCCTCCAAAATTTTGCTCGGGGGGGGGGGGGGGTCAGGAGAATCACCAGAACAGTACAAGGGGAGAGAAGAGGGCAATGCTTTTCCTGATGAATTCCTCCTGATTTCTGTAAGAAATGAATGCCCCAGCATTCATCCCCATGGAGGGCAGCTCCATCCCACCACATCCATAACCACTGAGCTGAAAACCCCACACAAAGCTTTCCTTTTTTCTCCCAGTCTCACTCAAAAACTGTATTGCTTCCTTCATCTTTTACTGGGGGAAAAGGAGAGAAGCAAACTAGCTTTCACTTTCCAGCAGTGTCTCCAGCCATGTCTTAGTTGGGCCTGTACCTGTAATTTCCCTGCCAAAAATGTGACAGGCATGTGTTGCCAGTGTACATTTTAAAAGTCCCAATAAGTTGTTCTGGCTTCATTGACCCTCTCCCATTCAGATTCCCAAACACTAAGTAGCATTTCCTCTACCCCAAAGCATTTTAAAGCTAGATATAGTTTTCATATATAGTGTTCTTCCGACTTCTGATAAGTAAGAATCAAACTATTATCACGAAAAAGAATATGCAACTACATGTGCGATTAAGAACGTACAGGACATTTCAGTTGGCACTGTATGAATAACCAAATATTCATAACTTGCCTATCGTGCCTTGCTTTGGATTTATGTATATCAGAAAGAGAATAAAGCTTTTGGATGACATGGCTCACCAAAGGCATGGAACATTAAGCTTATGAGACCTTGGCGGCTCTGCAAGGTGAATTGAATGCTGTGGTGATTTTTCTCTTGGCCTCCACAATGAAACTTATTTCACTTTGGTGTCTCTTCTTTTCTCTATCGAAAGGAAGAATCCAGAGAGCCTCAATTCAATTTTCAAATTGTACAAATTTGCCCATTAACTAATTTGTCATTCAGCAAGGAAACGAATCAGTTTTTATTGCTCCTATTGATTTCACTGTGATAAGAGTTTTCAATGCATTTCACTTCAGCTGAAGGAAAATTGGGCATGCCTTTGCATTAATGTTCAGAATTTTTCTCACGTACGCATGTACAGGCATGCAATATTTGGAATCAGTAGAGTTATGCCAGAATTACATTGATTTTAATGAAATTAGCTCCTGGCTTTGCTGCTACAGGTGGCCTTTTACTTATGCAGGTATTCTGGGTGAGTGATTGAAACTTTTGAAGAAAAGAACCCATATCATCTCACTAATTGTTGTTGAGCCTATCCCTTCAATGTTAACCAGGAATACCAGGTTCCTGGAAACATATGTCCTTCCTGTATTTTGAGGATGTTGTCTTTTTTTCCATTACCCTCCCCGCGCCAATCAGGTTACCTTTAATAGGTAAAGTATAACAAATGACAGTTTCATTACCATGGTAACATACTTTTTCTTACATGTGATTAAGCTGCCTGCCTCCCCCCCCCCCTTTCTTCTTTTTTGCTTTGTTTTAGAAGAGTAAAGATCACAGATGTAAGGAACGTGGGTTCCCTTTGCCATTTAATACATGGAATAAACACATTTAAGGAAAGGATCTATACCCTAATAATAGAATATGCTTATACTTAATTACTCACTGCTGTTATTTTGAAAGCATAGTGATGTAGACAAACAGGGTGACTCTCTGCTCCATGGAGTAATTAATAGTGTTGTTTATTGTGCTATAATTTTTCTCTTTTTGTCAGACACAATTTGTTAAGTAAATTAGAAGCTGAAATGCATATGGGCTTAAAATATAGCAAATAATAAAGCATTACCAAGGATTTAATGATACTAAAATAGCTTAAGGGAAAAATAGCATTCTGATGAGAACAGTTGCCATGGTAATGAGTTAAAACCTCCAATATTTAATATGTGCACAATTTTGGAGCCTCTAAATTTCTACCTATGTTTTCAGAAGCAAACACAAACAGATGGGAGAACATGAATTGATGTTCCACTATGGACAAAGTATCGCCATCTTAATCCCGACCCAGTCCACATTATTTAGATCTTGCACTGAAAAGCATGAAATCTGTTCAAAAGAAAAAGTGTTTAAGACTGGAGATCAAGATATCTTCATGCACCAAAGCACAGGCACTTGTAAGCAGCTATATCCTGGGGTCATTATGTGGTATAAATTCCCTGTGGGAGGTCAGCTGCAGTCTGATTTTCCATTTCCCCCCCATATTTTAGTATGGATTTTATTAATATAATATTTGAGGGAGCCGCCTTCCCAATGTGGATGGGCATTGTCAATCAAATGGTGTGTTTGTGCTGCATCTTGTGATTGATTCTTCAGGGCAGGGCTTAGCTATGCCCCACCCCCAATATTTTATTCAGGTTGGCACCCCTGCTCTGCAATAACCATTTTTCCACTCTGTGCAATTTTCTTTCTTAAGTTGTGGACCATATGATGTCAAACAGGCAAGCCATTGTTCATTTTTGTCAAACATTTGTATTGGTATATGTAGCAAAATATCGTCATCATCATTGTTTTGTCTACAAATGGATACAGGAAATGGCACAACTTAAGAAGCATAAGTTGCTTTAAGGGAAACCAAATAAGGTAGAAGTGAATTATTAACAGAACAGTTGCCTAGGGATGAGCATTTACAGATTCTTGGGCAAATATAGCTACAGGTTAAATGTTGTGTGGAACCATCAGTTTAATCCCACGGAGAAGCAAAGCCTCTATAGAACGAAAGGGACTAGTATTGATCCATCGTTCCTCATAATGAAACAGACTTGTAGCTATATGCAACTTGCATCAAGAGGTTACCATGTTTATTTATTTATTTATTTTAAATTTCTAAAACACTCTTTATCTGAGGATCACAGGGCAGTTACTTTATCCATTAAGGTTTCATATGCTACAAATCCAATACCCTTTTTGTGGTTTCCAGACCAAGCAAGTTGCCAGGCCCCTGCAGGGGTGGCGCCAGGTGGGTACATTTGTCCTGGGCATTGGAGGGCTTAGCTGGCATGGGGGGTGGGGCTCCCAGGGACCAGCTGCTTTTTTGTTTGAGTTCATAACTTTATCGTAACAAGACTCCTGCATCAAGCCACAGACAAGCTCTGCATGGCCCTGCAAGTTGCAGTTAGTTCTCATGGAAATCAGTGGAACATGTCACATTGATTTCCATGAGAACTAACTGCAACTAGCTGATTTAACACAGGACCAGGTGAAGATGGATTAAGTAGAGGTATCCTTCTGCTTACCTCCACTGGCTGAGCCAGCCACCCATTCCTCCTGTCCCACTCTTGCCCTCTGCCTCAGTCTCCATGAGTGGCTGGTCTGCAGATGTGGTGGTCGCCCCAACAAGCATCACCAGCATGGGAGGCTAAGTGATTCAATTGTGCCCTAAATCTAGCCCTGACCCTAACCCTTTTTGTCATTTTGGAATTTGATTAATTCCCTTTTTTAGCTGCATCCTGTAACGTGGGATAAACACACACACAAATGCACACACAAACACCAAATTTCAACTCTAAAGACAACTCTAATTGATGTAGTAGACTGACGTAGAACCAATTCACAGCAACGGTATCGGATCCTGGGATTTCTTTCCCAATATCAATAAAGTTTAGCCTTGGGTTGTAAGTGCTTTCTTGAAAATATTTGTGTTGAATTGACATGTTGGTCATTGCACAGTCAATGCCAAATTATTTAATAACTTTTAAACTTTTTGCTTTAGGGTTGAATAATATCTCAGCTTTAATATAGTCTTCCTTGCCAACGGTTTTATTTATATTTGCTCATTTTCTCTTCTTGTAGCAAAACTAATTCATTATAACAGGAAATGCTTGGCTAAAGAAGGATGCTTTTGAAAAAGAAACTGAATTAGAGTCCAAAGGAAGCCCTGATACATCAGTAAAGAGCACACCATCTGCACTGCTGTGTCCCACTGGCTATAAAATATATAACCACCGTTCTTCAACTATACCGAAAAGGCTCTGCCTAACGGTCTCCAAAAAATATGCTGCTTTATCTCAGCTGTTTTACAACCTTAAACAATAGGGCAGTCCTCCCGGGAAAGTGAATGCCAATATGGTATATGATTACTGCATGAGTTACCTAGGCAGAAAAATGTCAAGAAAAATATAATAGGCTTTGGGGGCAATGGATCTTTTTTTAAGTAGAAATGTACGATTGCTTCTTCTGACTTATTTACTCTGTAACACTTTCCTGATTTAACAGCAACTAGGAAAACAGCTAATCAGTTACAAAAAAAAAAACTCCAAACATTCTGCCTTTAATAATAATAATAATAAGGGTCTTGTTGTTGTTGTTGAAAAAGTGACCCAAATAACATGTTGCTCTAAAAAGGATGTTAAATATACTTTTTCATAGAAAATCATCATCACCACCACCACCACCACCACCACCACCACACCAGTATATATGCTTAATGCTCAAATAGATATCTGTAACCAGGGAGAGATATTTCAAATCAACATGTGAAATTCAAGCTGTTTCTCCTTGCTTTACACTAAACCTTACATCATTGGGTCAGTTCCTTCAACATTTGGTCTCTTCCATCTATCCTGCCCTCATTTTTCCCTGCTGTAATGCCTCAACACACATTATCAATTGGTTTCTACATCTCCTGAGCCCCCCCCCTTTACTCCTTCACCCAACTGCCCTACGTTTGTGAGATCAAAACAGAATATGTTTGTGTCTACCTACCTATCTATCATCTATCTATCTATCATCTATCTATCTATCATCTACAGTGGTAACTCTGGTTACGTACTTAATTCGTTCCGGAGGTCCGTACTTAACCTGAAACTGTTCTTAACCTGAAGCACCACTTTAGCTAATGGGGCCTCCCACTGCTGCGGTGCTGCCAGAGCACGATTTCTGTTCTCATCCTGAAGCAAAGTTCTTAACCTGAAGCACTATTTCTGGGTTAGCGGAGTCTGTAACCTGAAGCATATGTAACCTAAAAGATAACTTGGTCCCTGCTCTCCTAGCAGGAGCAGGGAACCAGTGGCCCTTCAGGTGTTGCTGGACCACATCTCCCATCATCACGTACTGTTGGCCATGCTGGCTGAGGCTGATGGGAACTGGAGTCCAACAGTTCCCATGGGGAGCCACATGTTCCCCATTCCTGCTTGGTAGGATTATTAGAAAATTGTTGAACTAATCTTATATACTAAAAAAGCAACTATATTTTGAGCATTATGCACAGAAATGTAGGAAAACAATATTCTCAAGATGGGAAGCTGATTTAATGGGAAGAAAATGCTTTTCATGGGACACTTTCATTAAAGACAAGGAGGAGGTGGTTTTTATCACTCCCTTCTTTCCCCTGTGATTTCCTGAACCTCCTAAAAATCTACTCCAGAGGCTTGAGAGTTCCACTGGGACAATGTGGGAGGTGGCACTGGAAGCTGAGGGAAATTGTTAAAAGTAGCCTCCTCTGCCATCTTTCCTCC
The DNA here is from genome assembly GCF_964106915.1 of Podarcis gaigeae. Classification (NCBI taxonomy): domain Eukaryota; kingdom Metazoa; phylum Chordata; class Lepidosauria; order Squamata; family Lacertidae; genus Podarcis; species Podarcis gaigeae. Next base: position 54,869,233 of record NC_139678.1, on the reverse strand, counting down.
ACCCGAAGCCTGTGCTGAATCTCAGTCCCTTCCACAAATGGAAGCCCATCCATTCCCATAAGGGCAAGTCTATTTGATTACAGTGGTACCTCAGGTTACATATGCTTCAGGTTACAGACGCTTCAGGTTACAGACTCTGCTAACCCAGAAATAGTCCTTCAGGTTAAGAACATTGCTTCAGGATGAGAACAGAAATCGTGCTCCAGCGGCGCAGCGGCAGCAGGAGGCCCCATTAGCTAAAGTGGTGCTTCAGGTTAAGAACAGTTTCAGGTTAAGTATGGACCTCCGGAACGAATTAAGTACGTAACCCAAGGTACCACTGTATAACTTTCTGAAGGGCATCTTCTGCAAACAAGGTTTGACTTCATTGAAATGAATGAAGAAACCTACATGCACACAGAGGTTCCAGTGTCTTCAATGAATCACTGGATCAAGATGCCTTTATGCAATAGTGAATACCTTAGTGCAAGTGATGCATTACATTTTCATTAAAAGAGACTGGGGAGACAATGCCTTAGATTGCACCTTACGGTCACCATGCACTAGACCAGGGTGGTCCAACTTTTCATACCAGATGGGCCACAAAAATACTTTGACATGGAACCCATGGGCCTCACACTGCCTTGACATGTAGTGGGGAAGTGAAGCCAAAAATTGATGCCTCCACCCCCAACCTCACACTGCCTTCTGAAAGCTGGGAAGGTGCTAACTAGGCTTTGAGAAGGAAGCAAGGGTACTCTAGGACCCTGTCAAAGCCCTCGTGCCTCCTTCCCAAAGCCCAGCGCTTTACTTACCCAGCTTTGGGAAGACAACATGAAGGCTGGAGGATAGGGGCATCAAATGTTGCTGAGGGCTGCCAAAAAAGGCCTTGAGGGTCGCATGGAGCCCTCAGGTTGTGCATTTGCCTAGACATTTCTCAGACAGCATTCAAAATGATGTCAGTTTGAGAATAACATCAGATAACAGTTTAGTCATTGAAACAAGTGCCAGAATAAGACATCAATAAGCACAGCAGCTGGCCAACTGTTTATGCTTTTAGGACCAGCTTTCTCAATCAAAAGCACAGACAAAAAGTAGAAGTGCATGGTGCTTTTTCAGTTCACTGAAGAAAATGATTTAAATGCTGCTGCCAGATTTCTCAAAGGAACAAATAATGCTGCCAATACTGTTTATACCAAAATGTATGATATAGGATGGGGAACACTAAACCTCATACTTCAGAGATTTCTTGTATTTTCTTCAAGAAGCGAAAAGTAAATTTCCACCCTACTCCTCACATACAGAACTGCAGATGGACTGATTTTATGATGGGGGTGGTTTGTTTTCTTTCTTCCGTTTTTCTTTGCTGAAGTGTTAGGTATTGATCACTTTGGGAGACAGAATACAGAACTTCATGGATCAATGGCCCAATCTGATATTGTATCCTATGGATTTATGCGTCTTTCACGTTATCACTTTGCCTCCTAAGATTTAGTGTGTCATTTGGGTAGGTACAAGTAGGTTGTATGATAATTTATAATGCAGTGCAGGTAGGGTGAAAGTAGGATATGAATCATGATGGTTTCCCCAAGTAATGGAATACATCTAAGAGAGGCACAAGAATTGCTTTCCACCAGGTCAGGGGCAGGGAGATTCAGGAAGGTGGGCTTTATAAATATATGTAAATATAGTTAATATAACCCAGTGAGGGTGAAAATAATAAAAAAACATACAATTCAAAACAAATAAAAGAAGAAAAATCTGTTTGTACAATGATAAGAAATAAAGAAATAGAACAATGCCAAGTAAAGATTTATAATTTTAAAAAGGTAAGGAGGGAGACATTGTAAAGGATATAGGATTATAAATGTGTGGAAAGGGTGAATAGGAAAAAGGTTTTCTCTATCTCTTTTAGTACTAGAACCCAGGGCCATTCAATGAAGCTGAATGTTGGAAGTTTATGGATATATATAAAAAAGACCTTCACACATCATACCATTAAACTGTGGAATTCACTCTTGCAATATGCTGTGTTGGTCTCCAAGTTAACAAGAGGATTAGACAAATTGATGGAAGATCGCTACAAAAGTTGGATGCCGCCCCCACTCTCTGCCAAGTTATAGCAAGAGTGGAGATTATTGTAGCTTTAAGAAATCTGGTTTATTCACCTATTTACACCTTCAGTCTGCATGGTGGGAGTCCAGATCTTACAACATGGTCATTTCAAAAGGGGCTTGTGCCCCACAGCAGTGCAGCCATAGAATCCAAGATCTCTCAGTGTGGTGTAGTGGTTAAGAGCGGTGGACTCGTAATCTGGGGAACCGGGTTCGCTTCCCCGCTCCTCCACCTGCAGCTGCTGGGTGACCTTGGGCCAGTCACACTTCTCTGAAGTCTCTCAGCCCCACTCACCTCACAGAGTGTTTGTTGTGGGGGAGGAAGGGAAAGGAGAATGTTAACCGCTTTGAAACTCCTTCGGGTAGTGATAAAGCAGGATATCAAATCCAAACTCTTCTTCTTCTTCTTCTCTCCCAGCCACCCTTCAGCCAGCCTGCCCAAGATGAATCCCAGTCTTTGTTCTTCCCTCTTTTTCTTCCCAGAACATCTTGCTCAAAACTTGTCTGTCAAACACACACCCTATCAAATTGGCAACATCTGTCTACCCAGTCCAAAGGATTCCTCTCAGGTGGCCTATCAACCCCTTTTGTCATGTTAACAGATTTGCTCTTTGTTGGACCAGCCTGCCTGGCTTGCATAAACCAGCCAGGGGTTCCTTGTCCGGCACAGTTCTGTAGCTTGTACTTTCATCCATGTCCCAATTAATCAAAATCCTACCATTTAGTAATTTATAGGGTTTGCCCCGCCACAAAAAAATCTATAACACTATGTTCTGCTTACACTGTCTGAGGCAGTATGCCTCTGAATACCAAATGCTGAAACTTACTAGTGGGGAAAGTGATGACTCTGATCCTATTTACCGATTCCCCGTGGTTGGCCACTGTGAGAACACGATACTGGACTAGATGGGCCTTTGCTCTGATATAGCTTGGGAATAAATAAGGCCCATGTGCTCATTTGTGGGGCACCCAAATATAGGAATAGTGCTGGACGTGATGTGTAGAGATCAATACCTGTTGTGGATTATACTGCAAAAGAGGAAGTTTCTTGAAATATTCATAAAAGAGATTGCTAGGGAATATATCAAGAAATCCATAATTATTTATTGAGTTACTATGCAACAAACCTCCAATTTTGTTAAGAATCAGCTAGAAGTAAAGCAGGTTTGTGGATTTGCATGTATGAAGTCCAGGTCACTGTGTACAGCGGTGCTTCCCTCTGTCAGGGAGAGGCAAACGGGAAAAGATGAAAGGACAGAAACCAGCAGTTATAGAGAGCCTAAAGAGATTATCAGCAGCTTCCAAAGGTGCATAAAAGATTTAAAAACCATATTGTTAGGAAAGCATTATACAATGTTTGGACTCGATACAAAGATTTGTTGGAAAGTAAAACTCCCAGGTGGTTGTCACCAATGGAAGCTAAGGCGGTGAAAAAACTTAATATGGATTCTAAATGGCCAAAATATTGTGAAATTCTAGAACAAGATGGTGAAAAGGTTAAACTTCAGAGTTATGAGAAATTAAAGTTCAAAGTTCGAGATTGGTTGCATTACCATCAGATAAATGAGACATTTAAGCAGGACAGGAAAATAGGATTTCAGAAGGACAGGTCAAAATTAGAAACAGAATTGTTAGAACCCAATACAAAAAATTTGTGAAGAATGTATAACTTGCTGTTGAAATGGAATACACAGGATGAAATGGTGAAATCAGCTATGATTAAATGGGCACAAGACATCGGTCATGACATTATGTTCGCTGACTGGGAACAGTTATGGACCACTGGTGTTAAATTTACGGCATGTAATGCCTTAAAAGAAAACATAATGAAAATGATCTACAGGTGGTACATGACCCCAGTCAAGCTTGCAAAAATTTATCATTTGCCCAAGAACAAATGTTGGAAATGCAATGAGACTGAAGGTACTTTTTATCACCTTTGGTGGACCTGCCCGAGGGTTAAAGCCTTTTGGGAAATGATCTATAATGAAATTAAGAAAGTCCTTAAGTGGACCTTTCCTACGAAACCTGAGGCTTTTCTCCTGGGCATGGTTGGCCAATTGGTGCCAAAGAAGGATAGGACCTTTTTTATGTACGCTACCACAGCAGCAAGAATTCTTCTGGCAAAGTATTGGAAGATGCAAGAACTACCTACTCTGGAAGAATGGCAGACAAAGGTGATGGACTTTATGGGACTGGCAGAGATGACCGGCAGAATCCGCGACCAGGGGAAAGAAACAGTGGAAGAGGACTGGAAGAAATTCAAAATATATCTTAAAAATTGTTGTAAAATTGAGGAATGTTAAGATGTCAAGGGGTAAGAAGTAGAGAATTACAGCTGTAACTAACAAGTTTATGGAAACGTAATGAAAGGGAACTAATAGATAAACTGACTAAAGGGTTGCTAAAGAATTCCAAAATAAGGATGCAGCGAAAGGGAGGTATGGGGAAGTTGGAGGAAAGAAGGTCTATGAATATAAGATTATGAAATTATACATGTTTAAATGTTTTGTATGTTTTTGTCTTGTGTTTTGTTTGCTTTTATTATGTGTTTGAAAAATGAATAAAAATTATTTATTAAAAAAAAGAGATTATCAGCAGCTTGTCGTCTGACAGTCAGTCTGACGTAGAAGGGGAGAAGGAAGAGCCTGGGACAAGTCATGCTGTACACAGAGGAAGTAAGGGGAGGAGTTTTCACAGACTTGCATGCTGGGTGTGGAAAAGGAGGAAGTAACATTAGAGGGAGTAACTGTGCACAAGGGGAAGGAGGTTAATGGAAATGCTGGAGATGTACGTTTGAACTTTGTCAAATAAATCAATTGTTTGGAACTGGTTGGGAGCCCGGAGTCTTATCTATGGCCAGCTGGACAGCACTGAGCCTCTGATACCCTCAGAACAATTTTCTTAGCACTGATGCATTCAAGCAATGTTGACAGGGTGCTACACCTTTACACTTTACAAGGATGGTAAAGTGGCTACACTGGGACAAACGAGCTGTTCGTTTTTTGTTTTGCATTGTATTATGCAGTGCATGGAAAACTGGAAGCTGGTAAGCACAATATATATATTGTCTATAGAAAAGCAGCATATTTTAAGATGACAGGAGGCTGGAAATCAGTTAAGACAACCTAAATTGTGGTCGTATAAAAAATAAAATATCTGACAGATCATACAGAGCCAGAGACGCAATAAATTTATTGGGTCAACGACTGATCCTATTTAAGCCAGTGTTAAAGAGGTAGCTCTATGAATAACAGTACACTTGAGCCTAGATTAACCTTAACATAAATTGTAGCACATTCAGTTTGCAGAGTTCTTACTGGTAATTCCAAAGTAAAACATTTGAAATAAGCAACTGCATCAATGTTGCTGCAGAACTCAAACAGGGAAATTGGAACTGTTAAATCTATGGAGACTAATATACCGCCTAATGCAAATTGCTACATAAACTCTCCCTAGGGCCACCCCAGGATATATTGCTGCTACATGAAAGGAGATATATACAGAACTTTCTGGTAGTAAGAGCTGTTTGACAGTGGAATGCACTGGCTTGGAAGGTGGTAGATTTTCCTTCCTTGGAGGTTTTTAAGCAGCGACTGGATGTCCATCTGTCATGGATGCTTTAGCTGAGATTCCTGCATTGTGGGGTGGGGGTGGCCTCTTCCAACTCCACGATTCTATGATTCTTCTGGGCAAGTTCAGCCTTCCTCTGTATTTTATGCACAGAAGGTAACTGGAATGGTGGTTGAATCTTAATACAACACTGATGACTGGAGAACATCTTCCACTGCTGCCCACTTTGTTGCCACTTGGACAAATGTTGTGTGCATGATTCCTGCCTGAGTGCGTTGCCTGGGCTCCTTCTCTCTGCCTGTTCACAGTTGGTGTTGTGATGGGAGAAGGTGATGAAATGAGAAACAAGGGCAGCTCAGAAGGTCTGCAAAAAGTATCACCACTACTGGATTGCTAGCTAGTGACTGCCAGGGAATGCACCCCTGCAATAGCTACTGGTGGAGGCAGTGGCACAAGTAAAGGGGGACTGATGGAGAAAGGGGGGGGGGCAGAAAGCCCAGACACATGCTGGATAGAGCTGGTGGAATTAGCCTGCTTCTCACCTTTCCCGCTTTTTTTCACTGAGGATCTCATTTTGAATTTCATGTTTTCTTGATGAGAGAGTTGTCAGTGTAGCCTTTTCAAAATGTAATCGAATTCAATTGTTGAAACACCCTTCAGTTTAACATATTGTGTTAAAACATTTCCATTTCCTCAAGAGCTTCACAGTTGGTGTTGTTTGATTGTTAACAATACAAATCTCATTAAAACAATACAGTAATGAAATAGAAGATTTGAGCTGAGAGATCAAGAGAATGCCTGTATGACCATGTGTGTCTTCAGAAGCTGGTGGAATGCCAGTACAGATAGGGTTGTATTTCATCAGGGAGTGTATTCCATAATACTACTGCTACCAGTGGAGGCAGTGGAAGACAGGAATGCCTGGCGTGCTCTGGTCCATGGGGTCATGAAGAGTTGGACACAACTAAACGACTAAACAACAGCCAGTGGAAAAGCCTGCCTCTGCATTTTCAGAAGCCAATAATCATCAGACTGTGGCAAGGCTAAATGGGTTTCATTTGCTGATCTTAATGCCCTTACTGGGCAGTGGAGGAGGACATACTAACAATGGCCATTGGTTATCTCCACCTCAGTGCCATCCACCCTGTTAGGAACTCCATGGCCTGGACATTAACCGCCTTGCACCTTGCACACCTTGTCATGTCCAAGGCTTCTACCTAATTGACAGGTACCCCTACAGCAACAGTTCACAAAACCTGCAGCAGAGGATGTAAAAAAAGAAGTGCAAAAGAAAACTACATTGCGGCATCAAGAGAACACCTGAAAGAGCTTGAGTATTTATTTAAAGCAGAAACGTTTTATTTGCAGTTTGATGAATTATGTATTATAAACAGCTTCAAATCTCCGAGAAAAGCAAGGTAAAATGCTCTAAATAAAGAAATGCACATAAATCATTCCTGTTTTAGGCTCACTTTGCTACCACACAGTGGCAGAGATTGCAACACTAGGAGACAGGACGCAGGTGGTAGGACAAGTTCAAAGATGGCTCGCATGATATATATTACAAGTCTAGTGCAAATTTACTACGGTTATACTGGAGATGTCTGATAGCAAAGGTGGAGTTTTGGAATGTCCTCTGCTCTTTTCTTGTGAGGTAAACACGATTCAGAACAAAATCCATTGAGAAGACCTTGCACTGTCTTGAAATGTGGGACTTTCATAATTCTTTTGGGATTATTGTTTCATTTTTATTATAAGGGGAATGATCAAGATTATACACATCTCAGCTATGATTTTCTATCTTTCTTCCTTCAAGTTTGTTTCTGCATTTCTTCACAGTGTGTCCATTTGAAGACAGATGAAAACAGATTTGGGTGAGTGGTCCTCACCCAAATTGGGCCACACTTGCCCAATGACATTGTGTATACCAAAATCACAATAATCACTTCCTTCTTCATTCAGCTGGGGCATAGAATCATAGTTGGAAGTGACCACAAGGGTCATCTAGTCCAACCCCCTGCAATGCAGGAATCTCAACTAAAGCATCCTTGACATTCGCCCATTCAACCTCTGTTTAAAAACATCCAAGGAAGGAGAGTCCACCACCTCTTGTAGGAGTCTGTTCCACTGCTGAACAGCTTACTGTCAGAAAGTTCTTCCTGCTGTTTAGTTGGAATGACCTTTCTTGTAACTTGAAGCCATTGGTTCAGGCCCTACCCTTAACAGCAGGAGAAAACAAGGTGACAAGGTGACAACCCTTTAGATATTTGAAGATGGCTATCATATCTCCTCTCAGTCTCCTCTTTACCAGGCTAAACATAACCAATTCCCTCAACTGTTTTTTATAAGGCTTGGTTTCCTGACCCTTGATCATCTTGGTAACTCTTCTTCACACCTTCCAGCCTGTCAATATCCTTAAATTGTGGCTCCCAGAATTGGACACAGTACTACAGGTGTGGTCTGACCAAGGCAGAATAGAGTAGGACTATTACTTCCTTTAATCTGGACACTATACTTCTGTTGATGCAGCCTAGAATAGCGTTAGCTTTTTTTGCTGCTGCATCACACTGTTGACTCATGTTAAGCTTATGGCCCACCAAAACCCTAGACCCTTTCCACTTGTACCCCATCCAGGTGTCCCCCATCCTATATTTATGAATCTGGTTCTTCCTGTCTAAGTGCAGAACCTTACATTTGTCCCTATTGAAATTCATTTTGTTAGCTTGTGCTTGGGGGAGGGGAATCAGACAGCCAATAAAAGAAAAGTGATGTTACTTTTAATTAGCAGGGATGTTGAAATCAGAACAAACCAAACAGCAACCCCGGAAGTGAACCAGCTACCTTTTTACTATTAGACTGTAACAATGTTATATATTGTATAAATAAGGCTTCATGACCTTTAGAGCCAGCTCAGAATCCAATAAATGACATCAATCCTGGATCTGTCCATGGTGCTGTTTATTGGCACATATACTGGACTTCCATAATCATCTATACAATTTTATTTTTATACACAGAGATAGAATTCTCCAATCCTTACATATTTACCATATTTTAAGAAGCTAGTAAGAAAAGCTGCCATGGTGAGAGGCTCTGTCTCTGGGCAAGGCCAGTTTTGTTGTTCTTGATCATACATTTTTGCTGCAAAAATATCCACATTTCCTTATTGAAGTGAGGGATTTGGGGAAGGTGTGATTCCATTTCTCTAAGGTATACTACCACTTCCTCAAGATGTTATTAAAGAGTGTCAGACCTTGTGAAGATATCACATTGATGGGAATGAAGTTTTAATGTATATGATATAAAGCAACATACTTTATACATTTGGAAGTTTTCATGCTAGCTCAATGAAAGGGTGATTTAACTAGGACTGGGGCCTTAACAGGCAGTTCTGAGGACAAGTTGGTGGTGGGATACTCAGCATGCAAAAGAGGGGTTGAAGCTATGCATATTTTGATTGGTGGGCGTAGATGTGGAATTTTCAGCCAGACAGCATGAATGGCTGGGGCTGGACTAGTTGAGGCAGACAGACAGATAGAGTCAGATGCTGGCCAACGTTCAAGGAGTTTGAGCATTGTGATTAAGCAGGAAAAAATGAGCCAGACAGAAGTGGACTGGGGAATATGAAAGAAGAAGGTTGAGTAGTTTGGTGGCTGAGGATTAGCCGAAGATAGCCAAATCACTTGGCTCAGACTGAAGAGACAAGGAGAGAATATGTTGTGACAAACTCCCCCAATGAAATGAGTAGTGGGGCAACATGACTGAGTCTGTGTGGGGTTTTTTTTAACCTTAGTCACTACCTGTCCACAACAAATGAAAGTTCTGAGTTTCTCTATACAGTGGTACCTTGGGTTAAGAACTTAATTCGTTCTGGAGGTCCGTTCTAAACCTGAAACTATTCTTAACCTGAAGCACCACTTTAGCTAATGGGGCTGCCTGCTGCTGCTGCGCTGCCGAAGTATGATTTCTGTTCTCATCCTGAAGCAAAGCTCTTAACCCGAGGTACTATTTCTGGGTTAGCAGAGTCTGTAACCTGAAGCGTCTGTAACCCGAGCTACCACTGTATGTAGTAGCATATATTATGAATCCTCAGCAAGGACACTTGATATTGGGGGTTCCTGTGACAACTTACCATATCTTTCTGTCTATAAGACACCCCCATGTATAAGACGCCCCCTATTTTGGGGGACTCAGATTTAAGAAAATGGGAGGAGATGTATCAGTGTATAAGACGCCCCTAATTTTTGACATTTTAAAAGAAATAAACCTAGTCTTATACATGGAAAAATACGGTATTCCCTGAACTCAGTATCAATGAAAGCTGAGACATCATAGAAAATGAAAACTGTATTTTTATTAACAAACACTCCATGATGGAAAAAGCTGCTGTTTCAGTATTAATGACACAAACTTATTTTCTGTCAGAAACACTTTTACTTCTAATTCTTTGCTATTCATTGAATATAAGCTGTTGGTAGTAAAAGTGACAGTAGCAGGTTTCTCAATTTTAGAATGGCTGGGATGGTTGTACAGTGGTCATGTTACATTCTCTGTTAAAACCTGAAAATCTGCTTATTCAATTAAAATGCCGAAGACGACAACAACAACTTGTATCTATTCATGACTTCAGTCAGATTCCCAGGGCAGCTTACATAAACATGGAATAACAAGTTTCAAAAATGTGGCATAGAATAAAAGCAACAGCAACTGTGGATATAGAAAAGCAGCAGAAAATAATTCGGCAGAGATTTGCCTGGAGAGATGGCTTAGTATATATAGCAAGGAGTTAGGACAGAGCCAGGGAGAGTCACATAAAAACAAACAGGTAAGATTTATTTATTTAAAATTATTTGCAACTCACTGTTCCTCCCTAATGAGATCAGGGCAACATACAGTAAAATAATGCTATAAAATACAAACAAACAGTAGAAAACCCAGTTAATGTTTGGAAGAAAGGTTTTCTGGGTGCTATTGTAAATGTGCAGTGGCAGGGAGTGATGATAAACCAAAATGGAATAGAATAGATAATATTTTTAATTCTTCATTGCTCATACCTATAGCATCTTTAAGATAATTCTGCAGGGCTTACAGTGCATTCCTAATATTGTCTACTCAGAAGTGCTATTGAATTCAGTGGGGTTTATCCCAAGGTAAGTGGGGTTAGCCATCTTTATTGTGCAGTGGGGTGAGGATAGACTATATTATTAGAACTAATTCTGTTTAAGAGATTGTTCTCAGATTTACAATGGAAAGCAGGTATAGGAATGAGAAAGTATGAGATAAAAGAAAGAAAAAATGTCATATAAAATTAAATCAAAACAATTATCTCTTTCTTAATGGGTATTCTAGGATCTGAAAATCTTTGAAAGATGAGCTGATGCTATCTACAAACACTGTTCAAAAATCATGGAGGCAGCAAGTTAACTTTCCTGCCTTAACTTGCACAATATCTTTGCAATCGAGGGACATAGCGGCTGGACTTTTGCCGAAGGAGTGTGACTGCCCAGCCGCCAGATGACAAATGTGGTATTTCTAAGAGCACAAATTAACATCTCTGTGAGCATAACACAAAAGATAGAAATCTGATGGGGAAGAAAAACAATAAATGAAAAAGAAAGGCAATGCAGTTGTGGGATAAAAAAAAAGAGTTTGTTGGTGGGAAAATGATGCAGGGGATATGGAGATCATGGCCCTGACTATGGATGGGTAAATCTGTTGGTTTTGGTTTCTGTCTGATACTCATTTCTTCCAGTCCTCACTTCAATTCTCCTCATTTCCAAATCAGTTTGTGATTATTATTATTTAGTTCTAATGAAAAATTATCAACATTTTAGTGCTCAGGTATCACATTATTGTGTGCATTTGCTTAATATATACATCTTAATATACATCTTTCTGCAAGAGATTTGGCCTGATATAACAGATTTCTATTTGTTATGTTTTGAGGCACACTTTACCCTAGTATCTGCATTTTTGTTCACATTCCTTGGCTGGAGAACTGCATTGCAAAATGTGGAGTATTGTGAATTGTTTCAGGAAGCAAAAATTGGGCAGGTTCACCTTTAGATGTTGACTGTTCCAAATTTCTCCTCCACTTCTAGTCCTTAATCTGATCTTCATGTTAATTATGGATGCTTGTGTTAAGTTAAAAAGAAAAACAAAGAGATGGGGAATTCTGAGAATAAAATTAAAAGATGAATTTCAAAGTGACACCTTTTTGGCCTAACAACCAATATTCTGATGTTTTTTGTTTTTTATTTTAAACAGATTACAAATACCACATACATGACTGGTAAATTGTGTCAATGAGCACAATTAAAAGGGGCAGAAACTTAACTGGACCAACAACCAATTAAACTGTGACCCATAATTTGGTTACAATTTGAATTTCTAAAGGTGCTCTAATGTTCCAGGACCCTCTTCCCTTCCCCCTCATAAAAAAAACCTCAGGAAATTTCTTCCTGTTTCATATAACGAGAGAGAGAAAATTATGTATTTTTGTGCTATTTGTGTTAGTAAACTATCCTGTGATCCTCAGATGAAGGGCAGTGTAATAATAATAATAATAATAATAATAATAATAATAATAATATGTGTGAAACATGGGCAAAAAGTATTCAACATTTAGCACAGAACTATTGCGTGAAAACCTATTGCTACTTTGTACTGAGAAGTGTAGAAACTGCTACACAGCATAGAACAAAGTATCTCCTTGCATACATGACAGGCATCAAATTCCCCTATTTTATCCCATAAATCTACCACTACCACATCCATTTCTGTCTCCAGAGTAACAGCAATGCTGTAATTCTGGAAAATGGCTTTTGTCTGTGACATTACCCATTTGACAGTTCCATTTGATCTCCTGGTTCTGTCAAGCCCAACTTCTTTCTGGAGCCAACAAACTTACCTGTAGAATCTTATTGTAACTGAAGAACAATTTCATCTATATTAACTGCTTCCTAAAAAGCTCACCTCATACTAATCTGGCACATGTTTATGGCGAGGAGGATCACAACATGAGATGACCCGACAGTTCATTGATCATTTATATAAATGTTCCCTAAGTCTCTGAAATATGCCCTAGACGCTTGCAGTGATTTATTACAGTTTATAACTGTGTTGACTTTAAAACAGAAAGCTTGGCTCACAAGTTTTTTCAAATGTCACCATGTCTGCCAGGATGATGAACATGAATTTATATCACTGCATTACCTCATGGTCCGCACTGCCTCATGGTCGGCACATTGGGTGGTGGAAATAAAAATTTGCCTCACTACAGTTCCTCCTACACCATGGAAATCACAAAGCAAACTAGCACTGAAAGGCATTTTAAACCTCATTTTTATCACATTTCTCATTTATAGACAAAGGAGCAAAAAAATCTGTTCTTGAAAGCCCATGCTCTACACACCAGCTCCATAAATCTGCTTACCCATTCCACCACCCCCGATATAGGAATAAATGTAACTGCTTTATACCACAGGTCCATCTACCTCATAATATTTGGGTGAGGAAGCAGTGGTCCTCCAGATATTGTTGGGCCGTACTTCCCATCATTTCTGACCATTGGCCATCCTGGCTGGGCCTGATGAGCGAAGTCCAATATCTGGTGGCTTCAACTTCTGGTCTCCACTGACTGCTTTTAGCTCTCCAAGGTTTCAGACAGGGTTCTTCCCACACGCTATCAAAAGGTGTTAGAAATTTGAGATCTGGGTGTCTCTTGATGTTTTATTTGAAATATTGTCAGGGTACCAAAATGTTTGTCAGACATGAAGAAAAAGACATTTACCTATAATAAGAAAAACCCATTTCCACAGACCAATGCTTTGGTGCACCTCAGTTGTGATTCTCTGTGTTGGTCTGTGATGGAGACATTACTCCTGTTATTCTCCAATAAGTAAGAATGAAGCTTTCAGAAGCCAAAGCTTAAGCTATTCAATATTGAGTGTGTTCATTACTAACAAGTGCATTAACATGTGAAATAAAAACATTTGGGAAGTTTTAAACATAGCACTAAGGAGAGATTGCTCCTCAGCACAAGCATTTCTGTTTTCTGGATGGAACAATCTCATGTCTATTTTCCCCCATGGTGTTCTGGGGGTAGTCTTTACCCCTCCCCCCGGGGCCATTTTGGGGTGGCTTGGGGACACAGGGGGAGGAGAGGAGGAAAGCACTATTGCACTTGCAGAAATCTTTCCTCAGGCTTCTGCTAATGAGACCCATTTGTTGAATCCAGCCCATTTTGTTCTAATATACTCATTTTCCATGCATTCTGAGCTTTTTATATATAGCAGAGAACTGCGTTGCAAAATACAGGAAAAAAGGCAGTGGCATTCTGATCCATGTATCCAAAAGGAACAAATTAGGTCAGATTGCTCTACAATATGGACTGGACAAAATTCCCCATCCTATCTGTAAATTCCATCTTAATTTTGTGGATTTTTAAAAAATAGAAATCATGTTCCTGAGCATCCAGCCCTGGTGACATGTTAGCCGGACAGCTAAATAAGAGTTCTGCTCTGATGCTAATGTGAGCCCATCAGGGAAGCGGGCCTAGCAATGGGAGTGTGCTGGGCAGATAATACACCATAAAAACCAGAGGGATAAAACACCTTACAGCCGCTGCCTATGCTTTCCCAATAAAGTCAGACAGAAGGGATGGAAATGAGAAAAGGGTGCACTTGCAAGGCAGTCATTCTTGCTTTCAGCAGCCTTTATGGCTTTTCAACAGGCCACAAAAGGACATTCCTCTAGAATATGAATCAGATATAGTCAAGGCTTCAGACAGTAAAAGTAACCAGCACTAGACCTCCCTCTTTGGGCCCTAATAGCTTTTTCCACCTCAGTAACCTCTCCTGGTAAACAATGCAAGTGATTTTAAACAGCATTTCCCTTCTCTCCCTTTGATTATTATTCCAAGGGGGAGGAGGGTCTTGAGTAACTGTCAAAGATTTAGCAGCCATAAAGCAACCTCCTCCCTGCCTCCCCTGCTCCCTCTTTGGATTCACTTCACAAACACCATAGCTTGGGTTTCTGTGAGGAATACATGATTGACACAGAACTGGAAAGAGTAAAAAAGGGAATTCTAAAGCTTGAGTATTCTCTCCCCTAAGTACATCCCTCAGACACACAGGGCGATGATATTAGTTGGGGTGGGGAGAGGCATTTTATCACTGTCTCCGGAGAAAGTGTAGAAAAGCCCATTTGATTTATGCCATACTAGCCCGTTCCAAATCATCGCCCTTCAAGCGCCTTCAGTTGAATGCATTTGCAATCTAGATACAGGCTTTCCCAGGGCAAAAGAATATATCCCAATGTATCATGCCTCCACTATCACTTGCTCAGAGTACTTGAATGATGGATACTTGTCAGTCAAATGTCTTTGAAACGTCTAGCAGCAGAGCATTTATGCCTGCCCCTGTGATTCCCATGGCTACAAATCAGCTCTGAGGTTGTGAACTGGTACAGCACGCATACATGACAATGGCATTTCTTTCTTTCTCAGCATTAATCTGCTCCAGGATCTGTAAAGGATTGGTAGGGGTAGCAACCCACGTACATACTCTTTACAGTGGATTGGTTCAGCTCATTGTTTATTATTTTGCCACCATTTACATAAAGTTTGGCAACACCTGATGGGGAAACCTGCTCTTTTGCGATTAATTGAAGCCTTTCAGAGAAAGGTTCAGCTTGTGTGGCTTCTCCTGTTCCTGGGCCGTGTGAGAAGAGGAGAGCATGAACACTTCCTGATTTTGCAGCTGTAAAGGGCAGAGAAAACCACACTGGTTCAGCTCATTGGCACCCCTAATTCAAATATATTTTCCCCCAGAATACTTAGATTATGTGTATCAACTTGAAAGTACTTGGGGTGGGGAGTAGAATATAATTTGCTTATATTTATGTCACCTTCCACATGAAAATGTTGCTATATTTACATTGTACTTTATATAAGAAGTGGTTCTAACTTGTTCTGACTTGTTGATCCAACTGGATTGTATATAAAAGAATATATATATATGTGGACAGAGTGGATTAAACTGATACACACAGTGGGGGGGGGCTATGGATTAAGGAGATTTCTGCAGGGTGAAAATCCAATCAGTTTATTTCTACTAACTGAACAGGGAAGAGTAGAATAATAATATTGAAAACAGAAATTGAAGAAGGGAGGAGTTATGTCTTTGCAGAAAATCTTATTGATATTCCTTTTCTGTATGGACACTGGCACAGGACTGACCTTACAACTAGTCTCAGGAAGCAAAAAAATAGATTTCTCTCTTAGCAATATCTAGCTGGTGTACTCAGGTACAAGAAGATGTGAATTTAGGACAGATCTGGATAATGTATAGTTAATAGTCAAGGAAATCCAGTAGTACATACATTTTTTTTTTTCCTGGAGTGCTATTTCTGAATTAGCTCAACTTTATTTCACTAGGGGGGAAGTGCTTTGAGGTGGCATGGAACCAGCACAACAAAGCTTTCTATTTAGCTGGCAGATAAATAGCATTTTGTGACCTCTGAAGGTACCTAAGGAATAAGGAGAAGGGCAGGCTTCTCCATTTGCAAAAAGTTCTTGGAAGAGATTGCTAGTGCAAAAAAGGAGCAATAGGTTGCTAATGCTGCTCATAGGGTGGAAGAGCTCAGGAGCCAAAGCTCACAAGTTGGCAGTCACATTTTTCTACAAATGGAAATGGAATTAACTGGAAGTTTGCAGTGTGAGGTGTTTTACTGCCCCATCTGCTCATAAAATTAAGTGATATCAATAAATGCTATTTTAATGGAAAGGAACGTCACGAAGGAAAGCTTGGCCCATGGAAATTGAAGAGGGCAACCCAAATGATCCAGGAGATGAAGCAGCTCCCCTCTTTGGAAAAGTTGCAGCATTTCAGACTTTTTAGTTTACTGAATTAAGAGGTGACAATATAAAAGTATATATCATCATGCTTGGCATGGAAAAGTGGATAAATAAATGTTTTTACCTCTCTCTCATAATGCTAGAACTCATGGGCATCAAAAAAGCTTTTATTTGGTAGATTCAAGAAAGATAAAAATTACCTCTTCACAAAGCACACATTTAAGCTGTGGAATTTGGTCCTGGAGGAAGCAGTGGTGACCACTGTCATGGAGTCAGCTTTGCCTGCTGAACAGCAGCCTGAAGGGGGAGAAGGAGGAGTGACTCCACATGCAGCTGATCAACCATCAAAGACTCAGAGGAGAAGGCACTGATGAGAACCAGCTGGCTTCAGCCTTCTTAAGCAGAGCTTCCTGCAGCAGGCAGATGCAGGTAACAACGCTTGTAGATTCTGACCCTGCCTTGTTGCTTCCTGCTCGTCTTGACCCCATAATCATTGGATTCCCTGACCCTGGGACCATCTGACTATGTGGATTGCTGTTCCCCCGATCCTAGGACTGGGCCTGACTTCAGATGTTGACTCTGCATCCAGGCAAGTACACCCCAGAGACTTTTCAGGCTCGCTGGCCTCCCAGTCCACTGAGCTCTGCACATTGTTGGTCAGCCTGAGACTATGATAGTTGCCAGCTTGGGTGCTGTTGAAAGAGGATTGGACAAATTCAAGGATGACAGAGTTAGCAATGGCTGCTAGACATGATGGCTGTTCTCTGCTTCCATAGTCAGAAGCAGTCATGCTTCTGAATACCAGCATCTGGAAACTGCAAGATGGGAGAGCATTGTTCTGCTCAGGGCTTGTTTGCGGGCTTCCCAAAGGCATCTGGTGAGTCACTGGATTTATGTGGAATGCGGGACTAGAATCATAGAACTGTAGAGTTGGAAGGGACCCTGAGGATCATCTAGTCCAACCCCTGCAATGCAGGAATATGCAGCTGGTCCATACAGGGATCGAACCTGCAACCTTGGTGTTATCAGCACCATGGTCTAACCAACTGAGCTATCCAGGCTCGACTAGATGGGTCATTGGCCGGATCCAGCAGACTCTTCTTATGTTAATTGCTATGGGGAGTGGAAAGATATATGCACCTGAAATAGTTTACATTACAGAGGAATATAATGCTTTATTTTCTGGTGTTGAGTTAAAAACATAGAATCCATCATCAGAAGTGTGGAATGTCAGCAAATGATA
The DNA here is from genome assembly GCF_964106915.1 of Podarcis gaigeae. Classification (NCBI taxonomy): domain Eukaryota; kingdom Metazoa; phylum Chordata; class Lepidosauria; order Squamata; family Lacertidae; genus Podarcis; species Podarcis gaigeae. Next base: position 54,851,466 of record NC_139678.1, on the reverse strand, counting down.
AGAAAGGCATATCTATTATCCTTGCCTTACAAACTTCTAATTTTGTTCTAGTGACATTTTTATGCATGGACTGTTTTACTACATTTTCTTGCACACCCACTTCCTGGAGAAAAGGCCTATAGTAAAACTTAATGGGAACTTGTAAAACAGACTAATGAGCTCACAGGTTTGGGGAATATGCTATTCAGATGCCAGCTGGATCCCTCCACAGCAAGCTCAAAGTTTACTAACACTTGGACACCAGTTCACAAAAGCATGCCTTTCTTACTGTTTAAATGGCCAAAAAAAATCTCATTTACCTTTTCCTTCTTTTTGGTGGGTGCTAATTAAATAGGTTATTCTGACAGAAAAGAGAGCCAGCTAATGTTGACTCATCTGCCACGGTATCCTGCAGCTTTTTCCTTTCTCTACTCTAACAAAGTGCAAAACCAGAAACTCAACAATCACAATGTAGTTATTGAACGAGTTGTCAAATTTCAGAATTACACACACAAAGGCAACTCATGAGGTGTCTTCTGCTGTAGTAAATAACTCGCTGACTGAATTAGATATGCACTGCATGTTTCAGGGAATAAGCCTGACATCTACTTCCTTCCAACTTCTCTGTAGGAGCACAGGATTGTTTTTCTTGTTGGATTTGCTTTCTGTGAGCATCTCTTGAAGGAGCTGACAGTTTTAAACTGCCTTTCAAGGGTCTAAAGTAGAGGGGGTGGGGAACAAAATGGTGTCATCTCTGCAACAAATGAGGGAGCCACCAGTCCCTTTTCCTTTAAAACACCAAAGAAAGCAGGCTATGGGGATGGAGGGGGGACTGGAAGCCCTCCTAGTATTAAAATGTTAGGGAGATTCTGTGAGTCTTTAGGAGTTAATGATATCACATCAACAAATCTACCTTACATGTAAGGAGTCAGAAGTGACTTGCTGGGTAGAGCCCCTACACTACCTTTCTCCTTTCTTTTAGGAGAAAAGAAGTTTGGAAATGAGTATTTTTCACACCAAAAGAAGTCTAGATTTTTTTTTTACAGGAAATGCTTAAAAACATTTAAATGTAAATATTCATGCAAATTTAAGGAATAAAAATAGAGAATCTGGTCCTGTATCCAATTGCACATCACAATTAATGGAAGGCTCATTGTCCCAGTAGGAGCTTTCACGAATGAAAGGGAGAGGGAATTGACTTTTTGCAAATCCTTCCTTTCTCCTGCAGCATCCCCACCCACCCCAGGCTCATGCCACTTCCCTAAAAATTCCAAAGGATCTCCAAATCCTCTGGAGCAGATTGGAGAAGAGCAGAACCATCCCTCTCCTGCCATTTACGGAACCCTTTTCTGGATCAAAGAGCTTTCTGTGAGTGGGATGACACTACTGGACACACAACCCATAGAGAGATGCTGTGTAATAATCTCACTTTATATGACTTCTTCCAGGTTGCCAAAGATGCAACACACAAGCACTTTACAGCAGAATCATGCAAAGAATGCAGTTCATTCCTCTGGAGTAATTTCTGATTGGGTCTTTTATTTCCTTGTAGCCCAATGGCCCTAATAGCCCTCTAGCAGGATTTCTGCATCTAATGTACTCTTGAAAATTGCTATTTGTTTTGGTTGTTCACTTGCACAGATTTAGAATTTCTCAGGAGGGCCCAGAACCTTGTGAGATCAGCTTCTATATCTCCTTTATAGCCTGATTAAATTGTCTTTGCATGCCATGTTTTCTAATTCTGTTCTCATTCAAAGTGCTGTTATTTGAATGCTATCTAATTTGTCCGATGCCATTTATATAATGCAAGGGCCATTATTTGGAAGAGAATTACTTACATCCAGCTTATTAAAGACTCATTCGGTTGCATATATACCATTTCCCTCTAGGTTTCCCTGTGTGGTTATTAGCCATAACTGGTCTTTTCTGGTGTAAACAACACCACATATAAAGAATGATCTGATTTCCAACTTGTGCATTGCAATTTGTTTCTCTTATTCCATCTAATTCTTTTTAATGGCTTTCCCTAACAGCTTATGAAAACATAAATACTAACCTTTTGAAAACATTTTATGGACTCCCATTAATTCCTGAAAGCCTTTTCGACAGAACACACACCAGAGAGGTACATTGTGCTTTCTGTTCACCGATGCAAATAACACCACAGAGCACCTTCATTTTAAGAGGGTTTTGTTAGCCTTAATCTACTTGTAACAACTTGTTAACAAGTTACTGAGTGGTGTGGTAGTTGGGGTGAAACCCAGTGCTATCATTCTGCTCACATAATGGCTTTGGATCCAGCAAAGCAGTCTGCTGATGTAAAAGAAGAGTAGGTGATTTTCTTCAATGTGCTGTTCACTCTCCCATGCCCGCAACACTCTGGATGAGATTTTGGGGCATGTGGATGGTTGTAGTGGCAAGAGGGACAAATGGGTGAGAATTGCCTCCCTTTCTTTGTCTTTAAGCGAGCACGTTTGCTGTATCAAAAAAATAAAAAATGCATTCACAGAACACTGGATTTCAACCCACACAATAGCCAGTGTGATGTCTTTAGGACAGTCACTATCACTCAGTCTAATCTACCTAACAGAGTGAGGTGCTGGCCATTAAAAGCCCTAAACAGCCTCGGCCCAGTATACCTGAAGGAGTGTTTCCACCCCATCGTTCAGCCCAGATACTGAGGTCCTCCTCCGAGGGCCTTCTGGCAGTTCCCTCACTGTGAGAAGTGAAGTTACAGGGAACCAGGCAAAGGGCCTTCTCAGTAGTGGCACCCACCCTGTGGACCGCCCTCTCACCAGGTGTCAAGGAAATAAACAACTATCTAACTTTTAAAAGACATCTGAAGGCAGCCCTGTTTAGGGAAGTTTTTAATGTTTGATCTTTTATCGTGTTTTTAATATTCTGTGGGGAGCTGCCCAGAGTGGCTGGGGAGGCCCGGACAGATGGGTGAGGTATTATTATTATTATTATTATTATTATTATTATTATTATTATTATTACTATTATTATGATGAACCATATATACTGCCTTGTATTCCTAGGAGGAAAGGTGAAATATAAATATATATTTTTTTGAAGTTTCAAGAAAACCGGTTAAACAAGTAAAGCATTGCTAAGCAAGAAGAGCAAGGTTAAGCAACAGGATAAAGAAAGAGAACAGGTTAAAAAAGCAGTTCAAGTTGGACTAGATTTCAAATTCCTGGTACTATCTTCAAATTTACAGGTGCCAAGTGCTTGACATTTTTTCCAGACCAGTAACCGCAGTGGCTTTAACTAAGTGTCTGGAGGGCAGGAAACCTTGACTGACAACATTCATTATTATAATTGCTATATTGACAGCAGCAATCAAAGTGGTAAGAGCTGAAAAAGAACACATTTGCTGCTAGAGAATTTACTAAGGTAAATGAAGGCTAGGATAGACATGACTGTAAATCATATTTCAACAAGGCAGTTCTGTAAAGTTTTCTGTGGTTTTTCCCAACTAGAGTCATTACATCAAGCCATAATGATATAGCTTGATGTAATGATTCTAGCTGGGGAAAATATACATCCTGTCATATTGGCACACAAAATACCAAGCATTCAATACAGAAAGATCCTATGTGAATTTCTAATTGAGAACATGCCTATTTAAGTAAATAGCCAGGGAATATTTCAAACATCTGGATGCTCAGAGCTCTAGATAACTAAAGGGGCTGTTTATATGGGTGAAGAGGTTCATAGTGAGGACATTCTGTGACTTAGATTAACAGGAGGATTTGGATAATCAAGATTTAGATAACAGGGTTTGATTAAATTTAGTAGATTGTGTACAGGAATCATTTAATCTATACTCAACAAAGGCAGTCCATGATGGAACACCAACAGTACTTTTTAAAAGGAACTTTGAAATGAAATAGAAAAAGTGAGGCAATTCTAAAACATGGTGCAAACTTCTGGCAAAAAGCCTAGTAGGGGAAATATAGTCTGAGACTTTGATTTAAAAATTGCTTTTGAGTATTGTCTGGCAGCCTAATTGTTTATATGTGGATTTTAAAAAATCAAGCTACTACTATCAGATATTAGGTGCACGCTGGGTATGGAATTTGATATGTTGAATATGGAATTTTCTATAGCAAAATCAGATTTTATCTCAAACATGTAAGATTCCATTACAAGCTGTTATAGGGAAAGGAATTATTGCTAAGACAGACTTCTGCAACCTGAGTTGGCTGGAGCTGATGGGAATTGAAGTCCAAAACTTCTGGAGGGCACCAGATTTGAAAAAAGATGAGCTAAGAAGTAGCTGAGGAAAATAAACCTCTAGTTTGAATTGAAATCACTAAGATGTTCTCATGTTTATCTATGTTGTTTCCTCATAAGTATGCAGTAAAAATGTAGCAGAAAAGTCATCAAAGGCTTCATTGCTCCTAATTCTTTTTAAACATCTAACATAAATCTTACTAGCACATTTTATACATGCCAGGTCCCATTTTTATTGAGACTGAGTAGATTTAAATACCAAAGATATTAACTAAGAGTTTCGCTTAGCTAGTTCTAAACAAGATGAAAGAACTGAGATATTTTCAGAATTATTCTCATTGCATTTCAAGTCACTCAGTATGAAATTGTGATTAGGTCATATAGTAAATAGCATTTTTTAAAAGAAAATACAAAACCTTGCAATTCTCAGCTTGCACAAACAAGTCATCTGCTATTATTTCTCCATCTGCATTCATTCAGCTTCATTACCAAAGCTTTGCAATGGAGGAGGAGGAGGAGGAGGAGGAGAAAAGATAGACATAGCTGAACTCTGCCACAATGCTATTTAAATCTCAAGGCAGCCTAGGTCCCATTGTAAAAACAACTTTTTGCAATTATTTCAGCCTATGGTTTACTCCCCAAACACCTGGTGAATATACACTGATACCTTGGTTTGGTAACTTAATCTGTTCCGGAAGTCCATTCTTAAACCAAAACCATTCTTAAACCAAGGCATGTTTTCCCTAATGAGGCCTCCCACTGCTGGTTCCCTTCCACCATTGGCCTCCATTCATAGATCGAGGTAAAGTTCTCAAACCAAGACACTATTTCTGGTTTTGCGGAGTTCGTAAACCAAATTGTTCTTAAACCAGACTGTTCTTAAACCGAGGTACCACTGTAAATGTAAGTGCATTGGCATAGCTGTTGGTACAACCCAATTCAATCCATCCTAAGCATTTTGATGCCAGCAAACAAAGACTTGGGGGCAGGGATCCAATCTATGTATCTCTCTTTCTGTGTTCCATTGATAATTGAAAGTGGCTACTTCTATTACTAACTACAGTGGTACCTTGGGTTACATACGCTTCAGGTTACATACGCTTCATTTTACAGACTCCGCTAACCCAGAAATAGTACCTCGGTTTACGAACTTTGCTTCAGGATGAGAACACAAATCATGCTCCGGCGGCGCAGCAGCAGCAGGAGGCCCCATTAGCTAAAGTGGTGCTTCAGGTTAAGAACAGTTTCAGGTTAAGTATGGACCTCCAGAATGAATTAAGTACTTAACCCGAGGTACCACTGTACTTGCTTTGTCAGTAACATGCACTTGGAAAAGAGGAGAGTGAGATGAGAGATGAGAGTCATCTTCAAATATCTTAAGAGTTGTCACATGGAAGATGGAGCAAAGTTGTTTTCTCCTGCTCCATAGGGTAGAACCCAAACAAATGGATTCAAGTTCCAAGTTACATCACGAAAAACATTCTGACAGTAAGACCTAGTCAATAGTGGAATGGGCTCCCTTGGAAGGTGGTGGGTGCTCCTTCCTTGGAGGTTTTTAAGCAGAGCTTAGATGGTCATCTGTCATGGATGCTTTAGTTGAGATTCCTGCATTGTAGGGAGCTGGACTAGATGAGTAGGTCAACCTTAGAAGTCTATTATTCTATGAACATATGCTGAACTAAAGAAAATAGTTTTAAACGGGTAGTCTATCACTGTCTGGAATTACAATTTTATGCAAACCTTCTCCAGGAATATGTTAAATGCTGCTGGGGCCACACTGTTAGTCATCACCCACAATATTGCACATGCCTCTGGCCCTAATTCTTGCTGCTTTGTGTCCAGCATACAGTACATACCCACATACATGTCTACAGCTGTACATGGGTAGGCACCTCACACAATCCAGACACTTGAATGATTGTTGGTTGTCATTGAATGTGCGCACAGTTGTACCTGGGCAAGTGCCTCTTTGCAAGATAATGTGCTGCGAAACATATGAAGGGGCATGGTCACAAATGCAAATGTCAGGGAAGGGACCAGCAATGTGATTCCACTTCCACACACTTTAGAATACTCCTGGTCTGAAAAACCAGGGCTTCAGCTTCCAGCATGAGTCATGCCTTACAAATGCAGAGAAGTTGCTTTATCAGATGATCCAGCATTTAGATAGGTTGTGTGTGTGTGTGTGTGTGTGTGTGTGTGTGTGTGTGTAAGTGTAATATATTGAGACGGGGAGGATGGGAGAGTTATCATTAACACCCATATGCCCTTTTTGGCAAATACCTCATCAGTGCTGAATACTATATTAAATGATCACAGATGCATTATATTATTATTTTTATTGAACTGGTAATGTGTCACAGCTGGGCAATTTGTGCCTATGGGCTGTGATAAAGAGCCTTCGTAGAGGACTTGTGCCAAAAATGATATGATTATGGCTGCCATGTGCCAACTCTAGCAGTTGTCCATTTACTCAGTTCCACAACCCGCTCGACCTCCATCATTCTGTTTCTCCCCCTCCCTTTTTGTCAAGACTTCTGGCCTAGCCACTCAGAAATTAGGCACATACTGGAATTGTGTGACATAACCCTTTATGGGTTGGCTCTCAATCCATAATGAGAAGATCATATGGGTCCTGTTTTTTTCAAAGGGAGGAGGGCAAAGGTGACAGAAACAGCATGTGCTTTGCAAGCATAAAGTGTCTGGGATTTCCAGTTGGGTAGCAGGGCAGCGAAAGATCCCTGATTCCATATAAGGTAATTTCATATACCCAGATTCCCCCCCCCCCATCAGAGCACTTCCTAGGGAAAGTCACATTTTCAAGCTAAAAGACTCAAAAGAAGACACACATATCGGAATTTCAGTGTGCAAAAGAAGGGAGGAATGGTGCAAATGCTCAGTCTATTAAGTATGTGGCAGAGAAAGCCCTGGAGGTTGTGTTGGGGAAGAAAGCAGAAGAGGTGGGTGCTGGAATTGTGGTACAACATGCCTCCAGGATTGTTTTTGAAGCAGGATTGATGACATCATAACTATTGTTAGCTACCCTGGGCACTTTTTTAAGGAAGAGGGGGTTGTACAAATGCAACTAAGGCATCACTTATCAGCAGGTGTTCTGAATTAATTGATGGGTTAGCTCTCATTCTCTGGCAAGTGAATGAGATGATAATGAGGCTTTCAAGTTTGTGACAGATTTGCATAAAGGGAGTCAAAGAATGAGGAAAATAATCAAGCAGAGGTTGTATACTTCTCTCCTTTTATTTGATGAGGTTCCTGTTTCACACCAGCATTTTAAAGGGTAATGTATCTTTGCAAGATTGCTTGCTTTTTTAATTAAAAGGTAAATGTTACATTTCAGTTGGCTTTTGTTGGAGCTCAAAGTGCTTTAAAAGTTGAATCTAAGCAGTTAGAAGTAAACAGGAGGCGCAACATCACAGTCCTGCTGATCCTTATGCTATGCTATATTTTGCTTTTCTTTGGTGTTTGTGTGTGTGTAATAATGGCTCAACACAACACCTTTCATTTTTGAACTTGTGAGAGAAGCTTTCAGGGCTGCCATGATGAACTCCTGCAGTTCAAAATTTACCAGTAAACCATTGCATGTTTCACACATTACATTCAGAGAGTGTGATAATCGGTTCAGCTGTATAGAAAGCAAACACTTCTATAGTGTGTAGAGATTTCTTGTACCTTTGTGTTCATTGTAATGTGTGAATAAATATATTAACTGCTAGCAGATGAAACAAAACCCAGTAAAGTACCCTTCCTAAAAATTAAATATGGGAATAGCAAGAAGTTTATTCTTTGCTGTATTACTCACATTTACTATAGGGGTGCTGATTTTTTAAATTCTCTTTAGCTAGTAATGGGTAAGCACCCACCTACTATAACCAATGACTTAAATGGACTTCTTGAATTGTGCAGCATAACCTTGTTATTTGGGGCTCATCAACATAATGTAGATCAGCGATTGCCTGGCCCCAGGGAGAAGTTCAGAAATGGTTACAAATCAAAGGTTAAGCATCCTTGCCATCTGATATAATTCTAATGAACAGAAAGTTTGGCTCATCACACATGACTTTGACTTAAAAGGGGGAGAAAAACCCAACTTATTTCTACTTTAGTGCCTTCTTTCCCATTTGGCTTCTCATTGCCCTCATTTTAAAACCACTTGTAATTTATCTGGTGGTTCTAATTAAGCTGTTCCTAGGGATTGTAAGCCTTATTTAATGAAATTCATTAATGTATTTATCTATATAATAAAACCTAACCTACTCACCGGGCTAGCTTTCCCAGGCTCCCATGGCTCTAATAGGGGAGAAAAATCAAATGTGCACAGCTTAAATTTTAAATACATGCCTGCAGCATAAGAAAGCCACAAGGTTCCTGTAAGAAGCTTAGATATTTGCAGACTCTGAACTTCTCAATAAATAAATCTAGACCTGATACAAAAGACACTGATCCTAGCAACCTAAACTACAGATAATCCACAGAGTCCTAGTAGACTGGATGCGTGTGTATTTTAGTGCTCTCTGCTCATGCTGCTCTGAACCCTTCAGGAAACCTTCTTGAACTTAATCCTGCCAGACATTGCATGTGGTAGCAGGGTGCAGGTATTAGAACAGGTCTACACTCAATGCCACCTTAGAGTTTATTTAATATTTATATTATTTAATTATTTATATTATTGAATATTTATTTCTACTTAAGGCAGCTTCAAGATAAAAATAAGAACAGCTAAAAACATAGAAAAAGCCAATCATATACACATTAAAAACAACTATTAAAACCATACACATAATTACCCCAACACCACCAAAACAAAACTAAACTAAAAGCCTAGCATAGGACCAGCTCTTTCATTAAAAACGGTCAGTTCCCAAAAGCCTGATGTGACAAGAAAGTCTTCTTCTGCAGGCAGAAGGACAAGGAGGTAGTCAGTGTAACTTCTTGAAGGGGGAAGTGCCAAGGTTTGGGAGCAACCACCAACCGGCCTCTGCTGCATGAAGTAAAATAGGTGAGTCTATTGACCCAAGTTCTATCATATTGATAGAACAGCAAGGACAGCCAAAATGGTGCCCTCCACATGTTAAGAACATAAGCAGAGCCTGCTGGATCAGTCCAGTGGCTCATCTAGCCCAGTATTCTGTTTTCACAGTGGCTAACGAGAAGCTTATGGGGAAATCTGTATGCTAGACTTGTGGGGCAACAGCATGCTCACCGCTTGTGATTCTCAGAAACTGGTCTCAGCTCCAGGGCCAGATGAACTGCATCCAAGAGTATTAAAAGAACTGGCAGATGTGATCTCAGAACCACTGGCAGTCATCTTTGAGAATTCCTGCAGAACATGCGAAGTCCCGGCAGACTGGAGGAGGGCAAATGTTGTCCCTAATTTCAAAAAGGGGAAAATAGAGGACCCAAATAACATCACCTGACATCAATATCAGGGAAGATTCTGGAGCAGTATCATTAAGCAAACAGTCTGTGAGTACCTAGAAAGGAATGCTGTGATCACCAATAGTCAGCATGGATTTCTGAAAAATAAGTCATGTCAGACTAACCTGATCTCGTTTTTTGACAGAATTACAAGCCTGGTAGATGAAGGGAACGCAGTGGATGTAGCCTACCTTGATTTCAGCAAGGCATTTGACAAGGTGCCCCATGATATTCTTGTAAAGAAGCTGGTAAAATGTGGTCTTGACTATGCTACCACTCAGTGGATTTGTAACTGGCTGACTGACCGAACTCAAAGGGTGCTCATCAATGGTTCCTCTTCATCCTGGAGAAGAGTGACTAGTGGGGTGCCACAGGGTTCTGTCTTGGGCCCGGTCTTATTCAACATCTTTATCAACGACTTGGATGATGGACTCAAGGGCATCCTGATCAAATTTGCAGATGACACCAAACTGGGAGGTGTGGCTAACACCCCAGAGGACAGGATCACACTTCAAAACGACCTTGACAGATTAGAGAACTGGGCCAAAACCAACAAGATGAATTTTAACAGGGAGAAATGTAAAGTATTGCACTTGGGCAAAAAAAATGAGAGGCACAAATACAAGATGGGTGACACCTGGCTTGAGAGCAGTACATGTGAAAAGGATCTAGGAGTCTTGGTTGACCACAAACTTGACATGAGCCAACAGTGTGACGCGGCAGCTAAAAAAGCTAATGCAATTCTGGGCTGCATCAATAGGAGTATAGCATCTAGATCAAGGGAAGTAATAGTGCCACTGTATTCTGCTCTGGTCAGACCTCACCTGGAGTACTGTGTCCAGTTCTGGGCACCACAGTTCAAGAAGGACACTGACAAACTGGAACGTGTCCAGAGGAGGGCAACCAAAATGGTAAAAGGCCTGGAAACGATGCCTTATGAGGAACGGCTAAGGGAGCTGGGCATGTTTAGCCTGGAGAAGAGGAGGTTAAGGGGTGATATGATAGCCATGTTCAAATATATAAAAGGATGTCACATAGAGGAGGGAGAAAGGTTGTTTTCTGCTGCGCCAGAGAAGTGGACACGGAGCAATGGATCCAAACTACAAGAAAGAAGATTCCACCTAAACATTAAGAAGAACTTCCTGACAGTAAGAGCTGTACGACAGTGGAATTTGCTGCCAAGGAGTGTGGTGGAGTCTCCTTCTTTGGAGGTCTTTAAGCAGAGGCTTGACAACCATATGTCAGGAGTGCTCTGATGGTGTTTCCTGCTTGGCAGGGGGTTGGACTCGATGGCCCTTGTGGTCTCTTCCAACTCTATGATTCTATGGTCTTCAGAGGCACAATGCTTCTGACAGGCAAGGAGGAACATAATCACTAGGGTTAGAGATCATGGATAGCCATACCTTCCACAAATTTGTCTAATCCTCTTTGGAAGTCATCGAAGTTGGTGGCCATGATTGCCTCTTGTGGGAAGACTACTACTACAGGGTTAGACTGCAACTCCCATAATTCCCAATCATTGGTCATGCTGACGAGGGCTGATGGGAGCTGGAGTTCAACCTCTGAAAGTCCCCCATGTTGTCAGCCCCTTACTAAGCAGATGTCCCTTCCACGGACCATGACTTTGAATTGTTTGCTTGAGAGCATCCTGAACAGGCCCGAATTAAACTGTTCTTAAATGGATGTTGAGCATCATGGTGGGAACAACAAAAGAGTTTGAATGAGTGCCGGCCATGAAAGCTTCGTGACAGATGTGTCCATGAGGTAGCGAGATAAAAGCAAGGTCTGATCAGAGTACACTGGCAGTCAAGGAACATCAACGCCACGTACAAGGGCACAAACGGCAAAAGGAGACATCAATCACTTGTAGGTTTGGTTAAAGGTAGAGTTGGGTTGCCTGAAATAGTTGCTTTCCACTCACTCTGTCTCCAGCTATGCTGCATCTAACCAGTAGTAGAGGCATTTAAAAGAAAAGGCGCACACCCCCCAAAAGAGAGAGCGAGAGAGCTTCTAACTGCAACCTCGCTTGAAATGTGTGTCTTGCACTGGGAACTGCATTAATCATTTCCATCAACACAGCAAAGAGGTTATTAAGTGTTTGCCACACAAAAAGATTTAATTTCTCCAGCTGGACTCTCTTGCTGCTTCCTCCCAGCACACTGCTCCTGTCACAGTGGTTTAGCACCATTTTAAAATGCATTTATTTCAGCCTCGGGCTAGCATATGCAGCCATCGTGCTTGTTTGTTCTTCCTTCATCTTCACTTCCTCAGTAATTGAAGAGGGGTACTGAATGGAAAGGTCCTGATGAGCCATGAGAAATCAAGCTTAGCTTAGGTGCGTATTTATGTGAAACGATTCATCTTTCCAACCATTTCTAATGGGAGAAATAAGACTTGATTCATCATGTTGCCTCTCTATCGCTCTTCTTTAAAAAAATGCCTTTGATCAATGGCAGCTCTATAGATGAGGGGAATAAAAAAAATACTGTATGTATTTATATCCCACGGAATGAATGCATTCTTTTATTTGTACATAATAGATACGTAATTGCTCGTTGTGACATAGGCCATGTGTTTAGGCTGCTTTGATATCAGGTGTACACGCTCAAAGCTGCAAGGAAAGGGCCTCAGCTGTGTGGTAGAACAGATGCTCTGCATGCAGAAGGTCCCAGGTTCGATCCCTGGCATCTCCAGTTAGGGGTGGGAGAGGCTGCTGTCTAAAAGCTTCACCAGCCACTGCCAGTCTATGCAGGCAACACTGAACCAGGGGGAGGAATAGTCTGACATTACAAGCATCTGTTTGATGCAAAAATAAGACATACACAGATCTTCAGACAAATACATCCCAGCATGAAAGATACTTGCCAGATTCGTGAAATACAGAAAACGATAAGCACTGTCTGAAATTCATATGACTGTGTCCCATGCTTTTTCGTTACATGGCAATTGGAAATCAACAATTTGCATTCACATGAGAGTGCACACATACCTTCCAAGTGTCTCAAATTTCCAGGGACAGTTCTGGGATTGCAGAAGCCATCCCAGTTTGATTGTTTACTATTGTTGTTGTTGTTGTTTTCAGTTTTATAAAGTTCAGTAATTTTACAATCATTTTAACTTTCTAAACTCAACTTCCTTCCCCCTCTTTCTGTGGTTCCTTAAATAAATTTGGCTATGCAGAAAATATTAAAAATATAACTGAATTTGCTCATTTATTAATTTACTTTAAATACATACTCTTATAAAACTGCAGGTTATTACAATAATCCTGCCAATGTTATTATCTGTTTACAGTTTATTTGTAAATATTCAATAAACCATTTCCATTCTTTTATAAAAAAGTTTGCTATCTTGGTTTCTTATTTTTCCAGTAAGTTTCACCATTTCTGCATATTCCATAATTTTTTGTATCCATTCTTCTTTCGGTGGGACTTCTTCTTCTTTCCATTTTTGGGAAAGTAACAGTCCTGCTGCTGCAGTCAAATCCCGGTTTCTGATTTGATCCTGGAATGTCCCATTTTTTCCTTTTTCCTCCTCTCCACATCTCGGAGAACAATTAAAAGTGGTGTGTGCGTAGATGCAAAAAAGGAGTCCTGTTTACATGGAAAATCTCTGCACAAAATGAATGAAATGGTGAAACTGACATACAAAACCCTTCCTATAAGGTCACCATCCCACTTTACTTTCTTTCATTGCAGTGCTTCAGCAGTCAGCCATTTCTTAGGAAATGTGTGGAGTTTTTGTTCCTTTTTTGTAAATGGAGCTCTAGTCAAAAGTAAGTTCCACTGTATTCAATGGAGCTTACTCACAGGTAACTGGGTATAGACTGGGCAGCCTTACACTGCAGCATTTTTACTCAGAACTAGATCCCACAGAGTTCAATATGATTTACTCTCTGGCATGTTTCTAATCATTCTCTCAGTTTCTAATTTTTATTTTATTTTATTTTATTTTATTTTATTATTTTATCCTGCCTTTCCCCCTGACAGGGACTCAAAGCAGCTTGCAGCTAAAATTTTGTTTCATTCCTTTTATCTGTGGAAGGTGTTGTACACGATCCCTTTCCTCACTTGTTTTTTTTCTTCTTCTTCTTTATAACAATCCTGTGAGGTAAGTTTAGCAGAGAGGTTGTAATTGGCTAAAGGAGACCAGTGTATATGATGTCTGAGTGTGCAGCGAGATCAAACATCGGAGAAGATTCCTAATGTAGAATAGCATGTCCCTATTTTCACTGAAGAAATGTTAGAGGGTATGGTGCACAGGGATTTTTTCGTCCCCGTACCTGGTTGTGGGCATTTCATGAACTCATAGAATTGCAGACTTGGAAGGCACTTAACACCCTGCTATACTCTCACACCAGAAGCGGTTTAGTCATGCTGGTCACATGACCAGGAAAGCTGTTTGTGAACAAAAGCTGGTTCCCTCGGCCTGAAAGTGAGATGCGTGCCACACCCCATAGTCGCCTTTGCTTGGACTTGACCATCCAGGGGTCCTTTACCTTTACCTTTTTGCATTCTCCAGAAAGCTCAAGCTGAGACCTCAGACTGGAATTTTCAAGTAATTAGCCATATTTGCCTATTACCTTCCCTATTTCTAAAAAATAAACAGCAGCATTTTTTCCCTGGCATCAATGGGTGGGGTGGGGTGGGGGGAGTAAGAAAACGGATTTGAAATGTAATTGTGCCCAGTTGACTATAATGCAGAAATTGAAGAGCTAATCTTGAAATGAGACTTATTTTCTCTAATCTGTCATTTACATCTCCTATGCAGCTTCAACAAGCAGCTCAGGTGTGTTTTTTTTTTAAAAAAAAATATGTAAACCTCTTTCCTTTCCTTATCTCCACCCCCCTCTTCGATTTCTATTCGTTCGGCTACATCCTGTTTAATTTCACTAAAAATAAAGGACTAACTTCACCCGCTGATTTATGTGTAGTCATATCACCTTAGGCTTGGAGCTAAAGAAATCTGATAAAATTAGCAGAACAAAGCAAGGTCAAGACGTGAAAGGAATGAGGATGCTGGCAACGAGGCCTGCCAGAGCTGGTGCTGGAGCAATGCAAAAATAAATAAAAAATAAAAATGCATGCCTGCTGTGCCAGAAAGATACCTATAAGAATGCTGGCCACTCAATGCTAAAACATTTCCTTGGAAGTAATACTCTGAGATAGCAATATAACCTACTTCCAATGAAACATGCTTAGGACTACAGAGCTACGTTTTGGAGTTAAAATGGTAGACTGAAAACTCATCCTCTTTTCATATAGATATCGCATGTCCTAAACTGCTTGATAAACGGGTCTGCAGTGCAACTTTTAGGAAATGGTATGTTTTAAAATTACGGCCACCTAGTGGTGGGAAAGAGAAATTACCTGGAGAATTTAAGGCACAGCTGGGTGAAACCAATTTCTGTTTATTTCAAAATGATTTTTTAAATAAATATATGTAGAGCAATAAAGAAAATTGGGAAAGTAAGAGATAGGCTTGTAACCCTTGATCAAATATTATTTAATATGGGTTTTTGTTTTGGTCTTCTATAATTAGCTGTGATTTAAGTGTTTGCTGTGAAATGACCTATTCATTCTGTTTTGCTTGTGCTAGGCTTACGCAGAGGTGAGGTTATAGCTGGAGTTTATGGAGAATTTGTTCTGAATTGTTTGTAGGGCGGTTATATAAGCATTCATCCTCATTTGTGAAGGGCATGCCATATTTTGCTTATAAAAATTCTTTAAGAGATTGCATTAGCCCTTCGTGCAGCCTCAAGTTTCTCTTTTGTTTCCTTCATTACTTAATACGCTAACTAAACTGGATTTTGAATTTGCTTGTAGGGTGTTTGTACACTCTCCCACTTGTTGTTCTGTCCATGCTCATCAATACATTTTTCTATTGCTTTCCTTAACCACAAAAGCAGTTTATTTTTAAAAGTGAACTTGTTGCACTAGGTCAGCACAGCACTTTAATTGACCTCAGTTGCACAAACCTTGTTCCATTATGCACTTCAACTCTTCCTGTAGAATAATGTCAGTCTAGAGAGCCCCTGGATTATTGTGAGGTAGAGATTCTAGTACGTAAAGTATTTTTTTGCTGGTTGTGTTCTTGTAAGTGCTACTTAGCATCAGCTCTCACCTTGCTATATTAAAATTTTAAATGAATTCCTATGTTGAAATAACCAAAGCCAACAGCATCCAAGCTCTTCTGATGCCACTATGCCACTATGACTGATAAAAAAAAACCTAGCAAAAATCAATCCACCAGAAAGGGAAACCAAGCTCGCTAATGACAATTCACAGTATATAAATCACTTATCACATGTAACATTCCCTTTTACCGCAGAAAGAGTTCCAATGTAAAATGTATTAAATCACTTGCATCTGAAATATTCTACAAGGTTTAAACCAGGTATCACAGAGCTTACACAGAAAGAGAAAACTTGACGTGATGTAATGTGAATAGCTGCATATAAAAGAGAGGTCAGAGATATCTCTGACAGAGGAGGGGGTGGGCAAAGATTTTCATCCCCCCCCCCCCCCATTCTCGCTGCTCACACTCCTAGCTTCAAGCAGAAGGCTGAGGTCGAGTGAAAGCTCAAAGCCAAATCAAGTGTCTAGCAACTGGGGCATTTGCTAGTTCTAACCACTTGCTAGGTAAACCCTTCTTACTATATATATATATATATATATATATATATATATATATGCTTTCGTAGATTTTCACGGGTACAGGAATGCAGGTTTTGGTGTCCTCGGGTGTCTTCCCGTGTAAAAGTTGGGGTGTCTAGGCGACGTTTCGACGAGGTCTCACTCGTCATCTTCAGGCTGGTGCTTTCGGCTTCTTGTTACTGGAACAGAGCGGGATCTCAATGTTTGAGTTCCTATAAATACTGTAGAGGGGGTGTGGTGTCTAGCCTCCAATGTTCTGGGCAGAGAGGAAGTTCCCAGGCTAGTGTGCCTTTTCTTCTTTTGTTCCTTAATTACTTGAGAGATACCTTGAGTGATTTCTTGAGTGATATCCTGAGTACCACTTAGGTGGGTCATTAGGTGTGGATTAGTTGCTAAAGTCTTTGTGTCTTGACCTCTTGAACTTTGTGAAGAGTTTTCCTGAGAAGATGGCTGTATTGCACTTAGTTGTGCTTTGGCTTGGCTTCGTGTATAGGGGCGAGCTGTGGTTTTGTGGCTTGTGTCAGCCAGATCTGTGTAGGGATTGCAGGGGGGTGCAGCATCCGGAGGTGCCACCATGGATTGGCTACTGGATGGTGTCAGTAATTCATCTGTGGAGAGGGTCTGGGTTTGGGTCTGGTGTGGTTGATTGGTGTTGGCGTTCTGTGTGCCTCTGGATCTGGTGTCAGTTTTTGTGGGGAGGGCTAATTTCCAGATGTCTGGCAAGCGGGATGTGTCGTCACGCTTGTTCATGTTGTGAGGGTGTTTCTCTATCTCGATGGCTTCCATGATTATTCTCTTGTGGTGATGTTCCGTGTTAAAGAGCAATTTGGAATCTGCAAAATTAATTTCGTGTCCTGTTTCTTTCATGTGTTGGAAAAGAGAGGAAGTTTTTTCTTCTTTTTTGACGGCATTCTTGTGTTCTGCGATACGTGCATTTATTCGTCTGTTTGTTTGTCCAATGTACGTGGCTGGGCAGACTTTGCAGGGTATTTCATAGATCCCTTGGTTTTCCAACTGGATTTTATCCTTGGGGTTTCTGAGGATATTGGCTATTTTTTGGTTGGTGCAAAAAGCTGTTTTGATATTGTGTTTATGGAGGATTTTGCTAATTTTATCTGTAGTGCCCTTGATATAAGGAAGGAGGGCCATGCCATTGTTTTCTTCTGTGTCTTGGTTTTTGGGGGGTGTTTCCTTTTGGATTAGCTTCGTAATCCTGTTTTGCTGGTATCCATTGGCAATTAACACATTTGAGAGATTCTGTAACTCAGTTGTCAAGTGGTCTTTGTCAGCCAGGCGTTTGGTTCTGGAGATGAGAGTCTTGGCTACGGAGTTTATTTGTGCAGGGTGGTGGTGTGATTGTGCATGTAAGTAGCGGTTGGTGTGTGTTTTTTTCTGGTAGATAGTGTGTCCTAGGGAGCCATCAGGTTTTTTGTAGATTAGGACGTCAAGGAAGGGAAGTTGGTTGTTGGCTTCTATTTCCATAGTGAATTGTATTTTGGGGTGTAAGTTGTTGAGATGTGTGAGGAAGCTATCCAGTTTTTCCTTCCCGTGTGGCCAAATTACAAAGGTGTCGTCAACATATCTGAGCCAAAGTTTGGGTTTGTGTTCTGACTTGTCTAAAGCATTGGTTTCAAAGTGTTCCATGTACAGGTTTGCGATGACCGGTGAGAGGGGTGATCCCATAGGTGCTCCTTCTATCTGTTTGTATCTTTGTCCATTGTGGATGAAGTACGTGTTGGTTAGGCAGTGGTTGGTCAGGTCCAAGATGTATATCACTCAAGAAATCAGGATATCACTCAAGAAATCACTCAAGGTATCTCTCAAGTAATTAAGGAACAAAAGAAGAAAAGGCACACTAGCCTGGGAACTTCCTCTCTGCCCAGAACATTGGAGGCTAGACACCACACCCCCTCTACAGTATTTATAGGAACTCAAACATTGAGATCCCGCTCTGTTCCAGTAACAAGAAGCCGAAAGCACCAGCCTGAAGATGACGAGTGAGACCTCGTCGAAACGTCGCCTAGACACCCCAACTTTTACACGGGAAGACACCCGAGGACACCAAAACCTGCATATATATATATATATATATAATATTTTACTTTAGAAAAATAAAAATGTCTCTCTGATGAATCGCTTCCTGGGTCACTCAAATAGTTACCCCTAAGAAGGGAAACAATTTATTGTCTGGCTTTGCAGCACAATCTTATACATATTTAGCCAGAAGCAAGTCCCAGTGTTTCAAAGTGGTTTACTGCCAGGTAAGTAGGCATGGGACTGCAGCCTGAAGATACAAGTCCTTTTGAGGCAACTTAGCATTAAGGCCAAATTCAATAACAAAGCCACATAAGACAACATAGGAACTCCTTGGGGAAGTCTGCATCAGTTGACAGCTGTAACTTAGGTCACAGCCACACCATACATTTAAAGCAAGTGGCTTTCTCCTAATGAACAGCAGAAGCATAGAATTGCAGAGTTGAAAGGGACCCCAAGAGTCATCTGGTTTAACCCCCCACAACGCAGGAATCTCAACTAAAGCATCCATCCAACCTCTGCTTAAAAACCTCCAAGGAAGGAGAATCCACCACCTCTTGTTGGTGTCTGTTCCAAAGACTCCGGGGGGAGGGGGGGTAGTTTACCCTTCGCAGAGCTAAAATTCCCAGAACCCTTAACAAACTACAGTTCCCAATATATAAATCTTATTTAGATGTATGGTATGAGTGTGACCTAGTCATAGAGTACCTGCTTTGCATACATTTTCAATCCTTGGCAGCTTCATTTGGGGCTCAGGAAAACCACTGAAATTCCAGAGACCATGCTGAGTTGGATGGTCTGACTCAAGAATAAGGCACCTCCCTATGTTCCTCTGTAGTCCTGCTGGGCTCTGGTGTCCTTTTTTGGCCTCGGTTTCTCATGCTCCTGTTTCTTATCACAGAGAAGTTTGCAGCAGATGGCCCTGTGAATGGGGGAATGGGGCATTCCAGCAGCAGCTGGATGCACAGCTGTCCCCTGCTAGCAACACAAGCCTATGTAAGTCATCTCACTTAAAATGCCACGTGAGGGCAAGAACCGCCATAATAGGTCTCGATCACTTTCTAGTACAGGGCCATTCTCTGTGCTTGCAAAGTTACAGGGATTTTGGTCCTATATGCTGCTGTGGAAGGAGAGTGACTCATAGAATCAGGCTGCTAGTTGCATAAATATTCACTAATTAACCAATTAAAAATGACACATCTGTTTAAAACATAGTTTTTATGCATTTACAATCTGAACATTTCCAAAGTGAGTAGAGTGTGTTATCCGGTTATAATGACAGGAAATTCACTATTCTGTTAAATCTTTAGGCTGCAGACTAAATCCCTCTTTGCACTTCTAGTGTCCTCTGCCCATGGGGAAATGTGGCTTCCATCCACTGTAAGGATGAGCCATCTGCTAGCTAAGAGCCAGAAGAGGAGATCCAAGAAAGCAATCCGAAGTTGGCTTGGGAGAGCACATCTTTGTTTGAGACTCTGTCCTGCTGGATGCGGGTGGCGCTGTGGGTTAAACCATAGAGCCTAGGGCTTGCCGATCAGAAGGTTTGAATCCCTGTGACAGGGTGAGCTCCCGTTGCTCGGTCCCTGCTCCTACCCACCTAGCAGTTTGAAAGCACGTCAAAGAGCAAGTAAATAAATAGGTACCGCTCCGACGGGAAGGTAAAAGGCGTTTCTGTGCGCTGCTCTGGTTCACCAGAAGCGGCTTAGTCATGCTGGCCACATGACTCGGAAAAACTATCTGTGGACAAACGTCTGCTCCTTCAGCCAGTAAAGCGAGATGAGCACCGCAACCCCAGAGTCATCCGTGACTGGACCTAATGGTCAGTGGTCCCTTTACCTTTGCCTGCCATGGGATGCCCCAAATCTTGGCATAAGGTATGACTGCTACAGGTTGCCTTTGTCAGTGAGAAAAATAATTGTGTCTCACTGGTCAGCTACCGCCTGTCTTCAGCTGGGCAGCCCACAGTCAATACAGTTTTGACCTGTCACTGTCCACTTGCTTCAATCAGTGCTTGGAGCTCAGAGTACCAGAAAAGTTGGAGGTTTTTTGTTTGCTTCTGTTTTCGGAGGGAGAGATACATGCTTCCTCACCCCTTGGAAAACCAGCTTAATTTCCTCACCCTCATCACATTACTGGAACCCGACAGTTACCTGAAGGGAAAGTATATAAATTATTGGTTAATAACCAGCTGGGAATTCAAATAAGGCTGCAATCTTAAGCATGCTTCCTTGAAAATTAACTCCTCCAAAATCAATAGGATCACTTCAGACAAATATGTTCAGTATAACAGTTTTAAAGTGAAATATACCATTATTTCACTTCAGAAATCTAGCATGTGGATCGTGGATCACGGCTCACTTGCCCCAACCCTTCTATTACCTTTACCCGATCTGTACCTCCCAAAAAAAGATTTTCCTGTGCTGTCCTGACACACATTAAAAATGTATTTTTCATTTAGTTGTTGCCACTTGCAAGCTCACAGAAACACATACTGTTAAGAGGTGTAGCATATAGCAATTTATTCTTTTTATCATTTCTGTTAAATAACTGAGGCCATGTGTGCGGGAGAGACATAGTATATCCATCATCTCCTGAATACTGAACATTTAATGCAGATCTCCTATCGATCCTTTTTCCTTCAAATACTAATTTTTATTTATTTCCTGTCCCTGAGGGGTTTAGCAAATAAAATATGATATCCCTTCCAAGAAGGATTTATAGAGCCTGAAGGGAGATGAAATAAGTAAGCCTAGCTTATTTCATCAATTCTTATTCATAAGCCCCTTTCAATTATTAGCTGCCTTAAAAAACAAAACAAAACCATCCTCTTTCAAAACATGCATTGCTGTGGCAAAGAGGAACTGTCCAGGGTGAGAACAGAAACTCCATCTTTACCTGCCATTATCCAGAATTTTCCAAATGGAAATCTGCAGTGTAAAATGGTCTAATTAGCATGGAATTTGCATGAATGAAAGCTTGCTATGTTGAGATAAAGAATGAAACGTAGTCAGGCCCAAGGAGAACTTGGTTCTACTTTATGCTTTTCAGGTCTTTCTTTGAATTGCACCCTTTCATGCCGTTGTATTGATTTTATGTCAATATACTGTCTAAAGTTCAGTCTGTGGAGATGAGATGACACGCGCGCACACACAAAAGATGAAGTTATTTTACATTTCAAGAGGCTATACCAAGACTCTCTTCTGCTGTTAAACTGCCTATCAATCTATTCATTCTGTCATTCTCATTTATCTCCTATTTTGAGAGGGAACTCATTTAAATGAAACTGGTTTAAAGACTGAAGCAAGAGATTGATACAACCTTGCTCTTACTTCTGACTTTGGAATAGTATCAACTTGTTGCATCCGCTTGACATTTTCTTAGGCCAAGTTTACATTATGCTGGCAGAGTGGCTACCACCAGGATCCCAGCGCACATGTCAGTATGCATGACAATCTGTTGATACGTAGACAGGCACTCAAGTTGTTTGGGCTTATTATAACTACTCCTGGGAAGCCCTGAGAAATAAGTTGTTTGTGTCAATTATGTAGCAATGCCTTGGAAACCCTATTAATGCAAGCAGGTAACCCCACAGAGAGGCAACTGGCTATGCTGCCAGCATAATGTAAATTCTGTGAACCTTACATCAACTCTAATAATCAATGGAAGCAATGTTCTCTGAAATACATACTGTTGTATCTACTTCTAAAGTTACTAATACAGAAACTATTGTTGCCCATGATTGCCTTAGGTACCATTCCAAATAATGATGCAATTCTTTGCATGGATAGATACTTATGCAGCCAGATAAGACAGTAATATATCCAGGGACTGACATGACTTATGGAGAAATGACAATAAGATGCCAATGGAGAAACAGGGGTGGTTGAAGCAGGATTGATTCTGTACTAGTGAAGAGCATCTTTGACATGCAACTGGGAATCTGTTTAACAGTTTCAATGATATGCATAGCTCAGAATAAGTAAACAACAAATATACCACAGATCTCAGACTGGTCTTACGGAATATTGCAATTTCTTCTATTAACTAAACTGATCTAAAGGTAAAGGTAAAGGGACCCCTGACCATTAGGTCCAGTCGTGGCCGACTCTGGGGTTGCGGTGCTCATATCGCTTTATTGGCTGAGGGAGCCAGTGTACAGCTTCCAGGTCATGTGGCCAGCATGACTAAGCTGCTTCTGGTGAGCCAGAGCAGTGCACGGAAATGCTGTTTACCTTCCCACCAGAGCAGTACCTATTTATCTATTTGCACTTTGACGTGCTTTTGAACTGCTAGGTTGGCAGGAGCAGGGACAGAGCAATGGGAGCTCACCCCTTTGCGGGGATTTGAACCACCGACCTTCTGATCGGCAAGTCCTAGGCTCTGTGGTTTAACCACCTGCGTCCCATCTAAACTGATCTACTTTATGGATATATGTTTTTACAGAACTTGAGCAGATTCACAGGACAATTGTCACTTATTTTTATTTGTTTGTTTTACTTTTGAAGCATTTGTTCTAATTTGGACAGTACAGTACAATCACTTTTCCCTCTAATACTATATTTCTAACTTTGGTAATGTTAGCTTTTTGTCAACAATAGTATTATTTTTTTATTTTTATACATAGTGTAATAAAAATACATGGAAAAGTGTGGGTCCTCAGAGAAGGTTTAAAAGAATAGGAGAAAATTGCTTTAAGTGTATATTGCCTTTTCACATCATAATTCCCAATTTGTTTAGAACAGCCTTTCATTTCCATGTTATAACACTTCAAACAGATATGGCTTACAATGTGCTATTTTTCTAGAAAAATAGCTTCTGGAACTCACCATGAATGCCTCCTTCTTTCTCTTAGAATGGCAATGGCAACCACCCGAGAACTGAGAACTGAGTTCCAGATAGTTCCCCCTGAAAAATGCCCTGGGATTGGCATGTGGGTGGCACTGTGGGATAAACCACAGAGCCTAGGGCTTGCCAATCAGAAAGTCAGTGGTTCAGTGATGGGGTGAACTCCCGTTGCTCGGTCCCTGCTCCTGCCAACCTAGCAATTCAAAAGCACGTCAAAGTGCAAGTAGATAAATAGGTACCCCTCTGGCAGGAAGGTAAACAGTGTTTTTGTGCACTGCTCCGGTTTGCCAGAAGCGGCTTAGTCATGCTGGCCACATGACCCGGAAGCTGTACGCCTGCTCCCTCAGCCAATAAAGCGAGATGAGCACCACAACCCCAGAGTCGGTCACGACGGGTCCTAATGGTCAGGGGTCCCTTTACCCTTTACCCTTACCTGAAGGAATCCAGGAACCTGCAGTTATTTAAGGGTGCTCACAGGGCTATAGTTCTCAGAGTGGTTTATCAGTCAATCCCTCTTCTGAAGGTCATTCAGAAAATGGTAGCTCTGTATTGGGAATAGGGGTCTCCTAAAAACTGAGCACCCTTAACAAACTTCAGGTTTCAGGATTTTTTGAGGGAAGCCATGGCAGTGGTATGGTACTGCTTTAAATGTATAAGACGCAGGTGGTGCTGTGGTCTAAACCACTGAGTCTCTTGGGCTTGCCAATCAGAAGGTTGGTGGTTTGAATCCCTGTGATGGGGTGAGCTTCTGTTGCTCTGTCCCAGCTCCTGCCAACCTAGCAGTTCAAAAGCAACCAGTGTAAGTAGATAAATAGGTGATGCTGTGATGGGAAAGGAAACGGTGTTTTCATGCACTCTGGTTTCCATCATGGTGTTCCGTTGTTCCAGAAGCGGCTTAGTCATGCTAGCCACATGACCCAAAAAGCTGTCTGTGGACAAACGCCGGCTCCCTTGGCCTGAAAGTGAGATGAGCAGAATACCGTACCCCGTAGTCACTTTTGACTGGATTTAACTGTCCAGGGGTCCTTTACGTTTATCTTTTTACCTTATAGTGCCAATGGGAGAAAGATATGTAGACCAAACATATATATGCATAATGAAAGGACTGAGAAGAGTTTTTGAGTGATTAGTGAAGAGAAACAGAGGTGCAGAGATTTAGATAGGTTAAATCCAAGGACTAAAAATTTGTGCAGGATAGTGCAGGAGCAAGCATAAGATGTAAAGAGCATGTGAGAAGATAACAGAATGGAACAATGACTTTAGAAGAAACGAAACAAACCAGGAATAGAGGGCAAGAGATCTTAAATAGCAGAGTTGGTATAAGGACATATCAGAGATGGAAACCTATGACTCTCTGGGTGTCATTGGACTTCAACTTTCCTCAGAGCCTCCCAGCATGGGGGAGGGGCACACATTCCCCATCCCTCACTTAATAGGTTTAGGAAGGAATGGGCCATGAAAAAATTGCAAAAAAGAAGTTGTAGTGTATGACTGAAAATTATTTGGGTCAGCTGAAGATGACCCCATTGTATTGTCCTAGCCCTGATGAAGAAATTATGGCATTGCCAAAAACAGGATCAAGGGATACAAACTTAGTTCAGTGTCCTTTGCATCTATTCACCTCTGTGAGTCTGATTCCTAGTGTGGAACAAGACTGAAATTCCTTTGTTTCTCCCTGGTGCTTGAACATTTTACTTTTTTCAGATTTCATATTGGATTTGAAACTCCGCATTCCATACATGTACAAAGTACAGGATTGGGCTTATGCAATATGCCACCACTAGTTACCTCAGCTTGCAGTCCAGAGCTGGAAATTTATCAGGCCTGAAATCAGTACAGAAGCTTCATTCACATGACAAGTGCATTACAGCAAGAGGAGGAGGAACATGGAAGTGTGCTTCAACCCCATAATCTCTCTATATATAGCCAGTGTCAGCCACTCTAAGACAGAGAAAGAGAGTCTTAATGGCAAGCCTAATGAACACTATGGCAATCTTGGACCACTTAATCTGCCAGCGGCTTTATGAACCTGAATAGATTTTGCTTATGCAAGTGTTTATTTCCCCTTTACTCTTCCAGTTTTGCTTTTATATATTTTTAGTCAAGCCTCCTGCATACTCGAGCTAAAAAATTGCTGAGGTTTTCTCTCCACACAAATTTAGGACATTTCCACTCATTGCGCCACATGAATCAGCAAACCTTCCTCCTTAAATACCAAGAAGGATATTCATTCTCTCTCTCATGCAAGAGCAAAAGCAGAATTGCTTGACCTCCATATAGACGATAAACTATAGAAGTCCCAATTTCTTTCCTCCTGTTATGATTTTTTATCTCTTTCTGTATAAAACTATAAACCTACTAACTTACTTTTGAGGACAGTTGATCTAGAATGCAACTCAACTTTTTTTTTTAGTGAAACAGTCCTTTTCTTATACAACATGTCTTGAGCATGTCAATATGCTGTGGAACTATTTAGTTGTAAAGCTCATATTAGCATATCTTAGCTTATGTATGGCTTTCCTGAGGAAATCATCTTCTAGTGTTCAAAGTAGGACTGTTTCACTTTTTTAAAAAGAAAGTCTTGTTACTATACATATTGTCATTTTTGTATCTGTTGCCAGATACAATCCAGTTCAAGTCAACTAATCACAATTTTTGTTCAAGTCAATTAATCTTACACAACCATTACCCCAGTGGTGCAGCCTTCCATGCCTCTCTATCTCCCCCTTTAAGCTCCCCCTACTCCATACAAGGGACGCGGGTGGCACTGTGGGTAAAACCTCAGCGCCTAGGGCTTGCCGATCGTATGGTCGGCAGTTCGAATCCCCACGGTGGGGTGAGCTCCCGTCGTTCGGTCCCACCTCCTGCCCACCTAGCAGTTCGAAAGCACCCTTAAGTGCAAGTAGATAAATAGGTACTGCTTTATAGCGGGAAGGTAAATGACGTTTCTGTGTGCTGCGCTGGTGCAGGCTCGCCAGAGCAGCTTCGTCACGCTGGCCACGTGACCCAGAAGTGTCTTTGGACAGCGCTGGCCCCTGGCCTCTTAAGCGAAATGGGCGCGCAACCCCAGAGTCGGTCACGACTGGCCCGTACGGGCAGGAGCCCAGGTAGGGATATGTTTGTTCCTCAATCCAAAAAATGTTCCTCCAAATTGGGGCGTGTGAGAGTGCATTCCCATTCAGAAAGACATACTAGCTCTATCTGAATATTCTATTCACTGTTTTAGAACTGATTGCTTCAAAATTAGGAAAGGAGTACGACCAGGCTGTATATTGTCTCCCAATCCATCATTTGAAAGGCTGGACTGGATGAATCCCAAACTGGAATTAAGAATGCCAGAAGAAATATCAACAACCTCAGATATGCAGATGACACAACTTTGATGGCAGAAAGTGAGGAGGAATTAAAGAACCTCTTAATGAGGGTGAAAGAGGAGAGCACAAAATATGGTCTGAAGCTCAACATCAAAAAATCGAAGATCATGGTCACTGGGCCCATCACCTCCTGGCAAATAGAAGGGGAAGAAATGGAGGCAGTGAAAATTTTTACTTTCTTGGGCTCCATGATCACTGCAGATGGTGACAGCAGTCACAAAATTAAAAGATGCCTGCTTATTGGGAGAAAAGCAATGAGAAACCTAGACAGCATCTTAAAAAGCAGAGATATCACCTTGCCAACAAAGGTCTGTATAGTTCAAGCTATGGTTTTCCCAGTAGTGATGTATGGAAGTGAGAGCTGGACCATAAAGAAGGCTGGTCGCTGAAGAATTGATGCTTTTGAATTATGGTGCTGGAGGAGACTCTTGAGAGTCCCATGGACTGCAAGAAGATCAAACCTATCCATTCTTAAGGAAATCATCCCTGAGTGCTCACTGAAAGGACAGGTCATGAAGCTGAAGCTCCAATACTTTGGTCATCTCATGAGAAGAGAAGACTCACAAGGAGAAGGGGACGACAGAGGACGAGATGGTTGGATAGTGTTCTCGAAGCTACCAACATGAATTTGACCAAACTGCGGGAGGCAGTGGAAGACAGAAGGGCCTGGCGTGCTCTGGTCCATGGGGTCACAAAGAGTCGGACACGACTAAATGACTAAACAACAACTCACTGTTAAGAACACACAAGAAGGAAAAAGGAATACACTTTCTCTGGTGGGAAGGAAGGGAGGCTTCATGTATATAGGTCCCCATGGAAACTGGAACTCTGATTGCTCATGTTGAAACCTGTACATGAGAAGAATCTGTCCTTCAGACACATGCTGTACACGTGGATGCTAGAGAAGGGGCTACTCAGCTCACCCCTGCATTCATGTTAACCATGAGTAGAATGCTTGAATACCCTGTAAATATTTAAGGTTAACTATATTGGATCTGGGTGAGCACTGTAAGGCAAATGTGGCTGCACACCAAGGTTTGTACCTGCGCTGGCTAAGCATGAAGAAGTGAATTCACCAGTTTAGAGCAGCCATCCTACTTGGCACACTCATGGTAAGCTCAAGAGAGCATTCCCAAATCAGCCTTGGAAGTCATTCTAGAGCATAGTTTATGAAGGGAAACTAATATACAGTATGTCTCTTCACTGAATTAGATGTATTCACAAGAGGGTATTGGATGTTGTTGCTGTTCTGAAGGAAGATGAGGGTGATATTTATCAAAGCAAAAATAAATGTTACATCAGATATAACTTTTGAGTCTGGCAATTGTTGACTTGTTTCTTGCTTGTTTTCGCATTTAGCCGCACTCTCTGCAGCCACACAAACTCTCTGCCTATCTCCTTTATAATCATAAAGCTACAGCAGGTACAAGCCTCTGCTTGGTGCCAGCTAACTATATCAACATTTTTCCTTCCCCAGTAGCTACCTTGAGAAAATACAAAAATATCTCAAGGAAAGAGAAATTGTCTTTTTAAAAACAGCAACAACTGCATAACCAAGTCAAATCTACCATTTGGAATTCCATGGAAATGGAAGGAAAATAAAGACAGAAATTGCTCTTAAAATCAAGCATTTTGTTACTCCTCGCAGGTCTGGAATTCTCCAGAGTCTTCAACACAGTAAATATAAAACACTGAACACTATAGAATCTTTAAGCACATCATAAACATAGTGCTTACAACATTTTATGGTAGAAAACTCCCCAAAAGGCAACAAGTATAATAATTATCTTAGTAAACCACTACACAGAAGCCATATCTATTTTTGCAAGCACTTGTATTTGGAAAGAGCAAAATTACTTGCTGTGGGTAATTAATGGAAAGGACCCTACTTTTTTAAAAATAAAATAACTATAAAAAATAGATACTTATATAATTTTTTTTTTCCTGTGCAGTGCCGATAATTTCCAGTTCTATAATCAAATGATGTAGGCATGTCTGAGCAAGCATGCACGTTTCCATACATCATAGGGCAGATGTGGGTAACTTTGGCCCTTCAGCTATTGCTGAATGACAACTCCTTCAGCCCCAGTATGCATGAGCAAAGGCCAGAGATGTGGGGAGTTGTAGTTCAGCAACAACTGGAACTCCAAAGTTTCCCTCACACCTGTCACAGAGAGTACAATACACCCAGCCTTGAGTGAAGATTAGAGAGACATCAAATTACAATTAACATTTGTGCATATAGTACTTCCTCTAGAGTTTTCTTTCTCTTGTATCCAGAGGAAGTACTGCATGATGCACTTTCATTTTTATTATATGTAAGGTTAGCTGAAACTCAGGTCTAATAACTGAACAACTACAATCAGTATCTCTAGCCATAAAGTTTTGAGAAAAGCTTAGGTATTTGCTAATATTGAAAAAAGCATTAGTGCAACCTTGGTATCAATGAAAACCTTGCCAGTTAAAACCTGTGTGCTTAATTAATGAGGAAGTGTAGCAGAAACACAGTTGCCAATTCCCAAATGGCTATTCTCAAATGGGGATGAGAATGCAGAACAATAACAGTTTCATCCTTATGGCAGCATTTAATTGCTGGCTGTTGTGCAAAAATGACAGAGAATCTTTCTGATGGACTTCCTATTTCTGGGTAGGGGTAATAAAATTAAGAATATTGGATACATTTGCTACAATGGTCATTAGTAAGAACCTGATTGTTTCTCCCCCCCCCCCACCCCAAGTGTTTTCTACTTTCAATAGGGAATAAAAAGTATTGAGCGATGCTCAGATACTGAGTACCTTCCAAGGCACAGCCCATTATCTGACTGCTTCAAGTAAAGCAGCAAAGCTAATTACTATGCATTGTCTCTTTCCTTGGCATTTGAGTTGATGTTATCTGTCTATAAACCTTATCTGATCAGATCAATTTCAAACCAAAACCCTGGCAGAAAAACAAGTTCAAGCTTTGTATGCATTTTGCTCAACCAACTCTCTTCCTCTAATTGAAAGAATTTGCATATTATGTAGTTCTACTGCAAATCAGTTTTTAGTCAAGTGATCACACATAATATATCTGAAAAATTACCACTCCGCCATGGAAAACCAACAGGATGACTATTGATGAATTTCATTGATTTAGGCAATGCATGTAACAGACTGAATGTGTGATGCTCACAAAGCTAGAACGTAACCAATGATAATTTTTTTTCTCATGTTTTCAGACTACTCTAACATCAAGCAAGGAAGCAAAGCAGTATCATCACTACTATAGAGTGAGACTTAGAAGAACTATTATCCCTTGATGAATTTCACGGTAGCCATTATCCTACTCCAGCGGGTACAGAATGCTGCAGCGAGGCTCCTCACGGGGTCTCTGCCATGGGAGCATATTCACCCAGTGCTTTTCAAGCTGCACTGGCTCCCGATGGAGTACAGGGTCAGATTTAAGGTGCTGCTTTTGACCTTTAAAGCCCTTCATGGCCTAGGACCCTCGTACCTACGGGACCGCCTCTCCTGGTATGCCCCACGGAGAGCCTCAAGGTCCATAAATAATAACACCCTAGTGGTCCCAGGCCCTAAAGAAGTTAGATTTGCTTCAACCAGAGCCCAGGGCCTTTTCAACTCTGGCTCCGGCCTGGTGGAACGCTCTGCCTCATGAGACCAGGGCCCTGCAGGATCTGATTTCTTTCCGCAGGGCCTGTAAGACAGAGTTGTTCCACTGGCCTTTGGCTTGGAGCCAGTTTGATTCCCTCTCTCTCTCTCTCTCTCTCTCTCTCTCTCTCTTTTCTCCTCTTTCTTTCTTTTCCTTCTCCTGCGATGAGGCTACATTTTAATATTTTAATGTTCCATTATTTTAATGTTTTATTTTATTTTTGTTTTTAAGTTGTAATCATTCATCTTGTTTTTATTATTGCTTGTAAGCCGCTCTGAGCCCGGCCTTGGCTGGGGAGGGCGGGTATAAATAAAAAAATTATTATTATTATTATTATTATTATTATTATTATTATTATTATTATTATTATTATATGCTAGCTGCAATTTATTCCTCTGTATCTCTGTTCTTCTTTTTGTTGGTATCCATCTGTCTCAGGAAACAATGGAGGAGTGCTTCCTTTGTGGGTGAAGCCAAACTGTTGGAAGGTTGCAGTGCCTGTCTATGGTTGTAGAGATCAATATGAGAGAAAAATGTTTTGTTGCAGCTGGGGTAGATGAAGGCATCCAGTTGTGCTGTTGCAGATGCACCATGCCATTTCTTTCCTCTTCATTCTTCCCACCAGTCATTCCTTCTCTTGTCACTCCTATGGATACACAACCTGACCATTTGTCTCTGGGCCCTGCAGTCATCTGCAAGGGGTGTTGCCAGCCTTCATTTCACATTTGATAACATCCTTGTAAAACAGAGTTGGTCTGCCAACCAACCCGGGGCCTGAAGCCAACTCCTGCAGAGCACATCCTTGAGATCCTGCCTTCTTCCATTCTGTGGACATGGACCAAGCCAGCATAGACATCGCTGGGACAGGAGTGTGAACATGCTGGGAATGTGGGCTTAGGAAAGCACATCTTCGTTTGAAACTCTGTCTTGCCATGTGATACCCAAAATCTTCCTAATGCAGCACATGTGGAAGGCATTGAGGCTTCGCTCCTGACAGTTGTCAATTGCCCACAACTCACTTCCATAAAGCAGGGTGCTCAACAAGCAAGCCTGGCAGACCTTCATCTTGGTGTTGGATGTTAGCACCACACTCTCCCATACCCTTTTGGAGAGGTGTGCCATTGCTATAGCTGCCTTGCCAATACAGCGGTAACTCGTGTTGCGTAACCTCCAGGTTACGGAATCTTCGGGTTATGGCCGTGGCAAACCTGGAAGTGTATACTTCCGGGTTTCGCCACATGTGTGTGTGCAGAAGTGGTCTGCATGCCACATGCATGCGCAGAAGGGCGCCTTTGGTTATGAAGTTTTCAGGATAAGGCCGGGCCTCCTGTTCATAACAGGAGATACCACTTTACACTTCTCCAGTTCAGCATCATTGGAGAGGTTGCTGGTTATTCTTGAACCCAGATAGGCAAAATCTTCTACCACCTCAAGCGTGTGATGCTGATGATGTTCTGACCTGGGATGTTGGTCTTTGCCATTCGTTATTTTGGAGCCTATTTGGTTCAATATCATGTATTCTGAAATGAAAGCATGGGGTAACAAATGGGTATTAATTAGTGTCAAGTTCTCCTGTGATTTTTTTTTTTTCAAAACATCCTCCATCAGTTTATGAGAAAGGAAATTGCATTTGAAACTTATGAATGGACATTGTGTGTCAAATTCTCATTGCCCTTTTTGTTGTGCATAACTTACTTTCACAGTGGCCAAGGGGTACTTGTGAATGTCCTTTCATTCATTCTACACATCACCTATTCACTCTTCTGAATTCTGCTTTCTTGGATGCCTACATTTCCTGAAAAACCCCTTGGCATCCTCAGCTGAGATTTCCTATAAGCACCTGGAGGTGGGTAGCCTCCCTGCTGTGCACCTGGCAACTATTCATTGTTGTTGTTGTTGAAGTGAAACCTTCCTTTTAAATAAATCAGGGCAGAAACACAAAAATCAGCGACCGCACCTATCACAGAAATTCAGTAGACTGCCTCTCCATGCTCTTCAATTAAAGTTCAGGGGCAGATGTCATAAAGTATCTTTTCTCATGAGGATTTTTCAGATCAGAAAAAGCAGGTAGCTTCTTCACAGACCACAGAGGATTGATGAAATATTTAATGGAAAATACACACAGACACCATTCATAGCTAGGTTCAGCACCTTGAAATGCTAAAGCACTCTGAGAAAGAGGCAGAAAAAATGGAAGCCTCTTTTGCAGGGAAAGAAAACTTGAAAAATTGGAGGTTCATTTTCAGTATAGCAGTAGTATGAATGAGCATATGTTTCATTACGTATATGAAACACAGCTACACTATGAAACTCACACTTCTCTTAATTGTGTGATGCAGTGTATAAAAATGTGTACTATTAAGGGAAAGCGTGCTTTAAAATGCATATATCAATGAAAGTAACATACAGTACAAAACTGCATATTGGGGGAAGATGCTTGTTAAAATGGGAAGTGTGCACTAACTGCTGGTAAATTTCCATGAGGGCATAAAAAAAAAATATTACAAAGCAATGCAGAAATGTGGTAAGGTAAACTTAAGTTTGGAAAAAAAATGAGAAATGGAAAGAAATGGAAGATTTCCCCATCTTTCTTCAGTCATAGTTATGCAATTACCACTTCACCAGAGGCAAATTGCTGGATCAATACCATAACAAGTGAAGTAGACAAAGTTAGACTGATGAGGAGTTCATACAGATCCCTCCCCTTTACATTTTGGGGAATGCATAGTATGCTTGTCTGTGGTACTCTGAACTATCCCATGTAGCTCTCTTGTGGTTGTCTATAGAAGCCCTAAAATCCATAGCTGTCGTAGTAAGCTAATGATTGTGTTGATAGTGGCGAGGAGGGGGGGGGGGCAGGAAGAATTTGCCTCTCAGCTCACTCCACTAACTAAGAAGCTTTACAACAATGAAAAGAGGCTTTCATTCCATTATCTGAGATTTATTTTCCATTTCATGATACTTACACAAAGCTACTGATAACTCAGCTCCCCTCTCAGGACTTGCATTGCTCTAAGTGATAGTATATTTAAGGCTAAGTTTGAGAAACATCATTTGCAGAAAATAATAATCATAAATACTTCATTTCATTCCACACCCTCCCCAAAGAAATAAGAGAAATGTTGGGAACATTTAGCAACCAATTGCCCAGTAAGAACATGGTTTGTCCAGTGATGGCAACTGCCCCAGTTTGTTGTAGCTGCCAACACTCTTTAATATTCTGAGTCTGATGCCTACACAGTTATCAAAAGCAGACACTTGTTCTTGCTCAACCAGGCAAAACAACATTTGAGCTGATTTTACAGCCCCCTCTTCCTGGGCTTTTCAAAATTCCTCCAGATAAATATGCATGTTGTCAAGTAAGGGGGGGGGGGCAAACAGCAACTTTTTTCACTGACTAGGATTTTATTAATTAGCATTTACTAAACCCTGCATTTTTGGCAGAATATTATTTTGCACCTCCTGCATAGAAGAAAACAATCTGACCTGCATGGAACACTACTGTGTCTTATATAGGGTTTTTTCATAAATGGATAAAAAGATGGCAGGAAATCTCTAACCCAATCCCGAATTACTATATGGAGGATGTTAAGTCATACAAAAATCAAGATCTAATCAGGCTACAAATGCCTGAAAATTATGCATTAATTTCTCTCAAGTATAAAGGCCCTGATCCAGCTGTTAGCCATAACTTCTGTCCCATTAAAAGCAATGAGGCTTTAATTGGCCGTGACTATTTTTTTGTATTTGACTCAGTTAGACACCAGATGCAGACCTTCTAAGCCCATCCCAAGATAAATTTCCTGGCAAAGGAAATGTTGCTTCTATGGACAGTAGCAACATCCTTATTGACCTCATGATCTAGACTGGTGCTGCACCAAGTAACCTGAAGGACAGAGCTGAGGTAGACCAAGGCCACCCAGTCACTTATACGACTCATTATTACATGCCAGGTCTGCCCCTTCATCCACAATCATTTCAGGGATGAGCTTATTGCATTCAATAACAGGACCACCAAACCAGTGAGCTTAATGGATAAGCTACCAGTGGAGTAGTAGTAGGGCTGAAATGGGGGACAGGGACCAAACCTCTAGGCCTGCACCCCAGTGGGAAGCTGCTTCACTCCAAATATACATTCCGCAACCCACCACCAAATCTCCCTGTTACATGTCCACCCAGACACACCCTTGTACCATCATCCAATGTCATACTATAGAGCTGGGAGTTTAGTGCCATAGGAAATTAAAAAGGTCAAGGAGAAAGAACATCCCATGCTGCCAGGCAGAAGACAGTAATTTCACTACAACTCTCCTACACCCATCTCACACTAGGAGAACGCAGAAAATCAAACTCCCCCTTCCCCGAGGCTCTAGTTTTGAATAAGGATCACAGGCCTACAATTACATACTTTGACTGTTGGCATGTTCCACCTGTACTGCTCCAAGGAGACAGCAACCCTCCACCGTATGGACCAGTATCTGCTACTGTAGGAAGGCAAGCTCTGGACCACACAGGCATCCCAGCTGTATATACTTGGCCAATACAAATCATTGCAATCAAGCACAAATACTCTCTTGCTTGCAGGCAGAATCTATCAGCACAAACAAACTGGTACAGGCAGAATAGACATGTGTAAGTTTGTAGTTGGGGTGATGCATCCCATTTTGCCACTTGAGGCTCTGCTGTACTACTTGCCACACCACCTCTGCTGCCATGCTGCTTCTGCTGGTGGTGGAGAAGAGGTGCCAGCGTCAGTGATGATTTCTCACAGTTCATGAGATTTGGGTGAGATCTCATCACTAATCCTGGTGCTGCTTCTCTGCCAGCAGTGGTGGGGCAGGTGGGGTACCTGAAGGGGTTCTCCCTCAGGGGCTTCTGCTGCCTCAGGCAGCTGCTTCACTATGCTTCATGTAGTTACAATAGTTCAGTGGATCATTTCCCCCTGGGGGAGCCACCTGGCATTATGCTCACTGGATAAACTTGACACTATCGCTAACTTCCCAGGGACTTTGTGAAGATAGAATGGCCTCTTGTGTATGCTAGCCTGAACACTATGCTGCCACTTGTCCTTAACTTCCCAAAAGTTTTCTTCTCTTATGAAAGAAGCTTCTAGTTCTCTTCCCCTTTCTCGGGGAGTTTCTTTATCATTTCAGCACGTGCAGGACTGAGCTCATTGTTGTGAGATGGTGGCGGGTGGTGTCTGTGTTGTTTTGTATTTCTAGAACTCTGCAGCCTCCCCAGCTTCTTGATCTGAAACAGCCCATGCTAGTGCCAAGTTATCCTGGTGACATTTCCCACAGAGCTTTAATTAACACTCAGGAAGCCAGAGAGGTTGGTTACTGAGCCCTGAGATTAGTGTAGCCTCTGAGTTTGTTTCAGAGCAGTCCCATGGCTTGTGTGTGTGTGTGTGTGTGTGTATGTGTGTGTGTGTGTTTGTTTGTTTGTTTGTTTGTGAGTGAATGCTGATGTATTTGTACTTTTAAAAAGGTAATGTCTTTTTTAAGTCTGTAAAGGTTAAAAAACAATGAACAGCTGTTAAGCACATATTATTTTAGCTTTCCCATGTGTAATGATTTTGGAATGAGGAATGGCTTGAAACAACTTTATTCTCCAGAGCCTCTAACACAAATTTCTAGGTCTTGGGTCTACCTGGGTGATATGAACAAGTCTTCAAATTACCAACTTCTTTATACTAAGAGAGTGTCTCTAAATTAAGAACACCAATGTTACTGCATGTTTAGAGGAAAGCCCAGGTGATGATGCCATAGGTATCTTTCCAGGAAACATGGGCACCCAGGAAGGCTCCTGCTGGCAGACAACTAAACAGGTAAGTTGAAGAATGAAAGGAAGGAAACCCACATGTGGCTCTTGGCTACCTGGAAAGTGAGATAAGTACCAAACAACAACAACAACAACAACAACACACCACCATGTCCCATCCAAACAGATCCCCCCCCACTCCCCTTTCATAATTTTCCAAATACAATTTCTGATTTCATAAAGAATGGTCAGGTTAAAAAAACCAGAAAAGCTACAAGAGAAATTTTGGTTCAGCAGTGGTTTGAGCTCCTTGGAGAAAGAGGTAGGGTGCAAATGTGATAAAGAAGCAATATATCAAGGGATTGAGGTAGTTGTTACTGTATCAGCCTTCATAACGCGTATTTAGTGCAAGGATTTCTTTTGGAAAGATTAGCTAAGCAGGTTGCTGTTAATGTTTAACCATCCTTGAATTTCGCAAATGTGCTGATCCCAAAGGAAACTTCCTTTTCAACTTTTAGTTTCTCTTTGTGCCTTGCTGCTCTTCTCTCTCCTTTATGCTTTACTCTTGGCATTCCAAAGCTAATCTGCATGAAGCATAGCAAGTACTCTTGAAAACCTTAAAAGAATACTGATATAATCCAAACATTTATAATGCTATTCCTTGCAGTGAGAGGAAATTAAATCATTTTTCCCTAGCAAAACTAGGCTCCTATTAGAACACCAGCAAGCATGTAATGTTGATTACTACTTAGAGACTTCAGCAAATGTCTTTTAACTGAAGTTGTTTTGAAGCTGTCCCCTAGCAATTGTCTTTCTTTTTCAGCTGTAATTAACAATTAGCTACCCAGACAGTAGCTGTATTGTTGTTTTTTTCAGTGTGTTGAAAATGTGTTTTTTAAAAACAACAACATGGCTGTCCTTTTAAAATTAGTAGTAAACTTAACAGTTTTTCTAAAAACAGTTGTTTGCAGTCCCTAGAGCCAGGGGTGGGAAACTGTTTGCAGCTGGTTGATCAGATACTAATGTCCCCCCAACCTCTGTGAACAATTTTGACATATAGGTGGGACTGTATGTTTGCAACCATTGATGTTCATGGTGATGCTTGCAGAAACATAGAACGGTGCAGGCATTGCCGATAAGATGATAAGGGGTGCTGGCAGACCCCGCTTCTGGCAGGTTTATTTACCTGCCACACACTTGATGTAATACATAGTGTCAAGTGGGAATGCCTAGAGAAAATGGCCTGATGTGCCAAATTAGGCTCCTTGCCAGGTCTAGACCTCTGGGTTCCCCACTGCTGCCTCAGGGGATGTTAGTCAAACAGAGCAATAATTATGTTTCTCACTTTATGTTTCCAATGGAGGAGCTCAGGTTCTTCCTAGACTGATTTGTAGTTCCAAACAACTGGGACAATTCTTGGATTGGGAGAAACGACAGCATAGACTTCTCCTGTGTGGCCAAGATCTCCTAACAAAGTTTTGCAACATGGGAAAGAGTGTTCTGTAGAAATTCTCATGACTGTGGGGTGAGAAGGGACCAACAAGGGTGACACCACTCCAAATTTGACTTCTGTTTCCAAGTGTGCATTTGATAGAACAGAATCCAAAACCTTAACTCAGATTTTATAGGCACCAAGATTTGCTTGCTGGCTGTATCCAGTGCAGGAGGAAGTCTGACTACTAAATCACATGGAAGGCTGTTTCGTGACGCTGTGTAATGCTCCATTCCCACACTAGAAGGAAATGCACAAAATAGATTATTATTCTTTAAACAGCTAACTGAGGTGATTGGATGATGGCAAGATTGGGGCCAAAATAGAGCCTCTGGGAAACAGGAGGTTGGTATCAACATGTTCAGGTTATTTACTCAGATAAAAATCTTTAAATTTAAATTTCAAGCACCCCCACACAAGAGGACTGATAATGCTGAACTGGACAAGAAAAATGGGATGGGGTGAAGTAATCTGGCCTGTTTGATCCCCTTACAGCTTAGAATATCATGAAGGAAAGCATAGCTAGCTGGAAATCTGAACAGGAGTGCTTCTGTTAGGCATTAGGGATAAAATGCCCTATTTTGTTTCAGGTCCACTTTATCTAGCCTAGGCTGTGTATGCACATTATACCTTTAAATCACATTCTTTCCTTCAAAGAATTCTAGGCATTATAGTTTGTTAAGGATTGCTGGGAATTGTAACTCTGAGGACTAAACCACACTGCCCAAATTCTTTGAGGGAAATAATGCACTTTAAGTGTGCTTTAAAGGCAATGAAAGCTGGGAAGGAGAAGAACCTTTCAAAGTCAACCTACTCTTCACATATAGCACATACAATCCAGCCCTGTTTTGCCATTTTTAACTTCCATACAGAAAGTTGTTTGCAATCTGTTAAGTTTCTTGAGCAACTGCATATTCTAACCCACCACCAGCTGAGCTTTTCCATTACAGAGGTTTTTGCTGCCAGAAGTACAAAACTATATAGGCAAATCTTGCATATGGGCACTGCTTTTCAAGTGGTCCATTAATACAGTAATGTTGACAGCTGGGGAAAAAAATCATATTATAATTTCCTGCAGTGCTTTGGAAAAGAAAAAAAATCCCCTTTCAGTCAAGTAGTGATTGAGCAGCTCTGTTTTTTTTGTGAGGCAAACACAGCCTCTTGCTCTGCTGTTGCTTTTAACTTCTGCTAAGTCATTTCTGTATTTAGCCACCTTAGTCACCAGTTTTTCAAATGCACCAGCTCAGTAACAAACAAAGATGATTATATTCTAACTACAGCTTGACACCTAATTAGTAGACCAAATGTTTTAATCCTGCTACTTGAGCCACTAGTAGAAAATGTTGTAGAGTCCGGGAGACTTGAAAAGTGGAAGAAGGGGAAAGTACCGTTGGAAGAGTACAGTTGGTCACTGCAGCAGAAAGGAGTCAGGAGATGTTACCTCATGATGTCTTCCCATGAGACACCAGTAACCTAGGAATGCTGACCCCTAAGTACTAGAGTAGGCTTCCTCAACCTCGGCCTCCAGATGTTTTGAGACTACAATTCCCATCATCCCTGACCCCTGGTCCTGCTAGCTAGGGATCATGGGAGTTGTAGGCCAAAAACATCTGGAGGGCCAAGGTTGAGGAAACCTGTACTAGCGTATGGTGCACTAACTGATTTGTACTTCTTTAACAGTAAAAATTAAAATAAATGAACAGCTCTCAGGCACTGTTACTGAAGCATTGTGACTTATCAATCCTAAAGACATACGAGGGGCCAAAACGCATGGAGTAGAAGCAGAACTTCATACCTAATCTGACTTTAAAAATTATTCTTTGGCTGCAAGCTTCAAATACACAGAAGCAGTATAATGAATATATCTCGGTATTAATCTGAACACTAGGTATCATTTTGGGAAACCATAAGGAGAGCATGGAGACTGAAGGCAGCTTTAGATGCTTTTAGAAGCAAGGACACTAGGTTGCTTGAGTTACCAGTGCATTCAATTTTTTGCTTCTGACATAAACCCACCCACCTGCAACAAAAAGGGATTTTAAGTTACAAAGATGTGCAAGGTCCCATTTGAGGTGTTAAAGCATCAAACATTGTGCAACATCCAACACTTCCTTAATAAAGTCAAGTTATCATCTTTTGTATCACTGGCCTGTAATAATGGTGTGGAACAAGTTCCAGCACATAGTTTTATTCCATTGATGGAATATCTTGAATTCCAGTATTTCCTCCAGTACTGATTTTGCTGTTTACTACTACCTACCGTAGTGTATTACCTACAGTCCACAACTAAACTCTGGCTTGCTTCTTGAATCTGAATATATCAAGACACTATGGTGTAGTTTGGGGTGTCCCAGAACTAATAGCATTCTGGTCGGTGTATGGACCCATTGAGCATGCTCACATCAGTAGTTCCATATCACAGCTATATAATTATTATTATTTTTTAAACTGGTTGCACTACAATGATAGCACCTGCAGATCTGAAGAATTATGTGCCTTTTGAGAGAATTTATGTCTTTAAAGTGTGCCAACATAGGAATAAAGATCCCAAGCCAGGATATGTAACCTAATACAATTTATCTGCTTCTGTTTTGCGCTATGCTTCAGTAATATTCCATAGGTCTTGAAAATTCATGCATGTCATGAATTGGTAAAATACATCAAATCTTATTTCCCTAATCTGTTTCATGCCATAGAAGCAACAATATAGCAGAACAGCTATAGTCATACCTTCCAACATTTCTCCAATGAAATTAGGGACATCCTATTCCGTAATAATAATAACAAAAGTAATATTTATACCCTGCCCATCTGACTGGGTTGCTCCAGCCACTCTGGGCAGCTTTTAACATGTATAAAAACAGAATAAAAAATTTAACTTTAAAAACCTTCCTATACATGGCTGCCTTCAGATGTCTTCTAAAGGTTGTATAGTTACTTATCTCCTTGGCTTGGAGATCACATAACTCTATACCCTCCAACATTTCTCCAATGAAAATAGGGATGGCCTAAGGAAAAGTGGGACATTCTGGGGTCAAATTAGGAACTGTAACAGCTTCTGTAAATCTGGGACTGTCCCTGGAAAATAGGCACACTTGGAGGGTCTGGCTACAGTTGCTACTTTCACTACGAAAATCACTGGGTATTGTCTTCGCAGCAGTGTTCACTTGGAACTTTTTTAGTAGAAAATGTCAGTTGTGTCTCAGCAAAGCTCATGCCATTCCTTTGTTGCCTGGACACATGCATGGTTGTTGTAATGTTTTTCCCTTAAAAAATAATAATTGCTTTTAGGTAAACCGGCATGGCGAGAAAGAGGTCGAAAGGCCCTACCGGCCGGTTATTTATCCTTCCCCTGGGTGTGGTGTCAAGCACTGCTAGTGGTCAGTAGGCACCATGCCCAGGTGACACCTCCTACATGCCTGCCGCCATTGGCCAATTTGGTGGCAGGGGTACAATCCGGCCAGCCATAGGCTGGTTCATAGGGAAGACACGGTGCCCGCCCATGAAGCCGCCCACCTAGGAAGGGCCAACAGACCTACCCTACTCCTATATCTGGCAAACTATTCACATGTAATCTTCAGGGATATGAGATAAAAGGCACAATACTGTTGAGAATGGATGGGGAACCTCAGGCTTGGAACCCAAAGTTGGCCCTCAATACATTTCTGTCAGGCCCTCAAGACTCTCACCTGGCCTGCTATTCAGCCTCTTTGTGGGCTTTTTCTTAGCAGGAATGTGCGCTGTGGTAATGCCTCTTACTTGCCTGGATGAAGAGGTAGAAGGGCACATGTAATCCTCTGATTTTGCATGGGTTCAGTCACATCTATTAAGCTGCTCACTTTTGCCTCTGGCTTTGACTATCACTTGTATGTGGCCCCTCAAATGTTGCCCACAGGGGAATTCAATCCTTTGCCCTAAAAGGGCTCCCCGCTACTGGTTTTAGAATATACAAGCCTCTTTGGGGTAACAAATGTTGAAGCACAGCCCAGGCAGCCATTTTGCTTCCTTTTGAATCAGCCTAAGAGAAATGAGATTTTATTCAGTGTTTTACTGATGCTCCCATTATACACCAGGACAATCAAGAAATGTCAACAACAAGAGAATGAAATGAATTCAATCCCGAGCTCCAGTTCTGAAGCTGCCTGTCATTGACTCTTTGTTAATATATAAATCATTTAGTGAAATGCAGGCATTCTGAGGAGGCTATCATTTGTATGCACATGAGTGTCTGCCTGTTTTTGCCAAGAATGAGTCATGTTTGATGAACATCAAACAAATACTTGGTCAAAAATTGACATTTCAGGCCCCAATTCTGATTATAGAATCAGTATCTTCAAAACCATCACCAGTATACACTCTGTGTAACCTGCTAACAGAAAAATTATATGTTAATATAATATGCTGTAAAATTTACCAAAAAAATGGGATAATGCAGGGAACTATTACAGATGATTTGGATATAGGCAATTTGAGAGAATGAAGAGGAAAATGGTAAGCTTGGGTGGGGTTTTGTTTAAAAAACACTTCTCTAACATGACTATCTCCAGGTATTATTAATTTTTATCCATGTAGGGGCACAAAGACATACCCACTATCTTTGCTCACTCACACCTTACATTTCTGCATTGAATAAGGTCTAAAGGAGAAATGTTATGAAGTTTGACTGACTGTACTTATAATCCTTCCAGCAGTTAGAATCCTGACCATACAGGGCTCCTGATTGTTAGTACCATCTGATCCTCCCTACATGTTTGTTCTTGTCCTATCAGTGCTCTTGACCTCTAATGTCAGGAGGTA
Source organism: Podarcis gaigeae (assembly GCF_964106915.1). Classification (NCBI taxonomy): domain Eukaryota; kingdom Metazoa; phylum Chordata; class Lepidosauria; order Squamata; family Lacertidae; genus Podarcis; species Podarcis gaigeae. The sequence continues at coordinate 54,809,205 of NC_139678.1, read as the reverse complement.
TGTTCAAGGCAGCTACATCTTAATCTTCTATGTAGCAGGATCTCAGACAATAACAATGTTCTCATAGATTCCCTACATAATAATGACTGTGCCTTCATACCAATGATATTGATATTTGGAAGCTGAGCATTGAAGAGCATTCCTCATGTCTTTGAATTAGAAGACAACAGGTACAGATCAAGGGTGTGTATTGTGATATATTTCTCCATTACTAACATTTTCTATAAACTCGCCAAGCTCTCTGCTGACATGAACTGAAATATCCTCTATGCCGACTTCCACTCTTCTGAAAGATTTGAAATAGCACTTCCTCTTGAAATTCATCATCATTTTCTGCTAAATAAAAACCTGAGGGGAAAGAAAAAAGATGATAAACTTTGACTCCTTCTGACAGCTGACCTTTCAGGATTTAAAAAGGATGATAATAACAATGCAAAATAAGTCTTGACTTGGTCAAAACATTATCCATCATGTCAGCCAAGGTCCTTCTTGGATTGCCAGTGTTTAATGTTCTGTGTTCCATAACCCCCATAATTCAAAGATAAAGCTAGGTACACTTGCTTGCTTCTTTTCTTCTCTTCTTCCTTCTATTGGTGTCACCAAGGGTTACTGTAATTAATACAGAACCCCCATTCAAGGGAATCTTGCAATGGTTGGGATATGTCACTAAAACAACTAAACTTGAAAAAAATTAATAAAGAACCAACAGGGCATCAGTCCTGCTCAGATCAGTTTGTAGGCAGAAAATTACCAAACAAACAAACAAACAAACAAACAAACAAACAAACCCAACTCCTCATAAAAGTGTTCATTTTCATGAATTGACTCTTAACAAAAAAAATCCATCCTAAATGCCCTACTGATTAGGAAAGGAAGCTGCAGCAACCTTAAAGTTATTGCCCTGAACACACACACTTTCCACTACATCCTCTCATATACATGATCACAGAAATATGAGAAAAGGTACAGCAGCAGTAATTTGTGAGTGCTGTAAATAGTAATAGTGTGAAGAGGCAAAGATGTGCCTCCATGGGTCCCCACAGGAGACTCCACTGACAAAAAAAAACCACACCAAGGCAAGGCTGGAAGGCACAAACACCAAGAGGGGTGTAGCATCTTGAGCAGGAACACTGACTTAGGCCCCAGATGGGTGCCCAGTGGTGTGCGTGAGGTAATGTGACATCATGATATCACATTGTGTCGTGACGTCATGACATCATGTTACGTCGTGTGCAACAAAGCACCACCTGGGAGTCCCGGAAGCCACATCGGAGGCCCCGTGAGGCCTCCTGCAGCCCTGCAAGGCCTCAGATGCAACTTCCAGTGCTTTGAGAGGATCTGGAAGTCACGTCAGAGACCCCACAAGGCCTTGGACACCATCTGTGAGGCCCTGTGAGGCCCTGGACATGACTTTTGGTGCTTCGCGAGGCCCCAGACGTTGTGTTGGAGGTCGAGGTACCGAGCACCCACAACAAAAATTTGTATGTGCCTGGCCCCCCAGGGCCCCCTGTGGTTGGCACCAGTGAGCTTGAGGGAGAGAGTAGAGGGAGAGACAACTGCAGGAAAATCCCCAAAACATTTGGAGCTTACTACAGGAGCCAAGTCAGGTACGGACAGGCAATAATTAAGGTGGTCCCTTCTATCTCAATGCTGCAGAAGACCAAATGTTGCAAAGCTAAGTGCTGAGGGTAGCAACATAAATTCCTAAAAAAGGAACACTGGGTGCATATTGAAGGTTGGCATTGAGGGAAGAAACAGTAGTAATTTCTGAAATAGTAAGTTGGCACGGGGGTGAACCTAAGAACAGGAAGCTAGGAGGAGTCCATAACAGGGTTCTCTGGTGAACCTGATTTCCAAGTTCTAAGAACAAAGAACCCACCATATCAATTTTGAAGCAAGAATGGCATAGCATTCTTAGGAACCTCAAGGTTAGAGGGGAGACTATTCCAATGTGAAGTGTAACATAGAACTACTTCTACTAATAATTTAATATTAACATAATCTTTTTCAACATTTTCTCTTTTTTTCTAAGGTTTGTTAGATAATATGTTGCCATGCTTGAAGGCCATGCATTTCCCCCTTCATTGTTGCCATCTCACATCACACTTTGACTGATTTAGGTGGCTAGAGCCTCACATGGCCTATGGCTGTTTGGCAACTGCTTTCAGGTGGCCAAAACATGCAGGAAGAATAATAAATTTTAATTTCCAAATCATCAGAAAATGCCTTTGGAAAATCAGTTGGATTTGAGCCATAATATCACTCGAGCACTTTCGAAAAGCCTACACTGTTTGTAAGCCATGTTGTTGATGCTGTGTGCAGAGAATTCCCAGTACTGAGCATATTGTGAATGTCTTGGCAACATTTATAAAGCAAAAGACAAAACTCTAAACAATTCAGTTTGCTGAACAAAATGCACCTCCCGTGTTGCTTGCTGTTGCAGGTATGTCATGCTCCATTACTGCTTCAGTAGAACATCAATAGAACACAACAGCAGAGAGAATGCAATGGAAAACAAGCTGAGAATGTTCAATAAACCCATAGCCATGCTCTAGGCTGTGGTCAATAAAACTGGATGGGAGGCTTTCCTATTCTGCTTTTCTTTCCCTCCTCCTTTTGAATTTGAGAGTCACTTCTCCCTAGGAGGTCAGTCTAGTTCAAGAAACATAACACACCTTCAGAGCAGCAGTGCCAAAATTCTAGAAAAGGCAGAACTAAAATGCTCATGGGATAAAGTTCTCTGTGCCAAATGCTGCAGCCCATGAGGTTGCAATGACATGCCATGCAACATGTTATATTTCCTAAGCTACACTGCAAAGCAGGACGTGGGTGCCGTTGTGGTCTAAACCACTGAGCCTCTTGGGCTTGCCGATCAGAAGGTCGGCGGTTCGAATCCCCATGATGGGGTGAGCTCCCGTTGCTCTGTCTCAGCTCCTGCCAACCTAGCAGTTTGAAAGCACCTCAAGGTGCAAGTAGATAAATAGGTACTGCTCTGGTGGGAAGGTAAATGGTGTTTCCGTGCGCTGCTCTGGTTCGCCAGAAGCGGCTTAGTCATGCTGGGACATGACCAGCGGTACGCTGGCTCCCTCGGCCAATAAAGCGAGATGAGCGCCGCAACCCCAGAGTTGTTCGTGACTGGACCTAATGGTCAGGGGTCCCTTTACCTTTACACTGCAAAGCAACATCAGAAAGGATTGATTCTTTTTTGGGGGGGATGTGGGAGCTGGAAATATTCTTATCACTCAGCCTGCCTGCTGCTCTCCCTTCCCACTTTGCCACCCTGTGAGGGTTCTGTCTATGCAATGTAAGCCTCCATGAAAAATCTCACCTTGGGGGAAAGTAGTGGGCATGGGAGAAACTAGATAAACTTCCCCCCTGCATGCCAGTTATCCCCTGGAAATTGCCAAAGAACACTGGCAGCATTCATAAGAGCATAGGAAGAGCCTGATGAATCAAGCCAAGGACCAATGTAGCCTAGCACTCTTTTCACATATTAGCCACCCATATACTTGTGGGAAACCTACAAACAGGACCTGAACATAAGAGCAGTCTCTCCTGCTTTGGTTTCCAGCAACTGGCATTTAGAAGCTGCCTCTGAATACTGCCTCTGAATACTGCCTCTGACTGTGGACCAAGGCATAGCCGTCATGACTAGTAGCCATTGACAGCCCTCTCCTCCATGAATTTGCCCAGTCCTCTTTCAAAGCCACCCAGGTTTATGGCCATCACTGCCTCCTGTGGGAGCAAGTTCCATAGTTTAAGTATGTGCTGAGTGAAAAAGTATTCTTTTATCTGCCCTGAATCTTCCAATGTTCAGCTTTGTTGAACCTTTTCTCTATCTACTTTCTCTGTGTCCTGCATTTTTTGAAATAACTTCTATCATGTCACCTCATACTCACCTTAAATTCCCAAATGATGCAACCTTTCTTCATTTGGAAGGCACTCTATTCTTTGATCATTTTCAAACAATGATCACCCTTATAAACACCCTTGTTCCTATACTTCCAAGGATGATCAAGGACAACAGAGCCCTTCTTGTCTTTTTCCTGTGGACACAACTGTTTACTCCACTCTCCAAGATGTAGAAAATTTACCTCAATAAGAGAAGCCAGTGGGGAGGACTTTATTCAGGGAATTAATGTCTCATTTTGTGTAGCAAAACCAACGAGGAAGGTCTTTTCCAGACTGGACAGGTCTTTTTTTTCTAAACTGAAGTGCCACAAATGTTATATATAACCTTTCCTCATAGGGAGTTGTACCATCTTGCTTTCATTGATTTTCACCTGCCATTCTACTGCCTATCCGCCCAGTTTGGAGAGCTCTTCGCAATCCCTTTTGTTTTATTCACCCTGAACAATCCGGTATCATTGGAAAACTGGGTTTCCTGAATTTCAATCCTAGCTCTAGATAATTTATGAACAATTTAATAAGCATAGGTTGTCTAGGCAACACACTGTTTCCTCCAATGTTTTCAAATGGCAGTGGGAATCTGCACATATATTAAAAATTATAAAGCAAATTGTTTTTGATTTAAATTTGATTAGATTTTTCAAATGTGTACAATTTAAACAACTTACTTACCTCCCACATCACCTTACATGGTTGAAAGAAATCACAAATTCTCTGTTAGATCCATCATTGTTTTCTCAGTACCAAAAACTGAGCGCACCTGAGAGTTACAGTCTCAGTTAAATCAATGTAAATGAATGTTCTTTCCAGAGTGAAAGAGAAATTGTGAAAACCAGCTAATTGTGTCCAGGGTCAAGTAGATGTTGGTGGAGATGCCAGTCCATGATCTGCTATGCTAACAAGCATGTACCAAACAGATTTAAAAGTTTCTTTTTCTGCCCACAAGCAAACTCTTAACTTGTGTGTTAGCTTTTCAAGCAAAGCCATCTGCTTCTAACTCAACAAAATAAAGTTTGAAGACCTGATCATTTAAAAATGAAGAATAATCAGAGAGCACATTTCAACCAGTTCTGCAAGATTTTGATTGAGCTCATCAATTGTCTAAAGTAGCAATCTTTAAGAGTAAAGAAATGAAGAAACAAAAACATTGCTTTCCATCTACTCACCAGGCAAATGCTATGTGAAAAGGCACCTTGTTTTCCTATTTCATCTCTGCCTAGTGTTCTCTGCTTCATTGCTGGTGTCACAATTTTTGCTGTCTGGGAGTTTCACCTTTGTAATCCTCAGGGTTAACAACAACCAAAAGTGCCGCTTGACACAGGGGCTTTTTCTCTCTTATCTGTTCCATTTCCCTTTGCTTAAGCATATGCTTCTTGTTTTAGAATATAGATTTTTAGTCATTTTGTCCCATGATGGCATTATTAGCTGTCTCAGAGATATGCTATCTCTTCTATTAAATCTAACATCTCCCAGGCATTCTTCTCTTGCACACATAGACAAAGCCAAATATTCTCCAATATATTCTTATTGCCTTTCAGCTGAGCAAGCAATATAACAGCAGAAGGGGGGGGGGCTGGCAGCAGACAATTGCAGAACCTGTTCTGTGTTTAGAAACATCATTGCAATTGCATATTGTGGGTGATAGGCAAATCAGTGGTGCCCAGAGTAGACTCACTGAAATCAGTGGATTTAAAGGGTCCTAAGTCTAAGTTGGTTAAATTGTGCTGTTTTACTGTATTTTTATTTATTTATTGCATTAATAATTCACCCTTCATCCCAAAGTAACCTAAGACAGCAACCATATCAGCATAAAACCATTTTTAAAATCTTTAAAAGAAATCCCAATACAGATGCAGACTGCGAAAGAGCTCTAGTTGTAAGGCTTGTTGGAAGAAGAATTTCATTAGGCACCAAAAAGACAACAGAGATAGCAATAATCCATTATATTCTTCTCAAAATCCCTGGGCCTGCAATTTGGCAGGATTAATCCACTCTTGAGGGGCTCATGTGCCTGCAAATTTAATCTGCTTCTGCCAAATAGGGGAAAAAGTTATACTGTACTTATTTTTAGATTCCTCAGAAGAGTGAATGTGGTGTACTAAAATAGGTTGCCATGCAAATAAAGTTTGAAGATATGATCATTTAAAAATGAAGAATAATCAGACAATGTATAATAATAATAATAATTTACCATTTGGGTGGCTTCCAACAAAGATGAAAAATACACTAAAATGTCACATATTAAAAACTTCCCTGAACTGTATTTCAACCAGTTCTACAAGATTTTAATTGAGCTCATCAATTGTGTAAAGAGGCAATCAACAGTAAAAAGTCAATAGTCTGTGGGCATTATTGAATAGGCAAATCCTTTTATATGAGCTGAGGAGCCCCATAGTCACCAGAGCCCCTGAAATCAAGAAAGCTTGCTGTAAATATTATGTTAAGAGAATGAGTCTCAAAACATCAGTACGCAATGTCAAGTTATATGTATCAGAGGGCAATCTTCTTTCTATATGTTGGTTATCCATATGCTCATCCCACTTGTTAAAGTATATCACATCTGAACTCTCTCATGCACATATTATGATATGTAATATGTGCATTTCTTTTAATGGTGGCAGAATTGACAGTCAGGAGATCTGAGTGTTATAATTATTCTGGCTAAATGCAAAGCAAACAGTTTCCTATTGCTACTGAAAGCACTTGAGCCAATTAATACAATAGTAACATTGAATCACAGGAGAAAATTACACCATTTCATGTGCTGAGAGCAAGTCAAGGAGAAAAACAACAACAACTGTGCCATATGGCTTATCATGATGCTTCCTGTAGGTTTCACAAAACACTGCAGCATTAAAACTGCATGCTCTGTTTAAAGATGATAAAAATTAAGGATGCCGACTATCTTAGATGTTTCCTCTGTTCATCCACAACAGTGATGGGGAAACGTTGGCCCACCAGATTGTTTCTGAACTACAATTCCCATAATCCCTGAGTACTGGCCATGCTGGCTGATGATGATGGAAGTTTGAGTCAGACAACATCTGGTGGACCACAAGTTCCCAATCTATGAAGTGAATTATACCTGTGGATTCTGCACTTTAAAAAATAAATTAAAATTTTAAAACAACCACTACATCTAATTAAACTCAACACAGTGGCCAAATATTATGTTCCAATTACTCCGGGAAGCAAGTGAGAAGTGACATGCATCTTACCAGTGCATTGAGGGGTGATAATAAATAATAATAAATTTTTATTTATACCCCGCCCTCCCCAGCCACAGCCGGGCTCAGGGCGGCTAACACCAGTAAAATTACAATAAAAACATAATGGTGGGGGGGGAGAAAAAAAGGGGAGATTAACATAGGGATTAAAATACCATTTAAAATGCAGCCTCATTTTAATAGTAGCCCATAGATCAAAACCATAAGGGGAGGGAAACATAAGTCCAAACCAAAGGCCAGGCGGAGCAGCTTTGTCTTGCAGGCCCTGCGGAAAGATGTAGTGCATGTAGTTACGCTAAGATGGATAACTCCCATTTCTCAGAATTTTTATAACAGTAGTACCATGAAACACAAGTCACTGTATTTGATGCAGGGTCTGTCTCAGAGATTCAAGCAACAGAAGTCACTACTGTGGATATTCTGATAAAGCATGTTCTCCAATAAATGAGAGCACATGTTGCGGTGTGGGCCGCCGGGCCAGGCCTCTTGTTGCCAGGCAGGTTAATAGTTGTTGCCTGGCATTGTGATTGGATAACCGGGTTGCTGTTGTATGTTGCAAATTGGGGGTGGGGGTGGGACCATAGTCTTTAAATATTGGTGCACTCTGGTTTCTCTTTCTCTTTGCAGAGTGCATCGGATCACCCGCCCACCTGCCCTCTTTTCCGGTTGACCTTGCTTTGCCTGTCATGGGGTCGTCTGCCTTGGCGCAGGGGCCTAGTAGGAATTTTGCCATTTGGTGATTGGCTGTGCCATTTGGTTTTTGCCTACTACTCAGCAATTCGTCACAACTTGTAAAGTTGCGGTTAGGCATTGGTTATAATATGCTGGTGGTGGAGGGGTCAGGATAGGCTGTGCCTGCTCCTCCTATTGCGCTGAAGGGAATTCCGTTAAAGGAATCCTGGGGCTTGCCATGATTTCGTCCAATCCCTGTCATGGGACCAGGGCCGGCAAGCTTTCGGGGAGCTGCTGGGGTGAGCGGCATGGGTCCGACGCTTAGCTCAAATGACCTCCAGGTTTGACTTTCCCTTCTACTGGCTACCGATCGGACCTCGGGATGTCAGTTCTGTCCCAGGCGGGGGGACAGATAGTCATAACCAATGTCTAAACAACCACTCACTGATTTTGTATTTTAATAAAGTTGTGGCCAAAATAGTGCCCAAAAAACAAAACTAAAATTATGTGCTGGTCCCGGGGGTAAGGTACCGTGGGCGTAAGCAGAGTCCACACGAAGAGGGGCGAGGTCTGAGGCGGAGAGCCGGGCGGGGAACAGGAACGCTGGAACAGAAGACCGAGCAGGGAACAGGAACACCGGATGATCAGGAACAGGAGGCCGAGCAGGGAACAGGAGCACCGGATGGTCAGGAACAGGAGGCCGAGCAAGGGTCAGGAACACAGGAAGGTCCGAAGCCAACAACGACGTTGCTCCCGCAACCTGGGACCGGGCTGACTAGGCTTTTATCCTCTTCTAAGGCCGGGGGCGGTCCTGGCCCTCAGGAGCCCCGCCTTCTCTGGCCTTAAGGCGAGCACTCCTCCTGGGAGCAACCAGTTCCCTTCGCCTCTCTGCCCTAAGCCTCTGCAGATCAGGAGAGGCCGAAGGGTTACTGGGCCCTGGAGGAGGCTCACCTGACGCCACTGAGTCCTCAAGCACCTCTGGGGCCAGAAGGGTTTCACCTGGGGCCAGCTCCTGGTGCTCTGCCACAGGTGCAGGCTCTTCAGCATCTAGGCCTTGCCCCAGTTCAGCAGGCCCTGGAGGCGGGGACTCCTGTGCAGGCTGGGATTCCTCTGGTTCATCCTCTGAATCGGAATCCCAGGCCATCACAAATTACGTGTTATGTGTGAAGTTATTTGAGGGGTGGCCCGGGGACCTACACACACAATAATCACTTCCATGCTCACACTGTGGCTTCACTGTTCACAGATCCTTCTGGTATATCACAATTTATAACGTATAAAGACTGTTGGAGTTTCAGGAATGTATTGCTAGCTATGTGAAAGATGTAATTGCAAGAAGGTCTTTCACAGTATCACTGTGTGATCAGAAGTTCTCTACGCGACCCTAGGAATACAGTCAAAATGTGATGGGGCCGTTAGTGGACACTTTTAAAGGGATAACTATTGACAAAATCTATATTCTTATCGGAAGGCAGATTTATGTCCCTATTCTCTCTGCTTTCCTTTTATGCAGAAGTTTAATTGTGTGGTTGTTTTTCTATGCTGAATATCATTGATTATACTGGTCATATTAAAAAGAGAGTAGTGTAACATATAGGGTGTAGTTAGCAACTCTTCTCAACTTCTGTAAAGCCAAATGGGAGGACATGAGCTGTTGCAATATACTGGGGTAGCAAGGGCTTTTGCTTTTCCTCTAATCAAGTTCTAGGAAGCAAGGGTGAGGCTCTGAAGAAGCAGAAAGGTAGCCTCAGAAAACACATTGAAGCACTGTGGCTCAGTGGTAGAGTAGGTGCTTTGTATGCAAAAGGATTTCCACGAGGACCGGGGGAGACCCTATCTGAAATATTGGAGTGCCGAAGCTGGTAGGCATAGGTAAGCCTTCCTCAGCCTCATGTTTTGCAGTACAACTCCCATCACTCCCAGCCAGCATAGTCAATTGTCAGGAATGAGCAGAGCTATAATCCAAAACATCTAGAAGTCACCAGCTTGGAGGAAGGCTGGTGTTGACAATACAAATATATCTGGGTGAATGTTCTGACTTGGTATTAGACAGATCCCTTGGTATTAGATCCCTATGGTTCTGTTGCAAGACACCAGCCTTGCATTATAATATAAATTATATAAGATTAGTAATATAAGGGTTTTTACAACCTCCCTGTTCTGTTATGCATGACAATTAGATGGAGTGGGAAGTTTCATATGTCTGACAAGGCAACTTTCAACCACTGGTCATGAACAGAAGCAGTGGCAGATGGTATCACTATCTTATAGATTCAGCTAATAGCACCTAAAGGAGCTTTCCGCTGTGTGCATGAGTCAATGTAAGATTTGCTGCTTAACAAATAATAATAATATTAACTGTGACAACCACAGTACCTGGAGATAGACAGTCAGGTCATGTATCCACAAGAATGACCAGAAGAGAAATGACTGCTAGGAGGAGTCGGAGAGCTGCCAACTTGATTATAATGGAGTCTATGGACATCTATAACCTTTTTGATCATCTAAGAAAATTAAAGTTGTATATCTTCAAATTTCTACCTTCTCAAATTCAATAATTTATTAAACTGCATGTAGTGTTGTTGTTCAGGAGTTGGGGTTTTTTTTTGGGGGGGGGGGTCATTGCTATGAAAAAGAAAAACATCAAGGATAGGGTATAATTATTCAGAACAGAAAGTGCTGAAGCCATTTTGATAATCAATAGCCTAAACCAAAGGAGATCAGGGTGTAACAATTTAAATGTGTTCAAAGTAGATTCAGAACTATTGATTTGATTTGACTCCAGCACTGCGGTTCTCTTTGAGTCATATGGTATAATTATTCTGTCCTTCAGGAGATTGCATTGGTTAAAAAAGAGACCACACAACTCTCTCTCCCCACCCCCTTTAATTGTATTGTCACCTAATACTGCGTAGGAAGGTGTGTTTTTCCCCTCTCCATCATTTGTTCTGCATTCAAGAAAGAAGAATGATTGCAAGTGGGTGGCTCTTGACAATTTCCAAGTAGGCTTAGTCTCTTACAGACTGTGAATCTAATGCTTTTATATAAGCTTCAGAGAAGCATTTAGTTGTCAGGGACATCCCTAGCAATGTTGACACAGGTAGAGTGAATAAAACTCTTTCCCGATCTAAAAGAGAGAGTTCTAGGCAGTGCTTACTTACAAAAGAAATATATGAGACAGGTAATGGAAAACCTTGATGGTGCACACTTGGGTGAATGTTCCATTTGTCTGTCGCCTGCTGGAACAAGTGTTGTCTACATAACAAAAGTGTGAAATCAAGGAACAGATGATGCTAAAAAAAAACAAACCCTAGGTGGTTTCCAGTTGTGTCCCATCAGCATGATGAATTCCCCCCTCCATTCATGTGCACCTGGTGCCCTCCCCAAATCTGATATCTAGGATCGTGGAAAGTCTTCATTGCAGGGGCCACATGTGGGGAGAGTACTGTTGTGCAAGCTGAAATCCTTGCATTGATGGGACACATTAGTTGGCTATTGTCCCCTTCTGTATATAGGAGAAAAAGAAGCAAGGACACCATCCCCTAGGGCAGACATAGGCAAACCCGGCCCTCCAGATGTTTTGGGACTACAATTCCCACCATCCCTGACCACTGGTCCTGTTAGCTAGGGATGATGGGAGTTGTAGTCCCGAAACACCCCCAAGTCCAAAGGCCTCCTGAGGAGGCCAAGCATGGAGCTGAGTATGGCGTGGCCTCAATCGCCACAGCTCCCCCTCCCCCTCCTGCCTCATCCTCTCTTGCAATTTATTTATCTACTACACAGCCTCACAGGACTCAAAACTTCTTTAAGTTAAAAATAATAATGTGCCAGGGAGAATGTAATTCCCCTCTGTGTGTAGCATCTAGTTGGGCCCAACTATTTGCATTCTTTCCTTCCTAATGAAAGGGAAGGTGTGTAAGGAAACAAACTTAAGTTGCATTTCTGTTTTGGTGCAATGCAGGAATAAAGTGATCCTTATTTTTAATGAGGATTTAGCTTTCATTCTCAAAGGGTTCTTGGAAGCACAAACAACAGGAAAGACAGAGGTCTAAAACAATAGTAACAAGGCCAAAATGACTTTCTACTTCATGAATTTCCAAGAGCCTACTTAGTAGGTAGGGATCACTCCGTTCTCTTTGTTTAGTAATGAACAAATGGCAAAGCCTGGCTGGTTTTGCCAGTAGACAACAAGCAACCTTCCAAGAAGCAAGCGGGGAGAGTTTCAGAAAGATTCCAGCTTCTGTTCTACAGGATCATTTTATTAGTCAAGTCCAACTCTACAGGTGCTTCATTAAAGTCTCTCACACCTTGATGTGTATCTGAGAAACTCTCACTGCAATTGGCAGCATTCTTTTTCCAAATGTTGTGATAAATGGCGAGAGCATCTATGAAGAAAGAAGAAGAATTTCAGCAACAGATTAAACAGGAACTGCAATTAATGAACTACTCAAGTATTTCCAGCAGTATTCTGGCAACAGCACTTGAGCAAACTGTGCTCACAGAAATAGGGTCCTAGAGAGCTTCTGTTTTCCAGTAAACGTGTTGCCAACACACCTGTGTCAAAAAGCAGCTGAAAGCCAAAGAGCAATAGAAAGTCCCCACAGTGAAACAAAAAGCAGCTAAAGCTGTAATCTTATGGCCATGCATATGGAGAAGATCCTAGTAAAGTATCATGCATAGTGATGGGTAGGGAAGGGGGGGGAATTCAATTCAGTTTGTATTTGAAGGTGAATGTAAAGGTGAATCTTCACTTTCTAAAACAATTCACGAACCAAAACACAGCCGTCCTTTGAAATGTATACTTCTCCGAATGTTGCAGTGCAGTTGTCCAGCAAGTAATGTGTATAAAAATGGATATATGAGGGTTATGTGTGCATCAAAATGCATTATTTAGTGAAAATTACCTGCAAAAATTAGAGGTGTGCAAGGTCATCCTGCTTCACTTCAGGGCCCAACTCAGCACTTTGGATTGGACCCCTATTGAGTTCAGATTGCTTCAAGGGGGGGGGGTCGCCTTTGTCCTTGAATATGAAGCAATATTCCAAAAATTGAATCTTAGATCCTCCCAATGAGCAGCACTAGGAAACCCAAATGGCCATGTCGGTGCTTCCACATAGGTGCATGGAACGTGCAGATGTGATAGCCTGCAAAGAAGGGGTTAACCCTGCTGAATTTCAGACAGGTAGATCCGCAGGTGGTCGTGCTGGTGCTACTAGTAGCAACTCTACCAACTCTGCCTGTGGTTACACCATGGTTGCTTCATGGAGGCTCCATCATGCTACTAGTGCAAACTTATTGAGCTTGCTTTAGGAAGGTGCAATGGACTCAGCCAGCTCTGAAGTCCCAAATTGAATCGGGCAGATTCAGAGAGATTTGGGTGTCACTTCATTTGCATTGGGACAGCCTCAGATTATTGCAGGTAGGGCAGAGTAGTCCAGATTTAGATGCAGGGGTTATAGGCAGAAAAATAGGCATCAGGGAGGAGGGAAGTGGCTCTACCTACCTAACTATTATTGCTAAAGACTAACAGTAACTAAGATACCAACAAGAGGCAACAAATGACGTCTAAGATGGAATAAAGAAGGGAACAGAATGAATTGGGAAGGGTGGGAAAGAACTGAGAGAAAGCAATCCAACCCCAACTGGTCTCTGCAATATTCAGAGGACTAGTCAAAAAGTGAAGAAAACAAGGCATTGGCTAAAGGTTTTATAGAATCACATAAGTGATCAGTTTATGGACCTTGCTTGTTTGAAGCTACACAGTGATACTTATCATAGAACTGTCTTTTAGAAGGTGTAGCCATACTATGAGTGAGAGGGAAATGTGGAGGGTGATTGAAACAGCAACACAGGCAAACATCTAGCACCCTCATCCCCACTACCCCATATCATGCGTCCACTCCAGACTCCCTGCATCTTTGCCCCTTTTCCATACAATGTTCTATATGCTAGGAAGGGCTAAGTCATATGCTCATCCCAATTGTAATCACCAGTTAAAGTATATCATATCTGAACTATGGGTATGCATTAGCAGCGACTAAACAGATATATAGGGATGCAGGTTGCGCTGTGGTCTAAACCACAGAGCCTAGGGCTTGCTGATCAGAAGGTAGGCAGTTCGAATCCCCATGACAGGGTGAGTTCCCATTGCTCGGTCCCTGCTCCTGCCAACCTAGCAGCTCAAAAGCACGTTAAAGTGGAACTAGATAAATAGGTACTGCTCTGGTGGGAAGGTAAATGGCTTTTCCGTGCGCTGCTCTGGTTCACCAGAAGCAGCTTTGTCATGTTGGCCACATGACCCAGAAAAACTGTCTGTGGACAAACGTTGGCTCCCTCAGCCAGTAAGGCGAGATGAGCGCCACAACCCCAGAGTCATTCATGACTGGATTTAACGGTCAGGGGTCCCTTTACCTTTAAGCAGATATAGGACCACAGAGTTAAACCCAGTGCCACCAGCCCTTTTTATCTGCTTGGTGATGGGGACTAGTAATGCAGTTTACCACTTTCCCATGCCAGCATAAATAATCACATTTATTTATTTATTTATTTATTTATTTATTTATTTATTTATTTCATTTATTTATTTATTTACAAGGTTTATACCCTGCCATTCATCACATGTGATCTTACAGTGGGTCACAGCAAACAAACAAATATAATTTAAAGCCAGAATTCATAAAATGTTGCCATCCCTCAAGCAGAACATAAGTGATCAGTTTATGGACCTTGATTGTTTGAAGCTACATGATAATTCTTATCATAGAACTGTCTTTTAAAAGGTGTAGCTGTACCCTTAAAACTGTGTCATACAGACTTAATTTTCTTTAAAAACAACTACTACTACTCTGTGCACCCAGTTACTTGCAGAGCCTTATCACAATGGTCACTGAACAGTCTAAGTCATGCTGAGGTCTAAATAATGACATGAGTATATACAGCCAACCCTTTTTCTTTTCTTTCTTTTTTATCTGCAAAAAATAAAATAAAAATGGATCTCTTTATTGCCTAACAGGAAAAGAAGAAACCACCAGAGCTCTACACAGAAGCTTCTTTTATTCTTTTTATATTCTGTGTAATTCATCTGTTGTGCTACAATATAAAGCTCAATCCCTGACTGAGTCTAAGAGTGTCTTATTTGGGATTTTGGACCTGAGCATTCTGGGAGTTGGGATAAAGAACCAAAATCTTTATTCCCACATGGCTCCATCTTTGGATCTTCAGGCTTAGCTTTGTGTTCTGTTTGGTGTTTCTAGGCTGAATCAGTGAAAATAAAACTGTTTGAGAAAACGGTAAACCAAAATGTAGCCACAAACATACCAAAGCAGAGGTTAAACATATCCCACAAAGAACAGTTTTAGATTTATTACAGCAAAGTTAACTGATGGAGAACTGGAGCTTCATAAACTTCAAGCTCCTGACTGCAAGTCTATTTCAACTATACTATCAGACCAACAAAAAAATACCAATAGGGATACAAATGTGGCACCCGTGGATCAATAATGTATCTTTGGGCCAGGGTTCAAGATTGCTTTATTTATTTAATGTATAGCCCACTCTTCCTCCCAAAGGAGCCCAGGGTAGCAAACAACAAGTGAAAAAACATTAGAAATCTCTTTAATAAAAATCCAATATAGATGCAGACTGTGGAAAATCTTAATTTAAAAGGCTCATTGAGAGAGAATGGGTCTTCACTACATGCCCATAGCAACACAAATGTTACCTGTCTAATATCAAGGAGAGTGCATTTCAAAGGGTAAGTCTGACAATGCTAAAGACCCAATTCCTACCTTGCGCCAAATATTTTTTTATATATATATAAATATTTATTAAGAATTTTTATAAGAAAAAAGCATAAATAAGAAACAACATTGCTTATGTCATACACAAAGTTTCATAACTCGTTTGGACTTCCTCACATCTCCCGCTCCCACTTACATTGTTAAAAAGTTTTTTCAAGCAAATTATCATCTTGTTTACAATCTTATATCCACTCGTTTAAATATAATCTGATAGTTCTCCCAAAGGATTTGTCTTTTCCTTAATCTCACTTATCCTCTAATTTCAATCTAGTTTAGTGGTGGCCAATTATTTATGATCAAGCATCCTTCTTAACATTCAATCAAATTACAATATTTTTGTAAATAAGTTTTAAATTTCTTCCAGTCTTCTTCCATCCTTTCTTCTCCCAGGTCTCGGATTCTGCCGGTCATCTCTGCCAGTTGCATATAGTCTATCAGCTGCATCTGCCATTCTTCCAGTGTGGGTAGATCTTGAGTCTTCCAATTCTTGGCAATGAGTATCCTTGCTGCTGTTGTTGCATACATAAAAAATGTTCGGTCCTTCTTTAACACCCCCTGGCCGACAATACCCAAGAGGAAGGCCTCTGGTTTCTTGGTGAAGGTATACTTAAATACCTTTTTCAGCTCATTATATATCATTTCCCAGAAGGCCTTCACTTTAGGGCAGGTCCACCAGAGGTGAAAGAATGTTCCTTCATTTTCCTTACATTTCCAACATTTATTATCAGACGAATGGTATATTTTGGCAAGTTTAACTGGGGTCATGTACCATCTATATATCATTTTCATTACATTTTCCTTCAAAGCATTACATGCAGTGAAGTTCAGCCCAGTCGTCCACAACCTTTCCCAGTCCTCAAACATAATGTTATAGCCAATATCCTGTGCCTACTTTATCATAGCAGATTTAACCAGTTCGTCTTGTGTATTCCATTTTAACAGCAAGTTATACATTCTTGATAGTACCTTAGTCTTTGGTTCTAACAGTTCTGTCTCCAACTTCGATTTCTCCACCTGGAACCCTAGTTTTTTGTCATTTTTAAAAACTTCTTTAATCTGGGCGTAATGTAACCAGTCTCGCACTTTACCCTCCATTTTCTCCAAACTCTGCAATTTCCAATTGTCACCGTCCCTACCTTGCGCCAAATAGACCTTCTGATAAGATGATATCTGCAGGAGGCTCTCACCTGCAGAGTGCAATGTTGAATTGGGTATATAAGGGGTAAGATAAAATTTCAGACTCATCCAAGGGCTTGACAGTAGTTTATTTTAGTTTCTTTTACTTTGATACCCATTGCATATTCCATCAGACTACAGGATATATAGAGAGATGGGACTTCAGGGCTACTCTATCAGCTCTGCCAAGATACCAGCTATGTTAGACTTTTCTCTCAACTGTAATCTAGCACCAGTCTTTTCACCATGGAGAGATAGGACTGTCAATGCCTCTCAATAAATTCTTCTTAAAGAAAAGCTCCATCAGGCTTCTCCCTGAAATGTTGTCTTGTTCCATTGGATTGTAGCACATCTCAATTCACTCTGGTAAAAGACAAGCAACTTTGGGCTCCTTCTCCCCCAAATCATTAAATTCTAGCTGGTCAATACAAGAATTTCATGACTAAGAATCAGTTTCTGAGCTTGGTTCCCCACTGCCACCGCATTCTCCTCTCCCAATTCCCTTTCTTTTTTAAAAATTCTGTGTTACAAAGATTTCTGCAAACTTGACCTGAAGGCTGGAAACATCAACCCTGTCATGTGGGAATCCCTTGCAGATGATTGCAGTGCCTGGAGACAGTCAGGTCATGTATCCATAGCATTGAGGAATGACCGCTGGGAGGAGTGCAGAAGAAATGCCATGGTGCATCTGCAGCAGCACAACTGGACACCTTCATCTACCCTAGCTGCAACAAAACATGTCTCTCCCGTAACTGTCTCTACAGCCACAGCAGGCACTGCAACCTCCCAACATTTTGTCCTCAACCCCAAGGCACTCTCCTCTATTGTATCCCAAGACAGACATATGCCAATCAGCCTATGGGAGAGGAATCATGCTTATTGGATTAATTGTGGTATTATCTTAAAAGCAATATCCTTAAAAGAAGCATTCTCTTTTCTAGAATATAAGGTGTGCAGTATGTTATCTGAGTTGACTAAAGCTGAGGACAGCTAGCACTGCATCATGTCACAAGCATACAATTCCGCTGTCTGAGTTTGCATGAGATGCAAGGAGCCTTTCTTCTCTGAGTGTTTTACATTTCTGCAATATTAAGTTGAAAGCAGATAATGGAGATTATTGAGCAAGAGACTGTAATTAACATGTTCTGTCAGACCTCAGCACTTCAAGCAATTAAAGTAATTGAATAGAAGGATGGTGTGTGGTTTTTTTATCCGAGTCTGGCAAACTTGAGCAATGCATACTGTCAACCAAATAACATACACAGCAGCGGCAAGGAAATTGGACATCAGATGAGGCAATGAGATGATCGCTGAGGATTTCATATTTTGATTTGGGCTTTAACCAGAAGGTTAATTTTGATTCTTAATACACTCTCTTGAGAGTGTGGGGAGAGGTAGGGGAAACCTGTCCTGGACACAGCTTGGATTAAGTGTGCAAACTGAAGTTCATTGACGTTTAATTAGGTCACATATTTTTACTAGAGAACTCAGAAACGCTGTTGGTTTATTATGAGCTCATAGTAGGGATGGAGGAGAAATTCAATTCAGTTTGCATTTAAATGTCAACTTACCTTATCAGCACTTTATGGAACAGTTTGTGAATCAAAACACAGTCATCTTTCAAAATCCACGCTTCTCTGGCATATCCTAGAGGACACCCTTGTAACCTTCTGCTGAACTAACTGTAGTGTGGCAGGTGGCATTGTGGTCTAAACCACTGAGCCTTTTGGGCTTGCCAATTGGAAGGTGGGCAGTTCAAATCCCTGTGATGGGGTGAGCTCCCGTTGCTCTGCCCCAGTTCCTGCCAACCTAGCAGTTCGAAAGCATGCCAGTGCAAGTAGATAAATAGGTACCGCTGCAACGGGAAGGTAAACAGTGTTTCTGTATGCTCTTGCTTCCATCACGGTGTTCCATTGTGCCAGAAGCAGTTTAGTCATGCTGGCTACATGACCCGGAAAGCTGTCTGTGGACAAACACTGGCTCCCTTGGCCTGAAAGTGAGATGAGTGCCACAAACCCATAGTTGCCTTTGACTGGACTTAATCATCAAGGGGTCTTTTAGCTTTTTTACCTATCTACAGTATATACATTATCCTCTAATGTTTGATCCATAGACAACTGAATTTTGATTTGATAGGGGACACAAACTGTAAATGGTAATATGTTAATTTATATCAACTGACAATGTACATGAAGACTGCTTTATACTGCAGACTGCAGACATGCAAATGAAGTCCTTTCAGGTGCTGGGCAGTTATATGGTGGTATCAAGTCCCATGATGAAGAAGCATAACAGTGACCTATTCCTCATCTTTGTAAATACAACCCCCCCCCCAGCACTTACCTTTAAGGCAAAACACAGAGGTTCTTTGATATGTAGGAAACAGGAATAAATAGAAACTAAGCAACCTTTATAGCAGAGGTGGAAATGAACTTTAGGTGGTGTGTCAGGTCAAAAAAATAAAATAAAAAACAATAGGAATCAAACTGGGTAGCTTTATCTAGTGTTAGGGTGGAATGTTCCCTTAGATAAAATCTTCAAGTGGTATAAGATCTTCCTCCAGTGTAGGATCCCATGGTTTAAATTGGTATTTTCTAAGTAACACAAAAAGTAATGGTAGCTGTGTGGACCCATAAGCAATCTGGAGAGCACTCTCACTCTTCTTTGACAAACGGGGGAAATCAGGTCACCTTTGGTACTACACAAGATTATTTAAAATCAAACATATCACTGATTCTTTCCAGGAAAGTGAAGAAAGAGGTGTGCCTATAGCAGCAACAGTCAGCAGCTAGAAAAGGAGAAAGAGCAAGAGCACCGAATAAACTAAGGAGTGAAATAGACACTGTCAGTAATATTTCTGTAAAAGTTCTTCATTTGCCTTTTTTTCAGAATTGTTCAATGAATCATGCATGTCTGTTATTACCAATTTTCTGGGAAGTTTGCAGCAAGATCACTGGCTCATACTTAGAGTTGTGGCTTGGGAGCACCAAAGTACATCTCTAGATCTGTTAAGCTGGTGTTATGTGCAGTGAGACAGAAATTGTAACATTTTTCACCAGGATGATTCTGATGGGCGAACCTAGTTTCATTAAGCAACTGGAACTAGCCGAGTGCTTTAGGAGAGTGTCAGTGGAGATTCATCACGCTGACTGCTTAACTGTTCAATTCCTCTGCCGTTTGCCATTTGCTGAAGTGTATGCAAATAGATAGATACCGTGTGTATATATTTTTCCTCCTAATATTATTGCATGAAATATAATATCAAAGGGAGCTGAGGGTTCTGCGAAAGAACAAATAGATTTGTCTACTGCTATTCATTCATGAGCTTTCTGGTTTTTTTTAAATGTTCCAAGCAAAAGAAACAACACCATGTGATTTAAGAGGCCAATCCAGCACTGTAAATAACATACAAAGAAACAGCTTTTGTGAACACTTCGCTGATAGCCCAGGGGCTGAAATGTGTTTGCTCAAACTGTTCATTAAATAATCATAAATAGGAAATAAAAGTCAGAGTGACTAGTTCATCTCTTTCTTCTACAACATGCAAAAGTGAATGCAGAACTCACACAGTAAGAATAAGGTATGTGAACCATTTTAAGGCTTCCTATCCTATGATGGAGGCTTGCTTTTCAAAAATAAAGCAGTATTTCCCAATTATACCAATCATGTTTTTTTAAGTGAGTAAAAGCTTTTGCCTAGTGCTTATTAACGATGTGCCCTGCAATGTGATTTGTTTCCATTATTTAAATTTGCACTTATTCATTTTTACAAATTACATTTATTCTGTTATTTTATTTGTTTTCATCACATACATTTTCTTTCTGCTAATTTTTTAAAAATAATAGCTTTATTTTCAACATTATAAAGAAAGTATGTAATACTAAAATATGCATAAATGAGCACACTTCTAATGCACAGATTTACTAATAAATATATACCAGTAAATACTGTAGCATACCACCCTAATCTCTGAGTGGTGTGAGATTCCAGGGGTTCCAGGCACTTACCGTGTTTCCCTTCAGAATGAGGTGCAGTGGAAACTGTGTTGTCTTTATGTTATATGGTTTATTTACTCATATATATAAGTTGAGCGGATGGATGTGTTCAGAGCACTACCACCCCTAGCTTCTCTCACCCCTTGCTTCTCTCACAGCCACAGCCTTGGATTCAAACAGAAATCAACCATTGTGCTCTGACTCTCTCTCTAGCTTGCTGCTTTCCCTCTAGTTCACATCACAGCCCAAAAACTCTACTCCTGACTTTGTCTGTTGAGGGAGGAGCTGCCACCCATTTTCCATCTCACAAGAAGCCCCTGAATACAAATGGACCGTTACCCAGGCGATCACCTAATCAAGAAGCCAGCCTGGATTATATTTTAACATTTGCTGGATCCAGGGGTTAGAGGTGTCATAACACACCCAAATTCATAACAAAATAGTCAAATTGTACTTTATCAAGCCATTCTTAAGTAAAATGTGTGCCTGAGCAGTAGGCTATACTTTCAGATTCTAATACTATTTTTGAACAAACCCATCCTTCCTTACTCACAAGAAGATCCTGCTGGATCAGACCAACGGCCAATTTAATCCAGCACCCTGTTTTTACAGCAGCTAGCCAGATGCTTATGGAAAGCACATAAGCAAGACTTGAACTCAATAGCACTCTCTGCTTCTACCGTTTCCAGCAACTGGTGTTCAGAAGCAACTGCTTCCAACAGTGGAAGTGGAATACATCCCTTAGAGTTAGTAGCCTTATTTTCCCATTTGTGCAATCCACTTCTAAAGCCAAGTTGGTTGGCTATGATCAGCAATTCAGGTTCCAAGCACAGTCTATGTAAAATGAAGCTCTGTGTTCCCCATTCTTTCATTTTGGACTCGCTTTTTGCAGAGTCCATGGACCTACAGAAACAAAGAGATGAGAGTGGAGTGTGGGGTGGAGATAGAGCTATAAACTACTGAAAGACAGAAAGAACAGGACTTCTGGGAATGCTGCTCCATCTCAGGGCACTTTATTGACCTTACACTTCATCTTGATAGATGGGGGTAGCCAAATCACTTTGCTTCATGTTACAATTAAGTATTTTTGGTACAATATTTTGTATACCTCTAAATGGTGAACAACCTTGAGAAAGGTAGCTGGTAAGGCATCTATGTAAGAGATTGTTAATTAGATGTGTACAAAAGTATGAGCAGGGGTTGAAGATAGCTGAAAAGATGACTCCTACTAGGCATAATGATTTCAGAAGAGAAATAGAATTACATTTTTATAATGGGCCGTTTAAAATAAAACTTTTCTGAGGTCTTGCACTGTTGGTATATCATTGGTAAACTAAAAAAACAAAACAAGATATACCTTGATGTTAATAATAGCTGTTGGAAAGGATGCTGGCTCCATTCACATACAGTAGTCCTCTTTTTAAAAAAGATAGCAACTTTTAGAAAAATGTTGTAGAACAGATAGTGCAACTGGACACTCTGTCCCCATTCATCCTTTTTACAGTCTAATTTGGGTTTCTGAAAGAAATAATAAAAAATGAGAACTTAGAGCCTCTAAGCAGTAGTATATAATTACTAAATGGCTACAATCTAGCACTTCTGCTATAAAATAACAAATGAATGAAGTATGTTACATAGCCCCTATCATTAAATTGAGATAATGTGTCTACCTACATGAAGATAAGGACAAAAGGGAAAGGGTGAGATCCAAAATAATGTTAGTGTAATTATCTGGAAAGCATTGTTGCTGCCACCAAGTATAATACAGTGGTACCTTGGGTTAAGTACTTAATTCGTTCCGGAGGTCCGTACTTATCCTGAAACTGTTCTTAACCTGAAGCACCACTTTAGCTAATGGGGCCTCCTGCTGCTGCCATGCTGCTGGAGCACGATTTCTATTCTCATCCTGAAGCAAAGTTCTTAACCTGAAGCACTATTTCTGGGTTAGCGGAGTCTGTAACCTGAAGTGTATGTAACCTGAAGAGTATGTAACCCGAGGTACCACTGTAGTATTAATGGTTGTGTTAGAAACTGCAACACATCTCTTGAAAGCACAAGACACCACACTAAGTATAAGGCTCCTGCTGACCCAGGTATGAGAAACCAAAGAAACAGGGGCAGAATGTGGCCCTCCAGCCTTTTCCAGCTCCCTTTTGGAACTCATCCAATTCACACACTTTTCCTCACCAGGCCACCAGAATGTGTCCTTGGACTCTGGTGTCCTTGAGCCTCTTACTTGTCTGTATTGGAAGACAGAGAAGGGTGTGCAAATGTGTGTAGAAAGTAGCCTATAGTGCACAGGTGAAATTTACATTCATTGTATATCAGAAAGGCACCACAGTAGAAACAATCAAAAACACCCCTTGGCCACCTTGGAATTAACACCAGTGCAAGTAAAACCATACACACCACCTATGAGAATCTACCTAGAATGTTATTTCCCCTTTAATATTTTAATGAAATATATTTTCTCATAACTGATAGAATGATTGGAAAAGAAGACAGTGGAAATGTTGAGCACATCATTATTTTCAACATACCAGCATACCTATGAGGTTATTTTTATTTAGTATTTTATTTTTTATTTATTAAATTTGTTTTTCACTCTTCACCCAAATCTCAGGGCAGTTCGCGGCATAAAAATAGAAGTTAAAAACACAAATACACAATAAAAACAAGAACAGAAATAAGGCAAAGCAATAACCCCTTTCCTTTTGCCTTCTTATGAAATTTGTTCGTTTTTAAATATCTCTGTTACCCTTTGGAATGCTGTTTCTGCTATATCATTTTGCACATCAAATCTTTGCGTCTTTCACATGCTCTTAATTCCTAATAGAAATGTCATACACAACCACCATGCAGATTTAAATCTTGTGGTGACACTGGGGGCTGTGTTTAGATTTATTTGCTTCATCATATTTCTCTCTCATGATACTTGTTTGTAAAAGTCATTGGCAATGCATGGTGTATGTGTGAGAGATGCTTTGCCATTTATTTATTGAGACAGGAAAAAAGTGTCAACACTTGCTATCCTGCAGGGTAAAGCACTCCGCTTTGGGCCACACCCTGAGGGAGGACAGAGGAAGGCAGGAGGAATTGGTATAGCAAGACTTTGCAAAATGCATTTGGCTGACACTGGATGTAAATAATTCACATTTTTAGAAAAAGTGAAAATAGATGAGATGCTCTTTAACAAGGATCCTGGTTGGGCACGGGCCCCTGAGACAAGCCCTGCCAGGTTGAAGGTGCTGGGCGTGGCCCAGGCCTTGTCTGTATGGCCCCACAATCACACCAGGCCGTTTGAGCCAATCAGTGCAGGTGGCGTGATTGGCGGGGGCCTATAAAAGTAGCAGCGCAACGTGACTGAGACACTTGCTTCATGCTGCTGAACACCCGCCCTCCTGTCCTTATTTGTAGGTGTTGCTGCTTTGGCCTTACTTTGGATATTGGTTGGTCACCTGTTTTGGAACAGGGGCTGGATAGGAATTTTTCCATTTGGCAAATTGGCAGTGGCCACTTGGTTTGCACCTACCCCCTTAGCAATAGTCACAACTTTGTAAGGTTTGGCGATTAGGCATTGGCTTAATGAAGTGTGTGGGAGGGGAGGTGCGGCTATCACCTGCCCCTCCATGAATAAGGGTATTCCAGTAAAGGAATCTGGGGGTCCTGGATCTCGTGCGAAGTCTGCTTGAGGGGCTAGGGCCATGCCAGGACCATAGGAACCCTGGGGTGAGCTTCAGTTGGTTGCCATCGATGGAGCTCCCTCATTTGGTGTTTACCCTTTCAGACTACCAGCCAGAGAGGCAGGAGTCAGTTATAGTCTGTTGCCAATGCCTAAGCCAATACCACTCACTTTGCCGTAATCAATAAAGTTGTGGCCTAAATTTTGCCCATTAACTTAAACCAAAATTACGTGTCAGTGTGAAGTTATTTACTTGGGAAAGGGCTTGGGGGCCTTGGGGCACAACATTGATTATACTTTCCTTGTTAGGCCGAATTGCTGTTATCAAGATGAACGTATTGCCTAGAATGTTATTTTTATTTCAGACCGTACAGATTCTAGACAAGATGGATTGCTTCAAGAGGTGGCAGAAAGATATATCTAAATTTGTCTGGCAGGGCAAAAAGCCCAGAATAAAATTTAAGATCTTAACTGATGCAAAAGATAGAGGGGGTTTTGCCCTGCCGGACTTAAGACTCTATTATGAATCAGCGGCTTTTTGCTGGTTGAAACACTGGCTACTCCTTGAAGACACAGACATTTTGGATTTAGAAGGGTATGATAATAACTTTGGTTGGCATGCATATCTATGGTATGACAAGGTAAAGGTGCATAAAGGCTTTAAAAACCATATTATTAGGAAAGCTTTGTATAATGTCTGGATTCGATATAAAGATTTGTTGGAAAGTAAAACCCCTAGGTGGCTGTCACCAATGGAAGCCAAGGCGGTGAAAAAATTAAACATGGAACCTAACTGGCCAAAATATTGTGAAATCCTAGAACAAGATGGCGAAAAGTTTAAACTCCAGAGTCATGAGAAGCTAAAGTTTAAAGTTCGAGATTGGTTACATTACTATCAGATAAATGAGACATTTAAGCAGGACAGGAAATTAGGATTTCAGAAGGAGAGGTCAAAGTTAGAAACAGAACTGCTAGAACCCAATACTAAGAATCTATCTAGAATGTATAACTTGCTGTTGAAATGGAATACACAGGAGGAAACGGTTAAATCAGCTATGATTAAATGGGCACAGGATATCGGTCATGACATTATGTTTGCTGACTGGGAACAGTTATGGACCACCGGCATTAAGTTTACGGCATGTAGTGCCGTAAAAGAGAACATAATGAAAATGATCTATAGGTGGTACATGACCCCAGTCAAGCTTGCAAAAATCTACCATTTGCCCAATAATAAATGTTGGAAATGTAATGAGTCTGAAGGTACCTTCTATCATCTTTGGTGGACCTGCCCAAAGATTAAAGCCTTTTGGGAAATGATCTATAATGAAATTCAAAAAGTCCTTAAGTGGACATTTATAAAGAAACCGGAGGCTTTTCTCTTGGGCATGGTCGGCCAGTTGGTGCCAAGGAAGGATAGGACTTTTTTTATGTATGCGACCACAGCAGCAAGGATCCTGTTGGCAAAGTATTGGAAGATGCAAGAACTACCTTCTCTGGAAGAATGGCAGACAAAGGTGATTGACTTTATGGGACTGGCAGAGATGACCGGCAGAATCCGTGACCAGGGGAAAGAGACAGTGGAAGAGGACTGGAAGAAATTTAAAATATATCTTAAAAATTGTCGTAAAATTGAGGACTGATAAGATGTATGGGGGTAAGAAATAGAGAATTACAGCTGTAAACATTTACATCAAGGAAATTGATCAGCCTTCTTTATGGTCCAGCTCTCACTTCCATACATCACTACTGGGAAAACCATAGCTTTAACTATACGAACCTTTGTTGGCAAGGTGATGTCTCTACTTCTCAAGATGCTGTCTAGGCCTGTCATTGCCCTTCTCCCAAGAAGCAGGCGTCTTTTAATTTCGTGGCTGCTGTCACCATCTGCAGTGATCATTGAGCCCAAGAAAGTAAAATCTCTCACTACCTCCATTTCTTCCCCTGGCAAATAGAAGGGGAAGAAATGGAGGTAGTGAGAGATTTTACTTTCTTGGGCTCAATGATCACTGCAGATGGTGACAGCAGCCACGAAATTAAAAGACGCCTGCTTCTTGGGAGAAGGGCAATGACAGGCCTAGACAGCATCTTGAGAAGTAGAGACATCACCTTGCCAACAAAGGTTCGTATAGTTAAAGCTATGGTTTTCCCAGTAGTGATGTATGGAAGTGAGAGCTGGACCATAAAGAAGGCTGATCGCCAAAGAATTGATGCTTTTGAATTATGGTGCTGGAGGAGACTCTTGAGAGTCCCATGGACTGCAAGAAGATCAAACCTCTCCATACTGAAGGAAATCAACCCTGAGTGCTCACTGGAAGGACAGATTGTGAAGCTGAGGCTCCAGTACTTTGGCCACCTCATGAGAAGAGAAGACTCCCTGGAGAAGACCCTGATGTTGGGAAAGATGGAGGGCACAAGGAGAAGGGGACGGCAGAGGACGAGATGGTTGGATAGTGTTTTCGAGGTTACCAGCATGAGTTTGAGCAAACTGCGGGAGGCAGTGGAGGACAGAGGTGCCTGGCGTTCTCTGGTCCATGGGGTCACGAAGAGTCGGACACGACTAAACGACTAAACAAAAACAACTAGAGAAATTGACTGAAGGGTTGCTAAAGAGCTGCAAAACAAGGATGCAGTGAAGGGGAGGTATGGGGAAGTCATGTTTTAAATGTTTTTTATATGTTTTTGTTTTGTGTTTTGTTTGTCTTTTTGTTAAAAAACCAATAAAAATTATTATTAAAAAAAACCACATTGATTATACAGTGGTACCTCGGGTTAAGTACTTAATTCGTTCTGGAGGCCCGTTCTTAACCTGAAACTGTTCTTAACCTGAAGCACCGCTTTAGCTAATGGGGCCTCTTGCTGCTGCTGCACAGCTGGAGCCCAATTTCTGTTCTTATCCTGAGGCAAAGTTCTTAACCTGAAGCACTATTTCTGGGTTAGCGGAGTCTGTAACCTGAACCCGAGGTACCACTGTGTGTGTGTGTGTGTATATATATATATATATATATATATATATATATATATATATATCTGCACATCCGACTGTGATATATTTGAGTGTATTTTTAAGAGAATAATTTTCTGTCCCCTTCCCAATTTCTCTGGGAAGAGTGGAATTGTGGGTATGTGGCACAGTTTGAATGTCCAGTGTTTTTCAAGCAAGCAGCACCCTGGGGAAACTGCATTTTAGTGCACAACTGCAGCAAAGGGCAATTTGGTTTCCTGCAGATTGCAGTTTGTTCTGATTTAAAGCTAAAGAGTGGGTTTTCCCTGAGAAAGGAGTGGTTCAAAGGGGAAAACATTTTCACCCATGCCTAGAAAGCTCAGGTCAAACAGAAAACCGTTGGCATTGGAGAAGCAGAAGTATGGACAAGCCCATACCCTCTGAAGTGTGGTGATGGGTTTTTTCCCTTTAAAAAAAACCACACAAACCAAAATCTCCAAAATGGTCCAGATATATTTAGAAGTCCTTTCTCTGTTTCAAGGTGCTTCAGACAGTGGCAGAGCTTCATGGCAGATAGCAGGCAGGGGCAGGGCCGGCACATGTCCTGGGGGCGGGGGGTGCTGCCCGCAGGGGCATGGAGCCCAGCATGGGGGGGGCAGCCGTGATGGCACCCCACCAGGATCATGCTGTCAGGGGCAGTGTGCTCCCCCCGCACTCCTCTTCCTCCGCCAGTGGCTTCAGAGAGACACTAACCCTCAATCTGTCCAAAGCTACCCACTTAGGTATAAAGGTAAAGGTAAAGGGACCCCTGACCATTAGGTCCAGTCGTGACCGACTCTGGCGTTGCGGCGCTCATCTTGCTTTATTGACCGAGGGACCCGGCGTACAGCTTCCGGGTCATGTGGCCGGGTCATGACTAAGCCGCTTCTGGCAACCAGAGCAGTGCATGGAAACGCTGTTTACCTTCCCGTTGGAGCAGTAACTATTTATCTACTTGCACTTGACGTGCTTTCAAAATGCTAGGTTGGCAGGAGCAGGGACCGAGCAACGGGAGCTCCCCCCTCCCCCCGTTGCAGGGATTCGAACCGCCGACCTTCTGATCGGCAAGTCCTAGGCTCTGTGGTTTAACCCACAGCGCCACCTGTGTCCCTCACTTAGGTATAAGTAAAGGTACCCCTGCCCATTCGGGCCAGTCTTTCCAGACTCTAGGGTTGTGCGCTCATCTCACTCTATAGGCTGGGAGCCAGTGCTGTCCACAGACACGTCCGGGTCACATGGCCAGCGTGACAAGCTGCATCTGGCGAGCAGCGCAGCACACGGAATGCCATTTACCTTCCCGCTGGTAAGCGGTCCCTATTTATCTACTTAGGTATAGGCAGTGCTTTTTTCTACTCCTGTTGAAATACTACCCCTCAATGAGGCCAAACTTAGATTCACAAAATGTTTAGGGGTATGTGTATTCCTGTGTTCCCCCAGAAAAAAAAGCACGGGGACTAGGATTTATCCAAATCTGATGCACACCCCTGAACTTTAGCAATTTAAAATGTTCTATATGCTGTGCCACTCTGAAAGGTTTATATATGCAGATGCATAGCACTGAGAGCAAAATGCATTATGGTTATTAGTGTTATGTAAAAAATGTGTGTCCATGGTCTATTCTTCACTGTTAAAAGTTTTGGATCGCATCAGCTCCCGTGTCTTCTCAGAGCAAGCTGTTCTTTTGGCACAGATCACAGTACATCTTGCAAATGTAACCACTTATTTTTCTCTCTTTTTTTCCTGCAGTGACTTGCTTCACAGCAGACCTGTAACACTTAATTAACAAGCCTAATTTGAAGTACAACACAGCCATCATCCTTTTTTTAAAAAAAAAGAAAAGAAAAAGTGTGTGCAGGGGGGAGACAATCAAGTTTGCGAGAGCCAGTGTGGTGTAGTGGTTAAGAGTGGTAGACTCGTAATCTGGTGAACCGGGTTCGCTTCCCCACTCCTCCACATGCAGCTGCTGGGTGACCTTGGGCCAGTCACACTTCTCTGAAGTCTCTCAGCCCCACTCACCTCACAGAGTGTTTGTTGTGGGGAAGGAAAGGAAAGGAAAGGAGAATGTTAGCCGCTTTGAGACTCCTTCGGGTAGTGATAAAGAGGGATATCAAATCCAAACTCTTCTTCTTCTGTTAAGCGTAAATGGTTTTCCTTCAGTTTGTTACACTGCATTCAAAGAGATCAGTGAACATTAGAGAGGATCATAGGCACCAGTTCTAGGATGCCACGGTCCCTTGCCCCTCCTAATAATTTTCTTATTCTCAGCCCCCTCGACATTTTCTCCCCCCCTCTGCCAACCTTCCCACCTCCCTCCTTCTCAGCTAGGCACCCCCCTCTGATTCCGGCTTGCTTCCAGGAGGAACAAGGGGGGCACAGCAGTGGCAGCAGGTGTGTGTGTGTGTGTGTGTGTGTGTGTGTGTGTGTGTCCATTGCCTGCCTGGTTGCCTGTCCCCCCTTCACCCGCTTGCTTGCTCCCTCCATGTGCTATGACATGGAGCATCCCAGAAGGAGTGCACAGGCAGGTGGGAAGGCCAGCAGAATACCTGCTGGTGGTCCTGGGAGAGACCAGCTGGAGCTTCTTTCAAATTCACATGGGTGAGGCAAATTAGTTCCCAGTGAGAGCAGACACATCAATGTGAACTCAGTACTCATGCAAGTTTTCCTGCAACATCTGCACAGTCATTCTCATCAAAATGCCATCCCGTATTCTTTTATCCCATTTAATCATTTCTCTGTGTTTTTTTAAAAAAATATTGGATGTTCTGTGGAAATGCTAAATCCAGATTTAAGAAATATGAGATAGCATTTTGATGAGGATGACATCATGTCAATGTTATGCAAAACTTTCAGGCATGAGCATCACCGGGTCCACAACAAACAACTGTGTAGTTGTGCCCTGTGTATACACCATGCATTTAAAGTACATTTAAAGCATCCCCAAAGAACCCCGGGAACTGTACTTTACACCTCACAGTCACCAATCTATAATTTCCAGCACTCTGCAAAAGCTACAGTTCTCAAGATTACTTGGGTGCACTTTATATGTGTTTTACATGTACAGTGTGAGTGTACAGTGTGTACACTCACAAAGGTGCTATATAAATATACACAGTATATAAATATGGGCACTTTCATGGAATAAGGTCCATGGATGACTGCTAGACATCATAACTGTGGGAGCTGATTACTAATTGCACTGGAAGAAGCAATGGCAGAGGTCTCTCCTCCAGGCCCTTCTTGCAGGTATTGCAGAAAGCATTTGATAAAAACGGGATGTTGAACAAGATGATACTCAAGTATGATCCAGCAGACCTTTTGCCATGGTATACAACTTTAATCCTCTGTGCAGATACAAAAACTGATACACATGCAGGCACACTGCTGGAAACAGGGTGTCTCTGAATACCAGTTATTTGGAATCAAAAGCAGTGAGAATGAATGTTGAATATTAGTCACTGGGATCAGAATTAGGGAGAGTTTTGTTGGATTCATGCCCTGTTGGCGGGCTTCCCATTGCATTTTGTTAGCCACCATGAGAACAAGGTGCTGGGCTAGATGGGCTTTTGTCTGATTCAGTAGGGCTCTTACATTATTATGATTCTTTGCTGCATAATTCTTTGCTCCTCAAGGGCTTATTGCCAATTGAGAAAGGTGCTGGAGAAGTTCTCACTACAAAGGAATCAACAATCATGCAAATGCCAATCACCATTTCACCCCTTAAATTTATTATTATCGAGGTCCCACACTTCAATTATTTAGATCATTGAGCATTTTTGCTCCAAAGGGACAGTTTAGCCATTTCAATGCAATGTCATATTGTCTGAGGAAATTAAATGACATGAAATGAAATATTTCGGGGGCGGGGGGGGGACCACCCTAATAGAATGATTGAATTTGTTCAAAGAGTCACTCTAAGGACTGCTTTTACGCATACTTGCAGAAACGCACATGCTTATATGACAGTGTAATATCAATAAAAACAGCAAAAATGCCTGCTTCTCAGTTTTTTGAAGAAGTAAACATTCCTCAGGTTAAGAACTTAATTCATTCTGGAGGTCCATTCTTAACCTGAAACTGTTCTTAACCTGAGGTACCACTTTAGCTAATGGGGCCTCCCGCTGCCACCACACAATTTCTGTTCTCATCTTGAAGCAAAGTTCTTAACCCGAGGTACTATTTCTGGGTTAGCGGAGTCTGTAACCTGAAGCGTCTGTAACCCGAGGTACCACTGTATTCCATCAAACAGTTTCACTGTTCCTTAATCCCTGGGACCTTGAAACTGACATCAGGACACTGACAATCTTCTTCAGGACATGAGTGATGAGCACCCCCAGATTCTAACATCTTCTCGCCTCTCCTCCCTGTACAGTATTTTGCTTTATGGACTAGGAAATTAACATATATACCCACATTATATATATAGACCAATGGATGTCAGCAATAACAGTGACTATAATTTGAATGAAAATTGAATATGCTTCACCTTGGTGGGAACAATGGTGGACTGTGTGCCTGCTTAGGCTACTGTCCAGGTACTGACTGTTGATGGTTCAGTTCAAGGTCCCTGTTCTCCTTTTATTAAGGTTATTTCTCTTTTAAGCAGACTGAAAGCAGAGGACTTCTCTTTTAAGCAGATCTTCAAACAGAGATCTTCTTCAAATGAAAAACTCTTCTCTGAAAGCCCTTCATATGTGAAGTAGGACACTAGCACCTTAGGGCAGGTGGGTAGGTCTTCCTTGTAAACACCAGGGAGAGAAATGAGAAGGATATGGCACCATTTCTGAGGAAGGACATGGAAGCAGCGGAGACATCACCAATGGAGAAGACAGATGGAGCAGCAATTAAATGGTGCTGGGTTCTTAGTTGCTGCCCAGCCATTGTGCATTCTGATTCTCATGTGCATGACCTCGGCATAACCATTTATGTCAATGAAGGGAAATGTATACATGGTGCCATTATGCTGTTAAAGTGTATGGGGAATCTGCATGAATCCATTATAGTTTGTATGTCTACAAGATATGACAGCATTTGTTTGTTTGTTGGGGAAAATGTATGAAAAATATGGTTGCATATATAAAGTAGTGTGTAGAATGCTTTGCTGTAAGAAACTGAGGCTACTTGGGTTCCTATCACAAGGGTGCACATCTCTTAAATGCAGTGAACATCATGCTTTTCTCCTTTTCCTATGATCATCCATTTCAAAGGACAAAAGTTGCACAATTTTTCCAATGTTATGCACCCAAATAATGGGAATAATTTGTGAGAAATGATCCAGAAAGTGATCTGGAACTTTGACTATCTTTTGTCTTTATTTTGTCTCAGATCCACATACTACATGAAAGTGTTCGTGCAAATATTATTGCCTCCAAACATCACACCAGACAAACGGAATTCATAATTCACTGTGTTCCTGTTCAGATTGCGAGCCCTTCTGGAAGGGGCTTGCCTATTTCATTATTTGTATGAAGCTTAGCAGAACACTAAGTGCTTAACTTATTATAATTATAATAATCTTTTTTAATGCATGAAACTAATCAGTAGTGAGACAATGCCTAGTCTTTGGTATGCACAGGTAGAGAGCAGGCAATGAGACAGAAAATGTGAACAATTCATAGGTTGAACAGTATTTTGACAATGTTTATAACACTAAAAACTTTATCAAAGGTAGGCTTTGAAAACTGAATACAGAACTTCAACAATGCAGAACTACAGTGTGTCTGTGTATATTGTGGGTGGGGAGGGATATCAACCAAAATGGATGTGAGCATTATGTACATCTTTGATAGACTTTGGGTTGCAGTCCTCATAAGAAATAATCAAAAGATAGACCTTCCAGTCACCAAGCAGAAGATTCTAAATTAAGTTGTCCACATAGTTACAAAATTTTGTACCAAATGGATTGAATATGCAGGCATTCTGCACTCAGGAAAATTGTTTTTAAATTTACAAATATTTGTTCTTCTGTGCCCTAAAACCAATGATATTTTTTCCCACCATTTGATACGGAAGTTGCCAAAATATTTCAGTATCAAATATGGGCTTTCACTGTGGTCTAAGTTAATGTTTCAGTCTCTGTGTTACTGTTTGGCATTTGTTTAATATTAATTGAGTTTGGATTTGATATCCCGCCTTTCACTCCCTTTAAGGAGTCTCAAAGGGGCTAACATTCTCCTTTCCCTTCCTCCCCCACAACAAACACTCTGTGAAGTGAGTGGGGCTGAAAGACCTTAGAGAAGTGTGACTGGCCCAAGGTCACCCAGCAGCTGCAAGTGGAGGAGCGGAGACGCGAAGCCGGTTCCCCAGATTAGAAGTCTACCACTCTTAACCACTACACCACACTGGCTCTGTTCTGCTTTACCCATTTGGTATTGATGTATGTCATCACAAATAAATATATATATATAAGGAATTGCTTGAAAAAAAACATAATAGTAAATGCCAGTGTGAAATGTGTCCGCTTTTAAATTTTTATGTTGAGTTTTGTAAATTGATGATTAGATGCATTCCTTAGAAGGCTGAAAGATAACATTTCAGTATTTGAAATGAGAGAGGAAAACAAGATAAACTGATTGATCTAGATATTTTTCCCCCTGTATTCTCCAGTGGTAAAAGGTAAAGGTAAAGGTACCCCTGCCCGTACGGGCCAGTCTTGACAGACTCTGGGGTTGTGCGCCCATCTCACTTAAGAGGCCAGGGGCCAGCGCTGTCCGGAGACACTTCCGGGTCACGTGGCCAGCGTGACATCGCTGCTCTGGCGAGCCAGAGCCGCACACGGAAACGCCGTTTACCTTCCCGCTGGTAAGCGGTCCCTATTTATCTACTTGCACCCGGAGGTGCTTTCGAACTGCTAGGTTGGCAGGCGCTGGGACCGAGCAGCGGGAGCGCACCCCGCCGCAGGGATTCGAACCGCCGACCTTTCGATCGGCAAGTCCTAGGTGCTGAGGCTTTAACCCACAGCGCCACCTGCGTCCCATATTCTCCAGTGGTAACACACATAAATGCAGTAGAGGATAGATTACAACAGCAGGTCAAGTCTGCCAGCAAATGCCTTTTTAAACTAGTACAATTTCTGAAAACACTGAAAGAAATATACTACAGTCATTGGGACATACTTACAGTGGTGCCCCGCAAGACGAACGCCTCGCAAGACGAAAAACCCGCTAGACGAAAAGGTTTTCCGTTTTGGAGGCGCTTCGCAAAACGAATTTCCCTATGGGGTTGTTTCGCAAGACGAAAAAAATCTTGCATCCCCCCACGGGTTTTTTTCACTTTTTTCACCCTTTTCTTAAGCCGCTAAGCCGCTTATCAGCTGTTGCGCTGATAAGCCGCTTAACAGCTGATCGCTGGAAGCCGCTTGACAGCTGTAGCGCTAATCCGCTAAGCTGTCAATGGGCTTGCTTCGCAAGACGAAAAAACCGCTAGACGAAGAGAATCGCAGAACGGATTCTTTTCGTCTAGCGAGGCACCACTGTATTCCATTGTTCCTTTCCGCCATTTTTAGTCTTTTGGAACCACTCTAGTCTTTCTAGGTTTTGTTTTTTTACAAGATAGCTTCCAGGTTTTCTCGAACTCCTCCTGCTAGATCCTTTCAGATCCTTAATCTTCCCTCAAAATGCCACTGGGAATAACTCTATTGTATTGTACTCATTTGTATTGGTAGTTTGATTGTATTTTTTTTTTGAAAGTGTGTATGTTTTTATTTACTATACATTTATTGGAAGTATTTTACATCTTAAATAAACAAGCATGAAGTGCTCCAAAATCTCCTGGTAGACGGCTACATTGATCCTGGGCTTAATGAAGCACAGTGGACCAACACCAGCTGATGACATGGCTCACCAAATCTCTTCTGATGAGAGCAGCTGTCAGGGTTTCAGGGACAGAGAGCGAGGGGGAGGGGTCCCAGGGCGACGAGGAAGAGGACGACGACGACCCGAGGTTGTCAGTGAGTCCGTCAAGTGAATCCGAGGATTCCCAAAAGGGAGCCCCCCTGGTCAGGCCAAGGGGCAGTAGAGAGGGAGGCAGTCAGAAGCAGGGGAACGAAGGGGGAATCCCCAGTGGGGGCTGGAGATCGGGACCGGCCTCTCCGTCGGAACGGAGTGAAGGGGGTGGAGTTGCCAGTGTGTCAGAAAGAGCAGAACAGGAAGCAGAGAGGGGAAGGAGTTCGGAGCAAAACGTCCTGCCGGAAGGGGAGGAGTGTAGTACCGAGAGTAGCGTAACGGTCGAAAGGAAGGTCAGAGGCAACGTACGCACGCCAAGTTCAAATGCGGAGGCGCGCGGAAATGAGGAGAGCCCTGAGGAGGAGCCTGGTCCCAAAGCACGAAGGAGGGGGGAGCAGGCGGCAGAAGACTCAGCCTCGGGGGAGTCCCGGAGGGAGGGAGCACAGGGGGGCAGGAAGACCCTGCGGAAAAGGAAAGAGAGGAAAAGGTGGAGCAGTACAAGCCTCTTAAGCTGGTGCAGGGGCGGGACTGACTCAGAGGGGACTTCTAACATCTAAGGGTAACAGATGCGGAGCCACGGAGCTTGGATGTAACGACAACAATGTTCTTCAATAAAACCTTTTGTATATAACTTGGACTGGACTTTGGTCTCTTGTGAGCTGGGACCTCGGGTGGCTCTGACAGCAGCTTTTGCATCTCATTTGGAAACCAAGGACCCAGAGTCTGGAGGAAGAATGGGGAGGCACACAATGCCAGATGCTTGAAGTCCAATGTGAAGTTTCCACAGTCTGTGTTGATTTGGGGACCCATGTCATCAGCTGGTGTTGGTCCACTGTGCTTCATTAAGTCCAGGGTCAACACAGCCATCTACCATGAGATTTTGGAGCACTTCATGCTTCCTTCCACAGATGAGCTTTATGAGGATGCTGATTTCATTTTCCAGTAGGACTTTGTCACCTGCCCACACTCTTAAAAGTACCAAAACCTGGTTCAATGGACATGGGATTACTGTGCTTGATTGGCCTGCGAACCCGCCTGACCTGAACCCCATAGAGAATCTATGGGGCATTGGCAAGAGAAAGATGAGAGACATGGGACCGAGCAATGCAGAAGAGCTGAAGGCTGCTATTGAAGCTTCCTGGTCTTCCATAACACCTCAGCAGTGCCACAGGCTGATAGCATCCACGCCACGCCGCATTGAGGCAGTAATTGATGCAAAAGGGCCCCAAACCAAGTACTGAGTACATGTGCATGCTTCTACTTCTCAGAGGTCCAATATTGCTCTATTTGCAGTCCTTGTTTTGCTGAGGGATTCAGGCCTCACCATGTGACTGAAACTGCCTTGGTCGCGCTGGTGGATGATCACCGGCGGGCTAGGAACAAAGGTGAGAGCTG
Source organism: Podarcis gaigeae (assembly GCF_964106915.1). Taxonomy (NCBI): domain Eukaryota; kingdom Metazoa; phylum Chordata; class Lepidosauria; order Squamata; family Lacertidae; genus Podarcis; species Podarcis gaigeae. The sequence goes on along the minus strand of NC_139678.1, from coordinate 54,772,427 downwards.
TTTCCTAGTTCCGCTGGATCTCTCAACGGCCTTTGACACCATCAACCATAACATCCTTCTGGACCGTCTAGAGGGGCTGGGAGCTGGGGGCACTGTTATACGGTGGTTCCGCTCCTTTCTCCTGGGCCGTGTCCAGAAAGTGGTGGGGGGGGATGATTGTTCAGACCCCTGGGCTCTTACTTGTGGGGTGCCTCAGGGTTCCATCCTCTCCCCCATGCTTTTTAATATCTATATGAAGCTACTGGCAGAGATCATCAGGGGGTTTGGGCTGAGTGTTCATCAGTATGCAGATGGTACCCAGCTCTACTTCTCCTTTAAATCAGAACCAGTGAAGGCGGTGAAGGTCCTGTGTGAGTGCCTGGAGGCTGTTGGAGGATGGATGGCGGCTAACAGATTGAGATTGAATCCTGACAAGACAGAAGTACTGGTTTGGGGGGACAGGGGGCGGGCGGGTGTGGGGGATTCCCTGGTCCTGAATGGGGTAACTGTGCCCCTGAAGGACCAGGTGCGCAGCCTGCGAGTCATTTTGGACTCACAGCTGTCCATGGAGGCACAGGTTAATTCTGTGGCCAGGGCAGCTGTCTACCAGCTCCACCTGGTACGTAGGCTGAGACCCTATCTGCCTGCGGACTGTCTTGCCAGAGTGGTGCATGCTCTAGTTATCTCCCGCTTGGACTACTGCAACGCGCTCTACGTGGGGCTACCTTTGAAGGTGACCCGGAAACTGCAATTAATCCAGAATACGGCAGCTAGACTGGTGACTGGGAATGGCCGCCGGGACCCCATAACACCGGCATTGGCTCCCAGTACGTTTCCGAGCACAATTCAAAGTTTTGGTGCTGACCTTAAAGCCCTAAATGGCCTCGGTCCTGTATACCTGAAGGAGCGTCTCTACCCCCATCATTCAGCCCGGACACTGAGATCCAGCGCCGAGGGCCTTCTGGCGGTTCCCTCATTGCGAGAAGTAAGGTTACAGGAAACCAGGCAGAGGGCCTTCTCGGTAGTGGCACCTGCCCTGTGGAACGCCCTCCCAGCAGATGTCAAAGCAATAAACAACTATTTTACTTTTAAAAGACAACTGAAGGCAGCCCTCTTTAGGGAAGTTTTTAATGTCTGATGCTGTACTGTTTTTAATATTCAGTTGGAAGCTGCCCAGAGTGGCTGGGGAAACCCAGCCAGATAGGCGGGGTATAAATAATAAATTATTATTATTATTACTATTATTATTATTATTATTATTATTATTATTATTATTATTATTTCATTTACTATTCTAATTTTCTGAGATTGTTAATTTGGGGTTTTCATCAGCTGTACGCCATAAACATCACAATTATAACAAATAAAGGCTTGACATATCTCACTTTGCATATCATGAATCTATCTCATATATTAGTTTCACCTTTTAAGTTGAATTACTGAAATAAATGAACTTTTCCACAATATTCTAATTTTCCGAGTTTCACCTGTATTTCTGGGTTAGCGGAGTCTGTAACCTGAAGCGTCTGTAACCTGAGGTACCACTGTACTTCCATCGATATACCACACTGGCTTCTTCCAGCAATATTCTTGCTATTTCAGAATACTAATCCTTAATAATTCAGACTGGCATCTACTTCTTATAAGGTTCATCATTTCTCCATCTTTTCATACTCAGACAATAAAGATTTCTCCACAGAAACTGGGTTTTTCCTATCTTTCTCTCCCTCCCTCTCTCATTTTGTTTGTAAGATTTGCCATTTTGCTTCTTGTATAACTTGTTTCTGAACCTGCCAGTTTCTCTTGAGTTTTCTCTTCCCCCCACCCCACCCATCCCCTGTTTGATTTTGCTTATCTCTTCACAGGGCATTGCTTACTAACTCTCTGAATTTGTTGATGTTCTGCAGCAATCTATATAAAAGCCAACCTTGCATTTTCTATTGATATTTGATCAATGGCTCTGACAAAATATGTGAGTGATTATTCATAGGCTGGCTTGATACAGTGATTGATGTATGGCTATATTTAGATCATAAAGATGAAACAGTGCCCAGATAGACTGCATCTTGATATTGCCCTGAATTTGGAAAAGCAACAGATTCATATTTCAGCGACACAACTGAGCATTTCAAAGGCTGCTTTGGAATCAAACTAAAATTACTTTGCAAGGCATTTTGGGTGGCTCCATTTCCTGAGCACCAGATTTTGGAATGGCTTCACTCCAACCAGGTTTCATTCATGTTCCTCCCCATTTCATACTACTGGGACGACTTTGTTGGGAATGCTGGAAGTGAGGAATATGCAGAATTGTGATTCCTCTTTCAAGAACTGGCTCACCATCTGCATAGAAGCATATGAGAAGATAGAAAAGAAGACTGCATAACTGACCATGCATCCCATTGAAATCAATCAGCTGACTTTGTAAAAATGAATTATTTTGCAATTTGCTAAACTAAAGCTTTATATAAGGATATGACTAACTGTTGGCCTAGAGATTGCTAGAGAACAACAATTATCAACTCTGACTATTGGCAATGTTGACTGGGCTGGTGGGAATTTTAGTCAAACATCATCCAGAGGGCCACACTGCTTTAAAGGTTAATTTGTCTGTTTATAGATGTCAGGGATTGTGCTGAGAAGGGCTGCACTGAAGAAGAATAGTGGGAGCCACCTCCTCCCCCTGATCCTGGATCTTCTCAGGAGCAGGAGGACAGTATAGATTTGGAAGAGTGGTTTACAGAGGGGCATAGTTCAGAAGGCAGAAGCTGGGAAATACTGGATAGGGAACAGCTAGCAGAAGAAACACAAGAAGAGAGAGAGTTAACAGATTCACAGTCTCTGGACAGCATTCACTCACACCCTTCCCCAAAGACACAGAGAGCTCAGAAGGTGTCAGAACAGAAAGTGCAGAGGGTACAAACTCAGATTACAAGATGTAGGAGTGACATAGATTAATAGGGACCGGGGGAGTGAGCCTTAATTGGGAAAACTGCCATTTCTAGGTAGACATGCTCTTTTATCTCTCACTGTGATTATTAAAGAATCTAACTGGTAAGACGTTCCTTTTGATTGATCTTCTTATTTGCTGTCACGGGGGAGGAAGCCAATTCCCCAAAGCCTGATAATAGAATATATACCACTAGGATGGTCTATTAGAACATACATTTTCAAACTGTTCAGATCCAGGATCCACTTTCAACCTAAATATGCATTTGGTGACTTGTTTCTTTCCTTTGTAAGATTTTTTATTAAAGTCCCCCCTCCCCCCGCATAATGCCGTTTTTTAATCTTTTCCATTAATTTGCATGGTGGTGCCTCTGTTCTAACCCACCTTAAATCAGACCACAACCCACCAATGGGCCCCGAGCCACCAGTTGAAGACCAGAGTGTGAAAACACATACAGTGGTACCTCGAGTTAAGAAGTTAATTCATTCCGGAGGTCCATCCTTAACCTGAAGTGTCTGTAACCCGAGGTACCACTGTACATATATATATCAAAACATCAACAGGATAATGCTTTTATTGGAAACAACAACAACAAAATCACCCAATAGTCAGCAAGTTTTGTTCGACTTGGCTTCAGGCTAGATGTTATGTTAAACAAAAATAAAAATAAATGTTTCTGTGGTGGCAGCGGCAGCAACATTAGGTCATGGCAATAAAGCCCCAGTGTGGGTGAAAGTATAATTTCAGAAATATAGAGAGGGTAATTTCAGAATTAAATTATGCAGGAGATGACTGTTGGTACTAAAGGGTTAAGAGGTAACAAGTCGCTCTAATCACTGAGCAGCTGGAAGTCATTAAGCATCCAGGAATGTGAGTTAGTTTGTATAAATAGTCAGTTCACCAGTGTGTTTTTCTTTCTCCCCTCCCCCCTTGACCTGACTCGCAGACTCAGTTTGTGGCCATGGGCGTGTTTGCTGATATGAGTTAAGTTTGGAGTAAAGTTTTCTTTATGCCGGAGATAAAAGCATGTGTGCTTTATCGCCAGGGTTTTTCTTTTGTAAATAAAGTTTTTTCCTGAGTTCCAAAGTGCTTGCTCCAGGATTCTTCATTAAAAGGTACTGACTCTCCTGCCTTCTTCAACCACTGCATGAAATTCTCTGCTGAGATAAGATTTATGGCGTTGGAAGCGCACTGAACGTTTACTTAACATTAAACTAATTAAAGTTTAATGGACAATGACCCGTGAAATGGTACTGTAGGAAGAACTTGTGACACAGGGGGGACAGGAGGTCCATATTACAAGTTTGACCTGGGTCCCTAAAGTGATTTGAGCCCCGGAACTGTGTGTGAAAACGTGAATCAACACCTGTCCAAAAATAGCTACACAACAGCCTCAATATTTCTTGTTTGCAAACCGAAACCGTCTACATGAAAATATACCTAAATAACAAAACAGATATTAAATTCATTTCTAACATAACAAAAGATTTTTAACATCAGTTATACATCTTTAAATGTAGTCCATAGGGCTTAGTGGAGAGGCACATGTGGAGAGACAGTCCTTAAAGTTTGCATGTTTATGTGGTGGGAGGAGTTGTCCTGAGGAGAGGTTTTATGAAGAAAGAGATAGAGCAAGAGGTCTAGATTTTGGGAGCAGACATTGATAAAGAAAGGATCCTTTGTTTACTGCAACTGAATCATTTACGGTACTTCCCTGGAAGATACCCGCTTGGCTGAGTAAACAGAGTAGGTTTCAAAGCTACTTAACACACTCTACTCTACAGGATAATGCTTGGCAAAGCCTTTAAACACAGTCCCACTGCTACTGGCTGAATAACATGTTTTGAACAGGATCTTCAGCTGAACAAAGACCAACATTATCTAAAGACCCTCTGCCAAAATTGGTTTGAGAACAACTGAAAGTATCAATTACAGATAGGTAGCCGTGTTGGTCTGCCATAGTCAAAACAAAAAAATTCCTTCCAGTAGCACCTTAAAGACCAACTAAGTCCCCTCCCCAACTTCTCACTATATAGAAGGGTCTGGAAACTTCTGTTTCAGTGTATCTGAAGAAGTGTGCATGCACACGAAAGCTCATACCAAGAACTGACTTAGTTGGTCTTTAAGGTGCTACTGGAAGGAATTTTTTTGTTTTGAAAGTATCAAGTTTGTATCAGTCACGAATGGTGGGAATGGCTTTGCTGGTGCATTTGCACAGCCCAGAACTCCCCACCACCCCGCCCCTTCCACTCTATTTTCTAGGAAACAGCAGGGACTCCATTGTCAGGAGGTCAGGTAAGCATTGCCTTCCCAACCTGTCACCCACTACATGTTGTGTTCAGCAACAGGCAAGGGAAAGGTCTTAGCTCTGTTGCAGAGCACGCAATTTGCATGCAAAAGGCTTTAGAGTCAAATCCTGGTGTCTGCTGGTAGAGTAAGGTTTCTCCTGAAACCTTGAAGTGCTTCTGCCTAGGCAGAAAAATGGTCTGGCTTGGTATAAGGCAGTGTTTTTATGTCCCTATGTTCAAATAATAACTCTTTGTTTGCAAAAGTGATTCGGCAGATGAATGTATTCTACTAATCACTCCTGTTTCAAGGAGAGGATATGTTATAAACCTGAAAGCTTCACATCATGTTTAAAAGGATAGAAAGGTTGAGCCAGGATTGCTCTACCTCTTAAAAGGTTATCCCCCCCCAGAAAAAAAAACATTGTCAGATGAAAAGGAATTGTGTTCTAAATTAATCTGTCATTCTGCAGTTGTTAATAAAGGTTTAGTTTCCGACTGTGCCTCCTATTTTATTAATACTTTCAAATTTCACTTTGATTTTGAGGAACAACCAAACACTTCCTCATTATTCATTGCTGTTTGCCATTCTTTAGATGTTACAGAGCTTATTCCTGTCATATGCCTTTGAAAAGAGATTTCCCTCCACCCTTCAGCATCAGATATGATGAAGCAGTTCAGTTACAGCAGCACACTTTGACGAACAAAGGGAAACTTCTCTTTTACCACCTGTCTAATAATTGTTCCTTGCACCTTCAGCATGTTTAGGGTTTCCCCCCTCTACTGTGTGAACATTGTTCTTTTAGTTTAAAAATAGCATCTCCCTGCTTTTTGCTTAGTTCCCTGCTGTTTTGCAACAATGTGAGGCTGCTGCTATTGCTAGAAAATAGACAATAAAGCATTTGGGCTTAGGTTTCATTTATCTCCAGGAATTTTAATACATTTTAGAGATTAACCTTGAGGCACCTTGGTTGTGTCAGTTGTCTCATGCGATAGTAGACTAATTAGTGACTCCTACATAGAAATGGACAATCTGTCAATGTTGGTTTCTATCATTTTCCCGATCTTCAGTTCTTTACTTTCCCATAAAAAAAACCCTGTCCTCATGAAAAATTGTCAACATTTTAATGTGAATTTATCCTAATATTCATATTTTTGTATGCAATTTCCCTTAACATAATGCATTTTTAATGCTATCTGCAGGACCCTATTCTCCCATACATGGGCTTTGAGTTGGTTAGAGGAGACCTACATGGGCTTTGAGTTGGTTAGAGGAGGCCCTTCCCTTAGTCCCACCAACCTCACAGACACTGGAGTGGGAACACAGATGAGGGCCTTCTCAGTGGCTGCTCCTGGGCTTTGAAACTCCATTCCTAGAGAGGCTAGATTGGCTCCCTGCTTGTTGTTCTTCCTCCAGTAGGTGGAAACTATTTCATTCCAGCAGACTTTGGGGAACTGACTGCTTTTAAAGAAATGGTTCTGAATGGGGTATTGTACTGTTTTCCCCATCTCCCCAAAATTATCTGCATATTAATAGATTTTGTTTATGTTGCTTTCATTCTCTAGATTGCTTATGTATTTTTTTAACCATAACCTTTTATACATTTTTAGCTAAGTTTTTATTTATTTATAATTGTTTTAATTTTTGTGAACCACCTTGAGTCCTGGTTCTGGGAGAGATGTCAATAAATGTAATAAAATAATTAACATAATGCATTTTTTAACGCACACTTTCCCCTAATATACTCATGTTTGTGCACATTATTTGGTCAGGGAATGATACCACAAAATTAAAAGAAGTGTGGATTTAGAAGGATAGCTGCGTTTCAGCTCTCATATTGTTTGGGGAAATACAAATTACAGTGGTACTTTGGGTTAAGAACTTAATTCGTTCTGGAGGTCCATTCTTAACCTGAAACTGTTCTTAACCTGAGGTACCAATTTAATTAATGGGGCTTCTTGTTGCTGCCGCACTGCTGGTGTGCGATTTCTGTTCTCATCCTGAGGTAAAGTTCTTAACCCGAGGTACTATTTCTGGTTAGCAGAGTCTGTAACCTGAGGTACCACTGTAGGTTTGCACTGACATGCAAACCAAACAGAATTTCTCCCCTTTTACTCTTACAGGTGCCTCTTGTGTTTTCCCAGCCTTTCTAGTTTCCCAGGAAACCTCTATCTTGTTGCTATGGCCAGCATAGCTCCTACTCCCTTCAAAGATCTTCCCTAAACTAGTCAGAATGGTGAAATGTAGTCAGCTCTCATGGGAGAGCTTTTTGCCAAATCTGCAAAACGATACTTTGAGCAGGAGCTTCTTCAGAACTAAACATTCCCTGATGAATTACTGCCTCTCACTTCATCAATGCATTAGGTTTCCTGTTTTGTGATATATTGAATTTCGGAGGTATCACTACTCTCTTCTGACCTTTAGTGATCAAGCATTACTGTATTTTGTGCCACACCAACACTAGATATGCCAGCTGTGCCATGGGCAGTGTCTTTTAGTATTATCAAAAGGATTAGAGCCATCTTTAAAACTCTGTGTGGGGCTTCCTTTGCACTTGGTCGGGAAACTGTGGTTGATGCAGAATGTTGCAACGTAATTACTGACAGGATCAAAATTCAGTTACCATATTTCACATCTACCTGAAGAGCTGTAATGGATGCTAATTATATTTATTTTTTACTGGGCCAAGTTCAAGGTGTTACTATTAGTGTGCAAAGTCTTCTGTTTAGTTGAAGGATCATCTTAACCAATACGTGCCCTTATCTGTGGAACTTGATTTGTTTTGTAATTCATAAAATTCACACACTGTTTGACTGTAAAAAAAAGAAAAAACAATACCCTCAAAGCATCTGACAAAAAGTTAAAACAAGAAAATCAAGAAAAATTCACAACCCTATTCTAAAACATACAGAAGTTAAAATGCTGTAACAGATTAAAATCACCTCAACTTTCTAAGCATTTGAGTAAAGGTAAAGGGGACCTCTGACCATTAGGTCCAGTCATGGCCGACTCTGGGGTTATGGCGCTCATCTTGATTTATTGGCCAGCATGACTAAGCTGCTTCTGGCGAACCAGAGCAGCACACAGAAACACTGTTTACCTTCCCGCTGGAGCGGTACCTATTAATCTACTTGCAATTTTGATGTACTTTCGAACTGCTAGGTTGGCAGGAACAGGGACCGAGCAACGGGAGCTCACCCCGTTGCGGGGATTCGAACCGCCGACCTTCTGATCGGCAAGTCCTAGTCTCTGTGGTTTAACCCACAACGCCACCTGCTTCCCATTTGAGTAGGCTTGCCTAAGTAAGGAGGTTTCTGGCACAGGCTGAAAAGAGTACAATGAATATGCCTCCTTGATCTAAATAGGCATATAATGTGCCATATAATGTTTGTTTTGCACTTGTGAGAAAATGATCTTTTTTTAGTGTGACAGCACCCATTCTCTATAACTCCTTGCCTATTAACATTAGATGTGAGTCATGGTACAGTTTTCAACATACTTCAAAAGGGTTTTGTTTTTGTTTTGTTTTGGCAAGTCTACCAAGGCATGTAATTTTATTAAGAATTCTTTTTTAAAATTGTGTTAGTTTCATCTATTTATTTATTTTTTGATAATGTCATTATATATACTTGTATTTAAATTCTGTTAACTTTTGTGGCACCTTTCTACAAACACTATTTTATGCAAACTGTTTAGAGAGTTTTTACAGAGACTCCATTCAACTATCTATAAATTTTGTCAACTAAATGAATAAAATTTATATATGACACATTCGATCTCCAAATGTCAAAGTTTTCTTTACCTGTCAATGGCTTCATATTTGAAAATATGAGAGGAGAAGATGAGAATACAATTGATCTGCACTTTCTATTGTTCATCATTTCTGAATAAGTAACCAAAAAATAACTTCATGTTCTGTTATTTATTCATTTATTAAACAAACCTTTCCAAACATCTCTAGATGCCTGTCTTGATACATTTATTCTGCTGAGAGCTGCATCACAACATTTGGAGAAGTGTGGAATCTAGTAGCCAAGTTTTGATCCACATATTAGTTTGAGAAGTAGAGATTGGGTCATTTTGGATTGGAATTCATTATGGATAAATTATTCAGGTATCCTTGCAAGAGATGAACAAGAATTTTATGTGTCAATAGCCACGTTCTATGCTTGTTCTTAGACCCAAAGCTATTCTCAGTGGCTGGAAGGGCATCAAAGCCAGCTGACAATATGAAATTTGGGGAAATGGGTTGAGATAAAGGGCCTCTCCAGATTGGTGTTTTATTGTGTACATTTTCTGAAACATTCTTAGCATAATAATAGTGCATTAGTGGTGGATGTAGTCTGCTTTAGTTTGCTCTGCAATGCTTCTCCAATACCACTCCACTTTTTCTGTCCAAAGCAGGGCAAAAATAAACCAGAACATCTGTAGCATAAATGTTATATGATTTAAGGAAGAAGTTATAGGATATGCACTGACTGGAAATGAAGGATCTGTATAATGGAAATGAAGGATTTGTGTGAATCTATGCATATCCACAGGCCCCTAGTGTATACATATGCATGCAAGGACACACTTCAAAATCACTCCCTCTCATGCAACCACTTGAAATACCATCAGTGAAACAGAGTGCAAATATTCTCTGTGCTAATTTAACTATTCAGATGGAACGGGCAAGGACATTTGCAATGCGCATTGCTCGGCAGTCAGTGGACATGGATTACCAAGCGACAGGGTCATTAAAACAGTTCCTAAGGAGAAAGGAAGAAAATATACCTTACATTAGCATTAATCTCCAAAAGATTTTTTAAAAATAATAATTTGGCCATAGGCACTGCCTTCTCCTATTTTTACAAGTCATTAGGAACAAGTCCTGAATTGTTTAAGCCTGCAAGGGACAATGGACGCATTAGCGATAAACTGTCGTGGCTGCGGGAAGAATGAGGAAACATAATTGTAGCTGGGGGAAGCCCATGTTTTGCAATAGTAATTCCACTCTCATGCTTGCCCGTTTTTATGCATGCAAGGAAGATAACTGCAGACAAGGAAGATAGGTGTTGTGATGGTTTAAAGCAGGGGTAGGCAACCTAAGGCCCGTGGGCCAGATGCGGCCCAATCGCCTTCTCAATCCAGCCCGCAGACCGCCTGGGAAACAGCGTGTTTTTACATGAGTAGAATGTGTCCTTTTTATTTTAAATGCATCTCTGGATTATTTGTGGGGCATAGGAATTCGTCCATTCCCCCCCCCCCAAAAAAAAAGAATGGCCCACAACATGGTCTGAGGGATGGTGGGCCGGCCCATGGCTGAAAAAGGTTGCTGACTCCTGGTTTAAATCCCTAAACGGCCTCAGTCCAGTATACTTGAAGGAGCGTCTCCACCCCCCCCCTCATTCTGCTCGGACACTGAGGTCTAGTGCCGAGGGCCTTCTGGCGGTTCCCTTACTGCGAGAAGCCAAGTTACAGGAAACCAGGCAGAGGGCCTCTTGGTAGTGGTGCCTGCCCTGTGGAATGCCCTCCCACCATATGTCAAAGAGAAAAACAACTACCAGACTTTTAGAAGACATCTGAAAGCAGCCCTGTTTAGGGAAGCTTTTAATGTTGGACTTACTATTGTACTATTGTAATATTTTGTGGCTGGGGAAAACCAGCCGGATGGGTGGGGTTGTTGTTGTTGTTGTTGTTGTTGTTGTTTATTTCAGATCAAGCATAGCAGATAAGAAATGATGTCACAAGGTACCATCCTGCACATGTTCCATTAAGTATTGGGGACTATAGACAGTGCAAATACAGCAGGATATAAGCTCTCTAGATACAGGGTTTTTTTCTCAGGGGGAATTTACAGGACCTCAGTTCCGGCACCTCTCTGGTAGGCACCATTGCCATACTAAGAGAATGAGGTAGGTATTCATGGTGAGTTCCAGCACCTCTTTTTCTAGAAAGATAGCACTGTATAGATAGCTAAGTAAATAAATATGTGAAATGTGAAATATTTCCTCTGTCCTTGCTTGCTTGCTTGGTTAACATTCATCTGCCTTGGGAGACAATGGAAGAGTGGACCTTAGCGGTGCAATAAAACTGCTGGAGAGTTACAGTGCCTACTGTGACTGCAGGCACTGCTAAGGGAGTGACATGCTTTGTTGCAGCTGGGGCAGGTGAGGGCGTCCAGTTGTGCTGATGCAGGAGTACCATGTCATTTTGTTCCTCCTCTCCTGTGGATACATGGCCTATCCTCTGTCCAGGTCTTGGGATGCTTAAGAAAACTGGATATTTATCAGCCTTAGGGTTGAATAATATTTCGTGGCTGCAATATCTGATTAATTGTGTCTACCACGATTTATCATTTTTGTTCATGTGCTGCCTTTCAATAAGAGCAGCATTAATAACCAACAATAAGCTCACATTTTAAATGAGCTGTTGTTCAAGTCTGGCACTCTTCACTCCTTTATTTTAGTAGAGGATGTTTTGGTTGCTAGACAGAGGGGTGGTTGGGTGAGGAATGTATGATACACACTGCCATACAATAGAGTTGCTGAAGGCTTCTTGAAGTAAGAGGAAACAGTGATATGTTACCTATTCACCAGTACTTCATATCTGAAGAGAAATTTGATGGGGAAGTGTCTCCCAGATGACTGATTGCTGGTTCCCCAAACACAGTCTCTTCCCTTGCCCCTTCTTTTAGCTTTCAATTACCCCTATCCATGTCAATAAAGCTCTTCAGATGTTGGCCAAACAGCACAAGAGGTGGCTCATGAGCACAAGAGGATAACAATCTATCTATATGGCCCTTTCTGACTGCTAAAACATGCAAAATCTGTGATAATTATAGCCGTATACCATAGGCCAACAAAATCATCCCCATATCACACATACATGGCAATGACTAAAGCTGGGAGAACATCTTGTCTATGGCCTCTTAGCATTCATGGTTCAGATGAAATTCAACTGAGTGCTCATTATTATTTTTATTATCTGACAGTAATTGTACCGGAAAGACTAGTCCAAAAGGAAAAGTGGGGAAGGCAGAGGGCTTCAATAAGTTCAGAAACTACCTAACATAGAAAAGAGATATCACCAGGGCTTTTTTCACCTCACCTGAAGTCAGTTCCAGCACCTTTCAGATGGTCACCATTACCATTCTAAGAGAACGAGGGAGGTGTTCATGGTGAGTTCCAGCACCACTTTTTCTGGAAAAATAGCACTAAATGTCACTAACCTGAGTAAAGGGATCACAGGTCTATGCCCTCTAGGAAAGTTTCCAACAGAATGAGTCAACCCATTCTGAGAATATTTTATGTTATCCATACCCATAATGTCTAGATATTAAATGATGGCAATATTCTCCTAATTCCACATGCTGTACATGTTGTTTCCATTAAAAAAGACATGTTTTGCTCTTCACAATGGGAACATGGTCAGTTGATGCCTAACTCTCATGCTGTACAATGAGCACAATTCTCTGTGTTGCCTCATAGCTGTGTGAGCGACCTTCAAGGCAAGATGGGCAGAGGGTTACTTACTGACTTACCACTGAAAAATGCACTTTTCAAATTAGTCATCCTCCACATCTCATGGTGAGGAGACCTAGGCTGCATACATACCATATATTTAAAAGCACCTTTAAAATGCCCCCCCCCAATAAAACCCCCATGGCTGCCTCATAATAGCAAAGCTGAATCATGCACCTATTGAATTAGAAAGAAGCACTAAAGTGCTGTGCAAAAGAGGCAGGAAAACGTAAGCTCTTTTCAGAATACCTTTGAGAAATTGGAGGACAGGTTTCAGTACAGCACCAGTCTCTGTTTATATGCAGAATGCTTCATAGTGTTCTCCTGTTTTCAGCTCCCTCTAAAATTCCTCCTACATTTTTTATGATGGAATTTACTCCCTTATCTTGCCAACTAAAGATCCCCACGTTGGAGTGGATGTAAAAGTGGGTAGCCTGGCTATATACAATCCTAACAGAAAAAAAAGTGGTAGCTTTCTTCAAGCGATGATCTAATCACTGAGATTGTACTATGGGTAAACCAGGTTTGAGGACAATCTTCCACAGAATTAAAAGACAAGAATGAAATATTGCAGATGGGCAGATAGTAAAAAAAAAAGTCTATGGAAACAAATTATCTCCAGATAATCCAATTGCCTGTTGCTTGCAGATATCCAATCTGTTAATTATTTCCATTCATCCTGAATCAGATATCTGCTACAGAGATTCATTAAAAGCCCATCCAAGTCTGCAGAACTATTCAGCATCTTTTATTTCCATCAAAGCTCCACATCATCTTCATTGCTAGGAAAGCCCTGAAGGCCGAGTTGCCTTCCTCAGATATATTGGCATAAATCTTTTTATTGAAGTCAGTGGAGCTTATTGGGGTGCGTTTTCCAATGCCCCCTGTCACATCTGCTGCACCTCATCTGGAGGCAAGGAGGATAGCTGGGGCAGAGGGACTCAGAAGTCTACCTTACAATGACAAGATTTCACACCTGGATCACCTGCAGCTTTGTCTGCCCCAGTGTTTGCCCCTGCCTTTTTCAAGCCAGAAGGTAAAAAGGTAAGCACCAAAGGAACTGTGGCTATGTATGTGGCTTAAAATGCAATGTGATCCCCACCACCACACACACTGATTTCAAGTTGCTTTACACACCGGAGAGAGGGCAGGGATGTCTTCACCCAATGCATATTACCTGTTTTGTTTCTTCATGCCTGACCCTCACACCCTAACTCATATTTATGAAGCTGTTATCTGCCCATACGTTGCCATCTGCACATGTGCAATGGGTATCTTGAATGTACACACCTCAGCTTAACAATGAAGTGAATGTGGCTTTCTTTTTCATATCAGAGACAGCCAGTGCATCATGCTCAGTTGGAACAAGTTGCTTCTCTTGCACTCAAACTGGAACCCTGTACACCAGTCACTTCCTGTCACACGGAGCATCCAGTCCTCTGAAACCTAAATTTGATGGAGAAAAATCACAAAATCACATTGATATTAAATTCAACTTCTGGACTATTTTTATTCTAATAACATAGCTGCTGAAAGATCAATTGGATTTTTTTCTGAGGTCAAAAAGGGCATGCATTGCTATGTAAAAAACTTGTGAAAGTATATCCCAAACCACAGCCTTGTTAAGTTGAAGTAGGGAGATTTAAGATGATTTAACCGCGTTGGCATTAATCTGTTTAAATTGACTTAAATCAAATTATTCTGATTTAATGGATTGGGGATGGAGTGTGCAAGTAACAGCCACAAAGGAGTGCAGAACCACAGCTAATTTATGGTGTCTTTCAATATAAATGCAAGGCTAGGGCATACAGGGCAGAAATCCTGAGGCGCTATTCCCTGATGGAAAACACTAGAACACTGTCAATTAGAATAAGGGTTCAATTCCTTTAAAATAACACACAGACTCTCTCTCCAGTCATATCCAGTGCTCAAGTGTGATTAGTTAATGACCACAGATCCATTGCCTACATGCTCTTATTTCTATTCACATTTCAGCTGTGCTATAAGGGAAAATTGGTGCCCCTTGTTTTAATAGGTTAATCAGCACCTGAAAACCTGATTTGTGGACCTTTTTTTTCCTAAATGAGAAATATGCACAAATTAAACATTTCAGCATAAGGTTTGTGTGTATGAAAATAGAGTTGGAATGAAAATACCCAGGGGTGTCTCCAAATGGGCAGTACAGTGTGGGAAAGATCCAAGTACATACTAGAAAAAATAGGTTGGTACATTTAAAGCGAAAAAGTGCTTGTTGGCATAGTGCAGGAAATTCACTCGGGGGAAAAGAAACAGATCTTTTGAGGTTAGGAAAGGGATTGAGGAAATGCATTGTGTGATGAATGAATGAATGAAAAGTATGGCTAATAGTTTGTGGAATGCTCTCCTCAGGAAAGCACACTTGGTTCCATCCCCATTAGCAGTGGACAAAGCAAGGTCAAGTGGTACCCGGTGTGGAAAATTTCTTGTCACCCCCACCCCCCATTGAATATGGTTTGATTTTATTTCATATTTTGGGGGAGAGCCAAAGTTGATGAGCTTCTTTTGGGGAGATCACGTGCCTTGGACTACTGCAATGCACTCTACGTGGGGCTACCTTTGAAGGTGACCCAGAAACTGCAATTAATCCAGAATGCGGCAGCTAGACTGGTGACTGGGAGTGGCCACCGGGACCACATAACACAGGTCCTGAGAGATCTGCATTGGCTCCCAGTACGTTTCCGAGCACAATTCAAAGTGTTGCTGCTGACCTTTAAAGCCCTAAACGGCCTCAGCCCAGCATACCTGAAGGAGCGTCTCCACCCCCATTGTTCAGCTCAGACACTGAGATCCAGCACCGAGGGCCTTCTGGCGGTTCCCTCAATGCGAGAAGTGAGGTTACAGGGAACCAGACAGAGGGCCTTCTCGGTAGTGGTGCCCACCCTGTGGAACACCCTCCCTTCAGATGTGAAGGAAATAAGCAGCTATCCTATCTTTAAAAGACACCTGTTCAGGGAAATTTTTAATATTTAATGCTGCACTGTTTTTAACATTTGATTGGGAGCCGCCCAGAGTGGCTGGGGAAACTCAGCCAGATGGGTGGGGTATTAATAAATTATTATTATTATTATTATTATTATTATTATTATTATTATTATTATTGAGATGAGGAGTCTGCCTGCCACCCTACAGCTGAGGGGGAGATGGCGGGTGGACAGTTTTGACAGTGGGAAGCCTGTACGTGCCATACCCACCCACAACATCTCTCACAGACGTTGAATGCTGCACTGCATTTTGTCACCCTCCTCGGAGGTGACTCCTGGGGCGGACCACACCCACCACACCCACCTTGCTCCACCCCTGCCCCTTAGTGGAGTGAAATTGAGTTGGTAAGCATTTTAGTTTGTTCATATACTTGTGTTTGATGTTTATTTTAAGCTCACCTTTCTTGCTGAGGGGTGGGCTAATTTATTGTTATTATTTCTACTGCTACTTCTATTACTACTTCATTACAGTTGCTTGTAAAATCACTGATGACGATGTATGAGCAAAGGCAGTTCATGAAGTGCCCTAATCCCCAACTGCATTTCAAATTGAGCCCAGAAATAAATAGGCAATCAGTGCAGCTGGTACTAAGTGACTAAATTCGTTTCTGAATCTCCAGCATGAATCTATTACATTTTAATCCTATGGTACCCGGAAGGATGTCCCAAAGGTCATAGGATCAGTTAGAACAAGCCAGCCCTCAGAAAGGGAAATCCAGCCTCAGGTGCTTCCTCTGTAAGGCTACAAAGAGACCTGCAGTTATTCCTCTCTAGTGTCAGAGGTGAATCCTGTTGGTTCCAATGGAAAGAAAATGAAATGGGAAGAGAAAACGAAAACAAACAAGCCTTCCCTCCTTTAAATACAAAACCAGGAGATTATTGCAAAGGTATCTTTCAACCTTCAGCTCTCTCTGTTTTTTGATTGCCTTACCCATCAGTGAAATGCAATAATTGTTGCACTTTGGATTGCTGTTTGCAGTTAGACCAAATCTATTCAAAACTGCAGAATACAATATTTGTATAAGGTTAATGAAAATGTCAATATGCAATTAACAGCATTAGCTTAACAGATCTGACCTATAGTAAGGAGACAAATGGCCAAACGGGCAGCAAAAATGAAAGCTGGTTTTATTTATTTTGATTATTAAAAACATTTATATATTTATTTCCATTTCCAAATAAAAACCCAAGGTGGCTCAGATTTTTCCTTTTAAAGAGCAATAGTAAGTAAGAAAACAGCACTACCAATAACTTGACAATAAAACAAATTCAAAGTCACAGGTATGATAAATTGAGGAATAACTCTCAATGAAATACATAGGATCTGCTTCCAGGTATATGTGCATAAGACTGAGCTGCTAATGTGGAAGAACATGTCTATTCTTGTACTGTTCCTTATCCACTGCAAGCTTCAATATCTGCATCTTTTAAAAATAAATTCCATGATTTATTACTTCTATTTAACTGCCAGCTGTGGTTGGTATGCCAACTTCATCTGTTCCTGGACCACAATGGCCTGACCCAATTGGTAACCCCAAGGTTTGATTACTGTAACATGATTTAAGTGGGGCTACCCTTGTACATGGTGCAACAGCTGCAGCTAGCACAGAAAACAGAGGCCAGACTGAGAATTGTCTTTTAATCAAGCAGTGTTTATGGATTTTTAAAATGATGCTTTTATTGATGTTTTCTTTATCACTGTATAGCTTTTGTATAGTCCACACCAGTGGTTTGCAGTTAGTGATCTCATACCGTCAAACATTTCTCCAATGAAAATAGGGATGTCCTATTCCATTTGTTTATTTGTTTTGTTTTGTTTATACCCCGCCCATCTGGCTGGGCTTCTCCAGCCACTCTTGGCGGCTTCCAGCAGAATATTAAAATACAATAATTCATCAAATTTTAAAAGCTTCCCTAAACAGGACTGCTTTCAGATGTCTTCTAAAAGTCAGATAGTTGTTTATTTCTTTGGCATCTGATGGGAGGGTGTTCCACAGGGCGAGCACCACTACTGAGAAGACCCTCTGCCTGGTTCCCTGTAACTTGGCTTCTTGCAGTGAGGGAATTGCCAGAAGGCCCTTGGCGTTGGACCTCAGTGTCTGGACTGAACGATGGGGGTGGAGATGCTCCTTCAGGTATACTGGGCCAAGGCCATTTAGGGTTTTAAAGGTCAGCACCAACACTTTGAATTGTGTTCGGAAACGTACTAGGAGCCAATGTAAGTCTTTCAGGACCAGTGTTATGTGGTCTCGGCGGCCGCTCCCAGTCACCAGTCTAGCTGCCACATTCTGAATTAGTTGTAGTTTCCGGGTCACCTTCAAAGGTAGCTCCACGTAGAGCGCATTGCAGTAGTCCAAGCGGGAGATAACCAGAGCATGCACCACTCTGGCAAGACAGTCCACGGGCAGGTAGGGTCTCAGCCTGTGTACCAGATGGAGCTGGTGGACAACCGCCCTGGACACAGAATTCACCTGCGCCTCCATGGACAGCTGTGAGTCCAAAATGACTCCCAGGCTGCATACCTGGTCTTTTAGAGGCACAGGTACCCCATTCAGGACCAGGGAGTCCCCCACACCCGCCTGCCCCCTGTCCCCCCAAAACAGTACTTCTGTCTTGTCAGGATTCAACCTCAATCTGTTAGCCGCCATCCATCCTCCAACTGCTTCCAGGCACTCACACAGGACCTTCACTGCCTTCACTGGTTCTGATTTAAAAGAGGTAGAGCTGGGCATCATCTGCATACTAATGAACCCCCTGGTGACAATGGAGAAAGATCATAAATTGTATCCATTCTTTCGTCCTGGCCAACTCTATTACGCTGGTGTAAACCCTGGTGACCAGGAACCCAGAATAACAGCAAATAAAATACGCTGATACGTCAGCGACTGATAAGACTTGTCAACCTTTTATTCCAAAGTCTTCTTAGATTATAAAGCTCCAAAATACAGGCCAAAAGAGAGCAGGTCTGGAAAGAGCGAGCCATACAATGGGCACCACCAGTGAAAAGGCCCTGCTTTGTGTAGCTCCTGCCTTGTCATTTTATAGGGTGCCTACTTGCCCTTCTTCTTGACATGGAATGCTCTCTATTGGAGTCTCTACGCCCAATATAAAGACCATAAAAAGGGAGAGCAGGGACCTTGAAGTTCCCAACAGCTGTTAAGCAAGCAAGCACAAAGCTCACCTTTGTCGCAAGTGGGTCACACATATGTCCTGGCCAGGCCTGCACCCAATCTTGTTTCTGTACACTCTTGTTTGCTCTAAGTAACCAAAAACATATTATCAACATATACAAGGCGAACAGTTGTTTTCCTTCATTTGTAAGGAATCGTACAAAATAAGGTAAAAAGGTAAAGGTACCCCTGCCCGTACGGGCCAGTCTTGACAGACTCTGGGGTTGTGCGCCCATCTCACTTAAGAGGCCAGGGGCCAGCGCTGTCCGGAGACACTTCCGGGTCACGTGGCCAGCGTGACAAAGCTGCATCTGGCGAGCCAGAGCCGCACACGGAAACGCCGTTTACCTTCCCGCTGGTAAGCGGTCCCTATTTATCTACTTGCACCCGGAGGTGCTTTCGAACTGCTAGGTTGGCAGGCGCTGGGACCGAGCAGCGGGAGCGCACCCCGCCGCAGGGATTCGAACCGCCGACCTTTTGATCGGCAAGTCCTAGGCGCTGAGGCTTTAACCCACAGCGCCACCTGCGTCCCAAAATACAGGCCAAAAATAAAGTGGCACTAATAAAGAAAAGTTCCAGGGTGGCAACAGAAAGCAAACTAAAAATGCTTTTGCAGTTCATCAGAACTATCCAGCAATATCAAGTTATAGGAAAACTGGTGCTATTAACGGTAACCCTAGTTGGTTAATTTATTTGGCAACTTCCATGCACATGACATGTGGTGCTAATTCCCCCCCAAAGAGTTAAATGAGATTCAGGTGTGGGTCAGATGCCTTGTCAATCCCAGCAGGTATATAACAGGAAGACCCGATGGTCTGCCCAGGCCAATGGCGCAAAAATGTGGTTACAAAGCACAGATCCACATGGATCCTCAGGATTCTTACCTTGGGTCACCCCAAATTCACCATCAGATCACATAGCATCCCCATGACTACACCTGCACCAAAAAAATCACACATCCACTGTTTCATGGGGCCGCAATGCCGCAAAAACCTGGTTACAAAGCATGGATCCTCAGGATTTTTGCATTGGGTCACCCCAAATTTACCATCAGATCACATGTCATGTCTGTGGCCACAGCAAGAACCACAAAAATACATTCACTGTTTAGTTCAGATTTTTTTTTTCTTGTTTTCCTCTAAAAACTAGGTGCATCTTATGGTCAGGTGCATCTTATGGGGCGAAAGATACGGTAACTGGAAACTATTGGTCAACACCACTTTGTCTTGTGTGTGTGTGTTTTCATAAAAGTGCAGTTTAGAAATAAATAAATCAGCATAGAGGTAGTGGCATCATCACCTCCCTATCCTAGCCAGAATTGGTCTGGAGCAGTAGGGACTCATTAGCAAAAAGCATATGAGAATTTTTCCGTGTTTGCAAGCCCTCCTCTTTTGCAATTGTTCTGTTGGCAGACTGTTAATAGCAACAGTGCAGAGGTCTGACATCAGTGCTGCTGAGGTTAACAGCATAGTAATTAGTTGGCAGGTGTGCATAAAGCAGAGGGCATGGCAGACGTGGAGGAGAAGGCACTGTCGGTGGAGAGGCCGCACGGATTTTTTAAGCTCAAAAGAAATGCAAGTTGAACTTTACTTATCCACATCACAGCCTTTGTTGGGAAATGGGAAAAAGGCTGACACCCCCTGCCAAGTAGTTGTATTCTGTCCGGTCTCTTTAAAAAATGCAATTAGCTGGAGGATGAAGAAAGCAGAGAAAAAGAGGCACACACGAAAAGAGTTTCCCCATGCACATATTCTGGAATGGTCTTCTCAATTTAGTGGTGAAGATCCGAGATCTTCAAGGTTTTCTTGATATAACTATACAGTCATACCTTGGGATAAATGTGCTTCAAGTTAAGTATTTTTGGGTTGCGCTCCGCGGTGACCCGGAAGTAATGGAGCGCATTACTTCCGGGTTTCGCTGCGCACAGATGCGCAGACAGTAAAAATGATGTCATGTGCAGAAGTGGCGAAACGCGACCTGAGTATGCAGACGCGGGTTGCGTTTGCTTCAGGATGCGAACGGGGCTCCGGAATAGATCCTGTTCGCATCCCATGGTACCACTGTATAGCCAGGAGGTGCATCACATCTAACTTGCAATGCAGTCTTAAGTATTAAATAACCTGAGAAGAAATGGATGGATCTAGACATAATTTGATCGCCATTTACAAGCTAAGAGTGTAAATATCCATTAGTTGCGTGTTGAGTCCCACAGTGCCACCCCCAAAGAATTCACACTTCACACTTCAATTTTTGTTTAGGTTTTTGGCATAATTTTGGCCACAACTTTATTTCAATACAAAAAATGTGAGTGGTTGCTTAGGCATTGGTTTGACTATCTGTCCTTGCCCCCAAAGGACAGAGCTGGTCCCTTCCGGACACCACCGGAAGCCAGAGGACAGAGCTGGTCCCTTCCGGACACCACCGGAAGCCAGCATGGGAAACAAGTATTGGGAGAGAAATGAGGCCGGGAATCAGTCCAACACTTCTCACCCTCATGTTCCGGTGGGGCTTGCACGGCCCAAGTCCGGCACCACGGACAAGGACAAAAGAATGGCAAGCCCCTGGATTCCTTTAACGGAATTCCCTTTCCGCATCATTTGGAGGGATAGGCACTTACCCCTCCAAGAACCAATTAACCAATGCCTAACCGCCAAGGAGCACTCCAGCTCACCGCCAAACCACTCACAGCCCCAGCCAAGACCTCAGCTTGGACACCACCGCACCTAGCCATGCCTCATTACCAGAAGCAGAGGTGCACGCCATCAACTCGGAAAAAGGATGGCTTCTGAGAAGAAATCTCAGAATGAAAAATCACATCTCCGCCCAGCTCCGCGATCTTCGACACTGCGGAGTTAATGCGTTTTCTGGCTCTCTCCGTGGCGGCTGGGCAACGACTGCCCCTCCAAGCGCGCCGTTGTAGCAGCCTTGACCAAAAAATTTTAGCTGTTGGCACCATTGCCCGCAGCGTCTCCATTGCAGCACGCAGGAAAAAACAGTCCATAGAAACCAGGTTGTTCTCACCCAGCTGCACCACAATGGCCGATGGGGGTCCTTCCCATAGCAACTGCCTCCGAATCCGAGGCAGGAGCTCCGACCAGTTTCAGGATGGGAAATCACATCTCCACCCAACTCAAAAAGGTGCACGGCATCAGCTCTGAAAAAGGATGCAGCCTGAAAAAGAATCTCAGGATGGGAAATCACATCTCCCCCCAGCTCAAAAATCTTTTTAGACACAGCAGAATTGATGCGCTTTCTGACCCTTTCAGTGGCAGCTGGGCAACGACTACCCTTCCAAACACGTCGTTGCAAAAGCTTTGACCAAAATATTTTTGCTGTCGGCACCACTGCCCGCAGCTCCTCCAGGTCACCCAAAATTGCAGCACATAGTGAAAAAACAGTCCATGGAAACCAGGTCGTTCTCACCCAGCTGCACCCCAACAGCAGTGGGCGGCCCTTCCAGCAGCACCTGCCTCCGAATCAGCGGCAGGAATTCTGGCCGGCGCATTCCCAGTCTGGACAGCCAAGGCAACTGCACATGTGGAGGAAGGCCGAGACCCGGTCCCAATCCGGACTGCCGTGCACTGATGCCAGCTCAATGCATGATGCTGTGCCCCACCATCCAAATGCGGACAGCTGCTAAACCTAAGATAAAACAAGCAAAACTGTAAGACACCAATAATGTTAACGAACATAACCTTTGCATGCATTCGATTTCCAACAACCTGTATTTTATTTCCACTGCCTTATTAACACGCTTTCCAGCCTTCTCGGTGGTAGTTTGTCTAGGCATTGGTTCACGACTAGCTGCACCTGACCTCAGCAGGGCAGCACTGACGACTGGGCCCCACCATATCGTCAGTACCAGCAAACATTGTGGGGGAGCAAAGAATCCCAAGGCAATCGCATCCCGCCAGGTGTCGTTCCCCTTAGGGGAAAGATGCAGCCCATCTGCCCTAAAGAGGGCAACAGCCTTGAAGAAAATAGCAGGGTGCAATATTACAGAGCCACCTAAAGCAAGGACCTATTTTATTTTACTTGTTATTTTATTTTATTTTATTTATTCTATTGTCCACTGCCTTATTAACATGCTTTCTGGCCTGCTCAATGGTAGTTTGTCTAGGCATTGGTTCCCGACTAGCGAATCCTTGGATTCCCTTAATGGAATATATTTGCGCATTGGAGGGGACAGGTGCTCCAACCCCCCCCCCTCCAGACCACCTTGAACCAATGCCTTAAATTATTATGAGTCCAGGGAGAGCTGCCATCAACTCAATCCAAGTCCTCTTGCATGCAGGAATGCAAACTCATGCTGTAGGAAGATGGCAAAATCATTCTCGCCCAGCTGTACCACCAGCACTGCGGGAGGACCTGCACAGGTCACACTCGACCACACCAAAGGAAGGATCTCCTCCCAAAGCATTTCCCATCTGGAAATCCAGTATATGTTAACATGGGCAGGAAGACTGAGATGGCACCCCAGTCCAGACTCGTCAGCGCGCTTGCCAGCCCAGTGTACAATGCTGTGGCCCAAATGTGCACAGCTGCTCCTATGGAAAAAAGGAAATAACAGACAAGCATCAGCACAGACATCAATTGACACTTCTTGATATAACCCTTCTCAGCGTCAGACTTCCAATGACCCGTATTCACAATCCTGTCTACTGACAGGCCCCCAGTGTGCAGCCTTTGCAGCAGCACCTAATCGTAAGGAATGAGGCGTGTTCAGCGGTAAGCAAGCCGCAGGCTGTAATAACTGGTGCACAACGTAAGCACATAGATGCCTGGCTAACGGGAACCCATTTTCATGCACTAGGAGCGGGCCAGCCCCCAGGGAATGAAAAGCCAAATATTCTGTTATCCATAACCGGGCAAGGGCCCTCCTCACCTGTGGCGGGAAGCCTGATTGTGGCACTCCTGCCCACTAAGTCCGTTTTTGAGTTCCCGACTCTAATGACAAGCTCCAAAGGATAAGAAAAAGTCCTGAAGCAATAAGCCTCCAGACTCTCAGCCCCGTGCTGGCACCAACAACCATTTTCCCAACCCTCAGTGCGAAAATGCAATGGACTACTGAAAGGAGTCTCGCCTTGATCTTTAACCAGCAGACAAGTTTTAACTTGTTGCAGATACTGCATAGGTAAAAATTGACCAAATTCCTGCCCGCTGTCCTATGAGATTGAAGCCTATTCCAACCTTCCAAGGCCCTGCGCACTACAAACCTTATACAAGGGTCTCTGAAAATTAAAGCTTCAATGTAACAGACATTGCAGCGGACTGAATTCTGAAAGTTATAACAGCGCGCCCAATCTGCAGCAGGTGGACCAAATACTGCAGGATATGCTCAGAGGATGGGGGCCAATTCATCTGAATGGCCGAGGACTGCCAGCTTAAGGCTAAGAAATCCATCCAGGCCTTCCCATAAGAGCTAAAAGCAGAAGGGGAACTGGAAGCTGCTGCTCTCTGTAATTACTAATTGTTGTCAAAATGCCACAGGTGGTCTGGAAAAATCTGGCAACAGCTGAGTCTGGAGCCCAGGATCTGAAGCGCTTCATCTGAAAATGGGATAGAGTATCAGCAACATCATTAAAGGATCCCGTAATTTTGGAGAGTAGAGAGCACAATTAAACCTTAAGTGGCGCAGCTCGAAAACGTGAGCGGAGGGGCAGAGAATCTGCTGTAGCGTGAGGACTGTTTTGCCAAGACGCTCACCACTACCTGGTTATCAGACCAAAAGCAGATCCGATGGTCACTGAACTCCTCGGGCCACATGTGAACTGCTACTACAATGGGGAAAAACTCAAGAAAAGTTATGTCACATGATTGCCTCACCACACCGGGCTTGAGGCCATAGCTTTGCACACCATCAGCCCTTGAAATAAAACCAAACGGCAAAGATCCAGCAGCACCAGCATGAACCTGAAAATCCCTGTGCGGGTTCAAGGTATCCTACCCTGGCGCACTACTATTGCATACATTCAGGAATTGCTACCATCGCCTGATATCTGCCTTCACCACACTTGGTAGGCGTACACAAAGGTAAGGGGACCTCAGGCCGCAGGCAGCCTGGCCTAGTGGGAAGATTAATTAAGTGACCCAGCAAGATCGGATCTGATGAAGCATCACTTGCTACAGAGGAAGTATTACAAAATAACTTCCTTCAAGGCAGACAGCTTCTCCATAGGCAAGTGGTTTGTTTTAGCAACGATATCCAACTGGATCCCTAAATAAAATGGGAATATGGGCAAATGGTATTGAGCTATTGCTTGCCAGCTTCCAGCCCCCACTTGGGCAGGGGGCATCTTGTGCTGCCATCGTGAAATGTAAATTTACAGGGCCGACGCTGGCCAGAACCCCTAAAGAAGTCCTGACAAAGCTGCCGCCGAGCCAGCTTCCTTTTCCGACACACGCTCTGTGCAATGCAACTACACATTCCATGCAATGCAACTACACACTCCGTGCAATGCACACACAAACCCTCCAAGCAAATGCAACTACACACTCCGTTCAATGCAACTACACACTCCGTGCAATGCAACTACACACTCCCTACAATGCAAAAAACACGCTGTGCAATGCAACTACACATTCCATGCAATGCAACTACACACTCCGTGCAATGCACACACAAACCCTCCAAGCAAATGCAACTACACACTCCGTTCAATGCAACTACACACTCCGTGCAATGCAACTACACACTCCCTACAATGCAAAAAACACGCTGTGCAATGCAACTACACATTCCATGCAATGCACAAACAAACCCTCCGTGCAATGCAACTATACTCTATGCAATGCAACTACACACTCCGTGCAATGCAACTACACACTCCGTGCAATGCAAAAAACACTCTGTGGAATGCAACTACACACTCTGTGCAATGCACACACTCCGTGCAATGCAAAAAACACACTCTGTGCAATGCAACTACACCCTCCATGCAATGCACACATTCCATGAAATGCACACACACACACACCGTGCAATGCAACCGCACCTTCCGTACAATGCAACCGCACCTTCCGTGCAATGCAACAACACACTCTGTGCCATGTAACAACACACTCCGTGCAATGCACACACACCCTCCGTGCAATGCAACTGCAAATCTCTCATGCAATGCAATACAATTGCAGCCCGTGCAGCGCCGTGCCCTGCAACGCACAGAGCAAACTGCAATGCAGGCACACAAAGGTGCTTTCTCCCACTTGCATATTGCAAACGTGGCGCCCGTTACATCCCTCGCAGTGAGGTAACCACCAAAAGGACCTAAGTGTCCAGGTAGAGCAATGGGGGAGCATGCAGCTGTCCCAAACAGGGACCAATCCTGCAACCTAGGCATTACCGGCACTATGCGCTGACCCAGTGAAACCAATGCTTCGTGGTCAACATGGGGACACTATTCAGGCCGGAAACACTTTCAGGCCATTGAATTCTAGGGCAAAGCCCAAGTATCACCTGCTAGGCCAGGCATAAATGTTTCCAGTGAAATAGCAGAGTTGAGGTAGCCCACAGCTTGTCCAGGTACCCCTGCTAGCCCTATTTAGGGGGAAGCACCCCTTCAAGAAACCCAAAGTTCTTTTATCACAAATGGGCAGAACTACCCAGCAACAGAATAGCCCAAAAGGAGCAGTTAGTTTTGTTTTGTTATAAGAGTGGCTAAGAGGGGGATATGAACCCTGTCTCCCAGGTCCTAGTCCTACACTTTAGCCACTAAGCCACAATGGCTTGTCTCTAAAATGGCAGACACCACTAACAGGGCAAAAAACAAACAAACCAAAAAACTTAAAGAAAGTAAACTTGCTCAGAAACGGCATAGTTCAAGAGCATATACAGAGTGCTCGTAGTCCTTGGAGGCACAGAGAGCCTCTAGGGCCCTCTGTCTGCCTCAGATATACATTAGCAGCAACTGGGCCTGCAAGCAGATACATTCCTATAGCTAGAATGAGTCACGTCAGAGACTTAACAATTAACTGCTACCTGTAGCAGACTTAGGCTTGGAAGTTAATGTGCAGGCCGAATAGGCCTCCCTGTTTCTGCTCTTGAGAATCTTAGTCTCATAGCAATATTAAAGGAAACCAAATTAGTGCTCCCACCCAAGGCTAGCTTAAAATTTGGCCAACAGCGCTGCACACACTCAAAATAAAGCCAACCTATGGGGATACTATAAACGAAAGTGATTCCAGCTAAGCTGGGAACAGCCCTGACTAGCCCCACAATTTCAACAAGAGAAATGGGGGAAACCTTTTGCAAAAGAAAGCCCCTAACGGGGGCTCTTTCCCTATTGGGAAAGGCAAGCCACAGATACAGGGAGAATCTTCCCACAGGGCAGGGTAAGGGGTGGGGTGGGAAATCGAACAGGAAAAAGGGGGAATTAAATTATTTAAGGGACTAAAGAGGATTAAAAGAAAGGGGAAATAAAGAAATAAAGAAATGTAACCAGACAAGGAGAAGATTGTCCAAGTGCTCCACGTGATCCATTGCAAAACAGCCAAGAGGACTTCCCAACGTCTGGCTCCTATATTTATAGATTCTGACCCCTCCTCCGAATTGGCAACACTCAAAAATCCCCAGCAACCCAATTAACCCTTTACAGGTTTGGGTTCCCAAATTTGCCTAGTCATAACACAGTGGCCTGTTCCCCCAACCGCAACACGTGCTCTCTGTTAGGGAGAACACGCTTTGTGGACATAAACTATTGGTGATGTTCTTTATTTTTCTTTTATTTAAATATTTGCTTAGTTCCCAATATCCAAAAAGAGGAGTGAACGTTGCTTTAACAATAGCAATAGCAATAGCAATAGCAATAGCAATAGCAATAGCAATAGCAATAGCAATAATACACATGGACAGCGGGGGGGGGGGTCGGGTCTTAGTAACTTTATGAACTGGTTAGGTATAAGAAGTTTATGGGTTATCTATTCTAACATGCATGTGATGGCTTATGACGATTTGTTGGTTAGATGAATTTGTTTTGTTGTCCAAGCTTTTGCTGCTGTTTCCCTAGTTTATTGTATATTTCTATTGTAATGTGTTATTGTTTATCTTCCTGATTGGTTTTATGTTATGCTTTATGTTTCAAAAGTAGCTAAGACCTTTTACTAGGGCTACACAGAGGAAATGTTGTAGAAATGGGTGAACTAGGTATCTTCATGTAAACTGACTACATTTGTGTTCCAGTCTCGACAAACAAGTATAATGTATTGAAACACCTAAAATGACAGTGCCCAGAACAGCAAGTCATAAAAATGACCAGAGAAACAGCACTCTAAACTTATTCATGAGTGGTGTCTGGGACCTGGTATAAGATGTAAATGTTGTTCAACTAACTGGGAGCAGTGGCCATAGTGCTATTAACTTAATATACACATATAATAAATATACACATAAATGGCCAATTGTCGAGAAAATCTAACATGGTCCCATGAAGAACTGTAACAGTTCATGGGTGACTACCCAGTTACTTGTGAAGTAGCACCACACAGGTATGAATCCTCTGCTTAGCAGCTGTTCCATAGCAACTAATAATAGCAATAATATTAATAATACTGGTAATTTCCCCTAATCTCAGTTAACAACTCTTTAGTGGTCTTAGAGTGTCAGCCTCAGAAGTATGCTGTCCGTTTGTGATTCTGGGCATAAAAACCATTTGGCTAAGAATTATTTCTAGCCCTGGTGAGCGGCAACTTCAAAAATGTGAACACAATTCCATATATTCTTGTGTCTTGTGTAGTGTAATACGACAGGTCCTTCTCTAATAGTCAGCAAATATTCAGCAAAGCAGGAAATTGGTTGCTGCATTTCCAGATCAGTTATTCCACAAGAGTTTAAGAAGAGACTTTACTCTGTTCACTGAAGTTTTGTCTCCAGCTAACATGGTAATGCACCCCACATCAAGCCTTTATCTACGCACTTCATAATATAAAAGTTCATTTGCTGCACTGAATAATGGGCACATTATATTTCTAATTAAGATTACTCATCTGTTCACACCCACCCAGATTTCCACAGCTTTTAATTTATCATTGCTTAGTTAAATATACCAAGTTTAATCACAGTAATGCCAGGAATAAAGTTATTATAACCAAATCTGTAGTGAATCAGTATATTCTTTTGGAAGAGATGAGTAGATTTGGAAGATCCCCCCCACATAGTGTTACTCACCCAGCTCCTATTATATCCAAATGCTAAATTACAATTGTCACGCCAAAGTACATTTCACCGTTTTATTTTTTTAAGTTTAACTTTCACTTTGACGCTGCATATTAGTTTAAATGTACAATGTAGGGTTCCTTAGTAGCAATGAGTCAGGCTCTGTAAAAGCATCCTTCCCTTACAGAACTCGTCACATGGAAAGAACAAAAAACACCAAAAACCGTTCTTCATCCTTCTGTAAAATTCTTTCCTTGAACTGATGGAAATGTTCAAGAATCCCTTCTAAATGTTAATATTCCATGTTTGACTGTATCATTTACATGGTATGTGCATGGAATGCTTCTTGGGAGTGCATATGGAGGGTGTCTGTTATAAGTATTTTCAGAAAAATAAAGTTAAGCAAAGAATCCCTTCTAAATACATTTTGCAAAATAAATCAGCTGTGCTCAAGAAATAGTATGGTAGGTTTTGTGTAGATTAGTTGTTGCGCATGCTGAAGTGAGGCATAAGCAACCTTTTGAACTGGGAAGGGGGAGAAAGCCTGCTATCAAAATGTAAAGAAAAGTGCTTATGGGGGGTTGGCATATGGCAGCAGACAACATCCTGGATGGCCACAAAAGAGAATTGGGAAAATTCATGGAGGCTAAGGCTATCAAAGGCTACTAATCTTAATGCCTGTGTTCTACCTCACCTGTCAGAGGAAGTCTGCTTTTGAATACCAGTTGTTGGAACCACAGGAGTGCTGTTGTGCTCTGGTCCTGCATCTGGTTGGCCACTGAAAGAACAGGAAGCTGGGCCACTGCCTCACCCAGCAGGCTCTTCTTATATTCCTAACATTTCCGATCTACACATGCCCCTTTGTGTGCACAGAATGCCCATGCATACAGAAGGCTCACAGTGATGCTTTCTCAAGGTTCCTGAGTGCAATGAGAGAGCCTTCCGCACTTGTAGGCTCTCTACACCTACCATCCATTTGATTGTGGCGATGTTACAAGCACTGACATCATATATAACTATGTTCAGGCAACTAGCAATACAACTTGTCATCAGGTAAATGTTCTTACAATTTTAGTTAAACACAGGTGTCCAAAATTCTGTTCACCACTCTCACCTTGATAAGTGTTCTTTCACCCTTTAATGAGAAACCCAAGCATTTTCCTCCAGGTTAGAGCTGACGAAAGGGCAGGGACTGTCCCTGAAGCTTGGCTGAACTTCAGCATAACCTCATAGAAGAAGAGCCTTATTTCCTTCTCTAAAACTGAGTTGAAGAAGAGCCCTGGGCTTGCTATTTTAATACAAAGCTATTGAGGTGCATGGAGCACTTCAGCTGTCCAATGCCAATAATAATAATGATGATGATGATGATAATGATGATGATGATGATGATAATGATAATGATAATAATTTATTTATACCCTGCCCACCTGGCTGGGTTTCTCCAGCCACTCTGGGTGGCTTCCAACAGAATATTAAAATACAATAGTCTATTAAACATTAAAAGCTTCCCTAAACAAGATCCTGTTTTCCCTACTGACTTCAGAAAGGAAAGTTGGAGCTGGTTATTGTCATCTAAAACAAAGCAATTGGCAATCTAGCACCTTCTCCCCCCCCCCCCCCCATTAAGGTCTAAAATTGGAGGTGCAGAGGGTGTGGAAATCATCTCACATTTCTGCTGAGCTTGTGATGTTCTAGCACTTTTGAAGTCTAGTGCAACTGCATCAGCGATCTCTAGGATATTTGCTAGTTCCCACCTTGGAACAGTGGAATGGGAACAGGAGAGTATCCCGTCTTCACATGGAGATGCACCATGTGGTCAGGTACAAAGGAGAAGAGCAGGGTTACAAATTTAGCCTTGCAACATTGCACTTGCAAAGCCAGCTGAAGGTTGTGGCCCATTAGTTAAACACAATGTGGAAAAGCAAACTTAGCAAGGCCTCAGGACATGCCAATGTATAAATTTCCCACAAGGAATGAGAGTGGTGCTGTAACTGGGATAAGATATTTAACTTGTTCTAGAATGGTTTCCAACACAGCTGGGAGTTTTCGTTAAACTTGCCCGATATTTACCTTATCACCAACTCTTAAGGTATTAATTAAAGGCTTTCAGACACCCAAAACTATAGCTATCTGCATTCTTTTTTCTTCAGGCTTTGCATGGTCACTACCCTTAGCAGCAGGCTGCTCAGCCACCATTGGTTCTCACACTATCAAGCTCAGTCAGCATTAATTACTTATGGTAATGAATAGTTGTGTTCCCTCCGAGTTATTTCCTCTGGGTTCTTCCATGCTTGTTGTATCTGTATTGAAATCTCCTTGGCTGTGTAATAGTTGCAATTTCCCACTCAGCTTGTGACTTTTCCAGCCAAAATACATTTGGCAGCATCTGGGCCCAATGAACTGGGACTTTTGTTTTTAAATCCCCCATTGCAGATGTTCTTCAACCACTGGAACACTTCCAAAAGTCCCCATTAAAGCATGACCAGAAGACTTCACTTCTGTCCTTGGCAGACATGTGAGGATTCTTGTATGATAACAGCTACAATTTTCCTGCTTTGAACCACTCAGAACTGAACTTCAGGATCTACGTATGCAGAAATATGGTAAGAATGGCATGGAAGAACAAGGTGGAAGAGCCCTGAAATAGCACAAATGACTGTGCAGAAATGAGAGAAATGACTGCCAGGGGTTTACTAGGCTTTCTAGCAGAAGTATTCCCCGTTTTCACCTGAAGAAGACTGGAGTTGAACCTGTGACTTTCTGCAAATGAAACACGTGTCCTACTGAACTGTCACCTTTTCCCAAAGACAGTGTAGTATGTTAGACAGCTTTGACCGTAT
Organism: Podarcis gaigeae; assembly: GCF_964106915.1. Taxonomy (NCBI): domain Eukaryota; kingdom Metazoa; phylum Chordata; class Lepidosauria; order Squamata; family Lacertidae; genus Podarcis; species Podarcis gaigeae. The sequence continues at coordinate 54,740,530 of NC_139678.1, read as the reverse complement.
CTGGATCAGGATAATCTGACCACTGTCATTCATGCATTGGTAACCTCCAGGCTGAATTACTGCAATGCACTATATGTGGAGCTGCTCTTGAGCTTGGTCTAGAAGCTGCAGCTAGTGAAATGTGGCTGAGATGGCTGCATGAAATTAAAAGTTGACCTTTAGAGGAGACTCTTATGGGGGGGAGGGGTGCTGGCTCCACAAATATGAATGCATACCCAAATCACACAAGTGAATATTCAATCGGGCAGGGGATTTAACTGAATTGCATGGGACAAGGGAAGTCATACTGAGACGGTGCTAATTATAGTGCATCGTTTTAGTGCTTTCCATTTTCAGAGTGCAGACGTACAGGATGGTTCATTCCTATTGTAAGATAACACAGTTGACAGAAACATGCATTGAACCAACGTAGGATAGGAGTTAAGCACAGGCACAGCTCATGCCTTGCAGCAAAAGGTACTCCAGAATAAGCGGAATCTGCTTTCCCCCCGGGACACTTCCTCTGCTTCTGGCTGTGTACAACAGAAACCCAATTAGGAAAATCATAAGCTGCCAACAAGATAGGCCCCAAGGCCTCATATATATTCTTCCAAGAGAAGTGCTTTCCAATTCCAGGTGTTCTAGGCTGCAGGCTATTGATCAGCTCTGATGGTAATGATAAAAAGATGGTGTATTTTATGAAATGTGTTTATGGTAGAAGTGTGTTTGTGGTAGAAAGAGGCCATTCATGTATGCTTTTTGTTTTACATGGTTCTTTCCCCCTTTCCCTGTTGCTCTCATTCCCACTTTTCACATCAGGTTGGAATCAAATGAAAAGGCCAAATCAGTTTGTTTGTTCTGGGTTTCCTCCCTTGTGTTGAGGAAAAATTAGCTCCAATGAGCTAACTGTGGGGCATATGGTCTTCCCCTGCTTTGTTTAATCCCCACAACAACCCTGTGAGGTAGGATCACATAACTCTGTTCCACCACTGCATTAGGAGTGACTGAACATTTCAGGACTTCCAGTGCAGAGAGAGAGCAAATTTACCCAGAGCTGCAGGGCCTGCAAAGATACAGTCAGCTGCCTCCCCTTTGGGTTGCTGGCAGTCACTAGTTATTTAATGTATTTGCTTCTCCTGGTGTTCAGGGGCAGATCTCTAATAGCACGTGTGTGTGCCCTGGCAAACACATCCTAGGACTGTCTGCATTAAAGACTCGGTATTCCACATTCCAGGTACCTGCAGAGATTTGTGAGTTCATAGCGTACTGTAGAAATTGTGATGATACAGCTGCAGAAATACTGTGCTGCTTCCAACTGCATCATTCCATCATTTTGAATGGTACCCAAGGAATTAATAATCATTTGAATGGTTTTAGGGCAGGCCCAGTGTATCACTTTAAAAACCCAAAAACCTGTGGATTTTAAAATCCCCTCTAGGTTTCCTATTGCTTAAGTGCTTCTTGATACCAGGAGCTTGGTTAAATTGCTTATATGGAGAGAGCGGTGGTAAATTGCAAGTTGCATTAATTCCCCTAGCTGCTGAGGCATCTGTACCATAAGGGGGAAATAAAACATCATACAATAAAACCTCAGTACTAATAAGAGGCAGCAAGAGATACTTTCAGTAGGTTTGGTGTTTCATTCTTCCATTTACACGTACATGTTTTATCACTGACTTTGTGTCCTTTAGTAAAAGTTGCATCTCTAGACAACGTAACCTTTTATTGTTTTCTAACACTTTATGATTCTCTGCCTCTTCCATTAGGAGCTGGTGTTTATGAATGACTCATGTATCTCACCAATGTCATACATTTCCAGATAAGCAGGCAGAACTATTCATAGGCAACTGGACATGCTGGTATATAACAAAGGAGTGCAGGTACAGTAACAAGATATCCCAAGGGCTGTTGTTTCCTTTCAAGGAAAGGCTAATCAAAGAAAATTGGAAAGAGGAGACTGAAAACATCAAATAAGAAGCTAGGAGTCCAGAGATGAAATAATACCTATGCTAAGGGAGCGTGCATGTCACTGAGGCAAATTAAGAGTGGATTGGAACCATAGCAAAGTCAAAGAGATCAGATGCAAAAATCCCAACAGAGATTTCTATATCAATGTTGTTTACTGCTATAAAATTACCCATAGCTGTATTCCTGCTGAGTCAAGAACTTAATTAGGATACCTAAGCTGGTCAAAGCTCCAAAGGAAAAAAAGGGGGGGTGAGATAGAGTCTAAATAGCCAGGGAGAAGTGGGGGACATACTTAGAGCATATCTTGCTGCTGGGTTGGAAACACTAGAAAGGTTTGCAACTCCATGATTATCACTAGTGCAAGAGGAATTCTCCCTCTGCTCCCCACTGCACTCCTCCCACCCTCAAATCTGGTTGTGGGGAAACTCATAATGGATTTAGAGGGTGCACAGTGTGGGAGAACATTCCGCTCAATGAGGAGATATTATTGCAGAATGTTCACCATAGCACTATATTGAATACAACCCAATGCATCATACAGATATAGGTCAGATCTTGCCTTTAAAGTATTGGTAGTTGGTGTGTGTGTGTGTGTGTGTGTGTGTGTGTGTGTGTGCATGTAATATCCTTGATTGCCGCTTGTTTTGAAGTCCAATAGCAAGTTATTGTTACTTCATATTTTAAATTTTGCAGTACTCGTAAGCTGTCCAGATTTTGATTTCAGATAGCTACATATTGACATGCAAAGGCCTAAATAACTAGGGCTTTCTATATATGTAGGAGGATTTCCTTCTATTTAGAGCTGCCCAAGGGAGACCTTCTCAGCAGTTGCTGCATACCTGCCAAATGCCCCATTATAAGTGGGATGGCTCTGCTTTCTCTAAAGGCACCCTGGGCTCCGCCTTCATCCCAGAGTGCCCTAGTTTAGCACGTTGGGTAGATGAAAAAGAGTGGCTATCATGTCGGTGGATGGGTGGGAGAGGGAGTGTGGAGATTGGGGTTCCGATGGTGGTGATAGTAGCACAGAGTTCCTGCAGGTGGGCAGGGCAAAAGAGCATGGAGATTGAGCAGCTCGGTTGGAGAAGGAACACAGAGATCAGGTGTGTGAGTGGGGGAAAGAGTGAGAGAAAGGCAGACGGGATGGCGTGAGGAGGGATGTCCCACTTTGCCTTCCCAAAATGTTGGAGGGTATGTTGCTGTGCAGTTTGTGGTGGTGTGTGAGATGGAGAAGACCTTCTCTCTGGTGGCCCCTGGGTTGTAGAATGCCCTCCTTTCTGAGGTACATCTGGTTTCATCATTGTATTCCTTTTGGCATCAGGTCATAACATACATTTTTGCTTGTAGGGTTGGAGGAGATCAGAATATTCCTACCATTGTAGTGCTGTTTTTATTTCTGATTGCCGTTCAGTTTCTTCTATAGGCTACTAATGACTCTGTGTTACATAGTTTACTTGTACTGAGCTAAATGTCACTTTCTTTGAACTCCATGGTGAAGGATGGGAAAGAGTCCCCAAGCACTGTTATCATGGTGAGGAAAATGAAATTCCATACAGTGGTACCTCAGGTTAAGTACATAATTCATTCCGTTGGTCCGTACTTAACCTTAAACTGTTCTTAACCTGAAGCACCACTTTAGCTAATGGGGCCTCCTGCTGCTGCCGCGCCGCCGGAGCCCAATTTCTGCTCTCATCCTGAAACAAAGTTCTTAACCTGAAGCACTATTTCTGGGTTAGCGGAGTCTGTAACCTGAAGTGTATGTAACCTGAAGCGTATGTAACCTGAGGTACCACTGTACTAGTATGTAACCAAAGTTCTAGCTTTCATGATAATAGCAAGCCAGCTTCTTTTATTCTACCAACCTCTTAAGGAAAAAAAAAACTTTTAGCAAGTCACCTGCATATGTAGACATCCATATAAGCTTCCATGATTTAGTCTATTGTCCCTTTAGTAGTTTTATCATTAATTCCCAGCAAGATATTTTAGTCTGCAAATGAGATAATCTACTTTTAGACTCCAATTATCTCTTAATATCTGCGGTAATTTTGGGGAGCCAAGTTCTACATAATTTTTTTTATTTAAATGTGATATTCAATATACCATCTGTGATAACTTCAGCATATCTTTTTGAAAAGAATTTAGGGCATGTGAACAGTGTGTGGGGGAAAGTGTTTCTGCAATTGCAGTATTCCAAACTTCTTTTATTCAAGCAAGAGCAAAGAACTATCTGAAACAGTTCTTGCTGTCATTCTATTTGGAGGTATTCTTCCATTTCCCAAGTTTGTTATATTTGGCATGAGAATATTTATATCAGGTGTTTTGACTGCCAATAAACCAGCATCTATTCTGGCCTACTGCTGTAAAAAGACAACTAAAGCAGCATCTTTTTTCCAGTTTTGTCTTAGTTATACAGGGTGGAAGTCAATGTAGCACTAAGTAGGATAATTGTCTGTGGAACAAGTTCCGTTCACTCAAAGGGACTTCCACTCCTCCCCCAGCATGCACCTCCACACCTCCTAAACCTGTTCTGTGTTTTCCCCCAACCATCCAAAGAAGATATAGGGATGCAGAGGAAGGAAAAGGGGGAAGTCATGTTGCACATGCAAAAATATAGTTGACTCCTGCCCATAATCAATGAGCTTTGTGGGAAGAGATCCCATCCATAGCTACTAGAGAAAGATAAAAATGCCCATTTCTACAAATTGAAGTCCCAGCTTTTGGTGACCATATGCAAAGTTGATCAAAGTATGCATTTAATAATTGCATAGAAGAGAAGGCATTTTGGCCAGTGCAGCTTGGGTTGCAGGTGTCAGAACATCTGCATGTACTGAAATTATATTTCGTATCCTTTAAAGATAGGCCCAAACAGATACCTACACCCAGTGCTTTTTTAATGGGGATGCAGAGGCATGCATACCCCTAAACATTTGGTGAATCTAAGTTTGGCCTCATTAAGGGGCAGTATTTCAATATGAGTAGGAAAATGAGAGTACCCCTAAACATTTTTTATTTTTTTTTAGAAAAAAGCACTGCCTACACCAATGAAAAGAAAGAGTGGTTCTCTGCTGCTTTCAGGGCTGTTTGGGAGAAATGTTCAATGTATATTCTTGAGATGAGAAAAGTAGCTGCTTACCTACTAACATTATGAAGTGACCTTTATCTATCATCTATCTATCATCTTTCTATCATCTATCTATCTATCTATCTATCTATCTATCTATCTATCTATCTATCTATCATCTATCTATCTATCTATCTATCTATCTCTATCTATCCTATCTATCTATCTATCTATCTATCTATCTATCTATCTATCTCTATCTATCCTATCTATCTATCTATCATCTATCTATCTATCTATCTATCTATCTATCTATCTATCTATCATCTATCTATCTATCATCTATCTATCTATCTATCTATCTATCTATCTATCTATCATCTATCTATCTATCTATCTATCTATCATCTATCTATCATCTATCTATCTATCTATCTATCATCTATCTATCTATCTATCTATCTATCTATCTATCTATCTATCTATCTATCATCTAGTTCCCGCCCTCCCACCAGATGTCAAAGAGAAAAACAACTACCAGACTTTTAGAAGACATCTGAAGGCAGCCCTGTTTAGGGAAGCTTTTAATGTTTAACAGACTGTTGTATTTTAATATTTTTTTTGGAAGCTGCCCAGAGTGGCTGGGGAAACCCAGCCAGATGGGTGGGGTATAAATAATAATAATATGTTGTTGTTACACATTTTTCCCTGACAGGGTCCCAAGGTGGCTTACAAATAAAAAATAAGAAAAACACAGAAAAAGCCATCATTAAAAAACAATTAAACATTGAAAGAATTAAAAAGTGCAAGACTACTTTCCCCCACTCCAGCTTTTTAAACTAAAAAAAAAAAAGTATCACAACCCCTTACAGCGACATGAGACTTCCTCACCCACTCAGCACTTCCTGGAATGCCCATAAGAAAAAACACTACATCATATTGTAAAGCTACATAAGGCAAGCAACAAAGCGACTGCTCCAAGAAAATTGTGAGAAAGAGAGAGAAAGAGAATTTTCTTGCCTCCAATGTTTGGGGCAAGGGGAGGCAGTGTCATCTTAGAATGAATGGCTGAAAAAACTGGGACTAAAGCTTCAGCCCAGCTCTAGTTATACTATCAAATGTAGAAATGTCTTATTTTCCTTTGCATCTGCTTTTTTATGACCTACTTTTTATACAAAGAGGCCAGACTATTCCCTCACATGAGCCTCTAAGTCAAACGTCTCCAGCCCGGTGCCTTCCTGGTGTTTTTGACTATGGCTCTCCTCAGCCACAGACATCAGATTCTTAGTACTAAAAATGTCTGAATACTTTTTGTGGAGTTCTGGAAGTGAGCCATAGGATGGACTCGTAGCTGCAATGCTCATCATGGTTTGAAGGGCTTAAAGATGTGGCAGTGAGCGTTTAGGATTTATTCTGTCCTCACTTATTGGCAACTTCCCATGGCACTGCCATTTGAATTTTATTTTATGTGAAACGGTGAATCTTCTGTCTCGCCTTAGCCACAATTTGTGGCTTATTTACACAATATTTGGTATGATCCCTGTTGTCAGAGGCGCAGAGTGGAGGGTGTCATGGCCCAGGCACAATTTTGAGAGGTGGATGTAAACACACGTCCCCACAGCAGGCTCCTTAACACCAGAAGGACCTGCGCCTTGGCTGCGGCGCTTGTGCCTGGCGCAGCTCTGCCTCCGGGTCAGGTTTGCTGGTGATAAGGGAAATCTACAACCAACAGAAGACATAGGTTGTATTTGAGTAAAATGTCCATTAACTAAACAGAGAGAATTTCATTATTATGCACTGGCACTCAGGAAAGTGAAGAGGCTTCACTTGGTAATGCAAAACTTAGCATACAAAGGCTGCAGCCTGGCCGTAGCAGCTCCGCTGTTGGTATATACATTGGTATATACATTGAGTCCACAAGGTTTTAAAGAATCAAGACAAAATAAAGATTCTTCGAATATAGATATAAAAAGGATAGTTTGCTAGCATGCAAGCAGCATCCCATTTTAGCAAAAGAACATAATAAGGGTTAAGTGCAAATCCTCTTTCCTTGTGGGCAAAATTCCCCGCTGCGTTGCGACTGTTCTTCTCTATAATAACTCAGTATGGGCTCCTTGACACTTTTCTCCCAGGCATATAAAACCTTTGTGCTCATCTGAGATCCACCTTAATCTAAACTCTCAAAGGCAGCTACTCCCAGAAATAGCTTCTGGTATGTGACTTTCAATACATACACACACAAAAAAACAACAACAAGGGAGATAGAGGTTTTCCATTCACAACTCCAGATAGCCAGCCCCCTGTCTATCCATTCCTCAATGAAATCCACCATCTTCCAGTTTGTTTTTGTTGCAGATAACAAGTTAATCCCATAACCCCCAACCAACAAACATGCAAGATATTAGATTGTCTTATAATACATAACAGTTTATAAAAGTAGCATCCATTCACATAGCCCATATAAGAACATTTCCTCCACAATCCCCCAAATTAATGATATCTGTCCAATACAGAAATGATAAGAGTTGAAAAGTCTTGGTGTGGAGAGAATTGCCTTCTTTTGCGCTGATGCTCAGCACATTTCCTTTGGGATTTTGCTGTGGAAAAGAAGAGTGCTTTTTAAAAGTAAAAATAATAAATGTATATGTAAACCAGCCACCTGCCTCCTCATTGTATATTTTTTGTAAATTAAATTAGTGTTGTGAGGGATTTTTTTGGGGGGGGGAGGGGGAGTTAGGCTGTATGCCTGAGTCCCTTCTAATTCATGGATCCAGCAAATATTCAATTATTGAATTAGCCAGGCATGGGGAATAATAGGTTCCTAAAGTATGTTAAGGTAACAAACAAAGTGGCTCTGTACCAAAAGGCAAATGGGTGAGCCCCATTCCCTCAGCTGGCTGGTAGTTAGGAGGACAAAAGCCAGAGTTGAGTTGTGTGAGGGAGCTGGAAGCTAGAAGCAGGCTGTAGGCTGGGTAGCTTAGAGACAGGACCATGCATGCCAGAATCCAAGGCTGTGGCTATGGGAGAAGCAAGGTCTAAGTGTGTTAGTGCTGTGAGCCCCTCCATTGTAGGTTCAGGTTGTTTATATATGTAAATAAACCATACATCCTAAAGACACCACAGTCTCCAATGTCCCTCATTCCATGGAAATTGAACCCTGAGCAAGTGTCTGAAAATTCTGGAAACTTGCACCGCTTGGAAATTAGGATGCTGTGCAACATTTTAATATAATTAAATTGAAGAAGAAGAAGAAGAAGAAGAAGAAGAAGAAGAAGAAGAAGAAGAAGAAGAAGAGATGATACAGTGCTCAGAATCTGCCCCAGAGGGTGGGACCAGATGCAGTTGTCGGACCTGTTTCTTACTGTCCCCGCTCATCTGCAACTCTCACAGTGGGCATTGTAGGGGTGTATTAGGCTGTGCAGCAGTAGACTTTAGCCACAAGCTCCAGCTCTATCTGTACCAGTAAATATGAGCCCTTATTCTTCATTTTACAGCCCACAAGGTCATTGCATTTATAAAGAAAATAAAGGCTTTCATCCCAGAAGTGCCAATAGGTGTTACATGATTCCCCCCCCCCCCCGCCCTTTCATCTTTCACGATGAGCCACATAAACTAAATAAGAAATGTGCAGGGCACATGATCAGCAGGAGGTTTGCTTAGTCAGAGACCAGAACAATCCTGCTGTTCTGCTTCTAACAGCCCTTTCTATCCTTTCCTCATTTTGACTCTTTCCACAGCTTGCAGCTGTTTATTTCCACGCTCTGGGTTTGGGGTGGGGGTTGGTTTCATAATGTTCAATTTTTAAATTGGTGTTTTTAATCTGTACTGTTGCTTAATATTGGATATTTTTATATTGCTTATCACCTCAAGGGTTCTCGTGGACAAAAACAATGTTTTCTCCTGATAATCTAATCAATGTATTAAAAGTCTACCAAAATTGAAATGGAGGAAGGGAACCAATTTTTAGGATGCTGTATTTGACCATTACTCCAAATGAGATGAACTGAAGAAAAGGCACGTTACTATAATTCTGCTGATGCAACTACAAGATGAGCAAACGCTTATTGACAGAATTTATACCCAAGATAGTATCTTGAATGATATACTTTAGGAAAATCATAAACACACTGAGAAAACAGATGTGTAATGGCCTCTTAACTTTTTCCATTATAGCTTTAAATATGCTGGAAACAGCAGAAAGATGTATGAACATAAACTGAACTTTCTCTCACTACCCTCATGTCTACGATAACATACTTACGTTATTGTATTGCTGATACTGTATTTTGTTTTGATGCTTCTTGCTTTATGTAGCTACCGTTGTAATGTATCCTGGAGTCCATAATCATTCTTTCAGTCATATTCTGAAACAGCTGGAGTTCCTTTCTTTGAACAACTGTCTTCCAAGGCAGCCCCCAACAAACCATGTTACAATAATCTAGTCTGGACAGTTGGACGATGTTAGAACCAATCAATTCTTTACAGTTGAATTTGGTTGATTACTGGGCTCTTCTCTACCCAAATGCATCACAGCAGGAATGTAGTACTGCAGAAATAGTTCCCTTCCCAATTTTGGTTGCTTGTCCTGCACTGTAAATCAAAGAATTAGGGAGTAAACCAAACACAATATCAATTTGGTTAGCTTGCTCACATGACCTAGGAACCCAGCTATTGGCACAAAATATGGTTTAAGACAAACTATTTTATTTTATTTATTTTTTGACTAAAGAAAATTATACAGACAGCAAAACGAAGGCTGAATTAACATTGCCTTCTACCGATAAGAAATAATAATAACTATTACAATAATGAAAATACTAAAAATACATTTACTTGCCCTTTTGTATTTCTATTCTGGTTAGAATATATTACTATTCTATAAGAATCTATTATATCTTCTGCTGTCCCATATATTATTTTATTTCCCAAATTCAACCTAACTCTCCCCTCCTCCCCACTGCTTCCCTTCACCTGTGTGAGATCTTCCCATCATAATATTTTTTTCTAGTTGCTTTAATAAAAGAATAACATGAAAACTGTTAAATTATAATTACTTATTTTGTCCTTACACACTTGCAATTGCCTAATAAGAGTTGTGCTTTAACACCATATTTCTTCATGTATTCCCCTATGCATTCCCATTCTGTATAGAATTTTTGATTGGAGCATCCCCTGACTGATGCAATCATTTTTGCCATCTCAATTCAGTCAGCTTGCTCACATGACCTAGGAACCCAGCTATTGGCACAAAATATGGTTTAAGTCAAACTATTTTAAAGACTTGTTCCCTCTGCTAGACTTGGGCTAGCTCAGTCAGCAATAGCCCTACTCCTGAAGAGAGTTTGGAATTGGTGTAAGCTATCGCAGCATAAATTTCACTGGCTTCCTATAGTTTGGCTTGCTCTGCACATGAGTCAAGCCCTTTAAAAAAATGCTAAGTGGACTCCAGCAGCCTCATGGAATTTGCATTTAGATGCAGAACCAGGCTAGACTTGAATGAGTCCTTCAGAAGTCTACTTCAGATGATGAACAGAAAAGAAACGATCCTGAATTGTCAGATAAATATGTTGTGCTCTCCAAATATTGGACTGCAACTTCCATTATCCATGAAAATTGACTATCCTGACTGGGGCTGATGGGTGTTGGGAGTCCAAAATCCGGAGAGTACCTTTTTGGCTACAGAAAGGAGCAGAGCACAACCCCTTGCCTGGCTGCTCAAAAGTAAAGCAAGACCTCACATAAATCACCATCAGCTTCTATGTGTTTGGTTGGGCAGGGCAGTCAGGTTTAAAAGGAACAAGGATGTCTATATGAGAAACGGTACTTCAGATACAGTGCATGGTGGAGAACATGTCACACCTTAGTTTTTATGGAAAGACATAACTCATCCTTCCTTTTAGCTACAGCAGGTTTGCTGGTGATAAGGGAAATCTAAAACCAACAGAAGACAAAGATTGTCTTTGAATAAAAGGTGCACTAATTAGAGAGAGAGAATTTCATTATTATGCACTGGCACTCAGGAAAGCAAAGAGGCTTCACTTGGTAATGCAAAACTTGGAATACAAAGGCATCTCCTGACCCATAATATTATGCTCTGTTGTTGTTATTGTTGTTGTTGTTGTTGTTGTTGTTTTCGGTGTGAATTCCCTGAATTTCTGTACTTGTTTGTTTTTATATGCCTTTGTACTACCATATTACTGGCTTTATGTGATATTTTTGTTTAATGGCATTGTTTACTGTTTTTATGTTGTACATCACTTAGAGATTTATAAATTATTAAGTGGATCATAAATATTTTAGATAGATAAATAAAATAAGTATTATCAAGTGCAAAACATCGTGCAGCACCCTCCAAAAGGAAGTCCAAAGCAAAACATTATCTGACAACTCATTTGATAATCAATATAATATGCAAGATATATATAATGAGCTACTCTGATGAAGACACCAATAAATTACCTTCAGGAACTGTTAGATTATACTGCCCTTTAAAATTTCTGTACACACAGAGAGAAAAATAGGAAAAGTTTGGTTCAGTAAGATATACAAATTTAGGATAAAAAAGCAAGGGTGGGCAAAATCAGATACTCATTTCACTATTTTGGGATCATGAATTGAACCTTGCTGGTTGAAGGATAGGGCAATTCCTGTTGTTTAAACAAGCAAGCCAATATTCTCTTTCCCCACATTCAGAAGGCTATTTAAGTAAATGGCCTCTAGAAAATGAACTGTTCATTGATCTTCTGCAGACTGGTTTGTACTCATTTAAGTGGAACTAGAAATGGTGGGAGAAATTCTGTTAATGACTGCAGCTATATAAATCTTTTGAGAATCCATTTAAGGACTCTCCTCCATGAGCAATTCTCAGATTAACTCAGAGAAAAATGATGTGCTAGAACCTGGATATATTATTTAGGCCTAGATTGACATGGAGGACTGCCTCCTTTCATATCAACCTGCCTAGGTGTTAAGTTCAGCAGAACTGATTCCCTCTATAGTACATTAAAGTGTCTTCTCTATGGTAGTCCTTAGGTTGTGGAATGACTCCCCTCCAAGGTGTGCCTCAGATAATCATTATGTGGTCTTTTTTAATTGGTCAAAATACACTTCGTCCCCCATGAGTGGATATTTTCCCACCTGCTGTTACACTATTATCCTGTACCACCTGTTTTGTTGATTTTTAATTTGTTGTTGTCCCCATGGACCAGAGCACACCAGGCACTCCTGTCTTCCACTGCCTCCCGCAGTTTGGTCAAACTCATGCTGATAGCTTCAAGAACACTATCCAACCATCTCGTCCTCTGTCGTCCCCGTCTCCTTGTGCCCTCCATCTTTCTCAACATCAGGGTCTTTTCCAGGGAGTCTTCTCTTCTCATGAGGTGGCCAAAGTATTGGAGCCTCAGCTTCAGGATCTGTCCTTCCAGTGAGCACTCAGGGCTGATTTCCTTAAGAATGGATAGGTTTAATCTTCTTGCAGTCCATGGGGCTCTCAAGAGTCTCCTCCAGCACCATAATTCAAAAGCATCAATTCTTCAGTGATCAGCCTTCTTTATGATCCAGCTCTCACTTCCATACATTTTTAATTAGTTAATAACAATAATGAGGATAACAACAACAACAACAACAACAACAACAACAATAATGTAGTTTTGAGGTGGCATATCACTGTCTTGACTGCACAGCTTCAGACTAAGGAGTTGTAGCCCACTACAGAGAGAACAAGGGTCTTAGTGGCTTTTATGTTCCTAAAACAGATAACGGAAGGGTGATTGTTTCTTATTGAAAAGCTGATAACTCTTGTTGTCTGCTGCTTCAAGATTTAAATTACACAAGCGTTGGAAAAATGTGAAGGGGCTTGAAAAGTGGTTCTCTCAGTCAGCACTTTCTGTGTGGAAGCATTGACACAGACACTGCTATGAGCAATCACCATTCAGGTTTGCAATTGCTGAAAATGGAAGGAAACGCTACTTATGCGTCTAATGTAACCAAAGACTCTGTGCAATAACTAGCTCAGGTCTAAGTAAATGTTTTTAAACTGGAAATACAAATGATGATGATGATGATGATTAAAATTTGTATACCACACTTCATCCGGAGATTTCAAGGTGGTTCATAGCATAAAAGTACAAAATAAAAACACAAAATACGTAATAAAAACAATCACATAAACAAAGCAATAGCCCCCTCCCACAAACACATTTAAAAGGACGTCAAATTTTAATCAGCCATTGACATGGTTGAAGAGAAATGTTTTTGCTTGATGCCTAAAGATATGCAATGAAGGCACCAGGCGAACCTTCCTGGGGAGAGCATTCCACAAACAGGGAGCCCGTTCTCATGTTGCTGCCCTCTGGATCTCTCATGGAAGGGGCTCGTGAAGAAGGGCCTCGGATTATGATGGCAGGGTCCGGGTCGTTTCATATGGTTCGCAGAGCTGGAATTGGTATTGAAGATTGTGTATTGCAGTTATAGGATTCCCTAGAGCTGAACCTTAGATGGCAAGGTTACACATGCCCACTATGATGGAAAGTGTTGGGTGCATTTTTTCAAAGCCATGAACACCTGCATACAATTAAGAATACCTTACTCACTTGTCCCCTTGCTCATTAAGTTCTGCTGTGTTGATTCTCCATTCTTCCATGTAGTTAGAATGAAGAGCAGGGACTTCCGTGTTGTGGCCCTTTCATTCATGTATGTTTCAATAACAACTTTGGAAAGCCTTTGCCTGGTATGTCCTGGGGAGGTTTATCTGCTGCTTTTCAACTCTGCCATTGTTTCACATGATGATGGTTTGTTGGAAAGTGAGGACCATGGGATTGAAAAGGGTTCGTACCCTCAGCAATTGCTTCACAGTTCCGTTTGGACAAGGCCAGTCAGATTCTGCTAGACTCAATCCTTGGCATCACTCTTTATACCCAGAGTCTCCCTATCTTAAAGAAGAAAAAGAACAACCAGTGAATTGAGTAGATGCCATTAAATCTTGAAGCTCTCACCTATTCTCACACTGCATGTCTTTCAATGGCATGCAATATCTTCACAATCTCTAGAAACTGTCTGCTAGAATTAAGCAAAAGGTCTTAAGGGTTTTTGGTGGGGGGGGGGTTTATTCCTGCTTGCCTAGGATAGTGAACTGAACCTCGTTATATAATGAGCCACATTTGTTACAGTTCCAACAAAACGGAACTGAAATATCTTTTGATACCATAGCTTTAAAGGGAAGTGACTTCTGACTGTCGAGTTTTAGCCCCCTTGCCTCCTGGCCATTTACTGAGCAGCAGCAAATGAGTCATTTTGAAGAAACCAGATTCACCTTGCCTTTCATTAACTTGGATTATTTGGATGGAAAACATTTGGGATGCAAATGCTAGGATGGCAAAAGCAAGCAGATAACCCTGCGGCTAAAGCAACAAGATCAGCACCACATTTTAAAGTCCTATTTTCCTCTTTTAATACTCTGACTGCTGGTTCCCGATAATGACGTTCTACCTCCTTGCATTTGCTTTTTTAAAAACTCATGAAATGGTGGTAGCTATATTGTCAGGAAGCCTACATTGTTGTGTTGTTGTTGTTTTTTTAAAAAAATAGTGATCTCGTAGAATTTATAAATCTTCTGTTTAGAAAGAGTTGATGGGAAAACCAAGTCATTCTGTAAACAAATAAGTCAATGTTTATAGCACGGGCTATATCCAAATTCAAAAGCAAAGGCTCGCTCTTTTTTGGCTTTTATAACTTTCCATGAGTATTTACTAACACAAAAGCACACATACACAAAGAGTGAGCGAGTGAGTGAATGAGTGAGTGAGTGAGTGAGACAGGCGGGGGGGGGGGGGGTTAAGTAGAAGGAGGAAAAACAAAAAAGGAACCCCAGCAGACTCAGTATATAAACCCCACTGACAAAGTATAAAGCCACAGTAAGAAGTGAGTTAAGCAGCTGAGCAAGTTTTGGCAGTGCGGAAGGGACACCAGGGCAGATTACTCCTTTCTGACCTGACAGATTTCAGACTTCCAAGTAAATTAAGTAACAACAACAGCATTGATAATGATAGCTGTGGTGCCATAAAAGATATGTAGGTAGAGACAGTGGGGTGTGGAGGCTACCTAATTTATTATCCAGACTGTCTCATGTGACTACTGAACATGGTGTAATGAGCTCCTGACTTCCAGGAAATGAGTTCATTCCCTTGAGACCAAAGTGGCTGACTTGGAGAAGCTGGGAGAGGAAAAGAGGTTGACGGATAAGGCCTTTGGGGACGTGAAAGCTGTGTCACACTTTCAGAGGGCAGTTTTCACACTGCCGTTGAAAATAAAAGTCTCTGGAAAGGAGGGAAATGCTATCTGACTGGATCCGATGAAGAAAATAAATATATCTAGGTGGGATGATCAGTTTGAAACCTCATTCCAGGTTCTGATTCCATACATACTTACCTTTGAGTAAGTCCCACTAAACTGAATAGGACATACGTCTGAGCAGGCAAGCATAGGAAAGCACTATAAATAGCTCTGAACATTTATTTATTCACAGCATTTATATGCCACCCTTAACAACAACCACAGTAATCTGGGCAGCTTACAACACAAAAATAAAGAAATGTTTTAAAATGCAAGGCCCACCACAGTAAAACAATAAATCATATGCACCATTAGGACTTAAACAGTGGTGAATACAAAATGTGCCTGGCTATCACAGATTTAAATAGACCAAGACACATTTAAAAGGTTAACTCCAAAATAACTCCATGGCCTCACAGTTACTTTACATATGCATCAACCTAGGACAGGTGAGCCTCATAGGAAATATGAGGGAAATCACTCAGCCTCCCTCTTTGGGAACATTTTCTAAGAAACTGAGTAGATTCATTTGAGATAGCAACCCCACAAATGCCACTCAGGTCCTACCATTGTAATTCCCAGCTTTTCTCATAATTTACAGTATCAAAAGACACTGAAATATCTATGAGATCAATAAAGACCCCAAATCCCCCTGTTGATTTCTAGTTGAAAATCATTGACAAGGCTGCAAGAACTATCTTACTGCCAGGGGCCATGAGCCAGAATGTTAAGAATATAACAGCTCAGTTTGCCAGAATGTGAATGGGGGCAAAGGAGACAAAGGGGAACTGTCAAGTAATCTCAAAATAACCAGATATTTGGATTTGCAAATAAAATTTGTGGAAGGGTGAAATTCTGCAGCAGCCTACCACACTGACAAACCAGTGTGGCCTAATAGTGACCAGATATGGTGCCTGTTTAATATTTAATGGAAGAGAATTCCAAAGGGTGAGTGACAGAACACTAAAGGCCCAATTTCTATAAAGTATGGAATAGACCTCCTGATAAGATGGTATCCTTGGGAGGCCCTCATCTGCAGAGAGCAGTATGGTTGACTGGTTATATGAGAAGTAGGGCTATATACATCCAAATCAGTACCTTAAACTTAACCCAGTAACTAACTGGCAGCCCCTGCAATTCTTTTCCACAGCAATGACATCATATCCCAGTGAGCAGTCGAGCTACCACTTTTTGCACTAGCTACAGCTTCTGAACCAGTGGTGGCCAAACTTGGCCCTCTAGCTGCTTGGGGACTACAATTCCCATCATCCCTGACCACTGGTCCTGTTATCTAGGGATGGTGGGAGTTGTAGTCCAAAACCAGCTGGCGGGCCAAGTTTGGCCACCACTGTTCTAGACCCAGGACACCATGTGGGGGTAGAGTAGCACATGTTGAGAGAAGGTGTGTGACATTCCTCTGAAGAAGACTAAAGGAATCCACAATTGTTTCCTTATCTCTCTATGGTTGATGCCATGGGTCTGTTGCAGAGGATCAGAGGGACAGCAGAAATGCAATTTTTTCTCATTTTTAACCCTCATCATTTCACCATCAATTAAAAAATTTCAAACCGGTCAGGTTGGCAGTGGCAACAGCAAGAGAAATTATTCCAAATATTTCAGTATGCGCTTATTTGCAAAACCATAGATACTAGAACATTAATCTGGAAAAACGAAAAGAAAAGAAGCAAAGCCATTTGGAATGATAGGTTTGAAAAGCTTCTGTGTTCAATGTTAGTAATTAAAATAATACCGTAGGCACGTTAATATTAAGCAGTAGCAGAGCACGGAGAAACACCACTGGGAACATTATCCTGTGCTATTTCTTGCTGCTTATGTTTTGCTTGAGAAAATTAATGCTAACATTGATAAGCTAGACTCTAAAAGTCTCATAACAAATTCAGGTCAGACTGAGCTTTGCAGTCATATTCTGAGAGTGGAAATCATTTCAAAGACTTAGCAGCTCTTTTCTTAACATTCTCAGAAGCCTGAATAACACCCAAGGCGATCAGATAGGTGTCAACAGGGTTTCACCAATGGAACTTCAAATTAAGCTTTTATTGTAATGCTGATTTGGGAGGGGGTGGGAAGGACGTGATCATTTTACTTGATGTTTGGTTTCGGTAAATAACAAGTGGATTCAGCTTTTGTTTTTTTCCGGGGTATTTTTTGCTTTTAAAGTTGGGCTTTCAGTAATTTGGGAGAATTTATCTTCCTTTAGAGGTTCACTCAATGGAGAGCAAACAGATAAATCTTTTCTTTGTTTGCAGACCCATCCAAAGAAAGCACATCTCTCAAGGTAAATAATTTCTTGAATCACAAATGGATTTTGCTGGGGTAATCTTAGGGGATTGGTAATAGGATTTGGAGCCTTTCACTTCTAGGATGATCTTGCCAGTGGCACAGGTGAGCAGTCATCAAAAGTAATTTCTGGCTGATAGCTGCCTGGTGGGCAATTCAAAAGGAACTGGCAGGGCTCTGGTAGGCTGTGAGGCACACCAGGGACAACCATATAAAAAGACGACTGCAGCAGTACCCTCACAACAACTTTTGAATCAATGAAGAATTGAGTGCTCAGAGTGCAATAATGATGAGTAGTTTGCTTAAGTACTTTTCAGATGTTACAGGACCGGAGAGGTTTGCCTGGTTGCAAGTCCCTTTGCTTTTCCTTGGGCAAGCTAAAGCGACTAACAAATTTAATAAATAATTAAATAATAGCAATAACCATGAGCCCAGAGGCCAAACACAGCCCATTGTGCATCTCTGTTTGACCCTTGGGACTCCTCCCAGGCCATACCCTCACAGACATCCTTTCCCCAGATGACACACTGAGTATCCCTGCTTTGCAGTCTCCTTCAGGGCTTTTACCTGGCTTGAAGTATCTATGAATTCTGATAATGCTTCTTGTTTGCCTGGATGAAGGATAGAGGGGAGATACGAGTACTAGTTTGCTAAAGAAATCACATCGATTGCTCTGCCCATTTTTGTGTCAGGCCCATCCACTTCTGGCATCTGGCTCCTGGCAGGTTGTCCAGAAGTGAATGCTGAAAAGTCTTCTGTTACCTTTTTGTGTCGGCTTAAAACAAACATATATGAGAGCGAGCTGCTGCAGAGAACTGTTAGGAAACCCCTATTCCCCTCAGAGTTAACAGTTCCCAGAGTTCCCTGTGAAGAGGGATTGATTGTTAATCTCAGTCTGGGAATTAGCCCTGAGAGATGAATAGGATGTTCCTGACAACTCTCAGCACCCTCTACAAACTACAGTACACAGAATTCTTTGGGGAAGCCTCGGCTGTTTAAAGTGCTATCAGTGCATGAAGTAAATCTGGCCCATGTAAGAACACAAAATAGCCTGCTGCCTCCGGCCACTGGCCATATAATCCAGCCTGGGATGTGGGTGGTGCTGTGGTCTAAACTACTGAGCCTATTGGGCTTGCTGATCAGAAGGTCAGCGGTTCAAATCCCTGCAACAGAGTGAGATCCAGTTGCTCTGTCCCAGCTCCTGCCAACCTAGCACTTTGAAAGCATGACAGTGCAAGTAGATAAATAGGTACCGCTGTGGCAGGAAGGTAGACAGCACTTCCATGCACTCGGTTTCCATCATGGTGTTCCGTTGTGCCAGAAGCGATTTAGTCATGCTGGTCACATGACCCGGAAAGCTGTCTGCAGACAAACGCTAGCTTCCTCGGCCTGAAAGCAAGATGAGTGCCAACCCCATAGTCCCCATAGTCACCTTTGACTGGACTTAACCATCCAGGGGTCCTTTACCTTACCTAATCCAGCATCCTGTTCTCACAGTGCCAACTATGTGCCAAGGGGAAGCCCGCAATAAGAACCTGGGTGCAGCAGTATTCTTGCCCCTTGTGATTCCCAGCACCTGGCATTCAGAGGCATGCTGTCTCCTACAATGGCGGTAGAATATAGTTATCATAGCAATTTGAAAATGTTGTACATTTGTGTGAAAATTATTATCTGAAGAAAGGAAAGAAAGAAGCAGCAACTGACTCCATACTGTTAATGTAAGATTATTGCCTGTCTGGGTAGAAACACTATATACTTACAAGAGTGTTAACATGCCTTTGAAAGGGTTTTTGTTCAAAAGGTAAACCACAAAATACTGATGAAAGTTGAATGGAAATGAATCATCTTGCTTAACCCTTTGATTATTGGCATTTGAGAATCTGCCAACAAGGCAATTGCATACCAACAGCAGAATTAAAGAGCCCAATTAGGAAGTGTGTTGTGTAAATAAAATCCCACGGGAAATCAGAACAGTATTAGTAGCTGCTCTGTTGGCAACTCCTAGAGTAGTTTTCCCCCCTTGCAGTTCACTTTATTTTTTATTCGAGAACCAGATTATTACAGAGTAACTTCTTCATTTATTTATTTCAAAGTAATATTTGCAGAGGTTTCTGAATGAATCTGCAATATGAATGCCCCAAACAACAACAATGCCTCTTTTCAAAAACAAACTTTCTGAAGCAAAAACAATGGCAAGATCAGACCACGTCACTTTGAGAATACCATCCTGAGTCTCCAAATGAAAGGTAATTGTACTTTTTAAAGCAATTGCAGATTGGCCTGAAGCCTGGGCACAGCAAGAATTTGTGTAAATGTTGTTTAATATTACAGATAGAATGACTGGTACTCAGATATTCTTAACAGACAAATCACGTTCCTTTGTAGGGTTATGTAGAGGTGATTTTTTCAAGCAGCATCATTGTTCCTAGAGCTTTTCTGATCTGCATGTGATGCTAGCTTTAATTTATTAAACCCCAAACACACCCAAGAAATTGGAACCACTATTATATCCCAGTGTGACTGACAAGCATTAAGTAGTGATAAGAGAGGATGGAACTACAGTACATATGAAGTGTGGTGTGACCCTTCAAATACAATACCCTTTAAAGGCATCAGAGAGAAAATCCCAGCAGAAATGTGCCTGATGGGTTCTGTTCCTTCATGTATCTGTAAAAACTTATAAAAGGTGCGGGGGACATGTGACAGAAGGAGAAGGTGAAAGACCTATTGTGCAAGCAGTAGTCTTCCACTGACAAGGCTGTTAGGTGAAACCAGCCCCCTAATTTTGGCAAGGTCCCCAGTCACATGGGGACATAGAGTCTTCCATAATTTATGCCATATATGTGTATGGGCTGTGCTTGCATAGAGCACAAGTAAGCACACTCCCATCTCTAGACATGTTTAATTCTTCCATGTTGCTGTGGATCATCAGGCTTGCAGTATTACTATCTGCTCATATGATGCTTAAATTCCTATACAAGCTCCCTGCCTGCTACCAAATCCAGAACAAGCAACTTGTCCTGCAGCATTCTTCATGGCTCCCACAGCTATGTCTTCCACTCTTATATCCCTATAAACCCCCGTCCATCCTTTTCCCACCTCCAGTACCACCACCCTCCACCAGAGTGCATCTTCTTTTTAACAACAGAAACAATGGAAGCTTTGCCCATCTAGATCAGTATTGTCCCCACTGATTGGGAGAGATTCTCAGCATTTCAGAGAGGAGACATTTCAAGCCCTTTCTGTAAACACCAAGGATTGAACCAGAGACCTTCTGCATGCAATAATAATAATAATAATAATAATAATAATAATAATAATAATAATATATTATTTATACCCCGCCCATCTGGCTGGGCGTCCCCAGCCACTCTGGGCGGCTTCCAAAAGAATATTAAAATACTATGATACATCAAACATTAAAAGCATCCCTAAACAGGGCTGCCTTCAGATGTCTTCTAAAAGTCTGGTAGTTGTTGTTCTCTTTGACATCTGGTGGGAGGGCATTCCACAGGGAGGGCGCCACTACCAAGAAGGCCCTCTGCCTGGTTCCCTGTAACTTGGCTTCTCGCAGTGAGGGAACCACCAGAAGGCCCTCGGTGCTGGACCTCAGTGTCCGGGCAGAATGATGGGGGTGGAGACGCTCCTTCAGGTATACTGGACCGAGGCCGTTTAGGGCTTTAAAGGTCAGCACCAACACTTTGAATTGCAGATGCTCTACCACTAACCAATGGTCCTTCCCCCAAATGTTATACAATAAGGTGCAGAAAGATGGATTCTTGGTGCAGTTCCTGCAGATATGGGAATCACTTCCTTCAGAGACCTAAAATCCAAGCAGCTCTTCATAGTACACATTTATTCCACCCTCAGCCCTCCTTTTTAATGCATGCAAACATTCTGAATACATTTACGCACTCCAAGGTTGCTTGATTCAATGAACTTACACTGCAGCTTGTCCTTGTTTAGCATCAACCCACTCGTTCCTTGAGCTGTGTATTATGAATGTCTCACCCATCAATGAGAAATACACGAAAAATCCTGCCACTGTAAGCCAGGGATGCCCTTATTAGGATGTTGGCTTTGTGTGGGGAAACCCAAAGTTCAGTTCCTCACTCAATGGCAAAACACATGGGTCTTTTTCTAGGCCAAACCAACATCACAGACTGGATGCAGGGCAAAATATTACCCTGGCACCCTTGTAAAAAGGGCAAGATATCAATTTAATAAATACATACAGAAGAATAAGCTATGGCTATGTTAGCTATTAGCCCATTCTCCAGAAGGGTAAAGCAGTCTCACCACACAGCACAGGGCAAGAGATGTACCGCATTTTTTGCTCTATAGGACACACTTTCCCCCCTCCAAATATTAAGGGGGTCAGTGGTTCGAATCCCCATGATGGGGTGAGCTCTGTTGCTCAGTCCCTGCTCCTGCCAACCTAGCAGTTTGAAAGCACGTCAAAGTGCAAGTAGATAAATGCCATATTTTTCGCTCTATAAGACGCACTTTTCACCTCCTAAAAAGTAAGGGAAAGTGTGTGTGCGTCTTATGGAGCGAATGCAGTCTGCACAGCTATTGCTGAAGCCAGAAGAGCAAGAGGGATCGGTGCACAGTGATCTCTCTTGCTCTCCTGGATTCAGGGATAGCCACGCAAAGCCTCTTGAGCGCAGCGGGGGTGATCCTGCCTCTTCGCTCAAGAGGCTTTGTATTGCTTTCTTGTTTCTTGTTTCCCTCCTCTAAAAACTAGGTACGTCTTATGGTAAGGTGCGTCTTATAGAGCGAAAAATACGGTAGGTATTGCTCCGGCGAGAAGGTAAACGGCGTTTCCGTGCACTGCTCTGGTTCGTCAGAAGCGGCTTAGTCATACTTAGTCATGCTGGCCACATGACCCGGAAGCTGTACGCTGGCTCCCTTGGCCAATAAAGCGAGATGAGCGCCGCAACCCCAGAGTCGGCCACGACTGGACCTAATGGTCAGGGGTCTCTTTACCTTTACCTTTAGACCTACACTAGGATGAAAAGGTAGCTGGGTGAGAGCTGCAAAATAAAAAAAAGAGTGGGTTAGGACAGAGTAGACTTATGCAGCCTTGTAGGCTCTGACCCTGTCCAGTGCCAGCGTGGCATACATTTGCATGCTAGTGCCAAGTGTGCCGCACCCAGTTCCTTCCAGATTCAGCCTGACTTGAACCCCACCCAAACCCTCCTGAGATTGGCAGGCAGACTGGCTATGCTGTTACTTTCTCATTATGCAAATCTCTCTGTCTTTCTCACTCTTTTTGTCCCTAATTAAGTCTTTCCTTGTATGTCAGCCTAAAGCAAGATAATCTCTACTTTATAAAGATTAACCCCATTTATACCAATTAACACATGGTAAAGAAGGCTTTTAATGTTTTACACCAACAGAGAAAGGAGAATGCTGTGGAGCAGGATTAGAGTGGATCACCTATTTCTTTAGTTTGAAACGTCTCATTAAATAATATATTATATCTGCCAAATCTTTTGTACTTTGGAAATTGCAAGTGTTTAAAGCTGCAGAATCTATTGCAAGGGAGTTAAAGAGAGGAGAACACATAGTCACAGCTGCTATTCGGGAGTGGGAAGATGTAGAAGGGATTGCAGTAAAACGTGATGACTGCAGCTCAGCATACAGGATTCTGGGTTAATGGGGTGCCGCGACTCCATTTTGAAAGATGTATGGGAACTAATATTTCTTAGTGATTTTTACCAAGGTAGAAAGGGTAACACTCCTCCCAATATGTGATATTACACAAATTTAGATAGCTAGACTCAGGTGTTGAGAATATTTCCAATGGTTATTACACAACTGTGGAACTTCCTTTCCTTGCAAGATACCTAACATATAATGGCCTTAAATGGTCAAGAATCAGCCAGTAGTTAAGAAAGGATGTGGCTATGTGAGGAAATGATTATGATCATATGTTTGGAACCGGAGCAGGAAAGCTGATTTTAAGAAATTAAATTAAATTAAATTGGTTTGGTTTGTAATAATTTGTAAAAATAATAAAAATAATTTGGAAAAATAATCAGCCAGTAGTTGTGAGCATGTGTGGGAATGGGGCTCAGTGTGAGGAATTGTCATAGTTTTATGTGTTCTTCAACTCCTGGTGAGCCACATATGGAACTGGGGCACATAGAAATCTAGAGTGTTTTATATTGCCAAAATACCACGTACCAACAATCCTGAGATTTGCCAAACATGTTTTATTTTGAGCATCTCAAGTACATTTTAACAAAATCCATATTTACTTATGGGTAGATATGGACGAATACATGCAGCATCCAGCCTTATAACAGATCGCTCACTTGTGTTTATCTCTTCCGAATGTGATTCCATGCAATGGTTGGGGAGCTGTATCTGCTGGTCCCAGTTCCATCTGTGTCTCAACATGAACCATTGTTTTTTTAACAGACTTTGTAGTGTGATAAAAATAAAACTAGCCTTAGGCTGCAGCTTTCTAAGAGGGAAGGGATTCTGGACTAAATCTTGTTTAGAATTTGTGAGCTGCAAGGTCTAACTCTGTGTGTGTGTGTGTGTGTGTGTGTGTGTGTGTGTACACATATTGTGTACTCTTTTGTCACTTGCTGTGGTGCCAGTGAGATCTATATCTATATCTATATCTATATCTAATCTATATCTATATCATTGGCACCACAGCAAGTGACAGAAGAGTACACAAGGTTGTTGTACTTCAATGCAATTATGAATAAAGAGGTTATCTCAGTGTCAAGCTCTGGAGAGAGAAATGATTAAAAAAAAAAAGTACCAAGGTGGCTGAAGTTAGTGGCAAAGTGACCAACTCAATCTAATGGGAACTGGGCAGCTAATTGTTCTTTCTCATTCCTTTGAAAAGTGCTGTGTTCTGGCAGGAACCTCAAAGTCTTAAACCTCTTGGATGGAAAATGAGCTTGACTGTGTTAGTACCTGGCAGCATATTGACTGTTATTAATCAGCAGCATTAGTAATGAAGATGCTACTTCATTATGTTGACAAATTTTCAGTGCTGCATTAGAAACACAAAGGGCTAAAAGCGTAATCCAATCCATGCAGATGTTGGGAGGTGAGGAGCTATGGGTATAGTCCTCTCTCAGGACTGCGGTGCTTTTTAAATGTTACATTAGCAACTATGGGATGTGTTTTCTCTGGGGTTTTGTCCCACATAATTACTGCACTGCTGAAAAATCAACAACCTCATGTAGTCTTTAAACACTACAGAATATAGATGGAAAAGCACATTCACTCCTTTAACGTTTAAGGGGCACCTCAGTATGTGGAAGCACTTGTGCCTGAAAGCACTCTTGAGTCAAAGTCTCTGTCCTGACACGGGAATACTGACTAGTGAAGAAGTCACATCAAATATCCCTGTATTTGGAATTTCACCACCACCTCTGCTCCTGAATGCTCTGAAACATAGGAAGTTGACTTAGACTGAGCCAGACCCCTCGGTTCCTCTAGCTCAGGAGTGTCTACATTGACTAGCAATGGTTATCTAGGCTTTCAGACAGGGCACATAACTAGCTCTACCAGGAGATGTCAGGAACAAAACCTTCTGCATGCAAATCAAATGCTTTACCAATGAGCAATGTGACCCCTTCTTTGTCTGTGGCCACTTGTATAGGAGGAGTCACAAGTATTTCCAAAAATATTGATACACTTCAGCTTTAATTGTTTTCCCAATAGTGCACAATACTTCAGCTTTATGAAGGTAATGTTCATTGAAAAACAAAACTAGAGAGAAAAGCAATGTGCCTGGATGATGATTTTCACCAAGTGCCTCTTCTTAGACTTTTCACTCTTGAAAAAGCTCAGTGTCTGTGTCATCTGAACCAGTGAGAAGTTTTCCTGAAAAAGGCATCTCATGGATGGTTTAAACATGCATGTTAGTTACTTGGCCTCACATCAGGATATTGACCTGCATATGTGAATGAACATCACAGGTCATCATGGAACATTACCTCACAATTCCTCCAACACTATGAAATTTGTTCACTCATGCAGGTGTCTGACATTCACATTTGAACCATCTTTTAGTTCATGTTCTGCTCCATAGTTATCTCTGTCACCAGGAAGAGGAAATGGCTCAAACAAGAGAATGGGAAGCAGGTTTAAAATTTCCCAAATGCTGGATTGAGTTTCTGGTGGACAGGAATAAGAGTTTTAGGTCAGGAATGCAGGGACAGGAGCCTCAGGACCATGGACAGCAATCCTGCTACTGAGTGAAGAAACTGCCTTATAGCAGGTTTGTTGCAACTGCTAGAATTTTATAGTGTGGCCTAGATTTATCAACACCGAAGGCCTGCCTGAATGCTGCAAAATGCCAGTTAAAATGCCATGCCCTTTTGGGGAGCAGTTTGCTCCTTCTAAATGGCAGCTGTGGAAGCTCAGCAAGACTTCATTGACCACCAGAGAAGTTGGTATCATCCATTCCTCAGGGCCCATAGTTAGATGTGCACCCTCAGGTTCAGGCTAATTGTAGTTGTGCTTGTGGGTCTACTCATGATGGTTGTGGGTCCATCTCTTCCTTTGAACTAATGATATACATAAGCAAAAGTTTGTGCAATTATTTTTCTTCTTCTAAGAGGAGCAGTTTGTACATGGAGTGATAATAACAGTAGGATATTGGAAGGATATTACCAAACCCTTTCTCTTCTCCTCTCCTCTTCCTGGAAATGTAGTCTGTGTGTAGATCCATGTTGTGCCACTTCCAAAAATAACTGGTATCACACAAGTATCAACAGTCAAATATGCAAACAACTCACACAAGAATAAAAAAAGGATACAGTCACCTGTTGGTTGTTGGCACATTCTACCTCTTGCATGGGCAGTTTTATTATGGGTGGGATGGCAAGTATGTATTGTGTGATGTGAGCCAAATTTCTACTCCCCCTTTTTATCTCTTTCTCTGTCTCTCAGGTTATACCAGAGCCCTTGTTTACCATCTATAGAAAGAAGAACCAAAACCCTGGTTATTGAAAGTATCTGGTTACCCTTTCAGTTTTCTGCTTAGACTGATTGGGTTCTAGTTCAGGTTGAAGGTAAATGTAAGATGCTAGGTTTTGGTCTTGTCTGGGTTTCAGTTCAGATCCTATTTGAGATGGTGCTTAAGGATACATTGAGACCAGCTTGCAGAGAGGAGCACCAAAGCAGAGTCTTGGATGAAGAAGACTTTGTTAAAGGGATTTGAATGATGACAAGGAAGTGGTCTGATGGACAGGGGGAGCCTATTCCAGACATAATGGCTCAGAAGCAGGAGCAAGAGAAGGAGATCAAAGGCCATACAGAATGCAAGATTGCCCAGAATAGATGACTCAGAGAACCAATGTTAGTGGAGACAGAAAAGGAAGCAGATGAGAACAGAGAGCTTCAAAGATAACGAAAAGTAAATCTTAAAAACAAAAGTGAAACCAGCTTATTCACCTAAACGTGCTGTACTCTTCAATATCAGCAGAGTGGTAGAAAAACAGTCTTTCCCCTCCATCCTTTGAAGTTACTGAGCCATAGAGCTCTGATCAACAGCTGCTACTAGCTGTCCACAGAATGCCTGCCATTGTTCCATTTCAATAACAGTACGAGTACTCATATCACAGGGAGGCATAGAACTCATCTCTCAATAAGAGCCTTGAAGGCCCCAGGGCAGTGTTGCTTTCATAAAAGGAATAGATTTGATTTACTCTGCTATTTTTAACAGAATTGAAAAGGAGCAGAGGGAGAGTGTCTCATCACTGTATCAGTCCTGACATGCTGACACCCCAAGCTTCATTCGATGAACAGCCCTCAGTCAGCTGGCGTATGTCAAGAAAGCATGCAGAGTGGGGACATTTACCTTCCATTCCCATCTATTTTGCCTAAACTAATATCATAGTTGTTGACACATCCTTATTGATTCAGACCCAGCTTGGTCTATGACAAGCTTCCTGTTGGTTGCCTGGTAACCAAAACAATCTTGCAAAGGTAGCCAGGAGCTGGCATTCCAATTCCAAGATGTAACTTTTAAACTTTTGTTAAATTAAGCATTTGATTGCTTTTGGGCAAACCACACTACTGGAATATGTTTGTGAGGTATGTGTGTATTTGTGCATATTTATTTTTAATGACTGGAAGAACGAAAAATATAATTCCCTTATAGGTACAGAACAATGCACACAACTAGAGAAAGAGCATTTATGCCTATTTGTGCAACATTTATTAGGTAGAATTAATCTAATTTATCTCCACTAGCTCCCTCCTGTAATTTTCCTGTGATTTTTGAGTTCAGTGAATGGTCCAAGTGTCACATTGCATAAGGGAGGGCCTCTTGTGTTATAATGGCTATGGGAATAGCTATGAGGTTTCTTCTTAAAGTTAATGTTGGGGGTTAGAAGTTCATTGTGCCTACACTTGTAGTATTGTTCATATGAAGGACATACATTTGTCAACTGCACAAGGGGAATGTGTGGTCATTTTGGTACTTCCTACCCATCTCAAATTACCAGTAGTGGAGAAAGCTGGGGAAATGTTTTGAAGCCAAGGGTCCCAGTCCTCTCTAGGCAACCTCCCCAGATAAAAGAATGGATGAAAAGGCAATCAATGGCTACTAGCCATGATAGCTATGCTTTACTTCAACTGTCAGAAGCAGCATGCCTCTGAATGCCAGTTGCTGCGGAATCACAGGTGACAGGAGAACTGCTGCATTCAGGGCCTGTTTTTACCCTTCCGATAGGCATTTGACTAGCTACTCTGAGAACAGGATGTTGGACTAGATGAGCCACTGGTCTGATACAGCAGGCTTTTCTTATGTTCTTGTCCCTGGTCTATGCTCACAAGCTCACAGCGCTTGCAGAACATACAGAAGTAAGGGTGAGGGCTGCCTCTGCTACTGTGATTCCTCTTTCCCCCTCCTTCATCCAGTCAGTCAGTGAATATCAGAAGGGAACTTGTCTGGAATACTCTCAGGTGAGCAGCAACAATTCCGTTGTTGAAATGAGTAGTTCTCTATGAATAGGAAACCCAGAATCTGGTTTAATTACCAGTCATACAGAATTTACCTGGAATAGGCAGAGCAAGAGAGACCTGTAAGAAAATGTTGCAGTGTCCTATGCTCCTGACTGGGGCACCAGCCATACTGGCTTCCACGATGCTCCATTCTATTCCCCCCCCCCCCATTTTCTGTTTTCCTTTCCTTACAACAGTCAGCTAGCATTTTGTCATGACTAAGCATGCACGTTCTATATTGGGCTTGTGTGTGTGCATGTGTGTGTTTGTACTTCAGCAAAATCTGAGGTTTTCCCAAGCCTACTTCTACACCCTCTTCTGTGTAGACGATGCCATTCTGCTTTTCTAGGAATCAGCACCCAGACAATCAGTTCCCAAAAAGTAATTAGGGTTAGCTTGAGAATAACATCTACTCGCAAAAGAACAGAATGTACTGAACCTGACTATTGATGTGACGAGACAGGATTGAATAGTAGGTTGCTCGAAAGTGGTTAAGCCTTGAGCCTAATGAAAGTTGCTTGCCTTGGAAGTTACACTCTTTGTGCCCGATGTGGTACCAATACAAACTCTATTTGTAAAAGGCAGACTTTTTTCAAACCACCAAAAGTTTCCAGAGGCATTTCTTCCAAAGGAAATCAACCCTGTAAATCAGGGGTCGGCAAAAATGTTTAGCCGCGGGCCGGTCTACTGTCCCTCAGACCTTGTGGCAGGCCGCAGAAGTGGCATGGGGGGGGGCTGGAAGAAGAGGCAAGGGGGGCAAGTAGTCCGCCTTCTCACCCCCCAGCCCCAGCTGCTGCCACCACCACCACCACTACTACCACCGCTGCTGCTTCTCGTGGGTAGGCAGAGCAAGCTTGTCCGCTCCGCTCTCTGGCCCACAGGAGCACCAGGGAAGCGGCGGCAGAGGGAAGATGAGTGGCGCAAAAGGGCTGGCTCCAGAGAGGAGCTGCTTAAAATGATGCTCAGCCAGCTTGTAGCCTTATTGGAATTCACCGATTGGGTCTGCGTTGCTGCGGGACAGGAGGAAGGAAGTCAAAATGACACCGAGTTTGGTTCAAAGAAAGAGTTTATTCTGCTCTCCGGATAGCAGAAGGCACCTGTGTGGTGAGTCCACAGCAAGTACAAAGAAATGACAGGTTTCATGCAGTTTATATATCCTCCAGGCACCCTCTCACTCCTCCCCTAGGAGCCCAACCACGTTGGCGTACGTACACAGGTTGACATCACATATGTTCCTGCTCTGGTACTCTCAACCATAAAGGGATCTTCCTTCCTGCACTCCTGACCATAAAAGGATATTCCTGTTCCTACTCCTATCTTGGAGCAAGAGGTCACTACTTCCGAGAACATGATCTGGCGTCAGTCCCAGACTTGGGTCTCTGCGTCATTTGTGGTCAGGACATAAGATATGTTTGTGTCTGTTCTACTGGTAAAGTCAAGGCTAGTCTTGCCGTCAAACTGATAAGGGAGAGAGCTGTGTTCTTGTTTTGCATTTGCTCAATGGCTAAAGTTTATGCATTTTAGCTAAGGAGAAATGGGGATTTTGGTGCAGTTTAAAAACTGCCTGCACAGTCAGTTTTGGGGTTTGGGAAACCCATTCCTTCAAGCTCAGTCCAGCCCCCTTCCTCCTCTAGGCAGGGCGGGGAGAAGCTAGGAGGAGGGAGAATGCGCCGCTGCAGTGTCTGTGAGGGAGAGGGAGGGAAATGGAATGGTGCAAAGGGGGAAATGGCACAGCCCGAATGAACAGAATCCCCATGCCGATCCACAGACAGTCCGTGGGCTAGATCCTGAAGGCAATTGGGCTTGGTCCGGCCCGCAGGCCTTAGTTTGCCGACCCCTGCTATAAATGTTCTATGTATATGATTTTGTTGTTGTTGCTTTCCACAATAACATTTCAGGGTGGGTTAACATGATAGAATATAAAATTATAAAATCAGATAAAATTTTTCCATTTCTACAACTGGTTCCAAATGGGACAGAACAGTATAAATTCAGCAGAAGAGGTGGGTACCATAAAACAAAATATCTTGCCTGTCAAAGGCCAAGGTAAAATGGTGCGCTTTCCAGCATATGGCAAAATCTGTGCAGTGAAGAGATTTCCACTGTTCAGGAAAGGAAGAGCGAGACAAACTCATGGGTGGTATTCAACTAAAAAAAAATGAGAGAGGGAGGATCCACCCCTGTGTGTATCCTGCACTGCCCCCCAAATCTGTTCCAAAGGGTTTGGGAAAACCAGAACAGATTTCAGGCACATTGGAGGTGGGGGTGGGAGTTGTGCATGTGGAAACTGAGGGACAATCATATGAAGAATCCATTCATAATCACTTGTTACTGTGGCAAAACAAGGTACTAATGGATAGCTATGTAGTTAATTTGCTCTAATGCTACTGGTCACAGAGACTGTCACACTATGGACCAAATGCTGTTGTTTCTTCTAGACTAGCATAATGAAATTTGCAGCAATGGGGAACTGAAGCTAACACAGGGCTTTCCCCAGTTTTTACTCTTGTCATCACGTTTTGAAGGCACCTCCACTGCAAATCCTCTTTTAAAGGATACTCTCATGTTTCCTTTGCACCCACTTGCCTTTATTACAAGTGCATAGACTGTATATTTATATTTAGTACCAGTTCTTAGAAAGTGACAAAAGGTTAAGTGCAGGTAAGAACATATGGCACTGTTTGCTTAAAACAAACATCATCCATATGTAACACACTGGTCCATGCAGTGTTCTGTTCAAGTTTACTTTCCCAGGCATAATGATTACCGGTAGGTCTAAGTTAAATGGCATCTTTGCAGGGACTAACACATTATGCTGCTAATAATATTAATCCATAGCACTCTGGAAGAATTAAGTATTGTTATTATCGTCACTGCCTGAATTTGCGAATTGTGTGTTTATTCACTAAAGAGACTAAGCATATTACCACCAGTTAACACAATATTCCACAGTCTTTCCATCAGACTGTTCTTCTACCTTATTTCAAGGGAGGTGACTCAGACATTTAAAATAGCAAGATGTGGGAGGTAGAAAGTTTTGCACCTCAGAGCTCATGGTAACTGTGGCCCAGACTGAACTACCGGTAACCAAGTGCACTAGCAGAAGTCACTGCAAGGATTCCCACTAGTGCAGCAGGATCCCTCCTCCCTGTGCACCCCCTCCTCGCCCCCGGACCTGCTCTTTAGGGTGAAGCAAACCCATATACCAGTGTGTGGGAGGAGGAAAGGGAAGGTTGTTTCACCAGGCAAACAGAAATGCTTGCACTGACAGAATGATCAAATTAGTGCTGTGACAAAAGACCTATGAGACACCACTAGAAACACAGGAATGGAGCCTTGTTCTTCTACCCTGCCAGCCTGATAGGATAAGGTGGTCAAATTTCCTTCATATTTCTACCACTTCCTTAGGATTTCAAGATAGTGGGTGATAAACTGTGGATTAATGGCTCCAACCCACTGTATATGTGGTGTGTGTGTGTGGTGTAATTTCTGTGACAACACTGTGGATTCTTGATGATCACTGCATGTTGATTAATGCATTCCATGCACGGGGGAATTATCAGCAAGCATGGTTGTGCCTGGTGGATGAGGCTGGAATTTTGAAGGAATTTTGAAGGACGGTTGTCAATGTTACTATGGTGACTTGTTTCTGCTGTAAATTCTTAGCTATTCTGTTTAGCTTCTGAAAGCACATAGGAGGTCTACTGTTATCGCCATACAGTGCTGGCTGTGGGACTAGCCTGTTAATATGTTCAGTTTTAGGTGGGGGGAAATAGCAACGGCATACAGGTTGTTGACAATTTTCAGATATTTTGATGTCTGAACAAACAGGAAACAGGGTGGTTCTCTAAACACCTGTTTCCTTCAGGCATTACACATGTAAAGAAGGAAAGTATGCAAAGAAAGGCTGTAGCACATGTTTTGTTAGGTTTTTTATATTCTGTTGGAAGCCACCCAGAGTAACTAGGGCAACCCAGTCAGATGGGTGGGGTGTAAGTAATTTATCATCATCATCATCATCATGTGTTTCACATCACCCACAACAATGCGCAGCTTCTCCTATTCCCTCTCAACATTTGAGGAAGTGGAGTCTTTCTACACGGATCTCTCTGTAGATTTTCCCGGGTCCTGAAATTCTCTGTGATCAGGTTTGCAGGATATGGGAAAGCCTACGCATGTTAGAAGCCTATGGATTAAGGCCTCCTTGCTTCTGACATTCATTCTGACACATGGATGGCAAGAGAAGTCATGTGCTAGTTGTATGGAGTGGAGAAAAACTTGATTCCATTTCCATTTCAAGGCATATACACTTTCTGAAGTGAAATAAAAGCACAGCTTTTCTTTGAAATTCACACATCTTTGAATTTTGTAGTGCTGCTCACCATCCCCTGTATTTGTACAAAAGTGCACATTAGTGTAAAATGTACACTAAAATGCATATGTTAGTGAACAATAACATTCAAAACTGTGTTGTATTAGGGGGAATCTTTTACAAAAATGTGTATATTCTGAGAAGTTTACCGTTGAATTGGAAATAATTTTTTTAGAGGGGGAAAATTCAAACTGATTTGAAAATGTGGGGAACTGACATTTTAGAAACTGAGACAAACCAAAACTGACATTTTGTCCATCCCTAGCCAGGAGTGGAATCAGAGGGGCAGGTCTCCACAGACCAAGTTTACAGGAAGGTTATATGTGGAGGGGGCTACCATTGTCTAAACTACTGCTTGAGGAAGCAAAAAAAAATTGTTGGTTTTTTTTTTTAGTCTTTTGAGATTTTTTTTTTACAGCCTTCTGGCCTGTTCTGTTCTATCTACCTTCTGTCTTACCTGTTCCCTGTTGGCCTTCTGGGAAAAGAGTAAGGCCAGTCTGTCACGGCAGCTAAAGGAGGCATGGTACAGTGGATCCTTCATTTTATTCAGCATTCTAAAAAATTTTTGTTCAACTCATCCCTCATGGAGGGGAAATTGAATGCAGCTAACATTGAGCTTGCAGCAGGGCAACCTGGGAATAAGTTCCAAATGTTCCATATTACTAAGTGCTTAAATTTTTATTCAAGGTCTTGGTCCACTGAACTAGTGGAGGTAATCAAAAAGAGACACGAGTCAGACCAAATATAATTAAAAAATTGAAATGCTTTATTTAAATCAAAGCAAAAAATGATGAAAATATCAAAATTATGCAATATCTAAAAGAGAAGAATAAAAACAATGTACAAATGAACTATAAGAGAGCATTTCATAAATGTAATATGATATTCAACTGGCAAATAAAAATAGGTAACCAAATAGATACTGATAACGCATACTATTTCTAAGCTCTAAATTGTATTCTCTTAAACTTAAACTAGTTCAAAGCTTACTAAATTCCCAGGCTTATAGCAGTTTATACTAATGATTAATTTTGTAGCTGGGGTAGGCAATATTGGTCCAAGGAATTGACTTCTGTGCCCAAAGTGGGGAAATGATTCCAAGATCTAGTGCATAGGCTCCAGACTGGTTCAAATGGGAAATAGGTTTAGGTAAAAGTACAGTGGTACCTTGGGTTACATACGCTTTAGGTTACATACGCTTCAGGATACGGACTCCACTAACCCCAAAATAGTACCTCAGGTTAATAACTTTGCTTCAGGATGAGAACAGAAATAGTGCAGCGGTGGTGCAGCAGCAGCAGGAGGCCCCATTAGCTAAAGTGGTGCTTCAGGTTAAGAACAGTTTCAGGATAAGAACAGACCTCCAGAACAAATTAAGTTCTTAACCTGAAGTACCACTGTAGAGGGGAAATTGTTTCAAGTTGGAATAGTGAAATAAGAGCCTCACAAGGGAATAAACAGAAAGTAAAATTAAGATTAAAAGTATATGGGGAAAGTTAAAAGGCAGGATTCTACATCTGTTCAAAACTGTTCATGAGCCAGATATTCAGGTCCAAAAAGACTGGCTAGTAAAAATGACTTTAGAAACTGAAGGAGGGACATGCTCAAAATTAGAAATCCTTTCTTCTCTCAGAGGGCAACCAAAAACCTTTTAGAAACATTAAGCATAGAAGAGAGCAGTCAGGAGCACACACCTGTAAAAACAGAGGTTTTCTTTCCTTTTTAATTAATTATTAGGATAGATTGACATATTCCCAAGCCTTATCAGCGTACAAAGACTCTCTTAAAGGTCATTCGGAGCTGCTAAGAAGTCTTGTTCCCTTTTCATTCTGGTACATGATCTCAGCTTCACTAAAGCATTGCCAAGCCTTCTGTTTCTCATGTTCCAGCAGGGTCCAGGCAGACAAGAGACGCTTTTGCCCTTAAAGCAGACACCCAGGCATTCTTAAATCATGAGCCAGAGTTTATTCATTTTTTTTTTGTCCAAAGTTTGCTTCCGTTTCACATTGTAGTTCTCTGTGACGAACATCTTCACCATATATGCCAATTCCCTGCCGCCACCCTCGGAATGAGCAGAGTAAAAGCTTCCAAGAAAATTCATGATAAAGAATAGCATTGTTGTTGGCATTTGCCTGTCTCAAGAGAAAACAGAGTGCGCCTCCGAGAGTGAAACCAAACCGCTGTGTCATGAGCACCAAAGTGACCTCTCTGGGGAGCAAAACTGGGCAGTGTGTATGGAGGATAAGAGTTTTCCTTCTCCTAGATGGGCTATATTCCCAGGTTGATGAGCCCCATATGCTCCTTACTTCCCTCAATAGCATATGCAGAAACTGCCTTCTCAAACTTTGGAACCGCAATTGATATTGTCCACTCAATCTGCCAGAGCCTGTCTCTGCCTGCAGGGGACATCCCTAACTAGTAGAGGGTATGAGACCCATCAGCTATCCTCACCTGGTTTAGCTGACTAGTCAAAGTGTTATGTACATCCTAGAACAATAGGCAGGTAGGACTGTAGAATGCAACAACTGATTGGCCTGCAGGAGAAGACCAATCAGGCTCCAGGAGGGAAGCAGAATCAGCCAATCAGACAGGACTCATTGTGTAAATAATGTATATAAAAGCCTGAGGGTTGGGGGGGGGGATTCAATTACTGTTTTACAAGCTACAATAAAGAGCATGAAATTACTGCAGGACTCCGAGTATATTTCACAAAGCAAACATCTGAACATAAGAAAAGCCTGCAGGATTAGGCCAATAGCTCATCCTGTTCTCACAGTGGCCAACCAAATACCTATGGGAAACGTCCAAGCGATTTCCCTTCCTGTGGTTTCCAGCAACTGGTTCTCAGAAGCCCACAGGATCCTCAGCCCTGCTCTATAGATAAGTAAGTAGGAAGGCAGAAAACTAACGAAAGGAACAGGTAAACAAGGCTATAAATATATCTTAAACATATTTCTGTCTTAAACCCCGCTAAGAATTAGCTGGTGCCATTATGCAGGCCTTTTTAACAGAATAAATTAAATTTAAATTGGTTAGATGATTCCCCCCAAAAAACAAATTTCATCAGAGTTTCCTTTAAGGAAAACAATTCATTGTTTCTGTGCTTCATATCTGGCTGAATAGACTCGCGTGGCTGGGTATGATGTAAAGCAAGCATTGTACGGATGACTGCAGTTGCCAAGGGGATCGTGATGCAGGCCTTTCTTCTCTTGGAGGTGTATAATTGCAGGTACTCAGAATAGATATAAATCCTTATCCTACTTTCAGTGGTGCTCAGCAACCCACCACTTTTTTTGGAGACAAAAGTAGGAAGATAAAAAAAAAATTGAAATTCAAAGCGGGTGGGGTGACATGGCAGGGCCAACGTGCAGAACCATCCAGTCACATCCCAAACATATTGCAAATGTGTTAAGTCTCTGGGGGAATTCAAAGGGTCTGCTCATGCTGTCACTTTCTCCCTACATCCCAGAAGCCATGTGCTTGCAATAGCATGGGGAAATGTTCTCCAGAACCAGGTTGAATAAGGATACACTGAAGAGTGATTCCACAACAAAGTGTTCCCTAGCATGGGCATTGCTTCTGGCAAGGCTCATGCTAACTTTTCCTCCCATTTGATCATAGCCATGTGCAGTGCCAATGGCAGACAACTGTTCGCACTACAAAAACTCAGTGTTTGAATTGGCCTAAAGATGTACGATGGTATGAATCTATTTACCATGTGTTTCCCATGAGGCAAATTGGAGCTACACGGAGGGCAACAGAGATCAGGAAAGCTGTGTGAGGAATGAGAATGGGGAATAGATTCAATGCAGTTCACATTTAAAGGCAAAATTATCTAATTTACACTTTCCAAAACAATGTGATACAAAGCTATCCTTCAAAATTTGCACTTCTCTGAATTTTGCACTGCCATTCTCCAGCCACGTATTGTGTACAAAAATGTATCTACTAAAGTAAGATGTGCATGAATGTAACTTACAAAAATGTATTCCAGGGGAAATTGCTCTGAAAAAAGACATCTATTAAGATAAAGTGATGCTAAAATGCTGACAAGTTTTCATGGGGATTTTAATTATGAAAACAACATAGACTGATGTAGAAATATGGGTAACAGAACCTAGGATTTGAAAAATGATAATCTTAGAGAGATCTAAATTGATAGATTTACCCATTCCTAGTAAGGTACAATGGCTAAACTCTTTTCTTCTTCTGAGGCCACAATGTTAATACAAATTAATTTAGCTTTTAATTTAAAATAAAAATGGTGCAGAATAAAGCACAACTTGACTGGCTTAGTTACATGGTTACTAACAGAACAAGTGGGGCCTGGAACAATATTTCAATGTGGAGTACTGCTGTTCAGGGTTCTATCCACTCAGCCACCTTTTCCAGCACACTCCAATCCACACACATCCCAAGCCAAACCAATTAACATTCCATGCCAACTCAACATGCTTGGTCTTCATTGAGCTATAGCTTTCTGTTTTTAATGAAAGGGCTGGTGCGATTCTGTTTTTATTGCAATTAACTGTATGCATTTAATTGATTTTGTTTGTGTGTGTATTTAATTCTAGTAAAGGGTAAAGTTTCTTTGGTTCTCAGGGAAATGTGAACAAAACAGATGAAAGGGAACTATTTCAAATGCAAAAATGAAATTGTTGTTTTTTAGTCGCTTAGTCGTGTCCGACTCTTTGTGACCCCATGGACCAGAGCACACCAGGCACTTCTGTCTTCCACTGCCTCCCGCAGTTTGACCAAACTCATGCTGGTAGCTTCAAGAACACTGTCCAACCATCTCATCCTCTGTTGTCCCCTTCTCCTTGTGCCATCTATCTTTCCCAACATCAGGGTCTTTTCCAGGGAGTCCTCTTCTCATGAGATGGCCAAAGTATTGGAGCCTCAGCTTCACAATCTGTCCTTCCAGTGAGCACTCAGGGCTGATTTCCTTAAGAATGGATGGGTTTGATCTTCTTGCAGTCCATGGGACTCCTTAGGGTAGTGATAAAGCGGGATATCAAATCCAAACTCTTCTATGTCTCATTCTTAATTTGTATTGAAAAGCAAATATTCACGTTTTAACTAAATGGCAAGCTAGTATAAGCGAACTCTGTCTAACTGTTACTGGTGAAAATGGTATCATAACTACTTTATAATATGCAGCTATTTCTTAAAACATTGTTTAGTACAGTACACTGTACTTCACAGAAGAAGAAACAGAAGAAGAGCCTGTTTCAATTGAGAGGTACATTGTCTCTGTGTGGGTCTTTTTGAGATCTGTGAATGCACACCACCCATTTTAAGGCCTATCTGGTGGGAAATGTCATTTGAAGGAAAGAGCATATATAGCCTAGATTTGGAAAAGAAAAGAAAAAGCTGATAAGCTACTGAATATATCTTGCTTTGTTCATAAAACCTGGTTATAAATTACATTGTTTGAAATTTTCCCTTTCAGTCTCTTCACCATACTATAGAGGTGGTTATTTTATTTTATTTTGCTACACTGCCCCTTTCCTTCTTCACATGTCCTTCTCCTCTCCTTCCCTCCCTTTCTACTTCACTTGTTTCCTTTTTTCTTGACAAGCAAGGTTGTTTGATGTTGTTTGGCTCTGAAGTGTAATAATGAACACCTGGATAGCTCAGTTGGTTAGAGCATGGTGCTGATAATGCCAAAGTTGCAGGTTTGATACCGTTTGAGACAGTTTCCTGGTCCTGCTTTGCAGGGGGTTGGACTGGATGATCCTTAGGGTCCCTTCCAACTGTATGATTCTAGGCTAATATAACATTCATTATTAAAATAAAATAAACTGCAGCAGAGTTTGGAAGAGCATGGCTGAGGTGGTTTTGCTATACCAGCTTCCCACCGCCATGCTTCGTTGCTGGTTACCAAGAAGGGAAGTGAGGCTCTGCAGGCATGGTGGCAGATCCAATCCAATGCTCCCAATGCTGTACCTCCACTGTGCTCAGCTCCCCACTGCCTTGTCCCTTCCCCCCTCATTAACTGGCAGTGACATGCAGCTTGTTAAATAGCAACACAGCCCCACCCATGGCATGGTGACAGCAGCCCCTGTTTACTGGTGATAGCAATTATTCCCTGGCCTGAACGGTGGGTGTCTGGTCAATTCACAATGCCTGTGAGCACTCAGATTTCGCCATGTTAATCATCTATGATTTCCATTATGCAGGGCTACGTTCTTCATGCAAAGAGGTGGGCTACGGTGTCTTTACTGTGTGGCATTATGACACCTTCCTGGCTTGACCTGGTCCCATTTTCCCATATTAGTTGGCTTTGTTTCTGACCTCGTCGTGAGGCGTATTAAAGTTATGAAAACACATACCTAGAATAATTTGACTTCGGAATAAACCTATTATGTTCCTTAGGCAGAACTGGTCATACGCTCTCAATAGGAGAAACTTTAGTACAGTGGCTTTGGAAAGGATTTTTTCCCAGCTGGCTCATAAACTTGTGGAGGGAGAAATTCTTTCCTTTCCTCATTTGGATACTTCCTCCTCGCTTCTTGATTTGTAGCATTCATTTGCTGGCTGCCATAACCCACCTTGTCCTGAAAGCTCCTGCTAAATAGCACTATGTGTATTAAAACAGCAGCTCTGTGATAAGTGTTCTTCAGCCAAGTTTCAGAAACTTTCAAAACAAAGTATGGCCCAA
Organism: Podarcis gaigeae; assembly: GCF_964106915.1. Taxonomy (NCBI): domain Eukaryota; kingdom Metazoa; phylum Chordata; class Lepidosauria; order Squamata; family Lacertidae; genus Podarcis; species Podarcis gaigeae. Next base: position 54,700,873 of record NC_139678.1, on the reverse strand, counting down.
AATGCCCAGTAAAATCAAATTGTAATAGGGCAGAATAAAATGCCAGCATAAAACAATATTAGCATACTAAAGTTTAAGGGTGTTTCCAGATGGATTCTTCTATTGCAAGTTGGTAATTCAGATCTGATTTTTCCTGTGTGCACGTCTGGCCTATGAGCTTCCAATACATTCCCCTTTCCTGATATGTAATATTTATTGCTATTCTGTTGCTTGCTCCTCAAACCAGTGGGAGGAGCTTGACCAAATGTATCTGAGATGCATTTTCCTATCCTTTGCCTCCCCTGCCCTCCACTGCCTTCTTCCACTATGGAATTTCAGTGTCCAAGTGCACAATAGCTAACTACTAGCCTTCTCAACAATGCACACAGTAGAAGATTGGGTTCTTTTTTCCGGGGGGGGGGGGGAGGGAATAGCCATTTGCATTTTTTAATACTGAGGTCTTGTGCAGTATTCAAATCCACATGTACTGTGATTATACTTTCCAAGTAACCACCTACATTTACTGTGTAGCGATCTTGAGAAGTGGGGAAGGAGGAGAGGTGAATATTCCATTGCTCAAGGGGAAATCCTTCTTCTGACAGAAGGTTCATTGAGTGCTACATTGGATTCGCTGTGTGGATGCCACAAGAAACTTGTGAGAGTGAGCGGTATTGATTACACAATAAGTTTCCATCTGGAAGCACCTTAAAAAGATTGGGTAGCTATAGCTATATTATAATATATAATATACAACAATACAATACAAAACAATGCAATACAATAATACAATACAATACAATACAATACATTCAAAGACAGTTTACTTATTGACTCTTTTCTTCCAACCTGCATGCTACCTTCAGTGAGAGACTGTGGCAGTCTTCAGTATGACATAAGAATGTAAGAGCCTGCTGGATCAGGCCAAAGGCCCATCTAGCCCACCATTGTGTTCTTACAGTAGTCAGCCAGGTGACTATGGGAAGCTTGCAAGCAGGACCAAAGCTCAACCTCACTCATCCCATTTATAAGTACCAGAAACCAGTATACAAAGGCATAGGGTAGAGGAAGAACACAGTCTCCATGACTAGTAGGCATCAATAGCCTTATCCTCTAGGAAATAGAATATCACATTTATAGGAGACATATAGAAAACCAATTATCAATTTAGCTTCATAAAATGTGTGATATAATTGATTTCATTTATTTCTGTACCACCTTTTCACAATGACATGTGACCAAAGTGACTTGCAACAAACATATATTTATCAACATACATTATTATTATTATTATTATTATTATTAGGGAGAAAAATCAGTTTACAAAACATAGTAATAAATTCAAATAGGGCAAAATCAACTATTCAGAAAACATAAAAGAAATTTAATATTACAAAAGGAAACTATCTATATTTAGCAATATACAGTAGGTACAGAGAAAAAAGAATGTTAATAGGCAATTAGGTTAACATTCAGGTTTGACTATTGTACTGGTAAAAAGAGACCAACACACCTCTCCTATCTTTTCTTCACCCACAGCTTCCGAATCATTCCGCCTCAACAGTCCTGATGTCACAGTATATGCTAGGAAGCTTCATGCTAGAATATAAGATGAGAATGAAATGAAGGTGTCAGAGTGTATCACTGACAGGCATAGAGAGACGGTATCAAGGGCAGGGATTTCTCTGCTCTCCTCCACTTCGGACAACTTATTTTGTTGTTTTTAAATAAAACTATTCACATATTGCACTACAAAAATACTCTAGGTGTCTTAAAATGAAAAAGCAAAATGCTTACAAAAGGACAACCAAGAGAACATAGATAGCTGTCAGGGAACTCCCATCAGCTCAGAGGCGGGAGGTGGAAGGGCAGTTGGGTTACAGGGAGCCGCCAAAGATAGTGAGAAGCGGCTCGTCCTCCGGGGAGGGGTGAAGCCACTCCTCCAGTGGGGAAGGGATGCAGGGCTCGGAAGATGCAAGGGAGAGTCGCAACACCGAACCTGAGCAAAGCAGGGGGGAAGCAGGTCCCCCTTTGCCCACGACCTCTCTGCGCAGAAGACTTACACGCAGAGAGGAGAGGTGTAGGATGGGGGTCAAAAAAAGTTTAAGGGCCTCCCACTCCCAGATTCTGCTAGCGACTGAGCAGACGTGGAATTGAGTTGATCTGCATTGTGATCGTTGTGGACAGATAATAAAGCCTTAAAAAGACTAAAGGGGAGTCTTTCCTGATTGCTCTCTAGCAACCACGCCGCCACACATAACAATAGCCATTGAAATTCAAGCCAAACAAACTAACCCAACAGAGGAGAATAGTGAGTCTCTTGGTCTATTTAGCCCAGTGCTATCAATACTGACAGTGGATTTCCAAGGTTTCAGTCAGAGACCTTTCTCAGCCCTACCTGGAGATGCCATGGACTGGTCCTGGGAACCCTTGCATGCAAAGCAGATACTCTGCCACTCATCTTGTTTCTTCCTCTTCTTGTTCTAGCAGTAGCACATACAAGCCATATATATTGTTATGGGAGGAGGGGGAGCAGGCTGTATGCAAGATTCTTCTAATGGTTAGGCTGGGCACCATCCATTCCACTTCACTGTCCAGGCGACTTGGGCATTTAGTGTCTTCTGTCTAGTTGGCACTGTTTTGTGAAACAGGAGGAAGACATGTAGAGAAGACCTGTCAGGAAAAGAGAAAGTGAAGGAGACAGCAAGACCAAGCTCCCTCAGAGGCTCTAGGAAGCTTCGTTTGGTCAGGGTCAAGTTTACACTTCCAGAGTTAACACTAAATACATGACTTCTGGTAAATGAATCACAATAGCTGCTAGAGGGCCATGAAAATGTGTGTCCTGTTCTTTTTAGACTTGTCTACCCATGTACTAAGGGACGCGGGTGGTGCTGTGGGTTAAACCACAGAGCCTAGGACTTGCCGATCAGAAGGTCGGCAGTTCGAATCCTCCTGACAGGGTGAGCTCCCGTTGCTCGGTCCCTGCTCCTGCCAACCTAGCACTTCGAAAACACGTCACAGTGCAAGTAGATAAATAGGTACCGCTTCGGCGGGAAGGTAAATGGCATTTCTGTGCACTGCTCTGGTTTGCCAGAAGTGGCTTAGTCATGCTGGCCACATGACCTGGAAGCTGTACGCCAGCTCCCTCGGCCAGTAAAGCAAGATGAGCGCCGCAACCCCAGAGTTGGTCACAACTGGACCTAATGGTCAGGGGTCCCTTTACCTTTACCCATGTACTATCTGAAACCAAAGGGACACATTGGTTGCCAGATGTGAAATATATTGGCATTCTTTTCAGCTCTCCTACTGCAGTAAAGTGACAGAACTCACAGCCTAAGCAAAGAAGGAAATAGGAGAAATGATCCAATTATTCTGCGAACTAACATAACAAGTAGGAGAAGACCAGTTATGTAATGCTCTCACTATCGCTATGCAGTCGCCCCTAGGAGAATTATCAGCAGTTAGTAGTTAACCTTTGCCCTACTACAGCAATGAGTCCCAGCCAGCAAGTGGTCAGGCATGATGGGAGTTGTAGACCAGTAACATCTGGAGAGCCACAAGTTCCCTGATTTAAAAATCAGCTGAAATTGTATAACCAGTGCTTTTTTCTGGGGGGACGCGGGGGTATGCATACTCCTAAACATTTTGTGAATATAAGTTTGGCCTCATTGAGGGGCAGTATTTCAATAAGAGTAGGAAAATGAGAGTACCCCTAAACACTTTTTAAAGGAAAAAAAGCACTGTGTATAACTCAGTTGCAAATTATACTATTATACTTTCCTATTAGATGCCCAGGGAGAGAGAACAACTTTTTCCTGCATGGCAACTCACAATTTTCTTATACCCTCTTGGGCAAAGATTACATATATGAAACAAGCGATAATGGATTCTTATCACTCCTCCCCATTTTCTATCCATAGATTGAAGAGGATGTGACATAATTGTGTTATTTCAGGCAATAAAACAAATCATCCACCGCAGAGAAGTGATCATGCAATTTCAAATGGCTGATTAGGCACCTGGATTTTGAAGCTGGTTTTTTATGTTTTAAATAGATCCTACTGTATTTCCCCTTTCAATTGTGAAATACATCTAAAGAGATGTGGGGAAAAGAGGCTTCACATAATTATATATATTTGTTTTCTGTGGGAGGGAAGATATTTTTTCTGCCCTGTGCATGTATTTTTATCAATTTACAGTGTAATTCTATGCATATTTGGAAGCCAGTCCTACTTGGATTCATTTGCAAGTAAGCAATATACGTAGCTTTGCAGCCTGTAAGGATATTGGTGAATTGAATTGTGCATGTATGGTTATATGAAAGAATGGGAAGGAACACAGAAGGTGAGGGTGGGAGGAAGTTCCTTATGAAACTTTTAGGAGGAACAGATTGAGCTTCCCTGCCTCCTCCCTCCTTGCTTTCCCTTTTCTTTGTCCAAGAATTTCATACTGTGGGCTCTCTTGTTAATTTACTGTGATACTTTAAGAAGCAAGGAAAGCTGTTATAAATCCCACAGACAAAAGAGGAGCTGTAGGAGGCTGGAAGACAGATGATGATTATATCACAGAGTAGTGTGCAGTGTGGCAACCTATTTATATTATTTTGAAAAGCCCAAGGCAATGAGGTCAGATCAATTTGATTCAGTCTACATAAGGTCAGCTGTGAAGTTACGATCCACATCCAAATTCATCCTAAACTCTTAGGGCTGAGGATTTCGATCCTAATTCTTATTCATTTGCACTTCAATAAAAATAGTTTTTTCATGTTTGGGATTGAGTGGGGGAGAGGGAGAGGGAAATGGAAAGAGAGGTGAAGTGATTGCCAACTTGACCATGCAAAGGCCTTCACGGAAGGTTTTTTGGTCTAGGAATGGAATAGTAGCCAAGGCAGTGCCCTCCAGATATTGTTGTTCTCCAGCTCCCATCGTCCTTGACCATAGGCTGTGCTGGTGAGGGTGGATGGAGGTTGGAGTCCAGCATCATCTGGGGAGGCACCACATTGGGGCCCCTTGAGCAACAACAATCAGCAATAAAGAATTTAACATAGAAGAAAACTCAGGACTGGGGTTATGAAAGTACAAAGCTGTTCTGTAGCATGACAGGTTGTGACTGGTCCCTCTGAAAGGTGCATATATTCTGCCAAGGTCATGGCACAGTTCTGCCCATAAGACAACCCAATGGTTCTTTGACCTCACATGACAATAAATACTTCCAGGTCAGATTTGAAACTTTGTTTTGACAGCAGCCAATCTCTGGCCCTCTTGTGGCTGATTGGTCTATCTGTCTGTCTGTTTCTCTTGTATGTTCTTGTCTTCCTGAATTATTGCTCCACCATTTTTTGCTGGATTTCAGACCGTGACCTTTATTGAAGCTCTTAGGGATCTGCCTCCATAACTCCATCCATTACTCTCTTGTCTAAATTCTAGCAAGATTCACTTTTCAGCTTGCTCTGGTGATAGTTATTAAGGCTGCAGATGAAAAACAGCAGTTGTGGTGATCAGATTGGAATATAGTTAGCTTGCTCTTTTGCACGCTTCAAATCTTTCCCCCTTTGCACTTGAGAGCTGTAGATCAAAAACAATTATGTGTCCCTTCCCCAGCAATGCATATGAGCTAAAAGCAGGTCTCAACAAAAGCAAAGCATTTTTAAAAAATCATTGAAATGATCTATAATCAAATTGTTACAGAACAACAGCACCATATCATATCAGTAAAACAAAGAACAAGAACCCAAGAACAAACAATTCAATAAACAATAAGTTGATATCCATGTATTAATTAAGAGCAATCCTGGATCAGTTAAAAGGGGATAGTGGAGAAAATTTTCCCCCTTTCCCAGTTCATCAAATGCTAGTGGCCATGGAGAAGCAGGCTGGCAATCCAAATTACACACCTGGAAGTAATATCTTGGAATCTACTGTTTGTGGAAGAACTACCCATGGCAAAATTAAACAGTGACTGCTGTTACTATGACTGCTGGGCATGTAGTAGCCTATTCATAATTAATTTAGCCATCCAATTTCATGTCTAATAGACCCATTCAAGAGTCATCAACACGTCTGCCACTAATCAGCTCATCCCCTCAGTTGCACAAGGTCAAAGCAGACAAGGAATGGAGACTGAGTTCCTCTCTCCCCTACAGAGAGCCAGTGTGGTGTAGTGGTTTAGAGCGATAGACTAGTAATCTGGGGAACCAGGTTCGCGTCTCTGCTCCTCCACACGCAGCTGCTGGGTGACCTTGGGCCAGTCACACTTCTCTGAAGTCTCTCAGCCCCACTCACCTCACAGAGTGTTTGTTGTGGGGGAGGAAGGGAAAGGAGAATGTTAGCCACTTTGAGACTCCTTCCGGTAGTGATAAAGCGGGATATCAAATCCAAACTCTTCTTCTTCATCATCATCAGCTTAAACCAAAAAAACAATTCTTTGGTGCCCATCAAACACATCAGTCATCTTTGGTTGGCAGTTAGTTACATTCCATAGAAACATCAGTGTCTATCACAGTTATATCCTTAAGGTGGTATACAGTTGTGTTTTTTCTTCTTTTTCGTTTTATCCTTACAATAACCCTGATAGTGACTGGCCCAAAACTCACTTCATGAGTTTCTTGTCTGATCAGTAATTCCAATCACACTCTTTGGTTCCATGTCCAACAATCAAACCACTACATCACTTTTTTAAAAAAAAATAAGTAATAAGCTGAAGGAGCATCTCCACCCCCATCGTTCTACCTGGTCACTGAGGGCCTTCTGGCAATTCTCTCACTGTGAGAAGCCAAGTTACAGGGAACCAGGCAGAGGGTCTTCTTGGTAGTGGCACCCGCCCTATGGAATGCCCTCCCACCAGATGTCAAAGAGAACAAGAACTACCAGACTTTTAGAAGACATCTGAAGGCAGCCCATTCAGATTATTACCTTATGTATTGCCTTTAGATTATAATCAGAATATACAGCTAACAAGCATAGAAGTTGTATTAACTTAAGCATTTGCATTTTCTTGCCAGGTAATATCTCTGTAAGGATAAAATACTGCACCTATTTTTTGAAACTGGATTCTATCCAAACACGATTCCTTAGAGCCATCCTTAGGATTCCCCCCTCAGTAGCGGGTGCAGTTATGAGATTAGAGGTCGGCTGGCAAGCTCTACGGTATGTGGCCTTGAAGACGAAGCTCTGGCTATGGCTCAAGCTTTGTTTTAAACCAGTGGGTATTGCCCCCTTGATATTGAGGGATGATTTCCAATCATCGTGGGAAAGGGAGGTCATTAACGAGGTTCAATCCTGCGGATTGTCTCACCTTTACTTTGAGTCTATGACGTACAATCAAGCTAGAGCTGTGATCTTCCGGAGACTGAGTGACATTGCCAGACAAGAGGACATAGCCCAGATAAAACCAGGGATGTTCCTAGGGGACCAGATTTATCGGACCATACCAGCCCCCTACCTTGCAGAAATTCACTATGTTGAATACCGCAGACTTCTTACAGCGGCTAGATTAAATGTCCTTGACTCTGCGATATTGTGGGGAAGGTACAGGGGAGTACCATACGCCCAGAGAACCTGTCATTGTGCCATGGGTGTGGTTGAGTCCACCGAACACAATTCTCTTGACTTGCCCTTCTTATGCAGAGCTTAGACAAAATTTTATAGACCCACTCCTATGTCAATTTAGCTTCCTACCTGGAGAAAATCAGGTTTTACACTTGCTGAATAATGTCACTAGAGCTATACCTTCCTTGGTGGCCAAATTTCTTTTTTTAGCTTTTAAGCGTCGCAAGACTATAATTGACTGTATTGATATGGGGCTATCTGTTTAGCCCATTTTAGTGTTGGCTAAGTTCTAAAATCTTCCTGGATGTTTTAACTGTGTATTGACAAATGTACTTTTTTCTGACTGACAGTTAAATAAAAAAGGTTGTTGTTGTACTGCACCTATTTATTTGGGAATGAATCTCAGTGAAATCAGTAGTAACTGGCATGTGCCCTTGCCTAATGTAATGGATGGATTCCTATGTAAATTTGAAGGTTGGCATGTTGTTGCTTGGGACGCAGGTGGCGCTGTGGGTAAAAGCCTCAGCGCCTAGGACTTGCCGATCGAAAGGTCGGCGGTTCAAATCCCTGCGGCAGGGTGCGCTCCCGCTGCTCGGTCCCAGCGCCTGCCAACCTAGCAGTTCGAAAGTACCTCCGGGTGCAAGTAGATAAATAGGGACCGCTTACCAGCGGGAAGGTAAACGGCGTTTCCGTGTGCGGCTCTGGCTCACCAGAGCAGCGATGTCACGCTGGCCACGTGACCCGGAAGTGTCTCCGGACAGCGCTGGCCCCTGGCCTCTTGAGTGAGATGGGCGCACAACCCCAGAGTCTGGCAAGACTGGCCCGTACGGGCAGGGGTACCTTTACCTTTACCTTTATGTTGTTGCTTGTGGTGTATTCACACACAGTGAATTAATGGTGCACTTCTATTAGTAGAAGACCAGACCAGCTTCCAGACTCTACCTATTTCTACTGGTTCTTTCCTTCGACTAAGTAAGAGAAACCCTGCTGCAGGCTAGTGATGTACAGCCCTGCCAGGGGTAGGAATGTAAAACCTGGTTTATCAGAACAAATAAAAAAATTCCTTCCAGTAGCACCTTACAGACCAACTAAGTTTGTTATTGGTATGAGCTTTCGTGTGCATGCACACTTCTTCAGATATGATATCTGAATAGATATCTGAAGAAGTGTGCATGCACACGAAAGCACATACCAATAACAATAACCAATACTGGAAGGATTTTTTTTTTTTTTTGTTTCGACTATGGCAGACCAGCACGGCTACCTACCTATATCTGGTTAATCAGGTGAGTTATGGAAACCTTTGAATAAACAACATTCATCAAACATCTCTACTAATCTGTGAAAGCTGTAAACCTTACTTTTAAAATACCAAGGAGAGAAGAGGTAGATTAAGAAAGTATATTGATCTGATTGCTGTATGTTATTCTAGTCTTATTGGATATAGAACAACAAATAACAAACAACATAAAAACTGCTAAGTGAAATGCTGGTGTGACAAATTCTGGCATGACAAGTAAATATGGATCAGGATAAGCTTGAACTTCATGTATATGTGCTTACCTGTTTTGTTTTTTTACAGAATTTTTTTTTGTAAACTTGCTGGTATTGACTAAAAGCTATTTTGCTCTATGTGAAGTGTCGCTACTGCTACTTGTACACCTAGACATTTATTTAATACCAATGTTTTAGACACCAAAAGAATGGTGATCCTGTTGTCCACTAGTTTATAATCTACATTAAGTGAACAAAATAGGGAAGGGGATGAGAGCTCTGATATTGACAAATGACAGGAGGAAGTCATATGACAGTGGAAGTGTAGGAAATTGAGGCCATACCTGAGAAGAAAAGCTTTGCTGGAAAAGTGGATCTCACTTTGAGGAAGGGCATACAGGAAGTATGGGGCATCATTTCATGAGAAGTAATAGCTATGGGAAAGGAAATTGATGGTGAATGAGCTTCATACATTTTTGGCAGTGATAAGTGGTCAAAGGGGAGACAGTCTGGACTGCAAAGCAACACACTTAGTTTTACAAAATCTATCAAGGGTTTTCTTCTGGTTTGTAATAAGAAAATGGGCGCTTCCAATCACACATTGTAGCAAATGGTTATTTTGCTATTAAGAGACTGGGCAACTGCTTCTTTCTTCCTTGCATGTTGACTAATGAACTGACATGAGATTGGGTATTCTGAACAGAGAATTAAAGAAAATAGATGTAACAGAGGAGATAATGGACATTCAAGTACTGATGGTGCCCGAGTGCGGCCCTAACCAGAGAACCATTTTCTTTTTAGAAACTGCTTCTAGGTAAAATGTCAGGTATGGTGCTCTTGCCATCGGTGGAACAAGACTGACAATATTAAAAAGAGACCCAATTTCTGAAATCAGAGACCTTTATACATGTGCTGATAGCAGGCACCCATCTTCAAAAATTAATCCTATCATAGGAATAGATACAGAGGTCTAGAAAATGTTGATTGTCCCTGCAGTTTCTATCTTGAAGGTGTGGTCTTTAGTAGAAAAGGATATTTTGTGACCTAAGATGGACATGGTAAGGAGGTAAGACTGGGTAGGGAAGAGGAGTAGGGACATAAAATGGAGAAAAGCATAGGAAGTGCAATTTCCTGAGAGCAAAATCAGAATATTTCTGAAGTATAATGTACCATTTAGCAATAAAGCACATGAAAGACTAACTAGATTGCTTTTTTGACCAATTTGCAAAATCGGTGAATCATAAAAATAAGAGATAGGAAATGTCTATTAGATCATCTACGTCATTCCCCCTCCAATGTAGGGTGAAATTAAGAAATGGACAATATATGCTGTATGTTTGGAGAACCTTTCTAAAAGTTAGAACTAAGACTGGAACAATGTTCCGTGGGAAATGGTGGAAATGACATTGTTTGAAATAACTAATGTTCTGTAGAAAAAGAGAGGGGGAGAGAGAAAACAGACTTGCAGATCAGTCTGAAATACGGTTCCCAAAAGAACTTGAGGAGTCAGTATTTTGCTTTATGTGAAGTTCCCAAAAGAACTTGACTTCAGTATTCCTGTGTAGGCCAGCCCTGCCCCCTATTCTAAACATCAGATGTTGAGCTTTCACCTGAACTTGGCTAGAACCCTCCTTTTCAGTGGGAATCTTTTTGCACAGGCTCCTAGTGGCAGAGAGAATTCTAACGACATTCAGTTAAAAGAATCCCCATTCAGACATGAGTGCATGAAGATCTGGAGCGTAGAGTCAGCATGTATGGGGATGTTAGGAGTGGGACTGGTGCATGCATGGTCTTGCCTCATAGCTTGAGTCCTCCCATGTTATTTTCCATATGCCTGAATAGAGGTAAAATTTCAATTTCAATTCAATACAATTTACTTTTAATGTATGTTTTAATGTATTCTCAAGGTTTGCTGCCTTAAGATATTATACTAGTCTGCCAGAGATTGAGGAAAGTGGGATTATGAAAGTGGGATTGTGCGATTGTGTTGGTGCAATCCAGAGAATCATGGGGAAGTATCCAACCAAATAGTTGAAGACTATCACAATGATTAGTGCTAGCACCAGTTGTTGTTTTTTTCTTTTACTGGGGGTACGCAGGGGTACGCAAACCCCTAAACATTTTGTGAATCTTTGTACTTTTGTCCATTTACTGTATTTACTTTTCCCGATTTAAACTATAAAATGGTGATTTTCTTGAGTCAAAATGAGAGTACCCCTAAACATTTGTGTCAGGACTGCCGCTAGGTCCCAGCTCACAGAGGACCAACGCCCAGTGGATGTTATATACAAAAGTCTTTATTAAAGTTTAGTTTCCATTTCCAAGCTCTGGGCGCGCAGACCCACGTCTCGACGCTAGACCGGCTAAGTCCCCTCTGACTCACTGCTCCACCCACACCAGTTTAAGATTCTAGCCCGGCTCCACCTCTTACGCTGTTCTTTCCTTCGCTGGGTCCTTCTGTCCTCTGGGGTTCCCTCCTTCCTGGACTCCTCTGATGCTGAGCCTCCTGAGTCTTGCCCCTCCCTCCGGCGGGCTTTAGGACCTGGCTCCCTTCCCGGGCTCCCCGCTGTGCCGCGCTCCTGTACATTTGAACTTGGCGCGCGCCCAGCCGGTGACTTTCCTTCTGACCGTTTCCCCGCTTCCTGATGTGGGCGTTGCCAAACCTGACTCCTCTCCTCCCTCTGGTGGTGAGGACACTGGTCCCGACTCCTGGGACTCCCCCTCCCCACTGCGCTCTGGTGGAGAAGCTGGTCCTGATTTCCAACTGCTGCTTAGGGACTCCCCGCTAGCCCCTTCCTCCTGGGGCTTCCCCCCTGGAGCCCCCCTCGCTCTGGCCACCAGCGCTCCCTTCTGTGAGTCCTCCGATTCGCTAGAGAGGCTTGTGGAATAACTCTGGCCACTGTCACTGCCTGCGCCCCCCTCGTACTCCTCCTCCTCACTCTCCATTTGCTCCCCCTCCTGTGTCTCTCCTTCTGAACCCCTGACATCCATCCCCCCTCGAAGCCCCCCCTTCCCCCCTCCCCCTCTTCAGGTGCGGGTTCCGGGTGCTCTAGAGTTGTCGGGGTGAGTTCAGGATACAGTTCGTCCCCCGAGGCATGCAGCCATCGTGATAAGTCCGGAAAGTCCTCCATGGGCTCGTCGACTGCGATTCCCTCCGCTTCCATCTCCTGGGCGGTGTGTTCGAAATCTGAGGCCGCCCCCAAATCACTCAAAACCCCTTCTCCCCCTGTCGTCTGAGGTGACGCCACTTCCCAGGGTCCCTCCGGCATGTCTCTGCGCCATCCCACTTCGGGTTGGTCCTCCCACCAATAAGATCCCCCCGTGCCAAAACCTGAGAGCGATCCCTCTGGGGAGCTGCCTCCCGGAGCCGAGTCCTCCGCTGACGAGAAACCCCGGAAAGTGCTGGCCGAGAGTGTGGGTGTGAACAGACAATCATCGAAAAAGCCCGTCGGCATAGGCTTGTGCGGGAAAAGTGTATGGAATTCTTCCTTGAGCAACTGCTCCTCCAATGCGTAATCCGGCACCCACCTGTTGGCGCTGGCCGGGGTGTCCTCTGTGGCGAGAAGATATTCAATCCCGTCCTCCCCCCACCTTGAGTCTAAAATCTCTGTGGCTTCGTTGAGTGGCCCCCTTCTCGGCGACCCCTCCTTTTTGGGTGCTTCCCTGAGTGGGTCTGGCGCTGTCCCTGGTGCCTGAAACCTGTGGGGCTCTTTGTAGGGTGTGAGCACTGATCTATGAAAGACCGGGTGCATTCTGGACCCCTCCGGTAGTGTTAACCGGAAGGCCACTGGGTTGATCTGCGCCTCTACTTGGTAAGGCCCTAGCTGCTTGTGCCCGAGCTTCTTCTTGGCCAACGATCTGGCCGGAACTGCCTGGGCTGCTAACCAGACCCAGTCTCCTACCCGGATGTCTTCCCCAACCCTCCTGTGTCGGTCTGCCTGCACTTTGTAAGCCTGTTTCGCCATCTCTAACTGCCTCCTGAGCTGCTCGTGGATCTCCTGCAACTCCGCTGCCACGGCCTCTGTTCCCTGCGGCTCCCCCTCCCTCACTTTCTCTAAACCCGGGAAGGTTCTGGGATGCCGCCCATTGTTGGCGAAAAACGGTGTCACCCCCGTGGACACGTGTTTCGTGTTGTTGTAGGCAAAATCGGCTAACGGTAGGTAGTCCACCCAGGTCGAGGGCTGCTGGTTCGCGTAGCATCTCAGGTACTGCTGCATGATGGCGTTGACTCTCTCCGCCTGTGCGTTAGTCTGTGGGTGTCGCGCCGACGCCAGGCTGACCTTGACGTCCAGGAAACCCATCAGCTTTTGCCAGAAGTTGGATATGAACTGGCGCCCCCTGTCGGACAGGATGGACCGTGGTAGGCCGTGCACCTTGAACACATGGTCTATAAACAGCTTGGCGGTCTGCTCGGCTGTGGCCACCTTCGCGCAAGGAATGAAGTGGGCCATCTTGGTGACCAAGTCTACTACCACGAGTACTGCCGTCTTGCCTCTCGAGCTGGGCAGATCCGTGACAAAGTCCAGGGCCACCCTCTCCCACGGTTCGAACGGTGTCTGTAGCGGTTCCAACAGGCCCGCCGGCGGCTGGTGTACTGGTTTGGCCCTTTGGCAGGTGTCGCACCTCTTGACGTATTCCGCGACATCCCCCCTCATCTTGGGCCACCAAAAGTCTCTGGCTACTAGGTCCACCGTCTTCTCCTTGCCGAAGTGTCCCGCGCTGGGCGCGTCGTGCAGCTGTTGCAGGACCCTCGCGCGGAGGTTGTCTCCCGGCACGTAGAGGGCTCCTTTGCGGATGAGCAGGCCGTCGCGTATTTGGAAGTCGTCGTCCCTCGCCGTGCCGCTACGCACCTCCTCCTTCTTGGCTCGCGCGAAGGAGTCCGTCTGCAGCGCGCGACGCACCGCGTCCAGGTCCACCGTGGCTGACGCGCATGCCCACGCCTTTGGTGCGAAAATATGCTTGGCCGCCGCCGGCGCCTCTTCTTCGAGATACTGCGGTTTCCTGGACAGCGCGTCCGCCATGATGTTGTTGTTTCCAGGGATGTATTCTATTCTGAAGTCAAAATCTGCAAAGAACTCCACCCAGCGGATGTGTCTCTGGTTCAGGAACCTCGCCGTGCGCCAGTACTCCAAGTTCTTATGGTCTGTATGGACCTGCACCTTGTGTTTGGCCCCGACGAGGAAATGCCGCCACGCCTTGAAGGCTGCATGTATGGCCAGTAACTCCCTGTCCCAGATGGTGTAGTTCTGCTCCGACTTGCTGAGTTTCCTGGAGTAGAAAGCGCACGGCCTCCAGTCCCCCTGGTGGTCTTGCTGCAACAGGACGGCCCCCACGGCCCTGTCTGACGCGTCCGTCTCCACTCTCATGGGCCTGCTGGGGTTCACGTGTAGCAGGTGTTCCTCGGACGTGAAGAGGTGCTTGAGCTTCTGAAAGGAGTGCTCTGCCTGCTCCGTCCAGATGAACTTCTGCTTCTTGGAACTGAGGGTGTCAGTGATGGCCGCTGTCTGCATGGCGAAACCTTTGATGAACTTGCGATAAAAGTTGGCAAAGCCGACAAATCTCTGGACTTCCTTTCAATTGCGTGGGCTCTTCCAGTCCAGCACTGCCCGTACCTTGGTACTGTCCATGGCGAGTCCCATGTCGGACAGTTTGTAGCCCAGGAAGTCCACCTCCGTCTTGTCGAACTGGCACTTCTCCAGCTTGGCGTAAAGCCGGTGCTCCCGCAGCCGCTGCAGGACTTCCCTGACATCTCTCTCGTGAGCCTCCGGCGACTCCGAGAAGATGAGGATGTCGTCCAGGAAGCAGACGCACTTCTTGTAGAGAAGACCCGCCAAGACATGATGCATGAATGCTTGAAAACAGTGGGAGCCATTTTGTAATCCAAAAGGCATAACTCTATATTCATAGGTACCCAGCGGCGTAAACTTGGCCGTTTTCCACTCGTCACCTTCCCTCACGCGAATGAGATTGTACGCTCCGCGCAGATCCAACTTGGTAAAAATGCGACCCTTCCGCACCGTCGCCAGCAGGTCATCGATCTTGGGCATAGGGAAGGCTGAGGGCTTAGTTTTCGCATTTAAGACGCGGTAATCAACTACAAGCCTCTTTTGGGGCGTGTCCCGCTTCTTTACAAAGAATACAGGGCTGCCCCCCACCGCCTTGGACTCTCGGATGAATCCCCGCTTCAAGTTGTGATCTATGAACTCCCTGAGCTCCTGCAATTCATCCTCAGACATGGAATACAGCTTCCCCGTCGGGAGCGTCGCCCCCGGCAGGAGGTCAATCTTGCAGTCGTAGGGTCTGTGGGGAGGCAGCTTGTCCGCTTCTTTCTCGCAGAAGACCTCCAAAAACTCTTTGTACTTGTTAGGTACCGCTTGCAACATGCCCAAGTTCAGCTGTGGTCCATCCTCGTGCCCCTCATCGTCCAAGTCAGCCAGGATGCAGTGTTCTGCACAGTAGGAGGAGCCGAAGGTCAGTTGCCGCTGGTACCAAGCTAATGCCGGGCTGTGCCTATCCAGCCAACTCATTCCCAACACTATGGGCGTGTCTGACAGGCGGGTGACGTTGAAGCTGATGACTTCGCGGTGATTACCAATGCGCATCACCATTGGCGGCGTCTGCTGTAGCACTTGCCCTCCCAGTAGCTCCCTGCCGTCCACCGTGACGACGTTCAGAGGTACCGTCGCTGGCAGAAGGGCTATGCCATGTTGCTGGATGAAGTCCATGCCTATAAAATCTGCATTGCTCCCAGAGTCAATGGTAATGGGGATTTCCACAGTGAGCCCATTGGGAAGTTGAATGGATGCGGTGAGCTGCACTACTGGTTTGGGTGGGAGGGGGTCTGTGGGCTGTAACATTACTGGGGATTGCTTCACTGACTTGTCTGGCTGGCCCCCAGTGGCTCCATTTCCAGCCAGACAGTGGAGTTTTCCTGCTGTGATTCACTCAGCTGAACTGCTTCTGTTACTGTCGCTGCGGCTGCAGTGTGCTTGTGAAACCGCTGGGGACACTCTTTCGCCATGTGTTGAGCACTGTCGCAGATGTAGCACTTCCTGGTCCCTCTAGGAGGCTTCATTTTGACTGCTCCCGGCGTTAGGGCTCTGTGTGCTGACTGAGCCTTAGCACCACCTATCTCCATCGGCTCCTCTCCCCCTCCCAGTGAAGGCAGGGATCTAGCGCGCACCGCTTCCTTGGGAAAGGGGGGTGGTGCTTTCGTTGGCGTGCGTCCCCAATGCCCTTCCTCTTTGTCCCAAGGGCGTCCTTCCAGCCTAACCCCAATGGTGAGTGCCCTCTCCACAATGTCCTTGGTGGTTTGGGGTCTCTCCCCCCTTGCAATTTCGTCTTTCACAGCTCCGTTCAGCCCCTCCCAGAACAGATCTCTGACGGCAGACGATTCTCTCTCCCAGCCCAATACATTCACCAATGCGAAAAATCGTGAATGATATTGCCTTACAGTGGCTCTACCTTGTCTTAGTCCGTGAATCTGTTTCCTAGCGATATCCACATCAATCTCCGACAAAAAACACGCATCCATCACTTTAAGGAAGGCACCCACATTTTGGAGGGCTGGATCCTTATCTCTCCAGAGATTGCGCAGCCACGATTTCTCCTCTCCCCGTAAATGCGAAACAATAAATCCCACTCTTTCTTCCTCATTTTTAAAGTCCTTGTCAAGCAGCTGCAGTGCATATATTACATCTGCTCTGAAGTTAGGATACTCCTGCAGGTCCCCATTGAAGTGAGACACAAGGCTCCCTCCTCTGTTCCCCAGCCCAATCCCTTCTGGTCTGGTGGCCGGTCGCCTCTGTGTAGTTAGCACTTCTAACCTGGCTCGCAGATCCTGGCAGGCAACAGCTGCTTCCTGCTCCTTCTTTCTGGACGCCGCAATTTCTGCAGTCAGCTGCGTCACTGCGTTTTGCAGACGCGCTATCTTCTCTTCGGTAGTCATTTCCCTGGTTTTCGTGAGCTCGCGAAGCACCAATCTTCACCCCTCGCCGCTTTCCCACACTCCACGAGGTTGTAAAATTGGTGGAAAATGTGAGAGGGGACTTACTGTCAGGACTGCCGCTAGGTCCCAGCTCACAGAGGACCAACGCCCAGTGGATGTTATATACAAAAGTCTTTATTAAAGTTTAGTTTCCATTTCCAAGCTCTGGGCGCGCAGACCCACGTCTCGACGCTAGACCGGCTAAGTCCCCTCTGACTCACTGCTCCACCCACACCAGTTTAAGATTCTAGCCCGGCTCCACCTCTTACGCTGTTCTTTCCTTCGCTGGGTCCTTCTGCCCTCTGGGGTTCCCTCCTTCCTGGACTCCTCTGACGCTGAGCCTCCTGAGTCTTGCCCCTCCCTCCGGCGGGCTTTAGGACCTGGCTCCCTTCCCGGGCTCCCCGCTGTGCCGCGCTCCTGTACATTTGAACTTGGCGCGCGCGCCCAGCCGGTGACTTTCCTTCTGACCGTTTCCCCGCTTCCTGATGTGGGCGTTGCCAAACCTGACTCCTCTCCTCCCTCTGGTGGTGAGGACACTGGTCCCGACTCCTGGGACTCCCCCTCCCCACTGCGCTCTGGTGGAGAAGCTGGTCCTGATTTCCAACTGCTGCTCAGGGATTCCCCGCTAGCCCCTTCCTCCTGGGGCTTCCCCCCTGGAGCCCCCCTCGCTCTGGCCACCAGCGCTCCCTTCTGTGAGTCCTCCGATTCGCTAGAGAGGCTTGTGGAATAACTCTGGCCACTGTCACTGTCTGCGCCCCCCTCGTACTCCTCCTCCTCACTCTCCATTTGCTCCCCCTCCTGTGTCTCTCCTTCTGAACCCCTGACAATTTGTTTTAGAAAAAAGCACTGGCTAGCACTGTGGGATTTTCCTGTCCCTCCCCCATATGTGCCCTCTGCCATCCCCAAATCTGCTCCAGAGGAGTTGTAGAGCTGCCAGAACAGATTTATGGGGTACACAAGAGAAGGAGCAGAGAAGATTGTTCCATTGTGCAAGAAGAAATCTTTGGGCTGACAGAATGTTAGCCTTAATGCTACATTGGATACAACCCATAAACATTAGCCAAATAATGTTGCAAACAGCCTGAGCTTCCTGTGAGCATTTCCCCTGCAGTCAGTCCCATTCAATTATTATTGTTGTTGTTGTTGTTGTTGTTGTTGTTGTTGTAGAAAGCTTCTTTTTCAACTCGTTTTAAGGAGCTGGAGCTCCTTTTGAAAAAGTTTCAAAGAGAACTCCCACTATTTTTGTATAAATGAAAATCATTGGATCGTAATAAAGCAATAATCATGAATCATGGATCAGACCATTTCTCCATCTAATCCAGAATCCTGCTGTCATAGTGGCCTACCAGGTGCCCCTGGGGAATATGCAAGCAGCATCTGAGAACAAGAGCGCCCTCCTCTCCTACAGTCTCCAGCATTCAGAAACATGCTGCCTCTGATCAGGGTGGCAGAGTTTAGTCATTGCATGGCCATAATATTATTGCACTATAATACTATATTATCCCATTTTGGGGTCCCATTTTGCAAGTCAGTCTAACATTTACATTCTACGGTTAGACTTAGGCTTAAATTAATTCAAGCCTAAACCTAAGGAGAGACCCTCTTTTTATTAACATGGGTTTGAGTATGACATAGCTATTATTTTCAAACATAACATGCTAATGAACTCTTGTCCTCATGGGAATAAACAATTGCACCATTTCCCATAATGTGAAGTGTAAAGTGTTGGCACATGGAGGAATAGATGACAATAAAATAAAAATATTTGAGTTCCTTGCGTATTACACCTCAAATTGCTTAGCATAGTTTACAAGGTCCTTATTTCATTCTAGTCCCTCAGTAATATTTGCTTACTTGTATATAAATATTTTTGCAAATAAATATATAAGTATTCATTTTTAAAAAAATAATGGAGTGGTTGACAACAAATCTACTTAAAAGTATACTCTCTCTCTCTCTCTCTCTGTGTGTGTGTGTGTGTGTATATATATATATATAATACATATATATTTAAATGTAAAAATTGAGAATCAATGGACTACTAGGAAAAGATTTAATCAGTTTAGAAGCTGAAACAGAAGATTTCTGCTGAATCTTTATTGACACAGTATTCCAGAATACTGAGGACAATCACAAAGGCTCAGTTTTTTGTTGTCAAATGAACATCACCAACTCAGGAAATGGCCAGTGATGTTACTGCAGATGTTCTCAGTGAATGATCTGGGATACAATATCATGAGAGAAGAATGATACAGCAGAACAAGTCCTGAATCCAGATCACACTGAATTCACTATAGCAACTGGTATTTAAAGGAGAGATGTAGCCAATCCTTTGCACATTAAACAATTTTCAGATGAGCAGTTAAAAATGCATACCAATATCATGTAATTGTTGGTTGCTTCCACACCTAAAACTGAATTTCAAAAACTGCAAATAACTAACAAGCTTTCTAACCTTTGTTGGAGAAAAATAAACTTACCGTAAGTCTGCAGTGGTATACTTAACATTCACATTATAACAAATATAATGGATCAAGGCAATGGAAGACTGCCTTCCTTGCGATGTACTTACCCATGGAGCGATTCTGAGGGTGTCTCTGACATCTGAGGTGTTGAAAGTAAACAAAGACCAATGGGTTAATCAAAAATAACAGTCAACAGTTTCTCAATTGAAAGATCAACTCTTTCTCAACAAAAACACATATTTGATGATGTGTACATTGTGCTGATGTTTCTGCTAAATGTAATTTTGGTGATTGCTGTCAGGTTGGGAGGGATATGCCATCCCTAACATGTATTCTGTGCTAGCTGCAGTTTCTATGGTGTCTTTAAAGGTAGCCCCATATAGAGTGCACTGCAGTTATCTATTTGGCTGGTTACCAGAGCATGGACTGCTGTAGCCAGGCTGTCTCTGTCTAGGAAAAGTCCTAGCTGACCTAATGTGCTCTAAGCCACTAAAGCCACTAATCCCTTGAGCTTCAAGGGATTATAAGGTTGAGCCTAGGAGCACTCCCAGACTATTTATCTGTTGCTGCTATACCTCTTTGAAGGCAGCATATACCACTTTTGGCACAACGGGGCATTAATCACGCCCTGAATTCACCTTGTCAGTTGATCCACCTGCTAGCTCTTCTCAGCTGTGAAAAGTCAAGTGTGTGGATGGATTCCAGCATCTTGACTAGTTCCTCATGCCTAAACAAGTGAAACTGAATATCAAGAAGCCTGACTGGATAGCTCTCAAGATACTGCCCCCAGTTCTGGTGTCAAGTTGAAGTCTTATTCACCAAGGAGTTCTTTCTGAAGAAACAAAAACATCATGGCAGCTGTAGAGTTGCCTCAGCATTTCCTTCCTTCCTTCCTTCCTTCCTTCCTTCCTTCCTTCCTTCCTTCCTTCCTTGGGGTTGACTTCATTGAAGTTACTGAATGGGATGAGTGCATGTCTGTTTCCTTCACCTCCTCAGCAGCATGTTCTGCTTCATCCTGTTTCTGTCAGGCCCTAATCCTATCACAGATTTTTAAGCTGAGGTGGGGAGAAGAAAACATGGCTACCTCATTTAATAGTAAAGCAACCCTACTCTGATCCTCTGTTGCAGCCAACCAGGCCGTAATGGCAAAGAGACCCCTGGTGCAGGCTCTGGCCCAGATGCAGGGCACCAGAGGTAAGGCAGTGGCCAGTGGTTGGCACACAGCAACAGCAGGGGGGATGGAGGCCAGGCACCCACACAAATTGTTTTATGGATGCCCAGGCCCCCAGGCCCCCCTGGAGTTGGTGCCCTGTTTGTGGAATGGTCTCCCCACGGAGGTGCAGCTGGTGCCTTCATTATACACCTTTAGGGGCTGGGCAAAAACATTTCTCTTCCGCTAGGTGTTTTGCTGATTCATCTTTTACCCCTTTTAAATATTTGTGGGAAGGGATGAGAGGATGGGGGTATTGGTTTGTGGTTTTGTTCTTGTTTTTATTATGTATTTTGTGTTTTTACATTGTCATTTTATGTTGTGAATCACCCTGAGATCTACGGACGAAGGGTGGTATGCAAATGAAATAATAATAATTTTTTTAAAAAAAAAAATCACTGCCACCCTGAAATCCCCCCTACCCCACCCCACCAGGCCCCCATAGTAGCAGAAATCACCCTGCTCTCTCATGGGGGAAGGGGGTGGGAATGATCCCAGGAAAGAGTCATCTTATTTTTCAGGACAGCGAGAGTTGAAACAGCATCAAGGGCATCAACTATTTATCTTTGGTTGCAATTCATACACATTTACTTGGGAGTAAGGCCCCTTTTCTCAGTGGAACATATTTCTGAGTAAATATATATTTGGCCACATAATCCTTCACTTTTAATATTAAAGTAGTCAGGCTTTGAGGGGATAACTGCTCATTTCCTTTCCAAAATAATTAGATTTAGCGATGTATGTTTTAGAAGTCAGATGATGGGGAATTTTTTGTTCACCAGTGTGGACTTCAAAGGGAATGCCAAGTGTGATGTACCAGTTTCCTGGGTATGTATGTTAGAAATGCAGAAAACAAGGTTACACGTGTAGGAGGGGAGGGCATGTTGTCAAGGGAGACATCTGTGTTGTTATGGAAACAATCCTAACACAGCATATGGACATAGAAAGATACAGAGCTGCTTTATACTTTGTCAGACTGAGACATAGCATACCCACAGAGTTTCACTTCCTCACAGCTTCATCCCAAACCTCCCCAGCAATCTATGCAATATTTAAACCACATGGGAAGGAAACTCTTGTGCAGATTTGGGGCACATGATGGGGGAGAAAAGGAAAGCCCCACAGTACTGGCAGGAGCCCTTGCACTGCCTTCCACTAGCATGGCATGTTAGTTGAATCTGAGACAGTGAATCTATAAACACAGTAGGAAAAGAAATGTGTCAAAATAATTTGAATAAAAGAGATCAAGAAAAGTTTAAGAGAGTATTCCAAGCTGTAACACCACCTGCAACACCTCAGAAAACCCAGCTTCTCTGGTTCCCAGGGAAATGTGAACAAAACAGATGAAAGGGAACTATTTCAAATGCAAAAATGGAATTAGGTGGACAAATTATTATACCACCAATCTGCACTAAATAAACTGGTAAATCATTATGTGGTATTATGAGATTCCTCAACTAAACAGATTAAGAAACATGACACAGAAAGGATTATATATGAATATAATATGGTGGATGGTTGACAAGAAGCCATCTCAAACTGAAGCAAAGGAACTTGTTTACCTGCGTTAATTACCGTATTTTTCGCTCTATAAGATGCAACAGACTGTAAGACGCACCTAGTTTTTGGAGGAGGAAAACAAGAAAAAAAATATTCTGAATCTCAGAAGCCATAACAGCAAGAGGGATTGCTGTGCAGTAAAAGCAGCAATCCCTCTTGCTGTTCTGGCTTCTGGGATAGCTGTGCAGTCTGCATTCACTCCATAAGACGCACACACATTTCCCTTTACTTTTTAGGAGGGGAAAAGTGAGTCTTATAGAGCAAAAGATACGGTATGTATTACAAACCTCAACTGGCACAAAACTTTACCCATTTGCTTTCCCCTTGTTTATGAGATGGCTAAACACTGAATCATGGGGATAATGTGGCCTAACAATAAATGTGTTGAACTGAACATCACAAGCAAATAGAAAAGGGACACTTTCACCAATGCTGTGCTCATATTAGTGAAAATAATGTAGAAAAAAAATACTAGGGAAATTTGCTTGCAAAAAATGACACGTTGGGCAAGATTGTATATAAGAATGATTGAATTAGGTGAAATGACTATAGACAAATTTCATGCAGAATTGCATTTTAAAAAGAAAGAAAAGAAAGAAAGAAAACTAATGTGAAAATGAAGAGAACCTAATACTGGGGAAATGAGAAATCAAGTGAAACCAAAATTATGAGATTCATCCACCCTTGTGTGTGTTTGAGCTGTTTCAGACAAAAATTGTTTAAATAGTGTTGTCAAATCTTGAAATTAAGTACTTGGTGCTGCCTGAGAAAAGAGCCCAAAGTGGTTTGAAAGGTGGCGGGTTCAAAGATTTATTCATAGATCCAGCAGCATAGTTTAGCTTGAGGAGGAGCCCAGTGATTTCAGCCAGAGCTTTAATGCAAAGGTTTCTTGGAGGCAAACAAGAGGGGAACTATATAGCCATTTGCTTTTCACGGAACTGGTCAAAAAACAATTAAACAAACACATTGCTGGGGACACTTTTTGAACTGTTAGTTGTAAATCGAGAGGAAGGACTTTCTAGCTACAACAGCTATGCTCCCCACACGTGGTCAGAGACAGTATGCTTCTGAATACCAGTTGCTGGAAATAATAATAGAGGAGAGTGCTTATGGGTTTCCCATAGCATCTGGTTGGCAGCTGCAAGAAAAGGATGCTGAATTACATGGGATATTGGTCTGATCCAGCAGGCTCTTAAGCAGCGCTGTTTTTCTAGAAAAAGAGGTGGTGGAACACCTTCCTTGTTCTCTTAGAATGACACTGGTTCTCACCTGAGAGGTGCCAGAACTGAGTTTGAGTGAGTTCCGGCTGGAAAAAAAGCCCTGCCCTTAAGCCAAATGTGATTTGGTTATTCAGATCTAGGAAGTGCAGTGTGCAGCTATTCTGAGGGATAAATATGACTTCATAGATAGTCTGCATGCCTGTTAAATTACAACCAGCCCTATGAATGTAGAGGAGAGAGACTTGAGACTGCTAAATCACATGTTCACCTTGTTCTACTGCCACTATAACACTTCTTATTCTTCTTCTCTCTCTTTTTTTACAATAAAACAAATTTCTAATTTAATGCTGCAGTTGTAGAAATACTACAGTGAAGTTTGCATTTTGTAGCTTTCCCTAAATCTATGTCATGCAGATGCCATAGTAAATAGCAATATAAAAACGCCTCTCTGATATATCTTTCCATGACAAAATGCATTTGATCAGGAAAAAAAAGAATTGAGCATCATGCTGGGTTTTGCCTTCCTGTTTCAAAGTCAGGAAACAATGGATTATTACGCATGCCAAATATTTTGCTGCAGAAGATGTGCCTTAATTATTATTTGATCTCTTCCACCTTGTGACATGACTTCCAAAACATAATTATAATATGATATCATTATAGGGTCTTCATCTAAGAGACTGATTGACATAAAGCAGCATATGTTTGGTGATGTAATATACCCCTGCCAAGCACCTGCAAAACCAATCATCCCAAAAAATCAGTGCTGACTGCAGGATCAGTCCATTGCAATGCTACACTAAATTGCACATGCAATAAACTGAAAAAGGAAGCCCAAACTATTTTGGCTGTCACTGGTCTGTGATTGTGACGAGCCCAATTACCACTGGAAGCAGACACTGCAACAAATTTCACGTTTGATTTTGGCAATTTTGGAAATACCAGCACATATTGGCAAGCATAGGTAAGAGTGGAAGTGTGAAACTTTCATTGGGTTTTGGGTTTCTTTTTTATGTAGAGATGTTACATAGGTAGGAAAAATGGGTTTGTCACATGTGGAACAGGCTGCCTGCAGCAGATGGGTCCCACAGTTCTTAACACCTCATCAGTCTTGAAATATCATGACTAACCTGGTCTCCAAGGCTCTAGTACAAGCACTACACTACTCAGGTTTCATAAAGAAAAATAAATAAAGAAAAATAAATCACCAAATCCAATTGGCATTAACTTGAGAGTTCTTAAATAACTCAAATGCAAATTTGCTGATATTCTAATAAAATTAGGTCGGTTGTCCCAAAGATCTAGACTCTAAACCGGAGGACTGTAAAGTGGCTTATGTAAACACCATTTTTTAAAGAGAGATCTGGGGTGATCTTGGAAATTAGATACTAGTTAGCTTAACATCTGTTCCAAGAAAAATGGTGGAAAGTATTATTCAAGATAGAATTGCCAAAATAAAAAGGGGGCGTGAATAAATGCCCAAGGATGGATTGAAATTAAGATGACAAGTGCAGTTCAATATAAACAAGTGTAAAGTGATGCACAATGGGGGGGACCCACCCCTAATTTCACATATATGCTAATGGGGTCTGAACAGGTGAGTGGCAGCTGTGAAGAAAAGCCAATTCCGTGTTAGTGGTTATTATGAAAGGGACTGAAAATAAAGCCACCACTTTAAAACAAAGCTGTGGTGTGACCACATTTGGAAAACTCTACAGATCTGGTTGCTACACATCAGAAAGGAGATTGAACAGTTGGGAAAGATCAGAAAAGGACAACCAAGATCATCAAGAGGCTGGAGCAGCTCCCCTCTGATGAAAGGTTGCAGCATTTGAGGCTTTCTAGTTTAGTAACAGAAGACATGTACGACATATATTTTGTATGGCATGGAGGTTTTTCGGCCTCTCTCATAATAATGGAACTTGGTGTTGTCCAATGAAGCTGAGTTTTGGAATATTCAGGATAGTAATTCTTCACCCAGCACGTAACTATGAACAATGGATTTCACTACCACAAGCTACAGAGATAATCACCAACTTGGATGGTTCAAAAATATCCATGGAAAATGATGATTATCAATGGGGATTATCATGACGGTTGTCTACTACATCCAGTATCAGTTTCTGATGCACATGGTTAGGGTGAGTCCTACCATACTCATGTCCTACTTGCATATTTCCCCCTGATTGGTCACTGTGAGAATAGGTTAAATTTTGATGTGATCCAATGCAGCTCTTTCTCATGTTCTTATGTTGTAAAAATGAGGTTGACATTCAAGAATGGTCCATTTTGCACCACTGCTCCAGAAAGGCCCCAAGTGGAGCAGAGAAATGTGATGATCTTCTCACTGCAAATTGCTTCCTCTCAACTGACAAATTAGGTTCCACTGCAATATGCTAATTGAGAGTCAGCTCTCAGCCAGTGCACACCTGGCTACAGAAATGGTCCCCAGGTCCAATAAATAAAACCCATTCTGGGGAATTATAGTATCTCAATTGTAAACACATATGTGCATAAAGATAATCCCAGGTTCATTCTTCAGCATGTGTAGTTAAAAGGATACTGAGCAGCTGATCCTTAGGGATTAGCTGCCAGTAACAGTACATAATACTGGGCCAGATGAACTAGTAATCTGATTCAGCCTAAGCAACTCCTTGTGTCAATATGCCTATTCACTTTTACCGGTATTTTTTGATGCTTCTATAAAAACAGAACTTTGTTGAGCCTATGGGAAATTCAAGGTGAAAATAAAATAAAGCAAATAGAAGAAGTCTTATATCACTTTCATATATATATGTCTATGAGGCAAGGATAGAGCAGTCTCATTTTCAAGTTAACGTTGTCTACTCTGTCTCCATTGTCTTTGTTCTGAGTACTACATCATGACAGCAAGTCATGAGCTTGTAATGGAGGGGGGGGTTTGCATCTCTTTAGGGTTTCTTTGTCCTAGAAATTAGAGGTTTGGCCCTTCAGAAAATGTATTTTGAAGCATGGATACACTTTGATTCTCAGACTGTTTAGGAAAGATCAGGTAGATTCATCTTTAAATGTGAACTAGTTCCAATTTCTCTTCCATCCCTTCTTCACATGCACAAAAAGGCATAAGAAAACTTTTAGAAAATATAGAGTCTAGTCATATTAAAAGAAAGAACTTTCTGAAATGGCTAATTAGTTAAGAACTGATGAACTGGAGTGAATCTCAAAAAGTAATATGGTTCATCTACCTGAAATTGGGATATACAGATCCACTGAAGTCTTCTGATCTGCCCCAGTTTTCTAAGTTGTTTTTTTTTTTAAAAAAAAGAAAAGATCCATATAAATCTACACAGCACATAATGGGTAAAAATACAGCACTTACAATGTGATCTGAGGCGTGTAGTGCTGTTTCCGTTCCTTTTCATTTTTAAAAAAGACAATCCAGCTCTTTAGAACTCCAAAAGGTTAGTGCACTCATCTCCTTGCATAAAGTATGCAAGAAATGCTCCAAGTCACTTTAGAAGTTATGGGATTTGATAATTAGCTGGAACGTATGCGGAAAACATGGCCGGTACTGCTACAGCTCTCAGACCACCCCATAAAAGGATTCAGAGGACTGGGATTCAGAAGCAGATTTATTACCTGTTGTAATTTCGTGATCTGACCAGATGGAGTCAAGTGAGTCCTTCTTGAGTTTGGCAGATTCCTTCCACATCCCCAAACTGAAGAAAATTCAGGGTTTGTTGACTGGAAATAGCTCCTACTGAAATGTGTAAACAGCAACAGCATTGCCAGATTTTCCATTTGCTCAAAAAAGTTGATCTGTGCACCAAGCTTTCACTGTTCCACAGACAATAGTGAAAGCCCCTCATTTTAGTGCACTTCTCCACCATGGAGTAGTTAGTTGAGCACAATATTTTTAGAAATAATATTTCACTATTCATTTTTGTAGAGAGAACATTTTTCATGGGATACCATGAGGAGCTTCTCTTAGGACCATATAAAGATACTAGTAGTACATCTCTCTTCTTTCTAATCCTATGATGCCAAAGCATTACCTATCAAAATGCTTTCCCATACAAGGTGGATGCGATACTGGGTGAATGTATCTTTTCCACAGTAGTTCCAAAAGAACTTGGGAAAGAATTCTTAGTATGCATTAAATACTTCATCTACTGCTGGTCCAATCAAATTTGGACCACACCACACCGTTAACATGTGTGTGGGGGAGAAATCTGGAGATATACTTCATGTGCCCCTGACATTTCATCTAGTATGACCCTCACAGCACCCTATCAAGTTCCAGAAATTCATTTTAAGGTCCATCTCAAAGGTGAATTGATGTTCCCATTCCCATTTGCACACTGAACATCAATTGATGTTAAACATGAATTTGTATATTAGTGATGTTATTTGAAAGTGAAGTTTCAGGGCTACTTTATTATGCTGTTCCTTCTGTCACATAAGTCTGATGAAAATAAAAGGCAAGAATCTTTAATTAATTATAATGATAATCAAGAATTAATAATAAATTGGGAGATAAAACATTGAAGATTTCCCTTTCATTTTCATCTTAATGAGACCAGAGAATATACAATTCAATTCGAGCTACAGAATTTTATTATAAGTTATTACATTTTTTCCTACCTTAATACAGCTGCTAAGAGATAGGGAATGAGTCTGAACTCATTCAGCTGAACCTGTCAGAGGCATCTGTTCACTTGCACTTGGATAAACCAGTAACATCATTTGCCATATACTGGCTGCTAGAACCTCTGGGCAGACACTGAATAACTGTAGCTGAACTAATCCTGGGCCACCTCTACCCATCTTGGCACTTTGCTTTCTTCTAGTGGTGCCATTAGGTTAGGACTTTGCAGTAGAAGCTCAGGGTCACACTCACAAAAATGAGCAGGGGAACCCCCAGATGCAGCAGGGCTGGTGTGCCACATTTTGAAGTAAGTGAACTGGATTTTCTGCATCAACAGGGGTCTGGACTTTGAGGTTCCCTACAGCTCTTACAAGTTTAAGTAAGGTAACAGCCACACAATATAATTAATGCACATCTCATACACATTTAAAGCACATGGCCTCCCCCAAAGAATTCTCAGAAATGTTTGATAAATGTGAGGCCATGTGCTTTAAATGTGCATCAAATAGATGGTGTGGGCAGGACCTAATACACATTACTATCGAAAAAGAGCACATTGAGTCCTAGGTCTTAAATGACTTCACAGGACCACCATCTCCTTCTAGTGGTTGAGCTAAATGCTTGGACCCTCACTGCCCTTTGGGTTGCTGTTTTAAGATGGTGTCTGAGAAGAATGTCTGCAGGTACTCCTTCCCCTCAAGAGTTGCAGTTGGATTCTTATGTAAGTGGCTCTAAATGCATTTGTTGCGTCTCTCCAAAATGCCCCCTAAATAAAGATCTTTCTCTACAGCATGGGCACATTGTACACATTAGAATTTTCTGCATTTTCTCAATTCAGCGTGAGCTTGTATATATGTAGAAAGAGTCTGGGATGCTTAAGAGCATCCACAAACTTAAAGGTGCCTGACAGAATCCAAGCATTAAATATTTTCCTGATTATTAAGAAACAAACAGACAAAAACCCCTTTATTTCATTCTCACATGAATAATAGGAAAATTAAGGAAGCAATGGCAATTTAGACAGAAAATGGTTGAACTAGGACAGGGGTCCACTGTCCCTCAGACCTTGTGGGGGGGGGGCCGGACTATATTTTTGGGGGGAAATGAACAAATTCCTATGCCCACAAAGATGCATTTTAAATAAAAGGACACTTTCTACTCATGTAAAAACATGCTGATTCCCGGACCATCCGCGGGCCAGATTGAGAAGGCGATTGGGCCGGATCCAGCCCCCGGGCCTTAGATTGCCTACCCATGAACTAGGAAAAAGGTTTAAAAGGGAGCGGTGATGGTATTTTTTTTCTGGAAACCTCCCCGGTCTTGGATAATGCAGCTCAAAGTACACAGCCTGTCCTTTGGTATAAATCCAGTTATTTGG
The DNA here is from genome assembly GCF_964106915.1 of Podarcis gaigeae. Classification (NCBI taxonomy): domain Eukaryota; kingdom Metazoa; phylum Chordata; class Lepidosauria; order Squamata; family Lacertidae; genus Podarcis; species Podarcis gaigeae. The sequence continues at coordinate 54,671,409 of NC_139678.1, read as the reverse complement.
ACAAACAGCAGCCCTGGGATGAACCAGATATGTTGAACAAACTACATCTGCACTTGCTGAGTAGACTACATCACAATGTTCTATTGATTTTGACTGGGGCTGCAGGAAAAATGTTAGCAGTTCATTTTTAATGGTGAACCAGCAAATAGACAGGTCATAGGAAATCTCTCTACTGAGGAATTAAGTACATTGATTCATATGTCTCTCTCTGTGTGTGTATGTGTGTATACACACTCTCTCCCTTTCTTAAATTCCCTTAGTCTTTAATGCTATTTCAGGAAAAAGAGAAAACAACGACATTTTGCAAAACGTTCCTGGGAGAGTATTACAAATTACCGTATTTTTTGCTCTATAAGACTCACTTTTTCCCTCCTAAAAAGTAAGGGGAGATGTTTGTGCGTCTTATGGAGCAAATGCAGGCTGCGCAGCTATCCCAGAAGCCAGAACAGCAATAGGGATTGCTGCTTTCACTGTGTAGCGATCCCTCTTGCTGTTCTGGCTTCTGAGATTCAGAATATTTTTTTTCTTCTTTTCCTCCTCCAAAAACTAGGTGCATCTTGTGGTCTGGTGCATCTTATAGAGCGAAAAATACGGTACATTTATTGTGTCCCACACAGAGGATGCTTCCTGGTAATCCACACTCAGGGTCCTTTTTACAGGTTTGCCCTTCTGCCTGTAACAGTCACCTGGCAGTCTTAGGAGCAAATGCAGCCCCCATCACAGCTGTGTTAAGCATTTCAGTTTGCTCAAGAGACAACAAGCAGGTCAGTTCTTCTACAGACTGCTGATCTTGCTCACTCTAAAGACTGAGTAGTATGAATTAAAACTCTTTAGCAAAAAAAAAAGTCATAAATTATAGACTAGATTGCGGAGAAGGAAAAAAATACTTAGATAAATAAATTCTGATTTGACATACAAATCATTATCCTCAATTAGATTATTAGATTTTGTTGCAATAATTTACCACATGAGGAAGGGAGCCCATCATATGTAGATAATCTTACATCGTTGACAGGCAACATTGGGTCTCAGCATTGATTCAATTATACTCTACATAAACCCCATCAAGGCATTTGATTTCAATTAGAAATGCACCAGACTCATGTTTGTAACTGAGCTCCATTTATACACTTTTGGACCTCTGCAGTCTTCCTCAAATTCTGTTTTTAATATATCAACCTCTTGTGACCAAACTCATGGTTCTATAATTTGTAAATGTAAAACAAACAAACAAAGTTCAAACTAAACTTATATTAATTACATGGCTTCATCAGCAGCCACCTCAGTTTCTTTATTTAAAATTTAATCCTAAATGGGAACTAATTTTCGTAAGGACTGCAGTGCACAGGGATGGGAGGTTAAATCTTCCCCAAGCCAGTCATGATCCTGGAAAGAAAGAAAAAACTCTCAATAAGTCAATTATACTTAAAAAAAACAACACAAAAAACCCCAGTTTGAGCCAATATGAGCTTTTCTTCTTAAGGTTAACTGCAACACAGAAGGGAAGAGTAATGATTGGTTAAGCCTGTTTTCCCTGTGTGATATGGTCCCAATGAAGGTCACCCTAATCTGTGCCTACGATTAAATGTTTTGAAATCTGACGTGGATGTTACCTACACCATTAAAATAGCATCTACTTTGGCCCCCAAACAGAAGACTTGTGAATGGCAAAGCCACTTCTCAAATTTTCTTCTTCATGGGTATCCTCTGCCTACTAGTGGATGGTATACTTGTATTACAGTGGTACCTCGGGTTAAGAACTTAATTCGTTCCGAAGGTCTGTTCTTAACCTGAAATTATTCTTAACCTTAAGCACCACTTTAGCTAATGGGGCCTCCTGCTGCCGCTGCGCTGCTGCTGCACAATTTCTGTTCTCATCCTGAAGCAAAGTTCTTAACCTGAGGTAATATTTCTGGGTTAGCGGAGTCTGTAACCTGAAGCGTATGTAACCTGAAGTGTATGTAACCTGAGGTACCACTGTACACTGGAATAAATATACATGAATTTGGTTTTCAAATATCTTTTGAGACAACTTTGATTTAGCCCCTCATAGGGATGAAGATGTGAATTCAACTTTCTTATAAGAATATAGTGGTCCAGTTGAAAGTAGGAATGAGATCCTTTTACTTCTTTCATGCCATAGTTTTGAATTCCATTCTTCAGCCAGAGCTCCAAATCTTTAAAATCTGGTCCAGAATAAAATATTTTGCAGTGGCATGGGGGATAAATAAGATTAGCATACTTCTGCAGACATGCAAAAAATAGACAACATTAACATATGCTGTTTGTCTTCAGTTAACTTTACCAGTGTAGCACAAAAGCCAGGCTTACTTCTCCAAATCCATCCCCACCAGCTGTTGAGAAAGGGAATGCGACAGAAACTCTCCAGGAAAAGATGTAATAGAGACAAGAATGTGGGAAGCCTATAGGAAATGCATATGGGAGTGTCTCCTCCTTTTACCTATCCCTTTCCCATCTCAGCTGGAACTCCCCTTCTCCAAGATTTCAAGTTTTCAGCCCCTAATATGTGGCGTTCTTTAGACAAATGTGCAAATACCCAACAGGAAACAATGTCAACACACATTCATTTTGTCTTGTTGCAATCAACTCACAGTAATGCCAGTAACTTTTGACACTATTAATTCAGTTAACAGTACAATACATAAAAGACCAGACTGCAAAGATATTTATTTCAGCAATAGTAATGTTGACTATTTTATTAGCATCCCAACCCCAAATCAAGTTAATAAGAATGTATCAGTTAAATGGGTCATTCATGAGCCACTTTCTGGCTCCCATATTGGGTCTCAAAACCTTTCATTTTAAAACTTGTGAGTGGTCTGGACTCTGCTGCATACCCGTGACATTTTTCTTGTTTTAGTCACCAGCTTGATCCTCCAGTTCCTATTCTTAAACAGGCCATCAATTTGTTTTAACTCAGTCAACATATGCAACAAATGGTCCAGCTCTACTTAAAAGGTGCAGATATTACATTTCTTCTGTCTGAATCCTGTCACTGGGAGCATGCTATGGAGTCGGCCACTTTACCTGCTTGTCTTCTGGATTTTTTCTCTTGCATAGATAAAAGGGCTAATCCTTTGGTAGATGGATGCTGTCCTACTCTTAATTGGCTGATCACATGCCCCTCTTTTATAGTCTGTTTGAGGACCTCTCAGCTACCCATTAGACTGTGACAAAAGGGTCTGGATGTGGTCTACCAGTAGTGACTGTTTGCTCTGCAAAACAGTGGGATAAAAGTCTTCATGGAAGTTGCATTTCCTTTCTCCCTAGCTGCTGCTTTCCTGAGAGAATTCACTCCTAGTGAAGTACAGAGTTTTCCTGGAGTTGCCCACATCCCAGTTTGTATACATCCATTTTGAAATGGATCCCTCTTAACTTTTGGAAATGGCTTGAAACCGAATGATGCTTCTAAGACTACCACTTTTGAGGACTCTGGTATTTCAGCTTTGCCAGCCTGTGTAGAAATGCATTTGCACACACAACCTTTTGTTGTACTCTTTTAATGCTATTCCCAGCTGCTCCTTTTCTGTAACAACTCTTTTTTGTTTTGATAAGAAATTGTCTTTTGGCACCCACCTTCTTAAGAGGAGTTGCTTGCCCAGACAAACAAGGAGGACCAAACATTCCTACCTCGTGGCTTGTGTTCCTTTCCCTTCATTGTTTGGAACACCCTGAAAGATCTCCAAGCTGTTGAAAAATAGTCCTTGCCACTTGCATAAGCACTGGGCAGGCTGAGAAGCTTTTCTCCCATTTTACATCCACCATGGGGGTAAAAGGGTTTCAAAGGGCTAGAAACCCTTAACAGATGTCATGTACAAGTACCAGAAGGGGATCCTGACAGAACAACCCTGTGTAGTGCTTTATCACTAGGATAAACTCAGAGACATGTGCTGGTAAGAGGTATGTTAATGGCGGCTGGAGTTAGGGTTAGACATGGCAGTGTCCTGAGTCACCTCAGACTGGCTTGGTTTACTACCAAATTATGTATTTAGAAATAACTTTATTTTCAGAGGCTCAAAACATAACTTCCACTCTCCACCAGCTTTCCATCCTCCCAAACATCTTCCAGTATACTCTCACTTCCCAAAATACCTCATTTCCCTTTCATTCAAAGACTTACATGGAATGTGGAAGAGATACATTCTTTCCATTCCTCACCACCCAAGGCATCCTGGAGTCTGAGCTCATAATGAACTGTGGATCAGCATATCATTGTGCCCTGTAACCCATGGGAGATGGAGTTCTCTCAAGAGCTACTGCTGCAATTGTAGTACATAGCATGCCTGGATGGTTGGGCTCTAGGACACTGGCTGTGATGAGTAGTTGGTGGGTGGGGAGATATGCAAAAAAACTCCTTACTTCTGCTCTTGGTACACTGAGTCATCTAAGCTGCTTCCCATTTCCCCATTTTTAATGCAAGAATATTATTTCACCAGAGGATGATTTCCACTAAGATCTGCTTCCCACATCACAAAAAATAGATTCACACATTTCCACCAACACGTTGATTGTATCACTGCTGTACAGCTGGGTGGGAAGACACGTCTTCCAAAAGGTTCCACAGGGACTCCACATCTGCCTTCTCATTTGGGAACTGTAGCACTTATGGCTTTTACTTTTTCCATTCGTCTGACTCTAACCAAAACAATTTGTTAAAACATCTTAATTTCTTTGTTAACCCCTTGATGTTGCAAGTTGCTTCCTGAAAGTTATTAGTACCTTGATTGCATTTTAGCTCATCATGCTCAGACATCTTTTGATTGTGCTGGATAGTTAAACAACATTCATATTTGCATCCGTGAGTGTTTTCATTCAACCAAAGTAATGACCTGAGTGGATGTTTAGTTCTATATCAGCGATAGTAAGTAAAACCATGGCCTAGGACCATTTTTAAAAAATATTATACAACCCGTCCTGTCAAATCTAACTCCTCCCACCCTCGCTGCTGCCACATGTCCTCTTCCCATTCTGGAAGATGTCCCAAAAGCCAGAAAGAATTTTAAATGTATTCTATGGTTAATTATCTTTATTTGTTGCAGATGGCATCAAGAAGTATGGATAAATCTTTGGGGGATGAAATTTACAAACTTTTGGTTGGGGGTTGGCTTGCATTTAAGTCAAGGTGGACTAGGGGTTTCCTCTTTTATTTGACATGGGGGAGGGGAATACCAATGGGAAGCCCCCAAGAATCCACTTGTGATTGATGCTACATTATGACATAATTTTGCTCTACCAGGACAACTCTGTTCCAAATTCCAAAGGGAAGACTTCCAGGCTGCTGAAGCCACCCAAGCTTCCAATGGAAATGGCGATAAAGCCTGTTTGTTTGTTTGTTTGTTTGTTTGTTTGTTTGTGAAGAAAACCCTCAGCCACCTCAACTTTAAGGTTAAGCCCAGCCACCACCCAAGCATTCTTCATTTTGTCTGTCACCCGAAAGCCACTGATACCCAGCCTTTTTTGTGGGGGATTAATGGTCCCATGAATATGGAGCATGGAGATCTCTGGCTCAGCTTGAGTTAAGACCCCTTTCCATGATAGGCTGGTGTTATGGCAGTTGTTGGATGGCTTCTTCCTGAACTGTTTAAGTAACATAAAAAAAACCCATATGTGGGGAGAAGCCCATTCTGCAAGCCTTTCCCCTTGACAGTGTAGGTGTATGAAGGGACCACAGCACGGGCTCCTTCCATGTGGTCCAGGACTCTTCACATTATCTGAGCAGGGTGAGATGGAATTATGCTGCAGCAGGTCGCAAACCACCAATACAATATGAACCGGGTTGATTTTGGCCACTATTCTTCACACATGGTATGCTAATGTTTACATAGGCTAAAAGTAAATATATTACTAATGATGAGTTAAAATCCAAACTGTTGTAAGTTATAAAGTTTTCTTTTTTTAGGAAAATGCAAGAGAGGGGAATGTAGAATTTTTAACCACCTTTTGACATCAGAAGCCACACTAAAAATGATTTCTGTCCAAATACAGAAAAAACCAACAATATTTTATTTATAATCTTATTTTAGTGTTTGAACTACAAATCCTGGTTCTAGAATTGTTTAAAAGATCATGGGTTTTATAGATGCTCACATGAAAATTAATTTCTTGGATTGTTTTTGTTTTTGTTTTCTTCTTCCACAGAATGGTCCCTTCAGGAAATACAGAACAGGTCATTATGTGAAAAATAAAAATAAAAATAAAATATTTTGTTATTTTTGCTGTTGTTGTTCCTTGATTGTTCTTATGAATCTACCACTAACATCCATTTCCCTGTTGAACCATTTCAAAAAGGGCATGAGAAGAAAATGAAATGAAGAAAGACAAAATAGACCGAATCTCACCACTAGAATTCACCATAAAAATTCCCAAAGCGTTAACAGAATTCTTACAAAAATCCCTAGACCAGTTTTTTTAAATTTTTTTTTTAGAGAATCAAGTTGTTCTATGAAAAATATGGCAAATGGGCTTGGGAAGGGGGAAGAAGAAAGGGGAGGAAAGAAGTAGGGTAAATAAGTGCAGCAAAAAGAGGTTCTGAGGAATACACATAATTTTGTCTGCTTTCTCTCACAATAGAATTTTTAATAAATAAATTTCTTTTTTTTTTGTAAAGACACTTTTTTTGAAACAGTAGATTTAGCCCAGTCATTTGTGTCATTTTTTTTAATAAACTGTCTTGTGTTTTAAATCTGTAAATGTTTTAGATCTGAGTCTCTTGCACATTGTCTTTCGAGTTCATTCGGATCAATAATGGTTCATGCACTGAACTGTGTATTGAATTTATTGTGTTAACTGTTGTTGTGTGGTTGAAAGGAGACTTATAAGAGTTATAGTGATTTAGGTGCTCATGCTCTATTGCTGGCATGGGCAAATGACTTTCTATAGGCGTGTCACCTGTAAGCTCATCATCCACATTAATGATCTCTACAGTTCGTGTTGGAGCATGGTGGTTTTGCCGGTGATGTTGCTTTCTCATTTTGTAGAAAATCACCAACATCACCGCTGCCATAAGAGTGATTGCCACAAAACAACCAATTATGATTTTGGTAGTCTTCATAACCTCATCTATTCCTGGAATCCCATTGCTCAAATCTGTCACAGCGATGGTGAACGTTTTTTCCGTTGACCTTGTGCTCTGTGGTGTGAGAGAGGTTGTCACATTGGTGGTGTCCCATTCAATGACCGGTGTGGGCCAAACCTGCTCTGTTGTCCGCGCCTCATCCTGAGAAGGTTCCACAGTTTCTACTGTGATGGTTGAAAAATAAGTAATACACTCCTGTGCAGTTACATTGAGTGTTGCAGAAGCTGTGGTATTCCCAACAGAGTTACTCACCAAGCATGTATACAAGCCCGTGTCTTGCGCAGTCACCCTCGTAAAATTTAACGTGCCATCGCTGAGCACAGAAATCCGAACCCTATAAGCCCCATGTGTTATAACAGACCCATTTGGAGTAATCCAAGATATAGAGGTCAGGGACGTTGATGCTCGGCATTTCAGCTCTGCAGCCATGCCTTCAGTGACGTTGAGGTCTGTTGGTGGCTCCACAATCACAGGAGCGTAGCACGTGAAGTAATTCAGGTCCAGCTCACCAATGTACCTCCCTTTCAAGCTAGGAGGCGTGTTGCAACGGGCACAGCATGCAGTGTTCGAGGGCGCTTTGTCTTTAATCCACCAGCTGAGCCACAGGATGTCACAGTTGCAGTTCCAAGGGTTGTGATGTAGGTGGATCCTTTCTAGACGGAGAGGTGTAAAGAGGTCGTGAGGCAGTAGTGTTAGATTATTGTGGGCCAGGTTGATCTCCACTAGCGACTGAAGGTTATCAAAGGCATTCCTTTCAATCACTTGAATCTGGGATTGGATCAGCCACAATTTCTGAAGGTGCATTAATCCTTGAAAGGACCCAGGCTTGATAGCAGTTAAGTGATTCCCAGAAAGGTCTAGCTCATCCAGTTTTACAAGTGGCGTGAGGTTAGGGATCTCCCGAAGGTTGCACATAGCAAGGTTCAAATACCTCAAATTGGACAGACCTTCAAAGGCACCTTCTGAGATATATGAAAGCCTTTTCAATTCCCCCAAGTCCAACCTTCGCAGGGAAGGGATTCTATTAAAAGCATAAGAAGGAATACTCTCAATGGGGTTGTTTCGCAACCAAAGCTCCTTCAGTTTTGACAAGTACACAAAAGCCCCATTCGGGATGGTGCTAAGACGATTGTCAAAAAGTTCCAAAGTATTGAGATTAGCCAGACCATTGAAGGCCCCTATTTCAATTGTTCTAATGTGATTTCTGCTCAGCTGCAAGACTTCTAGATGTCTCAGGTGTTTGAAGCTATTCACCTTAATGATTTGGATCTGGTTCTCATGGAGATTCAATAACCGTGTGTTTGTGGAGATGGCGTCAGGGACCTCTCTCAGATTCTTCCTCACACAAATTACTTTGCTAAACTGATTGCTGCAGGAACAGACAGACGGGCAAGTCTGAGCTCTGACCAAACCAGCCACCACAAGAAGTTGAAGAGCCAGTAGCACCACAAGCAAGGGGTCAAATAGGGCCCTGTTAAACCTAGGACCTATCATTATCTGCTGTGGATGTAAGGTCATCTTGTTCAACATTCATAATTTATTTGGTGTTGGTCCTTCAGGAGTTCCAATAGTCTGAAAGAAACAAATAAAGAAGGATCATGTTAGCTCCAATTGTTAATTTGCACTACAATTTCCTCAACTTTATATATTTTTAAAATGGTAATTTTATGAAATACTTGATACACATAATTTCCCATTCACCTGCCTACAAATTTCTGGGGAATGCATCTTAATATACTAATGGAGGCTTAAAATTGCTACTTGAGCCTTTGAACTCTCTGTTGAACTATGCAGCCTAGTCACCAAAAGAAAATAACACATAAAATGGCATACAATTCTAACTGAAATATAAGATCGTTTCCAGTGGTGCCAATTCTTCCTCCCTTTTGCAGCGCCCTGCACCCCTTCCCACACTGTTCTGAAGGGCCATTCAATCTTCTGGAACAGATTTGCAGGGGCCACAAGGAGGGGAGAGGGAGAATCGGCAAGATTCTGCTGATGGAAGCCTCTGCTGTTTCTGGCAGCAAAGGGACATGATTGAATACAATATTGGAAATCATGAAAAAATTCTGCAAATGAATAATAATAATAATAATAATAATAATAATAATAAAATAAAATAAAATAAAATAAAATGCAACACTATCGTTGTTGTGATATATGCTTGTCTTGTTTTTGTTTTTTTTTATCAAGAAGAACTTCCATGAAACCATGCATAGAATGGAACTGGAATGTCATAGCCCATGTTTGTTTTTCAGTTGATACAGAAATTCTAACAATTAAGATGGGGACCCAACATGTCAGGGAATAAGTTCAGAACAAGAACCAAGAATGGTACATTTTGAAACCTCATTGCTGCTTAAAAACATGGAAAGAAGTCAAGACAATTGTATGAATGTTAAACCAAAAATGTGGCCAATGTAGTTTGCCTCTAGTTTACCAAGAGCAGTGATTAAAAGGCAAGCATGCATGTATGGTCTATGCGACACAGTCAAATCTGCAGACTCCTATTGCCTTTACTTCTTGTGCTATTTCCCCTAAAGGACAGTCGCCATGGTGTACACAACATAGAAATGAGGAATGGTGCAAGTAAAGCTTTTACTATTTGAATAGAAATGCTCGCCAAATGCTTATTGTTTGCTTCTTTCAGGAAAGCAGATAAAAAGGAGTTTCTGTGAACTGCTGAGCTGAGCATCAGCTCTCTCCCACCATTAAGCAGACTCATCTGATTTCCTGATACACTCTCCACTATCCTTATATTTGGCCATAGCAGCAGAGAAAGTCTCATTAGTAAATGTGTGCTGAACACAGGAATAAAGAATGGCTATTTAAACGACAGAAAAAAATATATCTCCCATAGCTGCAGGGTTAGCAATTTCAGTGTTACCTCCAAAAATGTTTCTTTCAGATCTTAGTGTAAGTGAAAAAAGACCTTTCGACTCTGCAAATGATCATTACTATTCAAAGTCTCTCAGTGCTGATTCATTTGTGGTAGCTTCTAAAAAACCCAGCCCTGGCTTCATTTTCAATCTGCTACTCACTGCAAGGTCCCTGTGCTGTAGAGATTAATGAAATTTCCTATAAATCAGCCAAAAGTGAAGTCTTATAAATTACAGCAAGCGCCAAGCACATTTATAACCCAAAGCACACAGATGCATAATACATGCATTTAGTTGAACAAAAATACTATCAGCCAAAGGTTTTCCATTTTAAGCTTCAAATTGTTTCATTTTGTAGTAAGGAGGTGGAGGTGGAAATGGTATACTTTGAAAAACAGGGTGAAAATATATTATTATTCACATAGTAGTCTATTTAGTAAAAGGTGATTTTTATAATCAGATAATATATATTTATGAATTTACTTATGCATGTTTGACACTAGCTTCTTGCAGTAACAGAAAACTATTAAAGCTTTTGTGCAGCACTGTGAAGACTGTATTCCATACGTTTCCTCAGAGACGAGAGGTTAAAAGCACCGGGTTAGAATGAAAAAACGGAAAGCAGCACCAAAGAGCAAGAGAAAAGAGCAGAAAGAAGGAACCTCAGCAGGTGCTAGGACGCTGTTTATTGAAATGAATCTGGTGTGTTTTGCCATTTCGGACACTGCAGTCCTACACATGTTTACACATGTTTAAATGAGCTGGTTTGCAGAGCCAAACTATGGCTTTGTACAAATGCAGGAGTGTGCAGGCTCCCAGAGAGGAGAGAATGGCCACTTTTCTCCTCCTCTGCGTCTTCTGCTGCCAGTTAAGTCTTAATTTGGTTCAGTGTGTTGCCCAAACCCAGGCTTATGGTTTATATTGCTTCAGCAAACCAAGGTTTGCCCCTGGGTTTACCACTCATGGTTTGTTCTGAGCAAGACAAACCTTAATCCACAACAGTACAGCAGCAGCAGTTGCTATCTCCTCTACAGGAAACCTCAGGTTTGTGTGGTCACACCAAGCCATTGTTTGGCTTAGTGTCACATGGGAATCAGCTCTCAGTGTCCAATAGAGCTTACTCTCAGGCAGAGGTGGATTTAGGGGAGCACAACCGAACCAAATACAGAACCTCGGGGGTGACACAGGGCATTCAGGGGCGCCGACTTATAAAAAATATTGGGGGGAGCGGGGGCCCATACCGACTTATAAAAAATATTGGGGGGGCCCAACACCTCCAAACCGCTGCTGCTGGGGGAACGAAAGGGGCGAGCCCCAGGCTGCCCTGACCTTAAGTGAACCTGTGAGGGCCCGCCCTTTGCGGCAGCCGATTGGCTGCCGCTGTGGGCGGTGAATATTAATGAGCTAGGGGGAATCCCCGCTTCTCGCGGGGCTGACCCGCGAGATTGTTGATGGGTCGAGAGCCCGCAACCCCACCCCCTCTCTAGATCGGGAGTGGCTTTGTTTTAACTCATTACTGAATGTATTTTAAAAGGTAACTATCGTCAAACAAGGAAAATAAAAAATACCAATATAATGTTGTGATTTTACAAAGCATAATATAACTAATAATCTTCTTAAATTATTGGGGGGCAGAGCCCCCCAAACGAATTTTTGAGGGGGCTCGGGCCCCCTCAGGCCCCATGGAGTCGGCGCCTATGAGGGCATTCCACAACTATGAGGTAGAATGGAAGGCGAGAGGTAGGAGGGGAGGGTTAGCACTGCATAGGGGGCCACTGAAATTTGAGTCCCCCAGATTCGACACCATCCCAGGAGTATTGTAAATGTGTTCTGGTATGTGTGTTCAGGAACACTCTCTTAGTGCCTGCTGATGTACCCCTGTTTATTATTTTGTTTTAAAGCACAGGTTTAATCATCAATAAACTTAGTTCAATTTGTTTTCAACCAACTGTATTTTTATACGGGGGAACAGGGGGCGGGCAGGTGGGGGGACTACTCCCTGATCCTGAATGAGGCAACTGTGCCCCTGAAGTACCAGGTGCGTATCCTGGGAGTCATTTTGGACTGTCCATAGAGGTGCAGGTCAATTCTGTGTCCAGAGCAGCTATCTACCAGCTCCATCGGGAATGCAGGCTGAGTCCCTACTTGCCTGCAGACTGTCTCGCCAGAGTGGTGCATGCTTTAGTTCTCTCCCGCTTGGACTACAGCAACGTGCTCTACGTGGGGCTACCTTTGAAGGTGACCCGGAAACTACAACTAATCCAGAATGTGGCAGCTAGACTGGTGACTTGGAGCAGCCGCCAAGACCACATAACACTGGTTTTGAAAGACCTACATTGGCTCCTAGTACATTTCTGAGCACAATTCAAAGTGTTGGTGCTGACCCTTAAAGCTCACTGTGAGAAGCGAAGTTACAGGAAACCAGGCAAAGGGCCTTTTGGGTAGTGGCGCCCGCCCTGTGGAACATCCTCCCATCAGATGTCAAAGAAATAAGCAACTATATGACATTTAGAAGACATCCGAAGGCAGCCCTGTTTAGGGAAGTTTTTAATGACTGATGTTTTATTGCATTTTTAACGTTCTGTTGGAAGCTGCCCAGAGTGGCTGGGGAGGCTCAGCCAGATGGGCAGGGTAGAAATAAATAAATAAATAAATAAATAAATAAATAAATAAATAAATAAATATTTTAACAGGGTTATGTGAGAGCTGTTTCTGACCATGACACCAATCTAATGTCTGGCTCACCTGTATATTCATAACACTTGATAGGTCATCATTCAACAGTAAATCTCTCTATCATTTCTGCTAAATATTTGAACCGCTTCTGTTGAAAACTACTATTTGAAAAACGGTATTAGGAGATCTGGAAAATAATTTGTGGTTTTTGATCTGTTGCAAGCAAGCCACCAAATGATGAACATGCATATGCAAATTATTAATAAAGGTACCTGCTGTACCCACCCAGTCCATTTTCTGTTAACTTTTATACCATGCCTCAGGGAAGAGACTGCAGCACTTTGTATGAAAAAGTTCTCAGGTTCAAACACCAGTGTCTTCAGGCAGGGCTGAGAAAGGCTCTAATCTGCAAACTTATAAACCACTGCCCCTAGACAATACTGAGGAAGAGGAACCAGTGGTCTGACCCATAATACAGCAACTTCCTCATATAAAAAAGGAACATCCTTACCAGGGTCCAAACCCATCCTAGGGTCAACCACTAATAATTAAAAATGAATATTTCATATGATCTTTCTAAAACCCAAGCAGCTCATTCCAATATCTCAGCTGCAGTCATGTCTACAGAGGAAGGATGGTGAAACTGTTCATTTTGGTTCTCTTAGTATCCCACATTTTCAGTCTTAAGTTCCTCAGACATCATCAAAATTCTTTTTGTGTCTGTGTGCAAATTTCTCCATTTTAATACATTTTCCCCAATATACAGATTCATAGTATTAATGCATTTCCACCAATATATGATTTTGTATTCAATATCCTCATAATATTTCAGAAAGTGCAAATTAGGTAGATTGGCCTTTAAATGTGTTTTGAATTAAACTTTCCTTCCATCCCTACCACAAAGTAGTGGCCAATCTCCAAATCAGAGTGCCTCTCTGAGCAAAATTGAGATAAGTGAACTATTTCTTAATTTGCAGCACTTGAAGTGAGATAAAGGTTGTGCTTGCTAAACCCCAGAAACTGTCTGGATGGCCATACTTATCTAGTCCAACCCCCTGTAATGCAGAAATCCCAGCTAAAGCATCCACGACAAATGACCATCTGCTTAAAACCCTCCAATAAAGGAGAGTCCAGAACCTCCTGAGGTAGACCGGAACACTGAAAATTATCAAGCGTCTCATAGAATCATAGCGTTGGAAGAGACCACAAGGGCCATCAAGTCCAACCCCCTGCCAAGCGGGATACACCATCAGAGCACTCCTGACATATGGTTGTCAAGCCTCTGTTTAAAGACCTCCAAAGAAGGAGACTCCACCACACTCCTTGGCAGCAAATTCCACTGTCGAACAGCTCTTACTGTCAGGGAGTTCTTCTCTGTGCAAAATGTTTTTGTTTGATGTGTTCTTTGCTTTGACATCACTATTAACATGCACATACTCAACACCATGGCTGCAGTAGCATCCCTTGCAAGGTTGCTGAAATAATAATTGTAGTTAATAGATAATTATAGATAATTGTTCTGGGCCGATAGTCATGGTTGCTGGGGCACACATACATGGTGTGTTGTTGTGTCTCTGGGAAAAGAAGGGAGTCTTGTTGTTGTTTTTGGCGTGGAGGTAGAGATTTAACACTTCCCTCCTCTTTCATGATCTTGATGGAAATCCCCCCCCCCCCCGGTGCTGCAGTTAGGTTTAAGGGGGAAATTTCCCATTATTGTCAACCAGAGTTTTCCGAGTTTTCTGTGTCTGCATATAAATTGCAAGAGGGGAAATAAAGGTCCAGCCTCCCCTGCAATTTAATAAAAGTTGAGCTCCATGCCTGAAATTAACTACAGAAAAACTAATAATGTGATTGCAAGTGACACAATTAGCATCATGTCTAGTTAGGTGCTGGGAAGAGTAGGAGATCTATGGTTGTATAAAGTGCAATCCTTGAGTGGATTTTGGCACAGGATGACACATTAAGGCTACATTTGTAAACACCCCACTTTTAACAGAATGGACCTATTTCCAAGTAAACACACACACACACACACACACACACACACACACACTTGTGCTGCACAACTTTTATGTTGAAAGACTAGCAGAGAAGCAACTAAAAAGAATGTTGCTCATTTGTCTTTTTGTTTTGTCTTGCCTACTCTTTTTCCCTAAAGGACTATGCTTGAATAATGAATCACATTAGCTAGTGATAAAACAGATAAAGGAAACATGGGACCAAAGTCCTCTCTCAATTATTCTATATTGTTTCCATAAAAACAATAATGTGACCAAACCCAGCTTGCTACAGTTCATATCAGAGCTGGGAACTAGCAATCTTGATATGATACATCTTATCATTTGGACGGGGCTGTTATTCAGTAATGTACTTTACATGTAAAAGGTCTCAGGTTCAACTTTTGACATGTAAAGTACATTACTGTACTGAACAACAGCCCCGTCCAAATGACAAGATGCATCATATCAAGACTGGATAGAAGATTGTGGGAGGAATTATGGAAGATGCAGAGGATACTTGTTTTCCTAGTGAATTGGGGGTCTTTAAATGAATAGGTTCCGCAATATGAGTAGTGCTTGGCTGCAAGGCAATGATGGAATTCAACATAGCAGTAAGGAGATTGTTATGCTTCCACTGACCTATATCAGTGCCTGATGCAGTAACCTCCCTTCCTCTCTTCCTACACAGAGTGGATTTCCCAGAGTGGATTTGTGGGAGTCAAGGGGGAAGAAGAGGAGAGGTAATCCCCATCACACTTGCAGAAGTCATTATGAGGGCTTCTGCTTGTGGAATGGGTTAGTTGCATCTGGCCCCAGGAGTTTCAAGTAGTTAGCACCTGGCAAACTAAATTCTGGTGTGACATTCACTTTTGTAACTACCAAAGATACTTATTTATCTAAAACTATAGTAAGCGAGGAATGCAGAATGCTGAGGACCTTCACTGAAGAAGCCATAGCACTGTTTATTCCAGTTATAAGAATATCTATAACAAAAGATATAACAACACTTTCAAGATGGTGAACATAAAATGGGGAAATGTATATATATTTAGGTTGTGCTAAGACAGGGGTGAGCAAACTTTTTCAGCAGGGGGCTGGTCCACTGTCCCTCAGACCTTGTTGGGGGCTGGACTATATTTTTTTGGGGGGATGAACAAATTACTATGCCCCACAAATAACCCAGAGATGTGTTTTAAATAAAAGCACACATTCTACTCATGTAAAAACATGCTGTTTCCCAGATCATCCGAGGGCCAGATTTAGAAGGTGATTGCACCAGATCCATCCCCCGGGCCTTAGTTTGCCCGCCCATGTGCTAAGGTCTACTAACTTATACACTTCCCTAAAGGAAAATGAGAATGCAAGTATAATCACCAGGCAGAGTTGTGCCATAGGAATTTAGGTTTTAACACTGTTTTATGATCTGCATTTTATTCTATTTCTGTACACCACTTGTGTATTCTCTGAATGTAGAGTTGTTTATAAATTCTAAACTAAACTAAACCAAACTAAAATCAATATTCTCCCCTCCCAGCATTTTGGAGTTTGAGTGTACACAGAACACCTTTAATAGAACATGTTCAATGGAAAAGTTATTTGCTAATTGAATACTATTTAGGGATTATCCACACTTCTTGTCTTGCTGCTTCCCTCGGAGGAAATCTGCCAGAGTAGATGGCAATCAGGTTTTCCATGGACTGCCACTTGTTCTGATTTAAAGCTAAACAGTGGGTTTTCCCTGGAAAAGGAGCAAGGCAAGGGGAAAACAGCTGATACTCATAGCTGTCAACGTTTCCCTTTTTTAAAAAGGGAAATTCCCTTATTCTGAATAGGATTCCTCACAAGAAAAGGGAAAAGTTGACAGCTATGCTGATACCCATGTCTAGAAAGCATGGGTCAAGTGGAACAACGCTGCTTGGACTCATACTTTCTAGGCATGGGACAAGTCCTTAGAGTTTGACCTCTGATAAATTATCTATCATTCCAACTCATAACAATCTAGCCAAGTTACTTTAAATCAAGAGTTTCTAACTTGAAATTTCTACTGACCACTTTAAGATACAAATCAGTGGTTTAATGACACAAGATTTTCTAATGGATTATTAATCCTTGAGCTATCTAAGGCTCACTTCAGTAACTCCTGAAGGGAAATTGATCTTCTGAAGGCTTTTTGCTGTTTTTGAGTTTCCTTATTCTCAAGGACTACATCATAAGGAACAAACAAGAGGGAAATAAAGGAAGACCAGACAGCTAATCAAAGAAAAATCCAAAGTAACTCAGGAAATAGAAACCTCGTAAATATTCAGACCACCGAGTTTATAAACCACGTGTGCTCACTGAAGAGAATATATCAAAATCGCATCAGTGTATTCTGAATGCAGTGGTTTCATGCCAAGGAATATTTCACCTGGTAATGATTAAATAGCAACACCTCTGTAATTAAAGGGAGCTTCAGATACAGATTTGCTTTGTAAACAATTATCAACATATTACTAACATACCTGCAGGTTCGTTTCAATCTGAGAAAAATAAAAATAGCCTAAAAAATAGCATAAGCAAATAGGTATGCTATCTCATCTACCTCTCTATCCAATGAGTGTATTCTGAAAACGTAAATGACAGTGTATGTATCCATCTATCTATTATCTACCATATCTCACTGAATCAGCCCTCAAAAGTACTATCAAGGTACCTCACACGAGCATTAAATTAAGTACATATCAAGAAGAAGCAATGTCTAATTCTGAATTATTTTATTTTTGTTTTACTCATTAAACCAATATTCAGTTTTGAACACATATGCATGAGGTAGCACATAAACACAGCCATCCCACTCCACAAATAGTGTTGCTGGAGAGCACTATTCTGTCTCCATTTGTGAGTCCCATCATGAACACCTTGGCTGAAGATGTTGTTTTTTTCTGAAAGGTTGGTTGGCAAGGATCTAGCAAACCAGGACAATGTGAACTGGAAAGTTTCCTGCCAAAGCCTCTATTAAAATGGACAGTAGCGTGGAACTTCCTAAAATTGTTTGTGCTCAATCTTACTCCAGTTCCTAATTTAATCAAAGCCTTTTGACTGGCAATGGAGAATGCTGCTATTTTGGATGCCCTTTACAAGAAGTTCTTTAAAGTCCATCTAAAGCATAGAACCAGTCTTCTCTTAAGCAAGAACAGAAGACTTTAGTCATCCAGGGCTATAACTAGTTTTTGATCTATGAACTCAACTAGTTTCTCAGTGTAATCTCTCTGGTAAAGCCCTGGCATGGTTGAGGAAATCACCAATGGAATTGGATTTACCAAAATACACACAGCACTAAGGATCTTGATGTCCTCACCCATGTTCTGACAAAGCATAAGGAAATAAAGTTAAAGCTCTCCAGCATTTCAATTCACACTGCAGCACCCCTCCCTTCCCTTTCTCAGCATCCAAGGAATCACCATGTAGCATCTGTGAGTGGCAACCCTGAAACACCTCCCACTTCTGCCTTCAAAGTCAATTAGTAAATGGCCATTTTGTTTCCTTTCACAGTAGAACTTAATTTCTGTAATAGCTGTAATTTTTGTCACTGCCGCTTCCCTTAGTACCTTATGAGGGCACTCTGTTATTTTGATTAAATGGTCCAAAGTAATTCACATAGTGTTCCTTTGTACTTGGAAAGAGTGCTCCTTTGAGGGCCAGCAATTCTAGACTGACAACAGCCTATCTTCTGGAAGAACAGACCTAGGGTCGCAGTGGGAAACAGTTTTAGCACATTTGAACCAAATCTATCCAAGTTATTAATGTTCCAGGAGTTAGTCCCTTCCTTTTGTACTTTTGCTTCTAGGCTGGTAAGAAAGCATCCTGCAGGGGACTGATTTGGCCTAGGTTCTCAGATAGCAAAGGTTTTCAGAAATGACTGGGTATTTTTGTTCACTTATGCCTTTCCTTTCCTACAAGCAGCTCAAAACAGCCGCATATATGGTTCCCCCTTTTTATTTTCACAAATTCTTATGAGGCAGGATAGTCAGATATAGTGACTAGCTCAGTGGGCTTCATTGCTGAATGGATGCTTGAGCTTTGGACTCTCCAGCCCTAATATGACATTCTACTCAACACAATACACTGAGTCTATGTTACTTGACAAATAGCTTCTTCATCCAGGAGTGCAGTTTAAAATGACCCCTTTGTGTTGGCTCTTCATGTGCAGCCAGTCTTGAATATTTAAGGAGTTGTGAAAGTTATCTGAATTTGATTTCAAACTAAGATACTTAAGTAACAGAGGTGGGTCATAAGAGTATGCTGTTGAGAAATCAATGCCGAGCAAAAAATATATGTACAACATAACTTCAGTGAAGCCTCCAAAGCTTTGAACTCAGGAGTCTAAAGTTCATTTTCTGCACTCAGATGATGAGAAACCTTCATAGCAGGAGAGGGAAACATTTCAGGCAGAGGGCAACAATACCCCTCTGGCAAGTCATCTGGGGCCACATCCCAAAACTGGACAGGGCTACACGCGCACGCACACACACACACACATACACTACATCCCACAGAGAAATTGTCCATGGACATGTAAAAAGTCCTATCACTGCCAAGTAAGTCCATCAGTGTCCATGCATTTGCACTATTTATTTTTATCATCATCTTCATTTTCATATCTGACATTCATTGCGAGGTTACAAGGCTGCTTACAGTGCTATAAAATACAATATTAAAGCCAGCTAAAACAATTTACAGAAGAATAGGGTTGGTCCTAAATATATATCTGATGTCAAAGGTCAGAACAAATAGGTGCTTAGTCAGCATTTTCTGAACAAACGGATCATCCACACATTCTACATTTACTCAAAAATCAAAAGCAAGTCTCAATGTGCTCAATGGTTAGCTTGTAATAAGTTATCAGTCTGAAAATGCACACAGTTAGCTCCACACTAGCCCTAACTATTTCATTGAATTAAACCTACTCCCAGGGAAGCATATGCAAGTGGACTGGAGTCTGTCATGTGTGCCCAGTTGCGTGTGGAGTCTTGCAGAACATACACGAGGCCAGTTCTCAACTCACAGGAGGAGACTCTCTCCAGGTTGCAGGTTAAAGCTGTCAAAGGCTACTAGCCACAGTGGCTGTACTCTTCATTGATGACCAGAGGCTTCTGAATACCAGTGGCTGGAAACCACAATAAGGGAGAGCACTGTTGCACTCCAGTCCAGCTTACAGGCATATGGTTGGCCATTGTGAGCACAGGATGTTGGACTGGATGGGTCACTGAGCTGATCCAGCAGGGCTGTTGTTGTGTTCTTATGCACCAGAAACTGGGCTAATGCTGCTGCAACTGGGATGAGGCTGAGCAAGTGAGCAAAGCCAGAAAGTACAAGAAATGTGTGGGTAGCAGGAAAGAAGGGGGCCACCTGTGCGTTCTCCCAATAAATCAGATTCTGTCTTTGCTGGGGAGCTCATTTCTCCTGCTGCTGCTTGAACATCCATCCAGGCAGTCTCCAACTGCATACTCCTATGGGGGAAAATCTGTATATCCCCATTCTTTTGAGCCATTATTTCTCCTGCATTCTCACTTGACATTTGAATACTACTCTTACTACCAATTTAGCAACTCTAGAACCAGCCCCTGTATACGGGGTATGCCTCTATACAGATATACCTTCTCTTTGCTCACTTCTTCAAGTCTCTTTCACACAGTGTGAGCCACCTTTCCCACGGTAGCCCCAGGTATTTCTCCCCAATCACTGATTATGCTGACTTCATAGCAGAGCAGAGTTTCCCCCACAGTTTGAGCAACAATAGTCTCATAAGAAGGGGGAACGTGAGTGGAGCACAGGAATATTTCCAAAAGTATATGTTCTTGTTGTTGTAAATTATTACCTGCCCTTCGCTCTAAGGTCCCAGGGTTTGTTTAAAAATGAACAATTAAGAATCGTATCTGAAAAAAATCACAAAAACTAGGGTGAATGCTAGGTCAGGGTAGAGAGGTGTCTCTTCAGCATGTGCTAAAAATTGTATAATGAAGATGCCAGACACACGTCCGTAGGGAGGGAGTTCCACAACTTAGGGGCTACCACAAAGAATACCCTCTCCCAGGTCACCTGTCTCCTCCTGAGCCTCTGAGGGAGTGGAACTACCATAAGGGCCCTCTTTGCCCATCTTAGCACCTGTGAGAGGATCTGTGGTAAAGGAGGCCATTTTTCAGATACTTGGTGTGTGAGTTATTTGGGGTTTAAAGCTTTAATGTGAGCGCCATGAACTGGACCTGGAAACATACCGGCAACAAAGTAGAGAAGAATACCTGACTGGGGCCTTACTGTGTCAGAGCACTTCTGAACCCTGAAGTGCTTCCTAGAGAGGATGGTAGCACACAGTGGGCAGACCAGAGCATGGATGGGAGCAACAACATACCCTCCACCATTTCTCTGATGAAAATAGTAAAGGTAAAGGTACCCCTGCCCGTACAGGCCAGTCGTGTCCGACTCTAGGGTTGTGCACCCATCTCACTTAAGAGGCCGGGGGCCAGCGCTGTCTGCAGACACTTCTGGGTCACGTGGCCAGCATGACGAAGCTGCTCTGGCGAGCCAGCACCAGCGCAGCACACGGAAACACCGTTTACCTTCCCGCTATAAAGCGGTACCTATTTATCTACTTGCACTTAGGGGTGCTTTCGAACTGCTAGGTGGGCAGGAACTGGGACCGAAAGATGGGAGCTCACCCTGCCGCGGGGATTCGAACCGCCGACCATATGATCGGCAAGTCCTAGGCACTGAGGTTTTACCCACAGCGCCACCCGCGTCCCTCTGATGAAAATAGTGATGTCCAATTCCATTCTATTTATACCCCACACATCTTATTGGCCCAGCAATCAGGGCAGCTTCCAACATATATTTAAAAAAATAATAAAACATTAAACATTAAAAAAAAAACCTTCCCTATACAGGATTGCCTTTAGACGGCTCGGGGGTTGGATAACTCCATTTCTCCAATGAAAACGAGATATTCCAGGATCAAATCAGAAACCCAGAGGATGGCTTCTCTAAATCAGAAATGTCCCTGGAAAATAGGGACACTTGGAGAGTCTGCAACAGTAAAACTGAGTAACAAACAATTCTTTAGTAAACAGCAACCCATTCCTTTATCAGTAAACAAAAAGTTGGGAGCAACATTAAGCAGGAGGACAAAAGTTTAGCATGTTTAACTGAGAGGCACGGCTGAATGGAAGCAAACTCTCATGCCACTGCTTCCCTGCTTTACAGTCTTGGGAGGCTGGTAGGGCTGCATGTTAAGCTGTGTGTGGCAATAATGTCATGAAAAGAATAAAGGGGGATAATATTTTTAGGGTTCAATCTTATAAACCAGGATGGCTAACCTGTGGCCCTCCCTGCCTACTGGCTTTGCTAGTTACGGCCAAAATGGGAGTTGATATCCCAACCACATTTGGAGAGCACCTGCTATACACACATATTTGGGGAAATGAATGGAATTTGCTTCCAAGTATGCATGAATAGGTTTACTCTGTGAGAGAACTGTACTTGCTAAGTGCATTTTGGAATTTACACGAGGATCACCCAGCAAAGAATGATGGGGTGGATAAAGTTAAGTCACCCAGGTTATGAAATTCTGGTACATACTAGAGTGAACTAACATAGCAAAATACTTCAGATCTGAAACAGTCACCATTCCATTCTATTACATAATGTCACATTATCAAAGCACCCAGCCTGGAAACTCATTGTAGGTTACATATACTTGGGGGTGACGACCCTATATTGCATGAAAGGCCATGGATGCGAATGCTTAAAAACCTGCTGTCCAGCAAACAGTGACTATACCTCTTGTCCTTGGTAACTATGGAAACGTTCTGAATGTAAGATTGGAACATAGACATTTTGTGGTCTACAGTTTACAAGCTGTTTATGTAATTATGAATGAGCATTCGACTGTTAGGAGGGATAAAATTATTATACCGCTATGGCATTTTGGAGACAAAAAATAGGTGTGGAGAAGCAAGAAGTTAATTTTTTGGAAAATTACTTGTTTTATTGACGTTTTATGTAACAGCGACACATTGTTGTTGGTTTTTATATTGGGATTTGGGGATTTTCTTTCTGTAGGAGGGACTTGTAAATCCAAAATTAGCAATATGACATTTTGAAATAATGTCTCTCAGCAGCTTCACGGCAATTATGTCCTTTCTATGCCCAGTGAACAAAACCAAGGTCAGAGTGTATTTTCAATTAAACTCCGGGTGTTACGAAGTACAGCACAGCCAGAATTTCAAGCACATTATTACCAGATCTATCACTGCTGAGCAATGAATAGGTCACAGGCACTCCTGCGTACAATATTTGTATCTGTTTCAATATTGCAACAGGGAAAACAGCTCAAGTTGATTTTAAAGGTGGCAAATGACATAAAATTAAGAAAGCTGTGTGATGACTCAGAAGGGAAACTAGCAGCACTCAACATGGATTTTGTGAGTTAAAAGTTGAAGAGCCATGGATACGTCTTAAGGAGTTGCACAAGAGACAGTATTAGCCACTGAAGCCAGTAAGAAGCTTGGCTGTACAAAGGTTGAATGAAAAAACCAGAGCTCAGATATTGTTTGCCATTTCTCAAGTGAAGTGGATAAGTTACAGCAACATGGAAGCTAAATTCAGTCCTGAGGACCTAACCAAAGGCTATATGAATGGCATGGTTATCAATTACTTTGTGGCTTTTAAGTTAAATACCAGGCTTGGGGAAGGGGGAAATGACCCATGAGGGATTTGCTAAGGCTTCCCTCCCTAGCCACAATATTGACGAAAATCTGTCCCCTGTGGCAATTTACATTAGGAAAAAAGTTTCCATTAGTACCAATGGGAATTTTTTTCCTAATGCAAATTGCTTTGGGGGAATTTTCACTGAGAATGTGACTGGGAAGGGAAAATGTAAAACTCTCCTAGCCTGAGGACAATTGTACTCCTGAGGACAATCCTGGCCCTGTGTCTGGTATTTGATGTTTTAAGCAACACAACATGATTGCTAATCACATCATTCACATCAAGTGCAGTTACTAGGCCTTGACTCTCAGGACAGAGACAATAAGAAAATTTTCACTGGAGCCAACTGTTTGCTGGAGCAGCAAATTCTGATATGACAAAAATGAGCAGAAGCTTTAAATCATTAAAAAGCAGATGAGCATGTTACTAGATTGATTCAACTGCAGAGCTAAATAGGAATGCAAGGCTAAAGGATGAGAGGAAGCGACTAAGATTGTGGAGAGTAGGGACCTGGGCAGGTAGTAGCAAGAGAAGAACCAAGGAAAAAACAAGGGCATTTGAGCAATCTCAAATTACCCCATTATGCTCCCCACTTACAAGAAAGGAGAAAACAAAGGGTTGCATCAAACAAAGCCTATTTGCACAATGACTTCCAGTTGAGAAATGAAACTCCTGCTGTCTTCTCTCTGTGGTCTCTAAGCATCCACCCCATCTGTTCTGGTGGGTTGAGGAAAAGCCCAGAACAGATTTGGAAGGTCCATAGATGGAGAGTGTGGTGTTTACACACCTTCCCATTAATTACGTCTTAACTTCATATTTTCCTAACCACAAAAAGTCTGATTTATTTATTTTTATTTTTGTTTAAAAAAGTTATTTAACGGTCTGAACCTAATTTTCTAGTGTTTATTTATTTAATAAAATGTATACATCGCTTGAATGTAAAAAGTCACACACATATATATATATATATATATATATATATATATATATATATATATGCAGGTTTTGGTGTCCTCGGGTGTCTTCCCGTGTAAAAGTTGGGGTGTCTAGGCGACGTTTCGACGAGGTCTCACTCGTCATCTTCAGGCTGGTGCTTTCGGCTTCTTGTTACTGGAACAGAGCCTGGAGCTTCTTGTTACTGGAACTGGCTCTGTTCCAGTAACAAGAAGCCGAAAGCACCAGCCTGAAGATGACGAGTGAGACCTCGTCGAAACGTCGCCTAGACACCCCAACTTTTACACGGGAAGACACCCGAGGACACCAAAACCTGCATTCCTGTACCCGTGAAAATCTACGAAAGCATATATATATATATATATATATATATATATATATATATATATATATATATATATATAAAATTAAGAAAGATTCACAATCCCACTTTAAACCATACAAAAGTTAAAATACTAAAACAACTTTCTAAGCATCTGGGTAGGCTTGCCTAAACAAGAATGGTTTCAGCAGGCACCAAAAAGAGTATACAGGGAAAGCACCTGTTTGATCTCAATAGGCAGGGAGTTCCAATGTGTAGGTGTTGCCATACTAAACAACCAAGTTCTTACAAATGCAGAACAGGTATCATGTGGCACCTGTAGTAAGCCAGTTCCACTGACAGCAGAAATTGAGTGGGGATATGTAAGGTAAGCAGATCTTATGGGTAAACTGGTCTCAAGTTGCTAAAGGTTTTATATACTAAAAGTAACATCTTGAACTTGGCCCAGTAACAAATTGGCAACCAGTGCACATCTCTGAGCACATGAACTACTGGGGCAAGGCCTCTTGGGTCCAGGAATTGCGATAGCTGTGGAATCAGATGCAACTGGTAAAAGGCACTTCCAGCACCTCTAACCTGAGCTTCCAGTGACACAGCCAGATCCAGAATCACCCCCCAACGTGAATCCCTTCTGCCAATTAATGACAGCCTGGAGATGACCATGGTTCTTTATCACGAAACAGTACTTGGGCCAGATTGTCCTTCAAGCCAAGGGCACCTTCAATTCTAAAGCACATAGCTTCTCCACATAATCCCAGGAACTGCAGTATACCCATCAGAGAGCTACATTTCCCAGCACTCCTAACAAACTGCAACTCCTGGCATTTTTTTAAAGTTACATGTTTACCGGTAAATATGTTTTAAATCAGGCTTCCTCAACCTTGGCCCTCCAGATGTTTTTGGCCCACAACTCCCATGATCCCTAGCTGGCAGCACCAGTGGTCAGGGATGCTGGGAATTGTAGTCTCAAAAACATCTGGAGGGCCAAGGTTGAGGAAGTCTACTTTAAATGAATGGTGTAAACACAGCCTAAGTAGGACACATGACCACCTTTCCTTGAATGATGTAAAAAAAGAAGAAAAACATAAAAAAGACAGAATTGTAGGTCTTAAGTATTCCTATCATGCATTTCCATTTTAAATTATTTTATCATTCATGTGACTAAAATCAACTTAAAAACTTAACATTCTTAATATATATTCTTCAGCATAGATTGTATGGCTGCAACATCAGTGAAGTCTATCATTTGGACTTCAATATGTGCTCATTTTTAGAGATATAATCAATCATATCTAAATATAAATCATTGGGGGGGGATTTTGAAGTGTCGTATTGTCTCTCAAATCCAGTGATTAGACAAATAAAGAAAAGATATTAAAGAATGGTCTCTGTTATAGTTAACAATTATGGAAAGAACTGGTGCTATAAAACTGTTAGCTTTGCCAAAATTAAAACCACTTCTTTCAAACATTCGCCATAACAATTGATTCAAAAGATTTGGCACGATGGCAGAAAAAAAGTCACAAAGTTCATTTATCAAGGGAAAAGACCAACACTTGCAAAGAACCTGAGGCAAAAGCAATTAGATCAATGGGGATGAGGAGAACTAAGTGTCCATAAATATTATGAAGCAAATAAATTAAAAATGATGGGGTCATAATTAAGAGGCAGCTTTAGAGAAGCTGTGTGTAGGCATGGAAGTAATGGGGACACATTTACAATTAACTGAAATGAATTCCAATAGGGACAAATAAGTTCTGGACTCATTCAGGAAGAACCAGATGCACAAACATAAGATGGGGAGACACCTGGCTAACTAGCAGTACATGTGAAAAGGATCTAGGGGTCTTGGTGGACCACAAGCTTAACATGAGTCAACAGTGTGATGCAGCAGCTAAAAAGAGACAGCAAATGGTGTTCTAGGCTGCATCAACAGAAGTATAGTATCAAGATCAAAGGAAGTAATAGTACTACTCTGTTCTGCCTTGGTCAGACCACACCTGAAATACTATGTTCAGTTCTGGGCACCACAATTTAAGAAGGATATTGACAAGCTGGAATGTGTGTAGAGAAGAGCAACCAAGATGATCAAGGGTCTGGAAACCAAGCCTTATGAGGAGCGCTTGAAGGAGCTGGGTATGTGATCAATTTATCATTGAAAATAGTTACTTCTATTACTAACTACTTGTTTTGTCAGCACCTGGAAAAGAGAAGACTAAGAGGAGATGTGATAGCCGTTTTCAAATATCTAAAGGGCTGTCACATGGAAGATGGAGCAAACTTGTTTTCTCCTGCTCTGGAGAGTAGGACTCGAACCAATGGCTTCAAGTTACAAGAAAGGAGATTCCAACTAAACATCAGGAAGAATTTTCTGGCAGTAAGAGCTGTTCGACAGTGGAACGGACTCCCTCGGGAGGTTGTGGACTCTCCTTCCTTGGAGGTTTTTAAGAATTTTGGAGTGGGAAAAAAAGTAGATTTCAAATGGGGAGCAAACCCTTTGGAATTTTGGAGTGCTAATCAAAGAATTAAATACAAAATATGGATGACTCAATGAAAGAAAACTATATCAACAAATCCTTAGGGAGAATTTAAAAGTATTACACCAATGGCATGTTATGCCAGTACATCTGGCAAGAATAACAAATACAAATAATACAGAATGTTGGTGAAATTGGTATCAATGAGGTCTATCTTTCTATCTAGAGAAAACATTTTGTGGTAATTTTGAGTAATCAATGGCAGGAAAA
This sequence comes from Podarcis gaigeae, assembly GCF_964106915.1. Lineage (NCBI taxonomy): Eukaryota > Metazoa > Chordata > Lepidosauria > Squamata > Lacertidae > Podarcis > Podarcis gaigeae. The sequence continues at coordinate 54,643,993 of NC_139678.1, read as the reverse complement.
GAAATGCTTAAATAGTCTGCTAAATCCGACACTATCCACAGTGATAATAGAAACAGAAGTAAAGTACAACATGTCCCATGTAGTTTCTCCTTTGGAAGACATAATTAAAATATGGAATCCAAAATTTCATGGATCACTGTCAATAAAATTAAATGCTCATGTGCACAAAAATAGTCTTGTAACTACTGTAGTGTGTTAAACATGGGGTTATCTTTGTTGGCTGCTTATGAGCTTTACAGTTGCAAAATAGTGGCACCAGTGGCATATTTTACCAATCCTAAAACAGCTCCACTGGCTTTCTGTTTGTTTCCAAGCACAATTCATAATGCTGCTGTTAACCTTGAAGTTCTTATGTGGCTACAGTCCAGGGTATCTAGAAAAAGTACTGCCTTCTGAACCTGCACAAGAGTTGATATCATCATCAAAGTCCCCTGGCCAAGCTCCTCACCACACATCGGAGATGCCCAGTTGCTGTTAGTGTCCTATTTACAGAATACTCTGGCAGGGACCCTCAACTGCTGCCTTCACTCTCGAGTTTCAGCCTTCAGGTCAAAACCTTTTAACTGATTCAGATATTTTCAATGTGTGTTTTTGTTTTCTTCATACATTGAGTGATTTATTTCCATTGTTTATAAGTGATATTTTATATCATGTGCCTCTATTTTGCTGTTTCAATCTGCAGGGTGTTTGTTTGTTTGTTTGTTTGTTTAAAATGATTTCCTTGTTCTTATTTGTTGTGAAATAGTCACTTTTAGATTGTTGTTGTCCAAATTAGGCATTTTGTCCACATATTACATTGATATCTCTATCTATAGATAACATCTGTAAAAGGTTAAGGGATTGGGTGGAATCCTAGTTGTCAAACATTAGTTGAAGTGGTGCATCGCCCAATACTCTTTTAGTATTGTTGACAGGGTACCCCATTGGAAGGGGTCTCCTATCCAGAAGCCAAACATAGGGCAGATGAGCCATAGGGCTTCCAGCCGTAGCCTTAGGATGGCCAACTCAGTAGATCAACGTATTGGGGAGGCCCTAATCCATGCCATGACCCTGAAGCAGTTCCAGCCCTCTGGCAGGAGGGTGAAATGGATATACACCCAATGTCTGAGCCCAAGTTCCACTTATATCTGTAATCAATAAAGTTGTGGCCAATTTTTATCCAGATTGTTGTCTGCTTGTGTTTGTTCTGTCGCACCTGACATAGTATTAGGCCGGGGAGGGAAGGCACTGTGACTGCAGTAGTTGCCTTTAGATTGTTGTTAGATATGTGGACATTAGGCATTTTGTTCACATATTGCATTGTTAATATCCATATCTATATATCATATCTGTAAAATGGGGATTAAATATCTCACAAACAAACAAACAAACAAACAAACAAACAAACATGGTGATGTTAACAGACCATACATAGTGAGGTTATAAAACTTGGAATATACCTAAAGAAGTCAATAAGTGACAAGTTTACAGCTACTACACTTAGGAAAGCCACAATCAGTAGCTTGGTGAATGAACTGTTGACTATGAAGTTCATTTCATGCTGGAAATCAGCAAGCTGGACCAGTTCAGTCCTTCATAAATATGGAAATAATCTATGAAACTGGCCTGGCATTTACCAGCACAAATTGCACTGCTGTCCACATTATCTCTTTTCTCCTTTATGAATTTCTCAACAGTGAATCTTTAAGGATAGTAAAAAGCTGAAATGTAACTGCTACTTTTCCATTAACGATAAAAAGAAAAGAAGGTAATGGGTAATTTAATGCGCAGGGTCATTCATGTGCATGGCCTAGCTGGCTGGACTCAAAAAATAATATAGACTAGTTGAAAGAACAGTTTATGCAGAAATTGAAAATTACAAATTTTTTGAAAGAAATTCAGAACCATGAAAGGGTGGAACAACAGTGCACAACCAATCCATGCAATATTGATTTTTAAAAAGGGAAATCTGTTTACTTGCTTGAAGATTACTAATATAAAGCAACTGTTCTGCTGTTATTTCAGTCATATTTAAGTCTGTGTGTGTGTGTGTGTGTGTGTGTGTGCGCGCATCCGAAGGGGGAACTACAATGACTACAAAACTGGGGGTGAGGGAATAAAACAATATATTAAAACCATATACATTTTAAAGCATTTTGCTACCTAAATAAGTAAGCTGTAATTCCCCCACTTGATTTTATCACAATATGTTTAACAAGACACCTGCAATTTAAAGTATAGCAGAGTAACGCATTTCCATGGATCATGTGCAGATCTTTACATGTACTTCATAGGATCTTGTTTCTCTAGCATGGGCATTTACAGTGCAGTCCTAAACATGGCAATTCAAAAGATAGTCCCATTGAGTTTACTCCCAGTAAATATATATATAGCATTGCAGCCTGAGTGGGCTAATTGATAATAATGACTTTCATTTATAGAGCCTTCTGAATCTGGACTCTTCTCAGTGGACTTGCAGTTAACAAGCATGTGGGACATAGACACAGCATGAATATCATGTATCGACTGCTCAAAATGCTCTGAGATGTGCTACCTGAAACCATTAATAATAATAATAATAATAATAATAATAATAATAATAATAATAATAATATTTTATTTCTACCCCACCCATACAACCTACAGGAGCATGGCAGGGCTTGATTAAAAATATAGGGTGGTATTCAACTAAGTTTTATTCAGAGAAGTCCCACTGAAGCTATTGGACCTCACTTGGTCATGTTCATTAATCTCAATAGGTCTACTCTGAGTTAAATGCAGTTGACTATCACCCATAAGATAATTTGTCACAAATGTGTTAACAACTTAAAGTGTCTAAGGCGCTGTCTTTGGGTCTCGTTCAAATAAGTAGCCCTTCCGATGGCACAGTGCCCTCTGGCATGGAGCTACAGTGTTGGCTAACTAATAGAAAATGGGAAAGCTGCACTTAATGAATCAACAAAGTCATTTCCTGCAACTGTCTGCATTTCCCTGGACACCTTCCCCTCCAAGTGCTGACCAGGCACAATGCTGCTGTTCAGCACATGACAAATAGCAACTGCAGGATTCAAGGCTTTGTGACCACAATTCCATTACATGAGAGCAGGAGCAACATGCACACGCCATGTTACCTAATCTATCCATCAGTATCGGCAATGATTCTTGACAGCTGGCCTTTGCTATTATGGCATTTGTCTTCATGAGCCCAGAGACAAAGGATTAGCTGAAAGTGGTTTGGCTGTGAGTTATCCCGTCTCTTATCACAATTGTGTTAAGATAAATTGTGCGGCAAGTCAGCCATTGTGTACTATATGTATTGCAGGTTCTGTTCAAACCCTTTTTGGGGGTACCTCTATGCCTTTGTGGGACGCGGGTGGCACTGTGGGTTAAACCACAGAGCCTAGGACTTGCCAATCAGAAGGTCGGTGGTTCGAATCCCTGCAATGGGGCGAGCTGCCATTGCTCGGTCCCTGCTCCTGCCAACCTAGCAGTTCGCAAGCACATCAAAGTGCAAGTAGATAAATAGGTACTGCTCTGGCGGGAAGGTAAATGGTGTTTCCATGCGCTGCTCTGGTTTGCCAGAAGCGGCTTAGTCATGCTGGCCACATGACCCGGAAGCTGTACGCCAGCTCCCTCGGCCAATAAAGCGAGATGAGCGCTGCAACCCCAGAGTCGGTCACGGCTGGACCTAATGGTCAGGGGTCCCTTTACCTTTCCCTATGCCTTTAGGAAGGCTGGCAAGCCTACTCCTTTGACAACCACAGTTGACCACATCCACATACAGTTACAAGGAGATTTGGTCCTAACATACCAGCTTCATTTTAGTAAACGAATAAATGCTTTCAAGGGTTCCTCCTAAGTGTCCTTTTAAACAACATTCCATTGATGTAGTCTACAGGAATAACCAAATAACCTGATAACCAAAGCAGCTATTCTTTACCTCTTTTGACCACTAGCCAAGCTCTCTTGAAGTTCTATGCTATGAAGGGCCAGATATCATTGCAGCAGAACTGAAAGATTATCATTTACTATAGCCACATAAATTTGGTGGCTTCCCTATAAGGTATCAAAGCAGTACAGGAATGTACCTTTCAGTTTAATTAATGGTATGTCAAGCATTTCTAATCTAAAACCTCATTTTTCTCCCCAAAGGGATACTAAATCCGCTGTTTTAAATTGCATTTACCTGCAGTTTGGTGTCCAAGTTGTCAGCTCTGGTACGATTTATTTTTTTCCTTAAACACTGTACAAATTACCTAGCCATTTTAAAATTATATAGCAGCAGGAAGCAAAGTTGCTGGGTTTTTTCTTTTTTAATGATTCAGGGTGCTTTATTTCACACTCACTTACAGGTACACTAAAAACAACTACATTTTTCAAAAATGAAATTTAACAAGCAACACTTAAGAGTGAGAAAAATGCTCGCTAGACTAAACTTGATCACACTTCGCTCTCCTTTTTTCTTTTCTACTTAGAGGTGAGGAAAGAAGGAAAGGCAAAGTGTGAAAAACAACTGTGGGGATTGGGAAAGTCGATCCAATCCCAAGAGGGCTGACTAAATGCCTGCACGCTCTAGTTTAAAACTTGCCAATGCTGTATCTCAACGGTGCTTGGGATTGCAATAAAAGTCTGTTTGTGAAGTTAAAGGAAAACACAAGTTCTTTGAGGTATGTGATATTACCGGTAATTTCATGGCATGTGGTAGTATTTCTTTTCCATCAACATCATGATTTGTACAAGCTATTCTGTTTTCTAGTTGCTTTTTTTTTTGCAGTATTAATACAGACACACATACATTCAAGTACATGTGGTGCTCTCCTCAATTAATGTTGGACCTCAGCTATCACATAAGTTACCTGAAAGTTGAGGATAATCATGCTTTGATTTTTTTTAACCCACCACCAATATTTTCCTAAATCCATGCTTGATGTACAACTTATACATATGACACAGTATAGGTTTGTCACAAGTGTCTCTCTTTATTAGCCAATGCAACATCAAAAATGCCTAAAATATCCCTACATCAAATTGCTTCTCCCCCTCTCTCTGTTATTTATGACTAATTACATTAGTGCAAAATAAAGAAATGCCCTCCCTTTTAAATTCTTTCTCAAGGCTTGGATAAATGATTGCAAATGAAAAATGAAAAGAACCCATGATCTTGTCTAAAAAATGATATCATTGATCCCCATATAGGACTAGATGATCCTCAGGTTCCCTTCCAACTCTACAATTCACTGATTCTATGATATATAGCCAGGTAAAGCCTTTTCAGGGAAATTTGTATAACTTTGCATTTATAAAGTGACATTTATGAAGAGATTTTACTTTCTTGGGCTCCATGATCACTGAAGATGGTGACAGCAGTCACAAAATTAAAAGATGCCTGCTTCTTGGGAGAAAAGCAATGACAAACCTAGACAGAATCTTAAAAAGCAGAGACATCTCCTTGCCAACAAAGGTCCGTATAGTTAAAGCTATAGTTTTCCCAGTAGTGATGTATGGAAGTGAGAGCTGGACCATAAAGAAGGCTTATCACTGAAGAATTGATGCTTTTGAATTATGGTGCTGGAGGAGACTCTTGAGAGTCCCATGGACTGCAAGAAGATCAAACCTCTCCATTCTGAAGGAAATCAGCCCTGAGTGCTCACTGGAAGGACAGATCCTGAAGCTGAGGCTCCAATACTTTGGCCACCTCATGAGAAGAGAAGACTCCCTGGAAAAGACCCTGATGTTGGGAAAGATTGATGGCACAAGGAGAAGGGGACGACAGAGGACGAGATGGTTGGACAGTGTTCTCAAAGCTACTAACATGAGTTTGACCAAACTGTGGGAGGCAATGGAAGACAGGAGTGCCTGGGGTGCTCTGGTCCATGGGGTCATGAAGAGTCGGACACGACTAAATGACTAAACAACAACAACAAATATTTACCTCTTCCAATTTCCCTACTCTAAACAAGGCAATTATGTACTCTTTGTTCAGGTATATGATAGTGGTACTTCTGAAAAAGTAATGATTAAGTCTTTCAACATATTAATAGCAAAGAAATACTAACATCCTCCCCTCACCCTGCTATACAATGGGCAGAAAACTTTAGTCTAGTTCAACTTCATAGATTTAACTCAAACATGAATTAGCAATACGTAGTAGAAAAGCAGGGGTGAAAGAGTTACCCATTATGCTCAAAGCTTAATCTTAATAGGGTCTGACTACACATCAAATGCGGGACACGGGTGGCACTGTGGGTTAAACCACAGAGCCTAGGACTTGCCAATCAGAAGGTCAGTGGTTCGAATCCCCACGATGGGGCGAGCTCCCGTTGCTCGGTCCCTGCTCCTGCCAACCTAGCAGTTCAAAAACACATCAAAATGCAAGTAGATAAATAGGTACCACTCCAGCGGGAAGGTAAGCAGCATTTCCGTGCGCTGCTCTGCTTCACGAGAAGCGGCTTAGTCATGCTGGCCACATGACCCGGAAGCTGTACGCCGGCTCCCTCGGCCAATAAAGCGAGATGAGCGCCGCAACCCCAGAGTCGGCCATGACTGGACCTAATGGTCAGGGATCCCTTTACACATCTAATAAGTTATAACAATATGCATAAAGCTATCAGTACTGTATTAAAATCTGGAAACTGCAATCCTTGATGTTTTGATTCCTTTTTTATTCATATAAAGGGAAGAATAAATGAACAGATTTTCCTCCATTTTACATATAGTGACAGACTGCAAAATCTGTCTGGAAAAGTTAAGGAAGCATTTTACCAAACTATATCTTAGGTATATGACTGATTGTAGGTGTGAAGGAAACTGCTGCACCATTTCATTTTCTCTCCTTTATTACAAGAACATTTTTTTTCTTTCCCCTTCTTTGCTTTTTGTTAAAGAAAATAAGTGTCTGTTCTAAATTAACAGAAGAAAAAAATATGCAGCCCAGCAACTTCGTAGTTAAGGAAACATGTATCCTCAAGATTTAAGGGAGAGAAATTGAGCAGGCTGAAAGGATGGAAACTTATCCACAAGTGTACTCCCCTTCTAGGTTCAGGGGGAGAGTGGAAATAATGTGTATAAGGAGACAGTTGAAACATAGTATGATCATAGTGGAAGAGAGAGAAAAAGGGAGTATTTGTGTGAATGCTGAAACGGTGGTGGTGGGGAAACAAATTGAAACATTGTGGAAGTATGTCAGTTTGCATTTCTTAGTACATAAAGTATTGATCCAATGTATCTTTCCCATTCTACTAAATTCAAGAGAAGCTTCTCTATGTGAAAGAAACAAGAGAAGGTTCATGATGTTTGGGTTGTTCCTTCAGATAAGCTGAGTACAGCTGGTTTAAACTGGTTCTGTTATCTTTTTGTCAAGGTCATGCTGACTATAATAATAGGCAAGGAGGAGCCTGGGTTTCACTTTCTCTTTCTTTCTGTCTCTCTTTCCTTCTGGTGTGGTGTTCTGTATATAGCATGCGTATTGTTAAAGTTTTAGACTTATTATAAGTTATCGTAAGTTAAGTCTACTGCAACTGGATTTCTTAAGGACAGTGCCAATCCTGAATGTATTAGATTTGTGACCATTATGCTCATTTGCCTTCAGTAGCAGTAAAGCTCTGCTGGATAAAATACAACTGCCTCTCGTCTATTTTGTGGGAATCCTGCAATATGTTTAATTTTTTTACTCTGCTATCTATACATTGGAGTTCTGCTCCGGTTCAATATTGAGCAGGATTTCAATGACAAAGTAAGGAAGCACAGTGGAAGCACTGCACAAGGAAGAAGCCAGGAAAGGAGGCTGCAAATGGAGCTGGAAGCTCAGCTCTGAGAAAGTATTGAGCAGGTGAGAAAAGTAATCTAGTCTAGCTTGAGGTGGATACCATTTCTTCTGTCATTTTGATTTTGCTCCTAGGTATCAACATTCATAGTGTTCTTAACTTTTTCCTTTTTGAGATTTCCAAAACTGGGAAAGGTTTAGTTTTTTAAAAGTTTTTGTTTTTGTTGTTAAATTTGTCATTTTATTACTCACCCCATACCTAATTGCTTTCATACTCTACCGAGGATAGAAAATTGGCTGAGCCAGCGGGTTTTTCAAGTGCCAGAAGCATAGAATTGTATAGTTGGGAGATACCCTAAGGGTCATGTAGTCCAACTTCCTGCAATGTGGGAATTCTGCACACAGCTGTCCCAGGTGGGCTTGAACCACCAACATTGATCCACTGAGCCACATTTGGGGGGGGCAGTTGGCATGCACACTATACCTTTAAAGCACCTTTGAAACTCATTTCGCTGTCAAAGAATCCTGGGCATTGTAGCTTACTGCTCACAGTAACGATACCTAGAAACACTAGGACCCTCATACCTACGGGACCGCCTCTCCTGATATGCCCCGTGGAGGACATTAAGGTCCATAAATAGCAACACTTTAGAGGTCCCGGGCCCTAAGGAAGTCAGATTAGCCTCCACTGTCCTCACCTTTAATTCCATGCAACTGGAATTCAGAGACACACTGCCTCCAACCCTAGAAGTGGAACATCCGTCTTAAAGGGCAGGTTGCAATCTTTGCCATCACAGTAGGCCTAAACATTTTGCTTTCTTTAATAAAAAAAAGTATTCCTCAATTTTATTGAACCTCATAAATAAAATGTCATTCATATCATGTGCATGGGGAATATGTTAATTGAGAAAGAATATGTGATTTTGCAGGATCAAATAACTGTAGTTAAAAAATGAATATAAACCAAAGTCTTACGTTTATACATATCAGTCAGTGAAATTAATTGATCCATGTATAACTCAGGTTAAAATAGGCCCTTTTAAATCAGCTTTAAATAAGATCTATCGAATGTGGGAAGGTATTCATTGGTTAACGTATTATTCCCTTGATATAGGAAATATTGTAAAGTTGAAGTAATGAATTGCCTGTGATTTAGGTGGAAGTTATACCCTTGAAAATTTAAATTACATTGAGACATTAATTTTAGTAAATTAATTAGGAAATAAAGTAAATGAAAGATAGTTAATTTGACTGAAGTAATGTAACAGTAAGAGAAATTTAACAGTTTAAGTTTCCCTTCTTATTATTCACAGAAATTTGTGTCTTCTACCACTCTACAGCATCTATTAATGACATCCACATATTTAGCCACACATGGATGGCATGAGAGTGTTAGAATTCCTGCTCCATGATTGCAATCATGGGATTTTTGTCTATCACATGATGGTGTATGTTTTGACTCCACAGAGTGGGAAGTGACGGAGACAGGATGTTTGTGTTACTGTGTTCTGTGAAGTGGGACTATTGTCCTTGTTTCTTTTTTTCTCTTTGTTGTCTGATACTAGAGAGAGAGGGAGTCGTGTTGCAGTGCTCAGTGTGTGTTTATTTGTAAATAAAATAGATTAGCCAAAACGCTGAGTTGCTGAGGTCTGTCACACATGATGCGCAAACTCTGCGGATCCCTAAGTGTGCCGGTATTGGTTGGCGTCGGTTGCTGTGATGTTTGGGCAGAAGAAAGCTTTTGAAGCTCCTGAACTATCATCCAGGAGGGAGGGAGCATGCCAGTCGGGCATGTGTCTCTGCCAAGGTCCTACTCGAGTGTAGGCTGAACTCCTGACAGAGAGATCTCATATTTTCCTCATATTATTTGTGCACTGTGCGTCATTCTCATCTCTGAGAAAGCTCTCTAGTTAGTTAGTTAGTTAGTTAGTTAATTAAATTTCTATACTGCCCTTCATCGAAGGATCACAGAGCAGTTTACAATATAAAAACACACAATTGCATAAACAAATACAATACCCCCAACCTACAATATTTTATTTATTAAATTTATATTCAGGGCAGGAAAATGACTTCTGAAGGGCTGGCACTTTATGTATAATTATGCATCATAATTATGCCAATATATGTTGAACAATTTCCAAAAAGAAAAAAGAAAAAAAGGGGAGGGAGTGCAAACCTGAGCATAATAAAAGTTAACAAAGTGATACTTGAGTCTTCTGCGAAGATTTTGACAGAGGAGAGACCGCTGTATATGAACCACTGGAGTACTGCACCCTGCTATAAGAGCACAGAGTCCAATCCCTCAAGATGCTGCACATATATGAAGTTCTATCTAAGTTTTCCTGCCCCCTTACAATCCTGTTATTATTATTCTACAGTGCTTTATACAATTTTAGGCATGATCATCATATAAGTACTTTTGTCACCATTTGGCTGGATCAAAGCATAATCCAGAATAGTGTGACCTACCAGCTTCTTTCACTTCCTTGGCCTGGCCTGATGGCCCAATTTTAATTTTTTTTAACACAGCAATTTTGCAAAGGATCAAATTTCCCAAAACAGATGTATGAAAAATGAAAATGCAACAAATATCTCACCAATCAAGTTCTCCCAATATCGACCACATCTGCCACTGCAATTAGTCCTCCCACAGGGCACATTGGGATTTACAGAGAAGGTGCACAGGATAGGACACAGGAGCAGCCCCCTGTCCCCACTCTCACCCCACACATGTCCTTATGCTGAAGATGAAAGCTGAATGAACTAAAAGGGGCACTTTATGGTGTAGAGAGTGTTTCAGTTAATTGATGGGAAATGCATGATGGCTGGTGGGGAAGCTGTCTTAGATCCCTGTCAGGGAAAAATACAAGGTATAAATAAATAAATACATAATAACAATAATTTCTCCACTACTTTGTAGGGTTGTTTTTTTAAAAAAAAAAATGCACAAGTCAGAAACACTTAGCACGTCATTTATGGTTTTGGTGTCATAGACTCAACCCTAACACTGTTTAGGATCACTGCACAGACTGATCAGAAGGTATTCTAGCTTCAAAAGGCCACTCAAGAGTTAATCTCACAGCCAAAGCCAACTCAGTTGACTCACGTGGTGTGGAAACACTGTTGGAAAAGCTTCCATAAACCATCTGAGAACACCAAACAAAATGCTCTTTAATAATCGTGAATGAAGTACAATCTTTGATTCATTGTTAATTACCTGTTTGACCCACCAGAATTATCTGCAATTTAACAGCATGGCAGGTAACAACTGGAGAGTCCTAAATGCCTGCCAGAAAGATTGATAATGTTGTCTTCTTAACAGACAGACAGACACAGTCCTCAGTACTATAAGCAGTGCTTTTTTTGGGGGGGGGGTACACAGGGGTACGCATACCCATAAACATTTTGTGAATCTTTGTACTTTTGTCCATTTACTGTATTCATTTTTCCCAATCTGAACTATAAATGATGGTTTTCATAGTACTGGGTTATAGAATGGAAAATACCATAGTGTGCATGCCATACTTTTATACCGTGTTGTACAGGATTTTAAAATGTTATGGCTATCCTTGTATTTCAGTTAATCTATGGATTTTAATAGTTAATTGTACCCATATTACTGACCTCTAGAAGATGGTTTGCAACATGCTACTGAAATGATGCAAATGTTAAACAAATGCCAAGTGTTTAGGACAAACTCTCCAGAGAACCTAAGATGTCACTTTTATTCAACACTGCATGGTTTTACAGGGATGCAAAAGGTGAAAGAGTCTAATAAAGGACTGGGAGAAGCTTATATACTGCCAGGCAGCTTTGAAGAGGTAAATAATTAAAGCTCCAAGGAAAGCAAAAAAAAAAAAACCAAAACAAAACAACCAGTTTGGAGGGCTATCAGAGGTCTAGCATATATATGATGGGCAAAAGATTAAAGATAGGATGAACACAGATGCTCAATGGAAGTTCACACAACCTCCCATGTGTTAAAACAGGGATCACCATTGTGGTGCCCATGAGCGCCCGTGCAACCATATTGGCCTTCTCTGGCAGCCACAGGGTCCCCTCCTGCTGTGGAAATTAAGGTTGCATGAAGTCAGTAGAAGACATTCTGCTGTGTGTTTGGATGTGTATGCATACACACAGTGCCCAGTCCCTTATTTGCAAATGTGCTCATGGGCCCCCCAAAAAACTGGCAATGCCTGTGTTAAAAGGAAATGTGAAGGATCAGCTTCATTCCTTCACACCTGCCCCTACTGGCTGCGCATTTGGCAATGATGAAAAGGAGGTGTACATGTGCACTAATGTATTGTGCAAAGTGCCTCCACTGTAGGGGGAATCCTGGGCTAACATGTTTGTTGGTATGTGTGTAGGGCCCTTTCTCAGGGCTGCCAACCATGCAGCTCACAGAGGTGTAGCCAAGTGGACGTGCTGGAAGCAGGCCTCACACCCCAAGTAATTTATGGTTTCCGTTGTTCTACTCCTTGTTACCTATGAAGCGAAGAACTGTTTCTCATACACTAATGTTTTGTCGCTACACCCTGTTTGTTCAAGAAAGGAGTTGGTTAATATTTTCACATAATCTTAAAAGTTTATTCAAACTATAGTGCTATTGTTTCAAAGGGGCTGAGTAAAACGTCAACAATCTCCTCCTCCTCTCCCTTGGGGTTTCCCCCCCCCTCTCTCCTAGGACAAATGCCTGACTCTTTAAAAAGAAGATTACATTGCTTTTTTGCCTGAGATTTCTTCCATTATGCGGCTTTTAAGCTTCAGTTTTAAAGCCTGAAAATCCATCTATTGTGTGCAATTTCACACCTTGAAATTAAGATTAGTCATATATATGTGAACCCAACACAGCTCCTTCATCACACAGATTGCTCAGAACTATAACCTCAGAGATATGACTACAATCTCTGCTTTAAAATAAATCCCTCGATGCCAGTACAGTGGTATCTCAGGTTAAGTATTTAATTCGTTCTGGAGGTCCGTTCTTAACCTGGAACTGTTCTTAACCTGAGGTACCACTTTAGCTAATGGGGCCTCCCGCTGCCACCACGCGGCCACCGTGCGATTTCTGTTCTCATCCTGAAGCCAAGTTCTTAACCCAAGGTACTATTTCTGGGTTAGTGGAATCTGTAACCTGAAGTGTCTGTAACCTGAAGCGTATGTAACTCGAGGTACCACTGTATTATAATATGAACATCATGGGGTTAAATTTAGAACCTGTCATCATCATCTAGAACACTGTGCCGTCCTGGCAGAGGGCCTTCTCAGTAGTGACACCCACCCTGTGGAACGCCCTCCCATCAGATGTCAAGGAAATAAACAAGTATCTGACATTTGAAGGCAGCCCTGTCTAAGGAAGTTTTTGATGTTTGGAGTTTTATTCTGTTTTTAATGTTCTGTTGAAAGCTGCCCAGAGTGGCTGGGGAAACCCAGACAGATGAGTGGGGTATAAATATATTTTTAATATTATTATTATTATTATTATTGTTGTTGTTGTTGTTCCAGATGTTGTTGGGCTACAATATCCATCATTACCAGTAAGCATGGTAATACCCATCATTACCAGTCAGGGATGATGGGAGCTGAAGTCCAGCAATATCTGGAGGGTACTGCTCTATGGACAGATTCTACCTTTAGTCCTCTCTGTCACCCCACCCCCCATTCTCTCTCTGTTTCTTGTCTATACATAGCCTACAAATAAAGTGGGTATTATATGCATTTTAAGATTCCCATTCAAAACCCAAGCAATTATTTGAAATGGCTTATAAAATACCCCACAAAACTGCCAATATTTAACTCTTTCAAATATATAGACCAACACTTAGAATATAAATATGACATTTGAAACTTAAAATATGAAAACTTTGGACCAAAAACAGTGAAGACAAACTATTCCTCAAAGCTACTCTGAGATACTCTATAGCAGATGTTGTAGGATACACATCCCATCAGCCCCAGCCAACATGGCCAACGGTCAGAGCTGACCAGTCTTGCCCAGTCTGATAAAAAACAACACTGCTTTTACTGAATGTATTCCATTAACCAGAATTAGATGAAATAAAGGTTTCATGAAGAAGTAATTCCATGAAAGAGTGATTTCTATGCAGCCCACTCATTTCTAGAGGAATGCAGCACCAAGCCCTTTGAAATAGGCTATCTTCCTGCTGAAGACAACAGCACAATCAATTTGATCTTGCGAGACTGATTTAGTGAGTTAATATATTCACATATTTTACATATATACATATGCAAAGCCATACATACAATGCAGCAGAGATTGGAATTAGGGCCTCGGGAGAGGAGAGGAATCACTTACCTACTGAGTCACCACAGTCCAGCATTGTTCCAGGGTAGTCATATGTAACCCATTAATTTAAAATATAATTATGCTCCGCTACTAAGTACATATGCACAGAACCTTACACAGCCAAGGAGATATTTTCAAAGCTTTCTCCTCTGCAGAAACATCTGCAGTACCTATTTTTAAACCGAGGACCTAGCATTATGTCTTCACTGAAATTAAGCTAATCTCGGCACACTGAACCAAAAGAGCATATTTCTAATTAGTAGTGCTGCATAAGGAAAGAAAGAGAATTCCATTCAAGTCCCAAGGTAGAACCCAAATCTCCAACAGACGTGTCTAATGTTTGCTGTGAGTGATTGACAAATGGATGTTTCAAGAAAATGAGCCAATTAGTCCAAAGCTTTAGTTACTGTAGCTGCTGTGGATCATAAAATGCAGGTTCATCTCTTTTATATCTATACCATAGAATGGTGTATGCATTGAGGAAATGGGAGGTAAGTGGGGAGATGCCTGGGCAACATTAAAAATTCCATCACCTTGGCATGGATCTTGATGCTCAGGAACTATTTTAAGGGCAGAGTCAGCTGGCCTACAGATTACCACTGTTTTCACAACAGCTTCTTGCTTAAAAGAAGAAGAAGGGCTGACCTTTAGGGAAAGCATCAGAGTAGTGCTACAGGAAATACCCAGATGACTGCCAAACAAATACTGCAAGGAACCTGGAAATACAGAATGGAATCTAACCCAGACACTATTAAACATGTGGAATCAGCTGCAAAGCTGCCTGTAGTAAAAAGAAATAGGAAAATAGAGTCAACGATGAGCTCTTAACCAATGGGAAGGGGAATACAATGTTTAACATTTTGTACTCTCTGCTGGAAAGAGACAGCAAGATGTCTTAACTAGAATATCATATTTTCTAAGAATAATTTACAATCCCAACAGGTTTCTTCTCTTTTCTGGTGCTCCCCCAATTTCCTGGACTTGATATCTTCAGTTAAGTGAAGCTTGCCTAAAAGTACAGCTACAGATTTTAACTGCAGTGCATTCCCCTTACACAAAGTATAATACCAATGTGCATTTGATGTTCAGACTCAGTTCTGTGTGGCTTTTCACATTCATGGAATGTGATTTGGCTTTCACACTGACATCTCACTCACCTCACCCTATTAATCTCCAAGTATTTACATAAGTACCTGGCTGATATAAACAGGAGCCAAATTGATTTGAAATCTACATGCTTATTTCTTATTTAACAATGGGGACTTCCCAGCCTCCTCCGAGACTATTAATTGATGCAATCTATGTGACAGTGAAATCATAGTATAATATTTACAACTAGTCAGTGTTCTGAATTGTCTGATCAGATTATACTATGGCATGCATATCTTAATCCAAAGGGAAAACCTGCTGTTGTCTTAAGAATCAATGTACTTATGTATGCTGCTTAATTAAAAGAAAAGAGGAAAAGGGGAAATATAACAAATTGATGGCTGTTTGATCCTCAAGTTTCTATATGATATATAGGCTACAATCCTAACCTCGATTGCCAGAGAGTAGGCTCAACTGAATTCAATAGACTTGACTTCTGAGTATACAGTACATTTTTAGCACTGTATGTTATTATATTGTATGTTATATTATATTGTTATTAATATATGCAAAAGATCCTCAAATAGCAATTTTTCCACAAAGGTGTAACTTCTGTCTTCTTGGATTCCCCCCCTTTCTCCCCCCACTACAAAAGACCACAGAAGGTCTGAAGCAGCAGGGCATTGCACTATGTACAATTTATTATAGCCGGCTTTGACTGGTTAGGAAATCTTCATTAGCATACACTTCTCAACCAAAATTAGTAAAGCTGAAAAATGGCCATGAAAATCGCCATTTTGTGAATAACCATAGGCATCAGAACACACAATTTGCTATCAGTTTCCATGAGCTGCCTCAGGGTGGACAGTGCTTTTATAACCCATTACACTATCTTAAACTTGTACGTCCTTATCAAGGTTTTGCAGTTTCCATAAATTGGTTCAGAAATGTTTTATCTGAAGAACCAACGTCCCATACTACCGGGCTTGCAATCAGCAACCATTTATAATGAATCTATATTAATAGCTCAGTGTTCCTGCCTTAAAATTATACCTCATAATAAAATTCAGTAAGTTTACTAGGGTCAATGTCACTCCCATGACTGGTACTGTCTTTATCTCTGCTTTCAACTTTTTGGGTTAATACACATCAAATCATACTGCTCAATCCCTACTTTTAGTCAATCTGAAGCCAAAGAGTTTAATCTGCTGGTGAGACTTTCAAAAACAATGCCCTCCTCCACATCATCATTAGGGAGGTCATCCAGGTCCCTTTTTCAAGTTTATAAGGCATTTTCCATTCAAACTGAATCTCCCCAGTCTCCCAAGTGCACAAATTCAAAATGATAGCCTTTATCTTGGAAATGTTCTGAAATTCACCATAAATGAAGCCTGCTTTAATCACACACATTTCCCACTCAGTGTTTTCAGCTATAGCAACAGCAGTTCTTGGCAAGGTGGCCAGATGGAAAAGAGGGAAAGGCTCCTGTACCTTTAATAACTGAGTAGTGCAGTGACTCACCAGGCCAATCACAGTGCTGCTTAAAGCAGAGCTCTTTATTAGCCATGGTTTCTGGGACCATAATCATTCCGCAACTTAAAACAAACAGAAAGCAGCAGTTGGTGGTTGGCTTAAGAGTTGGCAGGAAACAAGGGGTAACCAGACAAAGCTTTCAGATCCTTATACATAAAAGTCACGCTTTTTTCGTGAGCAAGTGGCTCTAAATAAAAAGGCGGGGGGGGGGGCTGCATTATGCTAGAGCTGGAAGCACCAAGACAGGTGTCTCAATGCTAGAGACAGATTTCCCCAAGCCTGCCTTCCTAGTGGACACCTGTCCCATGTTCTCTTATCAAGCTCAAGTTTCTGCTCCAGATTCCAAGGTGATGCATTAAGGATAGGGATCATCTCTCTTTCTCTCTGGACACTATCAATTCGTGAACACATTCTTGAATGGACACTAAACAGAAATAATACATTTTGAATAGTCAGGACAACCATGACCAAACCATCTCAGTATGAGAATGATCAAATTCTTTGGTTCTTCAAAGACAGCACTTTGAAGAACCAAAGAATTTAGGATCTCTTTCCTGGAACCAAAGAATTTAGGATCTCTTTCCTGGAACCAAAGAATTTAGGATCTCTTTCCTGGAATAAACCAATAAAATAGGCCTGGAGTTACCATAAACAAAACAAAAAATGGGTTGATAGATGTACTGAAGTCAGAGAAAGCCATTTGTTAATTGAAATGTCAATATAAAACTACCATTGAAATGAAGAGAGATTCTGATTTTGGCCCACAGATTTGAGGTTTTCCACCAATCTAAATCAACATTGACAACTACAAGATCATCCCTTTATAATAAAGCTAAAAAGTACAAGCTGTACTGTTGCCAGAGTTATCCGTGGAGGAAATAAATATTTATTAAGATTTACATGGATAACTCATATCTAAAATATTTGAAATGCTAGAGGAAAGAGTCCTTGCAGCAATCAGTCTATACGCAGATCAAAGTGAGACATCTACCAACATATGCATTTCAGATTCTCATTAAGAAGTTGAGGAACACAAAAAGAAAGCTGCTCAGCCTATAAGGAAGTTACCAGTGAAGATAGAGAAAAAGGCAACAAGGAAAGCAGGTCTTCTTAAGCAAGCAAAGTAGCCTGGGTGGATTACTAATGACATACGCACAAGTTTCTCTGATACGGGAAGGAAAACTATGTATTACTCTAAAAGGCAACAGACTTTTTACCTTTTGGATCTGAGCAAAGAGACAAATATCCTAATATGATGGCAGGCTGTCCTAATTCTGTGATTTCACAGAAAGCTTTAACCAAGTACTGTAATTAATTTCTACAAACTAAGGTTTGATTTAAAATATTTTGAGGGGAGTGTTGTTGAAGCTGCAAAATAAAGTAATCATGTAATTATCTAAGATCTTAATTACAGAAGAGCTTCTCCTTAATGCCAAACACTTGTGCACATATGCTAACATCTATTGCTTGTTATATGTAGGAGCAAAATAGCTTTCCCATGGGAACTGGGATAGGGAATGCTGGTTGGAACTTTCCATTAACAAAGAGGAATCATCTAAGGTCATTGTTCACAACCAAAGCAGCAATATGAGAAGAACCCAGACAGCAGATCCATAGACTTTCATCTTTACTGAAATAGTTTTTATTTCTCACATTTACATGTCACTGTTTACTCTCTCTTGGACCCAGTATTCATGTGCTTCCCAGCAACCTCCTATCTAGGCACCGACCAGACCTATACCTGCTTGGCTTTAGCAAAGTAGAGGCTTTATATGCCATGGAATCCTGTTTATAAGTATATTCCAAGTTGTGGAACTATTGCCATGCATTTAACTCAACCCACATTGGCAAATATATTATTTAGTCCACTTTCATTAGCCTTCTGGTGTTATGTGATACAATATAGGAATCATGCAAACTCTTCTCTATCTGCTAGGGGTGGGGTAGCTCTGGCCTATAGGCCAAATCCAGCACAGCACAGATTCCAGCTTGGCCCATGAAACTGTTTACCTTAACCTCCTGTCCTGGACAGGTGTGGTGCAGGTAGAGATCTGGCTGGATTGGCAGTTGCCATGGGGAACGTGGTTATGCAGCCAATCCCTGCAGAATGCAGAGGTGGAGTCACCTAACTGCCATCAGCTGATGGACAGAGAGTTCAACATTGCTGGATTGGCTAGGCAACAGTCAGAATTTCTGAACACTGTAGTAGTAGATATGGATACAGTGGTACCTCGGGTTAAGAACTTAATTCGTTCTGGAGGTCCATTCTTAATCTGAACCTGTTCTTAACCTGAGGTACCACTTTAGCTAATGGGGACTGACTCCCACTGCCGCAGCCGCACGATTTCTGTTCTCATCCTGAAGCAAAGTTCTTAACCTGAGGTACTATTTCTGGGTTAGTGGAGTCTGTAATCTGAAGCATCTGTAATCTGAAGCATCTGTAACCTGAGGTACCTGATAATCTGCTTCAGATAGTTCTGTCCAGATAATAACTTCTTGTTGAGCCTTACTGTTGCTCAGCCCAGCACAGAACAACCCAGACTATTTGGAGCTTTGTAGTGTTGCAGTTTTGTAGCCCACCAGGTCTATGAGCTATCAGTATAAGCAAGCTTGAGCTTGTGCCACCTAAAATAGTTGAGCTGTGCTCACATAAACTAAAGGCAAAAGGCTATTCATTCATCAGCATGCTTGTCTCTGGTCTAAACCTTTCTCTGCATAAAGGATGCTCAAAAATATCAAATCAGTGGAGGAAAGGAATTAGCTATGAAGCAGCACACTTTAATGAGAGCGCTCACTACTGTTGATTAGTAGGCCAATGTCCCAAAGAAGTAATCCTCCTTTACTAGCCTTAGAAAACAAGGGAACATGCAGAAAATAATCTCCCAGTTCTGAAGAGCTAAAGATGTTGTCTATAATTCACAGGCAATAATGAATTCTAAATCCTAACTTTCCTGAAGGCAACTCTTGCTCTCACCACTAGTCATCAGTATCTTCTTGCTAAAAATAACTCCTCAGCTCAGCTACAGTTTTCCATAGTTGTGCATCATTCTGCCTGCCTTTAATGTGCTCATTTAGTTGCGCTAAGTGATGGCAACTGGGAAGATTGCAAAGATGCCCATTATAAAAGCAAAACATCTATCAGATGACATTTTCCCCCCTAAAGCAGTCATTAAACTGGATTACAACCACAGCAGTTCAGCCTTGGGCTGCTGAAAAGCAAATTGGACATTAATTGCTGCATTTGAGTGGTTTCTCCTGCACGATTATCTATAATAATATTACCATAAAGGCCTCGTAAAAGGTGCAATCCACTGTCTCCCACCTACTAAGAAAATAAACACTTTGCTCAGCAAGTAGCATCCAATTATAATGTGCCCAACACTTTATATATCCTCAAGGGTGTAAAAAGAAGGCAGTTGGTCTTTGTTGGTGAAGTTCAAGCTCCCTTGTCTGGTGGCTTCAATTTAAACTGACCTACAAAACACTGAAGTAGCCTGATCAATCTAATACACCCAGACTGTACACAGTTCTCTAGCCATGCATTGCCTCTCAGTGCTTTGCTTGATGTGTCTCCTCTTTTATAGCCCACCATGCGATCATCTGGTTGGCTGTGATATATGGCTGATGTGTTGCATACAATATGAGGAATAGAGTAAAATGGGTGTGGTCTAACATAATTCAGAGAGTGATAATTCAGAGCCGTTCTCAACCTGTGGGTCCCTAGCTCTCCCATCATCCCTGAGCTCTGGCCTTGCTAGTTAGTGGTGATGGGAGTTGTAGTTCAACAACAACAACAACAACAACTAGGGACCCACAGGTTGAGAAAGGCTGCTCTAGAACATGTTACTGTACAGTGAAATTGCCCTATTATGTACAGTCTGTATACAAAGTTTAAACTGCAGTGGCACTTTCAAGCATAGTATGAACCAGCATTCCTGAGAGTGCAACATTCAAACACACACCAGGTCTCCTCTACATGTGTGTATGTGTTCATATGTGTGAATGGATGGCAATTTGGAAGCTGATAGTTAATGGCATGTTCAAGCAAGCGCTGCCCTTTTTTACCTTCTTCACTGTGCCCAATACTTTCTGTGGTGTTTTCATTTGAAGCCTCCACTAGTGGCCACTGCCAGAGGCAATGGATGAGGTTTAATGGCCCAATGGACTGATCCAGTGCGGGAATATTTCTCCTCCTGTGCAGCATCCTGTGAGATCTCTCTATCTCACCAGCTGCTGCTGCAGTACAAATCATATTGTGTGTAATGGCATGTCTGCCTTGGGAATTTATGGGTATGCACTGCGGGCAATGGTGGCGATGACGACAGATCAGCCAGAATGCATACACGTTTCAAATTGCTGGAAATCCCCACTGGGTTGTACTGCAGGAAAAATGAGAAAGCCTGCTGGCTGTTGCCAGCCCACACACTGGATAATCTGTTTCTCTCTGCAATGAGCAAAGTAAAACAACACTAGGCAATGATGAAAAGAGGAAAAGGAGCAGCCTTGAACTATCACTTCCCTCAATGTTCCAGAGGATAGCTCTGTACCAATGGAAACCAATCATCATTGTTTGAATTCTCATATGTTCTGGCAGAACAGCTGAGAAAGAAGGAAGGAGGGAGATTTTGTGGTGGGCACAATTAGGGACGCCAAAGTTTCCTGTCATTATGTGACAGTGACAAGCAATTTATGAGCTCAGAGTTCAACACGGAATTATTACCCCTACAGAAATAACACAGACACATGCATTTCACTAATTGCAGTTGTGCCGTAGCAAATTCATTTTATCTGCCATAACAGGGAAGCAAGCAGAATTCATCAGGCTTGCTCATAGTTAGAAATGGGAGAGAAATTAGATGCAGTTTGCAGTTAAAGGTGAATCCGTAAAATTTACACTTTCCAAAACCACATGAGAACCAAAACACCAGCATCCTTTGAAATGCACACATATCTGAATTTTGAGATATAGCTCCCCAATGAACCAGTGTCAGCACAAATGCATCTGTTAGGGGAAAGTATGCATAAAAAATGAGTATATTAGTTGAAAATAACATAAAACGTGCATTATAGTAGGAGAAATCACTTGCAAAAATATGTACATTTGCCAAATGCTGATGGATTTTCATGTTTTTTTAAAAATAAAAAGTGCAAATTGCTGCAGAAATGTGGAAAACTGAACTTAAGATAGGAAAAAAATGAGAAACTGAGGGAACCAAAATGGGCAGCTCCTTCCATCCCTATCCATTGCACATTTTCCAGGCAAAAGATTGCTCATGTGAGTTATATGCTGTATTCTATGAAGCTGCAAGGATATGTTATGCAACTGAACTGCTTGCTTTTTTAACAAGAGAGTAGAAGCTGTCTGGTTCTGCAGATTACAGGTTTGAAATGGAAGTCATTCACTTGTGCAATATGCTCACACATATGCTCATGAGGATATTTTTTTCCAGGAACAATCCAATAACTAAAACATGAAACCTATGATTTCATTCTTGAGCTATTGCCATCTTTATGCTTCAGCAGAAGCATAAAGTAGAAGCCTTTGATGATGACTGCAGTGTCTAGGCTGATTCATGTGTGGAAAGGCAGTATTTTGGGTCCTGGGGTCCTGTGGCTTCAGAGGTCACAACTAGCACTTTGAATTGAGCCCAGAAAGTAATTGGCAGCCAGTGCACTTGGGCTAGAATCTGTGTAAAATGCTCAGATCTTCTGGTCCCAGTTAATAATCTGGCAACCTAGAGATTTCCAGGGCATAGGCGACTAAAACCATGTTATTTCTGTCCATACAGGGAAACTAAGCAAGGGTCAGTAATGGATCCATAAGTAGCAGAGTACCTTTAAGTTGAGTGAAACTTCTTCCGGAACAGATAGAATAGGATCCCATAAATATGTTGCTTCGGGGGCACTATGCTGGACAACATATTCTTTCAGATAAAGCAGCGCATTCTGTGTTAGTAGATGGGGGTGGGAGTAGGAGGAAGGGAAGGGGAAATATTGTTGATCTTAGTCCCCCTAGTTCCCTTCCTTATCCAAAACTTCAACTTCACTTTCTTCATTTTTATTAAAACAAAAAAAATTGCTTCCAGTAGCACCTTAAAGACCAACTATGTTAGTTCTTGGTATGAGCTTTCGTGTGCATGCACACTTCTTCAGATACACTGAAACAGAAGTTTCCAGACCCTTCTATATAGTGAGAAGGTGGGGAGGGGTATTACTCAGAAGGGGGGTGGGAATGGGTGATTGGCAGATAGCTGTGATGAGCCTGTTGACGACTCTTAACGACTGCAATAGGTCTTACAGGAAAAAGCAAGGGGTGAGAAGGTGAAAAATGGCTTTGTCATGTATAATGAGATAAGAATCCAAGGTCTTTGTTCAGACCAGGTGTCTATTGCAACTTCTAGAGTCTGACAGAAGTGCCCTGCCTGTGTTGCTTGATGACAGGATTTCATTAGTCTATAATGACATTTTAGTGCTCGTTTTAATCATTTCAAGTGCTATTGCGTCCTGCTGTGAGAGATTGTTTTAAATACCAGAAGGTGCACTGCTGGGGTAAGGGCTTCCCTTTTCACATACCAATATATGCAAAAAGAAAAAGAAAAGCAGTTGGGTGATATTTTGCATGGTTTATGAGGAAATATTAAAAGCTATAAGTCAATATGAATTGTTTTCAGATTAAAAGCTGGCAATGGGTATTATTTACAAAACGTTAACATTACCAAAGCCACAGAATGTTACCAAAGTCACAGAATATGGGATATAATCAGGGCTTTTCCCCAGCTGGACTCACCAGAACTCACTTTTGGTACCTTTTAGGTGAGCACTACTGCCATTCTAAAAGAACAAGGATAAGTTCATAATGAGTTCTGGCACCTCTTTTTCAAAAAAAATATAGCACTGGATATAATATACACAGAGTCATCAAACGTTTTGGGCAAGAGGCATATTTGGAATGTGGAAAGAGTGCTGTAGGCGCCAGTTACAAACTGAGTGTCATGGGGCATGGCATAGCACTACATTGTTGCTGTTGTTATTTGGGACTGTGGCATAACACAGTATGGCCATTGCACCACTCAAAACAGAAGAGTGTGTGCCCACTTATAGCATCCAATGAAATGTGGCCATGTTTAAGGAGCCATGTTCATTGTAGGAGAGGGTGAGCCAACAGTCTCTAATTCACTGTGGATTTTTGAAGGGATATTTATTGATATATTTTGTGGGTGTCATGTTGATGAACCTAGAATAACATGTTAAAATCAATATCTTATCTGTTCCAGAGAAAATAACATCACAAGGGGTGAGCGAGCAGAACCCCAACCCCCAACCCTTAAATATTTTGTCAATAAAATAGTGGGGCTTGAGTTTCCTGGGAGAGTCAGATCTATAACAATATTAGCAACCCAAAAAGCCCCAAAAGAAGTTATGGGAACTGAAATCTAGAGCATGAGTCATTTTCAGATCAGTTGTAAGAAGAATTGCACAGCACCTCCATTTCCTGTAGCATCAATTGTAGTTTGCAACAGCAATTTTTGCATGCTCTCTTCCTTCTACCCTTTCTTGTTCTTTGCCCTGTCCTAACAGGTCATAACATAAAACTCACAAGGGCTAAAGGGTGAAGATGACCTCAGCTAACAGTTGACCAGGAGGCACAAGGTAAATGTAATTTATAACAGGGCAGACATATGTCCTGAATTTCCCAGACGTAGATGGAATACAGCAGTTGGAAACAGTGTCTGGGCAGAAATCGTTGAAATTTCCAGGAAAATCCAGACATATGGCAACCCATGTTAGAAGTCTAGATTTTGGCAAATTTCCTTTAAAACTAGCTCAAAAAAGTCAATATTTTAAGATTTTGCAAAGAAAGCTCAACAACTTTTTCATCTGGATTTTCACTTTCTGAAATATGGCAACCCTGGTTTATAAGTACATTTATTCAATGAGTAGGAAGATGTTCACGAATCAAAGTTCCCAAGGAAAGTTAGGAAGCAGGCCCAGAGACAGCGGGAGGGTGTTTTGAATGATAAAGAACTTCTAAGTAGCAGCCAACTTGGACTAACAAGTTCCAGGCATGGAATGAGTCATTGTTATCTTCTTACCAGGTCTCCTGCCTATATTGGGTTATTTTCTTTTAAATTGGTTTTTACCAACGATTTTCTTGTGTAACAAACAAATAAACAAAGAAAAGTACATATGGTGTCTCCACTTTTAATTCACAGTCTTTTTCACAGTTCGTTTGCATTCGGTATGAGACACTGTTGTCATATACATTATGCAGTTTTATGTCTTCCCTGATCAATGTAAAGAAATAGCATCTTAGCCTGCAGTCTGGCACTTCATCATTCTTCAATATTTTCCTGGCAGGACTACTGGAGCTGTGCCAGAAGACTGTGGAGATTTGTGTATATTGCATGGCAATTCTTCAAGAGATTTCATGCTTGGTGGCTTTGGATATAGGCGGATCTTCAGTCAGTCTGCACTGAGGGTCCTACCTCCCGAATCCAAGTTTAACAGTGGCTAAGGGTGTCATTAAAGGGACACGGGTGGTGCTGTGGTCTAAACCACTGAGCCTCTTGGGCTTGCCGATCAGAAGGTTGGCAGTTCGAATCCCGTTGCTCGGCCCCATCTCTGGCCAACCTAGCTGTTCGAAAGCACGTCAAAGCGCAAATAGATAAATAGGTAAATGGTGTTTCCGTGCACTGCTCTGGTTTCACCAGAAGCGCCTTAGTCATCCAGGCCACATGACCCGGAAAAACTGTCTGCGGAAAAACGGCGGTTCCCTTGGCCTGTAAAGTGAGATGAGCGCCGCAACCCCAGAGTCATTCACGACTGGACTTAACGCTCAGGGGTGTTAGGTACGCACATTTACCTTTTTAAGGGTGTCATTAAGTTTCAAGGCTCATACCTAATTTCTCTGTATAAGAACTCAACTGAGTCAGAATCTAAGAAGAAGCTTGAGACTGGAATTATAACACTCTTATCTTTACATTACACCTACGTGGAGTTTGGCTGGAGCTGTTCCAAGTCAGGGGTCAATCTTTCACTATATCCTGAAAAATATCCTGAAAAGGGGACTATCAAATAAGCTAAGGTTGTGGAGAAAGTAGTGATCTTCTTAAATTTCATAATTATCTGGCCCTTAATGCTCAGGTGAATTATGAATTATCATTTCCCCAAGAGATTCTGCTTGTCCTCAGAATGTAAATCAAACTTGTCAGCATGCCTGTGAATGTGTTGTTTTGCAGGGTGCTTGTCTGTTCATAGAGATTTCAGGTTCCTAGGAATATACATATCCCACGACTTTTTGGAGTTGATATGCTGGGGAGAGCATGGTCAGCAAAAAACACAGGCAAAAAGAACACTTTGCATTACTTGGGGTCACTCTGCAAGAGAACATCATTAGGCACAAAACCTTGTGTTGGTTCCCCTTTTGTTCTACCCTGACTTGCTACAGCAACCCACACAGGACATATGCTCTTTCTCCTGCTGTCTACTCCATATGCATCCCAAGATGGCTAGCTTTGATTAAATAAGATGATTAATCTGCAATCAAATGATGCCCCAATTTATCAGTGTTTATTCAGTTAAAATGTTCATTCCACAAAATCATCCTGTAACTCTAACATCTTCTACTTCAGTTTGCTTGTCGAATTTGCTTCCAGGGATCATGAGTCATATCTGGGGAATGAACATGACTGGCATTTTTGAGTCAAAGGGTTACTCCTCTGACCTACTTCCAACAGGATCAACAGCTGCAGACTGGCTATGGAATGCGCAGATAAAACACCGTTAGACAGTTATATGCAGGTAAGAAGTTTGATTCCTGGTTTTCCCTCCTTAAAAATAGCAATAACAACTTTCAATTGTGCCTCTACAAATGCTAAGATGAGCAAACACGCAACGTACTTGCACATCAAAGAGATATAAAGAGGCAAATTTTGATCAGTGAAGATCTTTTTATCATTAGCAGATGAGGGGAAAAAATAATCAGTTGAATTGTATATCTGAAATTGAAAGAGAAACTGAAAAAGAATCCTGGAATGAAAAGCCACTTCTCAAACCCCTGTCCACCACAATAATTTCACTGACTCATTTAAGCAACAATAGCAACACGCTCCATTTACAACAATGCCATACAAAGAAATGCAATTTTATTTTTATGCTGTTGAACAGCCAGTAACCTTCTAAGACTATATTGTAAATTTCTAACAATAAAGTTTCCAACTATAAAGGAGGAAATTCTTTTGGATTGTTTTGATATGTGCAAAGGCTACTTTTTATGTACATATTTGATTTGCATTAAACATTCACCACTCTAATCATGTTACACATCTGCTAAGATGAAGACTGGCCCAGTAAAAGTTGCTGGCTGAGACAGAACAGAAAATGCCCCCTCCACATCACATTCCCTGTTACTAAGACCAGTCAACTTATTTTGACACCCGATAAAGAAAATCTCTTGTCTCTACCACTTCCTGGCAGTAAAAAATTAATAATCGTAAATTGTTCCCTTTCATGACACCCAAAATCAGCTGCCCAAGGCAACCACCTCACTCTACTTAATTGCTAGGCCATCTGTGACTAAGGCTTCCCTTTCCTCTTTATTATCTTATTTACTTGCTACAGGTTAGTGAACAATAGAAAAACATATCTCCCTTAGCAACCTAGTATTTGATTTAGTGGTTGCAGCTTTCAGAAACAATTTAACATGTCGATTTATCCTGCATCCTCCTTTGCATTCAGTCCAAATCCATAATAATTCCTCAGACCTGAGGGTACATCTTTGGATTGTCATTGAGATGACAGAGCAAATTTATAAGAGCAAAAATGCAGTAGGAATCATGGCATCTATTTATAGCCAAGTCCCCCAATATCTCTCCCATAGATAAACATTTCTACTTATAAAAACCCTTCCAAATATATTTGGTTCATGGACAAATATATTTGGTTCCTATCTGGGCATTTTGCAGCATCTGCATTGATGGCCTAGGAGACCAGGCTCTGAAATCAGCCCAGTAATTTTGTCCCAGAATAACTGATGACAGGCTTCAGGGGACTTGAGCTCTACTAACAGTGAAATCTTAATATCCTATACATGTCTGCTTATAAATAAGTTCTATTGTGCTCAGTGGGATTGGAGTGCACTGGATTGTAGCCAATATTAATGCTTTAGCTTAAAGGTGAAGGGCGCTGCGATACAATGTACTCTGTCTTTCTAATTAATAGTAGTGGTCTACAAGGCTGGGGTCATGGGTAGCTGTGCCAAAATCTTGGTTTACAACACTTCAGAACCTGGAGCATGGAGAGAAAGTTTTTATACTAGGCCTGGCCAGAAAATTAATACTATCTGCAATTACAGAAACTTAGGCAGAACAACTCTGTTATCTTCTGAAAAGGCCCCAAAGGCTGAGCACGTGCATTTTATAGGTGCTCACCAGCCTCAGCCTTTAACATTCCAGCCTCAGCCCTGGAACCATTCACAATATCATTCAAAACTATTAATAAAATATCCCTTCCAAAACAGTCCTGGACTACTGAAGTTTGCTATATGGGGGGCTGTCCTTGAAGACTGCTGCTATAAATGTGGATGCTAGGCTAGTAAGTGGGGCAGCCCAATGGGACCATGTTTTGCTGGTCTTTAAAGCACTGCGCTGGCTGCCAGTGAGCTACTAGGCCTAATTCAAGGTGGTAGTATTACCATATAAAACACTAAATGGCTTATGACACAAATATATCAAATTAGGTCCTTCCTCTGTATCAACCTTCTTGAATCCTAAAATAATCAGGTGAGGCCTTTTTGGTGCCCCTACCAATAATTGACCCATGACAGGGCCTTTTCAGTGGTGCTTCCCTGTTTGTGGAATTCCCTCATTATTGACTTTCAGGAGAAGGTAAGAACATTCCTGTTTAACCAGGCATTTGATGGCCAAAAGATGCTGTGCTTGGCAACCCTGAAATAATGTTTCAAACTATTTCTATAATGTTTTGAATTGTTGTTGTTGTTGTTGTCATTGCATTTTCTACCCTGGGCTCCTTCAGGATGAACGGCGGATATAAACTGAATCAATAAATACATAATATTCTATACCTTAACTACTGTATATTCCTCCATTAAAATAGAATTTCCTCTTCTGTCCACATTTTTATCTGTGATCCAAGTACATCTGCTCCCTCAACTTGGCAGCAGTAAACCATTCCCAACAGAGGGTGAAAAAGTGCTTATTCTAGACACACCTTTGTCGACAGTAAAGGGCACTTTTTGCAGACAGCCTGTGAGTAGGGAATTTTAGAGGCTGCCAGTTTGACGTTCAGGGAAAATAAAAACACCAGTTTAATAAAATGCTCCAACAGTGCAGGCAAACAGTATGGAATATTACATTTGTCCTCCTCGGGGGGAAGGGGGGGAGCCCAACAAAAAACTTAGTAGCATCAAGGTTTCAGGGTTGAAGAAAGTTTGTTGAGAAAGAGGAGCTATGCTGGTCTTAAATGCTATCAAAGAAAAAGTGAGCATCACCTCAGAAAATAGTGTCCAGGTAGGAATGATTTTTTAATGGTTTTCTAACGGGGCCCAGCTGGTTCATTCTCAGCTTTGCAACAAAATACTTGTGTGTATCTGCACAGCTGATTTAATCTTGCCACACTTTGGTTTTACTGTTATAAATTGATAATCACACCAGAGCCCAAATTACAGAGGAAAGAAGAAGAAAATAAGAGGACTTAAAGGCACTACAGGGGGGGGGGGATTCCTTCTATAGTTAAATCCTGTATACTGTAGGATAAATATTTTGTCATTTAATACAATAATTCACTACACATTGTCTTGAATGCTAAAATGGCAGAATAGTAATACAAGTCTATACAAACAATTACAAAATTATGGGGTAAAAAAAATCTCCTCAGATGTTAATAGGTATGGGAACTTGAGTAAAATGTTTTTCGCCTAGTGCTGAAAATATATTAATGAAGTTAGTAGTACCAGGTGAGCCTCCTTGAGGCGAGAATTCCAATAAGTGACTAAGGATACTTAAGGAACTGGATCATGGTGAATTCTGGTACAAACTAAGGCACCATGTGCACTATATATTTAAAGCAGTATCGTATCGCTGTAAACAGTCATGGCTTCCCCTAAAGAATTCTGGGAACTGTAGTTTTTAAGGGTGTTGAGTGTTGTCAGCATGATTGTACAGTATTACCCTGAGAGAGCTACAATCTTCAGAATCTCCTGGGAAGCAGGTTTGAGTGTTAAACCATTCTGGAAATTGTAGCTCTGTGATGAGAATAGGGGGTCTCCATGCTCCCAGTTGCTATTGTAACTAAGTTAAAGTACTTGGAAATTAAGTAATCACTCATTCTTCTCCTGTCTACCCATGCCTCCAAGTCTCTCCTATGTCTCGTTTCAGTGAGTCTATTTTATATTGTGTGCATCTTAGGACTGGCATCTGTCATACTGGTACTATGTAAAGTCCTACATACATAAATATAACAACAATTTGGTGTAATCTGGAACTTCTTTATAATTCAAATACCCATGAAAAGTGAAGGTGCAACACCATAAATTCTGTAGCCACATAATAATGATGTTTACGTCAGATGGTATTTTCAAGAGCACTCAAATATTGATCTAACTCTGCTCCAGTGGTGAAGTCAATGGGAATTTCACCATTGATTTCAGTAGGAGGAGAGAAAATCAATTCCCAGCACTTGTGAAAATTTCACAGTCGGTCATTACTGATTGAGAGAATATTCAAAGAACTAATGATGGGGGTTCAGTTTAGAGCTTCATATCCCATTGCGCACCCCATGAGCCACTTGACTCTCTGCTTTGTTTGGAAATCTATATGTTTAGCATTTAAAGCTTTCTTTGCTTTCCTTGCTTCGCACCTAGCAAAGGCTTTCCCCCCATGTGCTAATGGTTTAATTATATTCTTTCCCCTTCATTTCTTTAGGAGTCATCACTAAGATTAAAATTCTTGTTCAAAGCAGATCTACGCAAGTAGGTGACTTTAGGGTTCATTTTCTAATTGATCAAACAAACTGCTAATTAAATGCATCTGTGCCTAATCAAAACATGGCTACATAAGCACAGTGTATCATTTAGCTGGGTGCATGAGATTGTATTCATCAAGGGGAATGAAGACTCAGCTTGATTAGTAAGTGGTGAAACACATTCAAATCCTTTATTTAGGCCAACTTATACCAGAAGCCATGTTTAATTATTTATGCAGATTTTTTAATAAAAGATATACAAGTTTTACTCCTCAATATGATGTGTTCCGAGTAGCCCAACAATGCTGCTAATGATGCTCTTGCCATTTTTAGTCTTTGCACCCCTTTGTTAAAGAATAAATTTCTCCATGTTTCAAATCTCTGTTTGTGCAAGCATAGAAAAAACAGTGAGGGAGAGGCGTTCTCTTACATACTGGAAAGTGTTGTGTGGAACTATCCAGGCCTATTCTTTTGTGTTGCTGCAACTTACCTGTTTTGGTGCAGAGGCAGATCTCCTGCATTGCAGAGACTGGAGAAACACGGGCTATTTAGCTTCCACTTTCAAGCTTGCTTAACTTTACTCCTGCATAGCTGTCTCTTGGTATCTTCTATTCTACACCACCCTTTCCTTTCACTTCCAAACTGCATGGGCAAATGGCTGGTAACTTTTGCCTTTGGCTCTGCCATTCTCCCCTTGGCTATCTTGACTCGTATTTTTACTAGCACTCTGTTTTTTAAAAAATTCTTCTTCTTTTTAAACTCTTTTAAAGAATTAACTGCGGAAAGGCTTTGTCTTTTTATTTATTTATATTTTTTTAAAAAAATGGTGAAAGGAAATACTTTCCTTTAAAACAAAATTGATGAGTAGTACCCACCCTCTCTGGCTTCCTTCACTTCAATTAAGGCATATGGGAAGGTGTCATGAAGTAATGTCTGCTTATTTGTAGTGATATGTAAATTGCTATACTATGGGAACCTTTTTAGTTGAAGAGAGGGATTTTTTAAAAAATAACAATATTTAAACAAAAAATACATATAGAAGAATTCCCACAGGGCTTTTCAAATTATGAAGAAGTGTTTTATGGGGGGGGGGGGATGTTTTATGGGAAGAATAAGAAAAGCCCACAAACACAGTGAGGTAAACTAAGTTGAATCCCACACCTATCAAAATTTTAAAGAAATTCTTTTTTAAAAAACAAATAAATAAATAAATCCTAAAGTGCCCCACAAATGACAAAGAAAAACAGAAACCTCTTTTGTGATGGAATAAAACTCTCAAGGAATTAGAGAACAGGTTTTGGTACATTGGCGGTGCAATTTCATCCTTTAATGGACCTGTTTAAAAGCACAGGACACTTGCTAGGAATTCCCTGACTTCCACTCCATTTCCGCCAAGATTCCACCCACCTTTTCTCAGACCTCTGCTTTCTCTTTCCCTCCAAAGTTGCTTCGTTTTATTCCTCTTTTGCAGCCAACAATATGCAGTTTCTCCTGTCCTGAAGAGTGGAAGGTTGTGACCTTTCATATATCGCAGGGTGTGTGTTCCATGCTTGTTGCCTGTGCTCTGTGGGAAGCTTCAGACTGATGCACAATGTTTGAAGTTGCTTTCAGAACACTTGAGTGCATAATTCAGGGTGGATAATTGCGTGTGTTGCACCAGAAATAGCAAAGAGTCTGGTAGCACTTTAACAGATTTATTATGGCATATACTGTAATGCAACAATTAATCTGTTAGTCGTTATGAAGCGGCAAGTCTCTTTGTTGTTTTTACCTTCACATAACTATGTCTGAAGCCACTTTCTAGTATGCATGGTGCTTGTCCTTGTCCTAAAGATAAACAAGTCGTTTTCATTTATCCACCATCACTTTGTTTTTCTCATTGCTCCTCTGCTGTTTTGTGTGTGTATATATATTGCAGACGTTCTAGTTACTGCTTATTGATTCTGGTTTGTTTCCACCTGTTGTTTCGTTTATTATATTATTTTGACAATACCAGAATAAAAGGGGAAAAGACACAAAAACCACAGACATACAAAAATCCAAAGTATAAATAAAGTCAATCATTTATGCTATTTACTCTAAAGCATCTGTACCATATAAAATCTTAAAATATTCCAAGGCCACCTTTTGATTGGAAAAGCAATATGCTTTTATGCAATGTCCAAAAAATGGTTCCCAATTTAACATAAAGGTATCTTGTTGCTGTCTTTTGTTTTTCCCATATAGTATGTCCACTTTGCCATTAAAGCAAAATCCCAACTTTTTTTAGCAATTCTTTTGTTTAGTGTTCTTTGTGATCTCAGTATGCTTAACACAATTAACATATGAAATCCATTTCTTGTGTGTTTGTCATACTAAGTCCTCTATATAATTTGATAAGGAGAAAGCATGGAAGATAATGTTGTGTAGAACAAAATGCCCATTTTCACAATTACCTGATGCAACGTCCTAGCCCCCTCAGTAATAGCAACCTAGTTGTTGTATTTCAAACATCCTCTGTGTGCTGACCAGTAATTCTCTCCTCATGGCTCTGTTTTTCCAGAAATAGTTTGAAAGACTCTTTTACTTTCTGGGTGGTTGAAAGGTAACAGCAGGCCATTTTCCTCTGTGCACATGTTGGATATGATGTGCTGTTGTACAGAATGTGTTATGATTGTCAAAACACTGCCCTAGAAGTGTGACCATGGGTACCCAGGGCCGCGCGCCATCACCAGGTCACACGCACACACTGAGGGAGGTGCGCACTATGTCATCACGTCCCCCGGCATTTGTGTGCTACAGCATCATGCCGCCAGCATGCTCATGTCACTCGCTCACATAGCGGGTCATGGTGACATAGTGTGTGTACATCAGGGGGGCATGATGATGTAGCACATGCAACCCCACGCCATGCACATGTAGCTGTGCTGCACCTTGTGGGTACCTGGCCCCTCCTTTAAAATGTTGTGGGAGCTATGGCACCCAGGGCCCCTTGGTCCCGGCACCTATGATAGAAGGGGACCTAAGCACCACATGGCCACACTTGAATGAGGAATCCTCTTTGATATTCCTCTTCAGTTTAATTAGAGAATAAACCATTTTACTTTATTTTTATGTAACCTACTCGTTTTCTTTCTCATTTATAATATCAACAGAGCTTCTTAATATGGACCATGGGTTTGAATTAATTAGAGAATAAACCATTTTACTTTATTTTTATGTAACCTACTCGTTTTCTTTCTCATTTATAATATCAACAGAGCTTCTTAATATGGACCATGGGTTTGAATGGGTGGCAATTGTGGCCCCTCGAAGGTCAGTCACTATCACCTTGGGCAGCCAGGATGTGTGGGGCCACTCCAACTGGTTACATTGCAGGGTGGGATTGCCTGCCAGAAGCCTAGTTTTTGAACCATTCAATCAGTGGGTCACTAGTAGGCAGAGTCTTGTGGTCGGACCTGGAGTCAGAAGCTTCCATTCTGGTCTGCCGGGCAATTTCATTACAGTGGGCAGAAGAGCACCTATGGTTCAAAGTGGTGCGGTCCTCTTTTTCATATGCGGATTTTACACTTATTCTGTTCCTTGCGTAGTCCAGCTCTTAAGCACAGCATTGGCAATCTCATTACTAGTGCTGTGTCAATAAAATCTGATTTTTAAAACCACCATTTAATGAGAAAATGAATTGTATTTGCAAATTATCAATGGGTCTAGAACATTTCACTGAAATTCTGAAGGCTTTTGAAGTGGCTGAGATTTTTTTTTTTTTTTGTGATGTTTAAGTGTCTCCTTTTCATTCTACAATTCTCCTCTCTGGTGGTCTACGCTTTCCTAAGTGTCTCCACTTCTGGAAAATTCTAGGTGTCTTCTGATAGACTTTCCTGTAATGTCAGAAAGCTAAGGAGACTGAGTTCTTTTTAAGGAAAATGACCTTTCTTCCAAACAAAATCAGGGAGTGCACCAGTTTCAAGCATTTGATAACCACCCTCCTCATCTTTCTTCATCAAAGGGGAAGGCATCCTCTTCCTATGGGTCTTTTTTAGACCAGGAAGCACAGGTAGCTGGAGAGACTGCAGAATGATAAATACTTAACAGAGAACTGTTTTAATGAATGAAAGTGGGGAGGGAAACACACCTCCCTTGGCCACCTTGAAACAATAACGTAAGCCCAACATATGGAAATTATATAGTGCCCTGCAAACAAGGCAGGAAAACAGAAACCTCTTTGGGGAATACAAAATCAAGGACTGTTTTCTGTACAGTATTAGTCCTGTCAGGGTTTTGGATAATTGTTAGTCTTTGAAGTTCTTTGTTCTTGTTTTGTCAGCAGCACTGTGTCACTGTCTACCATTCACTGGGAATAGCAAGTGGGAAGAGTACTGTTGCATTCACATCCTGCCTGCAGACTCCCATAGGGATTTGGTTGGCTACTGTGAGAACAGAATGCTGGACTAGACAGTCCTTCAAACCGTTCCAACAAGGCTCTTCTTATGCGCACATCAGTACATTTTTACTTTTCCATGTCGAATAACTTTAAAGTTGTTGCCATAGCTACAATCCATATTTTGCTATGTGTTCTTTCTTCCCAGAATTGACTCCCTTTGCCTTCATCCTTCAGACAGCTAAGATGCAACGCACACCTTTCATACCAAACTGGCTGTGGCGGTACAAGAGGCAAAGCTGTAATCACATAGACACTTCCAAGAAGACATGGCTGGTGCTCTGCAAACATGCCCTTAGAAAAGTACAAATGGGGATGCCAATTCTGAATGATTTAAAATTGTAGAAACAAACACCATGTGACCCACAGTATACATCTAGGTTCCCCAGCTACTGAAGTGTTTTTACAACCTACTTTCCAATGTTGCTGCTTTCCCTGTATGCCTCCGCATGGTAGACATAGCTGAAGGGCAAATACGCTATGTTTTTCAAAAGGCTTATTTTATAATTAAAGACTCAAGTGCTTGGTGTGGAACATGAATAATGTATCTTATAAATCTTCTTTGATATATGTATACACAATACTGAATCGTTATTTAGTGGTAAAACTAAAACATGAAATAAGTAAAATATGGCCTAAAATGAATAAATGTGCATATGTGGGAGGAAAAGAGGCCTTCAAGATATGCAGCTCATAAAATTGCAGGAGGTTATTATTATTAGGTACAGCACCTTTCGAATGAACACTTTAAAGTCATTTTCAAATAATTAAGATTGAGACTCAATATTCCTGAGAATGAGTTCTAATGTTTTTCAAAGACTGATTTAGAGAGGTAAAAGAGGCACTTTCAGCCCTTTTTCAGTATGGTTTGAGCCTCCTTTACAAAGTTAGCTAAGGGTTTGCATCAACTGGGGTCACAATCCAACAAAAATGAAAATGTTTATGCTTAGACACGTGACCACCTTCCATACAGCAAAGTGTTTTCCATAGGTTCACATGGTAGGGAAACAAGAACTCGTTTTTTCCAAAATATGCCAAGCAGTCCTAAGTAATGTCTATTTCCTCCTTCCACTTTCTGAAACAAAGCAACAGCAGGAAGTACAAATATGCCTTAGGTGGCCTTCAGACACATAGTTTTGCAGTGCATAACTTAGCACATCTTCCTGTCAATAAAATGTTCACACACAGTTTATGTCCTCTCCAAATGTTGTATAACAATAGGGCAAACGTTTTCATATAGAGTAGCCAAAACCAGTTATATATACAGCTCCAAATGCATAAAAACAGCCACCCCTACAGAAATGCACAGTACTTTTGAGACAGAAAACACAGATATCATAATGACTTTTACTTATGCAATGTAGTTGCTCATGCAGCCAGTATTATTGAATGGACAATATCTTAATGACTGACTTGTCGGGCAAAAATTAAGTCCATATTCAAATATGTAAGAATCACTATAAAAATAAAACAGTAATGAGAAAGAAAATACTTGATCAAGAACAGTGATTAGTGAAAAGTCACTAATATTGGTATAATGAAATCAGTGTAACCAAGCAAATGTTAAATCTGTTGGCACAGTGATAGATGAGAGAGTGGATAATCTTGGGATTGCAATGCAGGCTGCAATCAGAGTTGAAGGATCCATCCACCGAAT
Organism: Podarcis gaigeae; assembly: GCF_964106915.1. Lineage (NCBI taxonomy): Eukaryota > Metazoa > Chordata > Lepidosauria > Squamata > Lacertidae > Podarcis > Podarcis gaigeae. Next base: position 54,607,266 of record NC_139678.1, on the reverse strand, counting down.
TCAGCCTATTTATTGTAAAGTAAAATGGATGCAATTAAACCTGCAGAATGCCCACATGCTAGGTTCTCTACTTGGCAATTCTACTTATCACTTGATAACCTGTGTTCTATTTTGGTTATTATTTATTTTTTAAAAAGGCAAGTGCTGGAAAGTGACATAAAATTGTCTCATAAATATTAATATGGTTTACAAAGTTACAACCACTGGTAGATTGTCTTTTGAAGATCATAGCTTATTTTCCCTTCAACTACGTCCTTAAAACTTTGTGACTAGCATTCTGTACTATTTGCAGGTTCTGAATGATATTCAAAGGCAATCCTCACCTAAAAAGTATTGCAACAGTCTAATATAGAAGTTGCCAAAGTATGGATCCCTATGCAGGAAAAGCTTTAGTTGGCGAAGTGCTGGAGCTGGAAATACACCCTCCTAGCCACTGTGGTCACCTTGGTCTCAATGTGGATCAATGAAAAGCTGATTCTCTTGCATATATGGAACTCATTTTTGACCACATAAAAACTGCATGAATCTTGGTAGAGCTGTTACTTCAAATGGAGGGTTCCTATTACTAGTACAGAGCTCAGGAAACACATGTGTAAACACTTTATTCCAGCTTTCCCTAACCTGTTGCCTCTAGATGTTTTGGACCACAACTGCCATACTTCTTGATCATTGGAAAGACTAGCCTATTCAAGGCAGAAATAGGAAAGATGAGATTGAGCTGTTTGACAAGAGAATTTCAAAATTCTTGGTAGTGCAGAAGCCTAAAAGTTTGAATTTCAGTAGATCTGAAAAGTGCTGGCATTTGGGAATTTGAAGCATTTACAAATACTTGTCATAATGTTAGAAAGGTAGACTTTTTCTAGGTTAATGTATCCACATTCTTCACAATTCAACAGATGCAGAGAGGGTGCTGCTTCACCAAAGTGAAAGAAATGAAAATACTTCAAAATTCATAACAATAGTGAAAGAAATTGCTAAACCAGACTAATAAAAGCAAACACCATGATCACAATATGATCGTGATAATATCAGATTTTAGTTTCACCATTAAAACATCTATTCAGCATGGCCAATTATATGTTGAAACAACAGTGCTGATGTTGTCATGTAGCATAAGGAGCAGTGTAAGATTTAAATGAGACTCATCTGCAATCAGAAACCTGAGCACTAAATGTGACATGGAACCAGGGATGGTGTGAAATTTTCAAGGAAAATTCATCTGTCTTGCAGAATTCCCATTTGGATGTCCAATGACTCAAATGAGCTTTCTTCCAGAGTTCCCACTGCATGCTGAACAGAAAAGGATTCTGAATTGGACCTCAGGGCTTATTTTTCACATATCAGTGATCTGGCACAAAGAGAGGAAACTGTTGCCCAATTCCTGGATATATGAGCATTCCACTTCTACGCCTTTGGCTGCATATATTGCCTGATATGAAAATCCAACAGATGCCCAAAGTGCAGTTTTTCAGCATCCCTGGAATAGGCAACCTGATTGTTTAAACACAAAAAGGATTTGGATTTTAAGTTCTGAAATGTGTTCAGAAATTTATCAGAGGGTGACAGGTAGTGATTTGGTCATGTGGAATATCCTTTTTACAAGGCTATTTTACTACTTGTATATTGAGGTTGAGAGTCACTTTGTGATGCCTCCATCACTTCAAAAAAATGGTTGCGTGACTCATTCCACAGTTGGCTAACCAATATGAGATGGCTAACCAGCTGTAGTAAGAAATGAGGAGGCACATGCTACTGTTCTCTTTTTTGGGTTTAACACATCAATTTAGGACCTGAATAACAAATTGAATTGGAATGACACACAGCAGCCCTGAAACAGGTCATTTTGTTTCCAAACACTACAAATGCAGACAGAAGTTGAATCTGGTGGTCACTGCATACCCCTAGTATATTGGAATATCTGCTATCATGGTAGATAAAATGGGTGTTTATTATATTTCTGGTTTCCTACACAATATTTATGATTCTACTACATGACCTTTACCTATATAATGGGAAAGGAGCACAACTCTTTTGAGACAGTTAGCAGATGAAATGGTCAGTTGAGAGTGGTTCAAAATTCTACTCATTCACTGTAGATCTGTCAAATCCACACCTGATCTGAAAATTCTGGAAGCCTTTCTGAAATTCAGTCAGTTTTCAATGTGTCATGCTTACATGAAGATGCATTATGTAATATCACAATATCCACATGTCCTGATTGTTTTCATAGCCAACCATCCTTATTCCGCAATATTTAAACTATTTTATGCCAAACACCCTTGAATCTCACAAGAGATGTTTGCATCTATTAAAGTGAAGTGTCTAAAGCTATACTTCAGGGACAGAACAGAAGGGTGGTATACAAATTTAATAAATGATAATGTTAATAATATTGAGCATATTCTATGCAGCCAGAAGCTGCCCTCAAATGTAGCACGAGTTCATTTATTGCCATTAATTAGCATTGGAAGTTTGTGGTGAAATGGAAGGCCATTCATGTCACATTTCTTCTCACATCTGCTTTGTGCCAGTTTGAAGAAGTGTACATCTGATGTGACATGGATGGATACACATCCAAAACACATACAACACAAGCACACCTCACCACAGGCTTCCAGTATTACCAAGAAGCATGGCAAAGCTTTTCCTGCTGATTTTCCAAATGGTAAAAAAGTTATAGTTTCTCCCTCCCCACCGAAAACTTGCCATGCGAGTGAATAGGGAAAACAAAGCAGATTGGAACCCAAATCACAGACTGAAGCAGTCTGAGCACATAGCGACTTGCTAAATGTAACATGAATAAAGGGCAATTAGAGGAGGAGAAAAACCAGTGTATGCACAGCTTGGAAGTAACAAAACCTATTCAGATCTCATGAGCATTTGAAAAATGGCAGCCTTGAGCTCATTAAGTTGTGGACACGGAGCTATGTCACAATGGATCTGATAGCACATGCAAGGAGATACCATATTTTTCCATGTATAAGACATTGTTGTTTTATTTTAAAATGTTGCTAAAAATTGGGGCTTGTCTTATACACGGATAGTGGAGAGTTGGGATGGGTGATTGGTGGCTGCAGTGAGTAGGAGATTGGCAGTTGCCTTTTTGTGGGTTATTGGTGGGTGTATCAAGGTCCTCTGGCAGTTGGCAGCTGCGGCAATAGGGCGGCTGATTGGTGCTGGCTCTCGACAAGAGTTCAGATGTTTGGTGGCTTCGTGGGTGAGCAATCTTCAGCAACCCCCTCCCTCCCAAAGCTCAATGAGTCTGTGCATTCCCCTCCCTGAAAAGAAAGCTCAACAACACTGGGCAATTTCCCCCCATTTTCTCAATTTTTAGTCCCAAAAAAGAGGGGGTGTCTTATACACGAGGGTGTGTTATACACAGAAAGATACGGTACCTTTGAATGCAAACAACATATATAATATACTTTAAAATATAACAAATATACTAAAGTTAGAGTCTAAGACCTGCAACATTATGTGGACTCTAAAGGTGGGATCATGCAAACAGGCAAAGGACATCAGTCTGCCTTGCCATTAGCGTCTCCATGTGACAGCTCATTAGACTGGCTCCTAGCAATGGAGTCAGGACCTAAGTACATTTGTGTTAGCTGGAACATACAAAGCAAGTAGGAAACTCCTGCTGGGAACTCAGGGAGAAAAGCTCTTAGATGTCTCTGCACAGGGCTAAAGAAGTGTTCGGGGATAGGTTGCCCCATAGAGTTCTGTAGCAAAGTTGCCATTAAGCAGCCAAAAGAAAGGCACCATCTGAGGTGAAAAACAAAAGAATAAAACCGGTAACTGATATGAGAGCAGAATACCTGCTGCTAATAGCAACAACGGCAGCTCTAGGTAGCATGGCCATTAAAGATATACAGGGCTGCCAACCCAATTGTACAAAAATCCCAGCGAAAGAAAAAAGTCGTGCTTTAGTCATTTCAGCGGCTATGGCTTCTACAGGGGTGGTTCAAAAGGGGGAGGGTGTTGTTTTTCCTGAATATTTTTGCAGAAGATGGGAACTGAAAAATGCCCCTGAAAGAAAGTAGAATTCACACCTCTCTAATGAGGTAAACAGGCACACCTTTCATAAATTCATTAACAGTTTACGGCCATATTCCAGTTGGCTGCTTTTCTTCTAAGCTTGGGAGTACTTATAAACTGTGTGAATGAATCTGAAAGCGCTATTAGCAAAGCCTCTTGCACTGGCCAGATGAGAAGCTATTCTCCCCTTAAAATTTTGGATTAGGGAGCAAAGGACAACCAAAATGACCAAGGGGGTACAGGGGCTCCCCTATGACTAAAGGTTGCGGCATTTGGGACTTTTAATTTAGAAAAAAAGGCAAGTAAGAGATGATATGATAGTAGTTTGTAGAATTATGTGTTGAATGGAGAAAGAAGGTAAAGGTTTTAGAAGAGGTGTAGAAGACAGATGGAATGATGACTGAACAACAGCTAACAGAAACAGAATAAAACATTTTTGGCAGGGTGTGTCATATTTTCAAACATAACCTAAATGCTGTACTTTTGTTCAAATGTGTTCACAGGCAAAATTCAGAGCCGCTCCATGATTTTAAGTATGATTTTCAAATAAAAATCCTTCCTCCTCTCTGCCCCACTCTGTGTGGTCTAGAAACCTGTTTCATTGAAATAAGTCCTCAGCCCTATTACTGAAAATATTGAGGAAAATGATCTAACATCTATAATGAAGATAGTGACACTCTGAAATACTTCAATTATGGTTATTTTTTTTCTCCATTCAGAAATGAGTGAAGAATAAAGAGTAGATTATCAACTGAAAAGGAAGAGAAACACCTGTGGAAGGACAATTCAGATTCCTGCCAACATGTAGGTTGGAGCCAAATGGATGCTACTAGACAAAGGTGACTATTGAAAGCAAAAATAAAAACAAGCCTTTTCCTCTGACATGACATTCCCACACCTGTTAAAAGCTACCTCTGAAATAAGAAAATAGATTATAATATATTTCTGTGTGAATTCTGTGTGAACCTTCTAATAACATCCCAAAATTAAACTTGCATCCATTGCCCTAAATCAGTCAGTGTCCACAGCAGTCTGTGATATTGTCAGCTGGACTTCTGCCCCTTTTCAACCTGACATATATTTAATGACCAACTGCTCAATTGGCTCATTCTAAATGTTTCTACCTATACAGTATATGTGAATAAAGGCTGCCTTCCCCCCAACCCAAACAGGGAACTCACTTCTTTGAAGAAGATGCAAACATGGATCTTCATCACCTGACTCCGCCTGAAGAAAGAGAGTCAGTACAATGCAACTTCTTCTTTCACACAAACTACAATGAACATTTCAGTTCTTTGCATCTATAGCCCAAATCTTGATCTCAGCAGCTAAATACCAAGAGGACGACTGAGGAGGAGTCACATCACTGTTGGATCAGAACTGATGCTGTGAGGAGGAGGAAAGAGGAAAGCTTTGGCACACTTCAAATATATGAGCGTACCTCCCCATGCTGTCCTCTTCAAACATCACAAAGAATATATCCTTATTCCTTCATGCCACAAGATGAAGCACAAAACACTGCAGAGGACTCCAATGTGTTTTTAGGGAGATGACAGGAGAAAAAAGATGTTCCCTTTGCTTGCTACATGTGTGTGGTATAGATATACACTGTAAAATGTAACTGCAGTCATTATATTGGTTTTCTCAGTGCACTATGCATCAAACTTTCAAGGCTTAAACAACGTACTCTAATTTGTTTCTTATTGAATTTACAGCAGATTTTAACTTTGCTGATCTGAAAATCAAGCCAGTTGTCCATGTCATGTATTGAAAGGGTACTGACAATTCCTAAAATGGCTTAAAGTGATATTATAGGTGACAGGAAATACTTTATATGCTCAAGTAAACTCGGAGGAGATACAATAAACTTTTGCATTCCTTCATCCTTGTTGGTACAGTATGCATCTAAATTATGCACCAACCCAAAAGGATGAAGCTAAAGGGTTGGAGTCACCCTTATCAATAGTCTTGAACAACCTAGAGTACCTTGATGTTGGAGAATGTATCCCATAACATTTCAGGGCAACTTGCTAAACTCTGTGATAGTTCCATCAGAATCAGGCTCAAAACTCAAGGTCAAAGAGGAAGGCCAGCAGATGCTATGTAACAAAAGATTAGTTCTCAGGGCAATGTGTGTGCCAGGGTCTCCAGACACATCAGTGGTGTCCAGGGAGATGCACAGTGGTTGAATTCTTGCTCCATCAGTGAAGTAGTGGTCATATTTCTGTGAATTACAACTGGTCTGGGGAGAAGGCAATGGGCTAAGAAGCTTTATGTATTGGCTATTATGCTATTTCAATGAATGGAATGGGCTAATACACAAGAGCAATCAACTGCAAATGATCCTTGTACCACTACCATAGTAAATTGCAGCACAAATCTTTTTGAGGCAAATTGCAAGAACACCTTTAGCCAGTTAAGTTAAAAACAAAACAAAACTCAAAAGGGTTAGGACTTGAAAAATGGCCAAGCAAACAAGCATATATATTTTTCTTCCTGAGGTACCATAACTTTGGTGTTAATAAAAAAAAAGCTGAAATGAAATAAATGACACTTAAAAGAAGAGACCAAGTTTCTGGAGGATGAGTCTCCCAATGAACCACATGCACCACTTAATTCTGCAAGGGATGTGCATTTGGAATTAATGATGCATTCAGCAAATAAAGGATGGATTCAGATGGCAGCATCCTTCACAACTCAGGGACTATTTCTATGAGACGGACTTAGAAGGATCTGAGATAAGAGTATACAATGAAAGGGGAAGGTAGAATATTAAGTACTATGTGAAGGAAAAGGTATATAAACATGAATAGGATAGCAGTCTCAGATACAAAAATGCAGTTTTTTTCAGTAGAAATGGCGGAATGTCAAATGATGAGGGTCACTCAGCAATTATGGATGGATGGATGGATGGATGGATGGATGGATGGATGGATATAAATATATACTGTAATGCATTGCTGAAAACCAATAAAATCTAAGCAAAGTGTTTCTCTGTTCTCGGATAGCTTTTTAATTGGACACAAATATGATGGCGTTCCCAAGTCAAGGAAGGACAGATCTAAACTGTTGGGGAGGGGGAGCTACTAGAATATTTCAAAGGAGATCAAGGGTATAAACCTCAGAGATGGCAGAGAAAGCCAACAGAAGGTTAATCAATTCTCCTTTTAACTTTCATAAATAAGATCACGTTTAAATAGAAAATGAGCTTATGAAGAAGACCATATGTGAATGGCATTTGGCGGGTGGGGGGAGGTGGACTGAAGGTTATGAAATAAGCAATTAGCTTTTCTAGTAAAGAGCATTTGAAAACTGAAATGCTTAATTATCTTGTGTCATTCTTTTCACTTTGCCTTCATATGGGGATTGGGAAGTGAAGGTAACTAGACAAGACAGTGCCATCATCCTGCCTCCTAAGTTATTCAGCAGCTACTGGTACAGGCATAAGCTTTTCCCCGAGTCACCTCTATATATACCTTTGGAAAGATCCACATATAGACAGATGTAATGCCTGTTTTATGCATGGGAATGTCAGTTTCAAGTAATCTAGGAAAAGAGGCAAGCTTATAAAATGAACAGGTTATGAATGCATGCTATTGCTGATTTCAGCACAGGCATTATACTATACTGCTTTTTTATAAAGAACTCACATAACTATGAAAGATTCCAATTAACTTTTGAATGATATATCCTTAGAACGATGTCAAAATCAGAATCATGCAGAAAGAGTATGATATATATTTTATTAGGCTAAAAGCTCATGTGTCCATTTGCCAGGCACCAGCAAAACCAGTATTGGCAATATTGCTACGAGGACTATAAGCATCGTTTGATTTTAAATGCTATTCTGTACTAAAATTGGAGAATGTCCTGCATTTGTCAGAATCTGACTGTGGCAGCATCAGGCTGTAAATGGCTTTAAAGTCCTAAATGGCTTAGGTCCAGAATACCTTAGGGATTGTCTCTTTCCATAACATCTTATCCACTCCTGCTTTTATTTTTGGATTAAAATACTAGATTTTTATTATTTTTCAGCTGCTGAGAGTCTGTTTTGTTTTGTTTTGTGGTGCTCTAAGTACATTGTATTATTTAAAATATATATGCTGTAAACCACCATGACTAGCATATTTACCCTGGATAAATCAATCAATCAACCAAAATCAAAAGGGGGGAGAATAAAAAAAAACCCACTGACCCCATTTCTAGACACCCCAAACCAGCCACCATGCCAAAATCCTGGCACAATGACTGCTGCTTCAGCATTCATTTTGTACAATACTACTGTACAATAAGTACTGTATTCAGTAGCATACTTCAACTTTGGATGAATGATTTACACAGCATCGGCATAGATTATATAGAATTCTAGAGGATGGGAGTTTAATACACACACACACACACACACACACACACACACACACTACTACATATATATGTGTGCAATTCTTTTCTTTTGGCATTTTGTATTAGGCTGCTTGTCAGCTAGTTTGAGAAAAATCAATGAGGCAAACAATGCAATGCTAGCCTGAGTTATGCCTGCTGGACAGAGCTATAGGATCACAACCAAATTGATAGTAAACGTTCATAAAGTCATGCACAACAATATCATTGTGTCAGAGCAATCCTGACCCAGCAAAAGCTGAACACTAGCAGGACCAAAAGTGGGATAGTGGCGCTGGGAAAACAATTAATCATGCTACAAAGTAGTCAACAGAGTCAGAATCCTTACTGGTATGAAATTAGCATAGGTAAAATTAGCTTAGCTAAAAACACCCATCCACTAAAATCAGGTGAGAGTCTTTGTGCCAAACACTTTACTTCCCAGCCACACTGCTGAATGTGATTCCAACTAACTCATTAGTCTATCAATGCATTAGGGATATATCAGTCCCAACAAAGTTAATACAGCTCACACTTAACAGACAAACAGCATCACAGTGCCCTGGGGATGTTTGCCTATCTGACTCCAAAGTATATGAAAAATGAAGAATATCTCCCAAAATCCATTCAAAGAAAATGGGGGAAATGCCCATGAACATCCTCTCCCTTGTATGTCAAGCAATTGTATTGCTGGGAACATAACATATCTCTACAGAAACATGAGTTTATAAGGTTAATTGCAACTGAGTACTTTGGCAGCATTCTGCAAATCATTTATACTTTAAAAAAAGAAGAGATAGCTAAACAAGAGATTTTTCTCTTAACATGCAGGGTTATATGAGCCCCAACCATTTTCCCCTGTTAAAAAAAGCACTCTAATCGTACTCATTAGCAACAAGATTTAAATAAGTAATTGGTGTTTTCACTTTGTGACCTTGAAGGAGAGCACAGCTTTCATGTACTTTGCATTCATTATTGCTAACAGAGTTCAGGGTCATCTGGCTTCCCCACCTCCACTCCCCGCTTTTCTTTTTTAAACCCACTTTTTATAGGGATACTTCTGTCCACTGTGATCTGTGTCAGAAATCTCATTTACAAGAAGCCAGCCGAGCTCAAAATTGTTCTGCCTGCTCTAAATGTACAGTTTAAACCTTTTCAGCTCTGGAGATTTGGCCCATTTTATGGCTTAATAAAGATCAGCAAATAAAATGAATTTGGGGTCTCAGCACAGTTGCTTGTGGATTCCTGCCAACATCACATATCCAATCATTCAATTAGTGTTAATAGCACTGTTTGCTTAGAATCTTATATGCACAATAGGAGGGAAAGTTTTAGGTCATAATGCATTGGCAGAGGTTTAGGGACAAGCTTCACAGCATCATATATCTTCTATATAGCTGACAAGAGCTATTACCTCATTGATCTAAGCAGCATCAAATTCATCCTTATTTAAAACAACATGCAAACAAGCATTTCCAACGTGTCCACATAATAACTGCCACAAAAGATTTTTCCCCCCTCTGGTATATTCAAAAGCTGCCCTACTTTTCTGGATTACATGATAACAAAATAGTACAACCACTGTTTTGTTTTTGGAGCATTTTGTATAAAATGTCTGAGCTTTGTAGACAAATCAAATAAATTCACTGTTTCCACACAAGATTCTTAGGGTGGAATTCAACCATGAACTATTACAAATGTTCTGTCTGAACAAGCATATCAGCTTGCCAGATGGAAAAAATTCCCCCTCTGCTCCTCAGCTGTTGTAGGGGTTATCCCACCCACCCCCAGCCAATTTCAGGGGTGCGGGGAGAGGGGATGGGAAAGCTTAATTTGCAAGTGAAAACTCTCATGAAGAGCTTCTACTGACTGGGTTCATTAGGTGAATCCCACCAGTTCTACTGGTGGCAATTTGTACTCTCTGCATAGCACTGATGCAAACTGTACATAGTACTGATATACCCCAAGGTTCTAACCAGATATGCCATTTTTCTCACCTATAGCCCTGGTGGTCTTGCTTATTTGATCATAAAGAACTGGCACAGCACAGCACCACCATCCCTGCAGTTAGATTCACAGTCATAGAACTCAGTTTGTCTTGTCTTTTATTCTATCCTAAACAAACAAAACAAAACAAAACCCACTTTGCCTAGTCTGTGCAATAAGTTTTATTTCCAAGGCGATGCACTTCTGTCTTTCAGGAGATGAATCTTCAGTTGCCAGAAATCAAGAATGTACCTGGACCTGTATGGTGTATGTATGTGTTTTTTCTACTCTTGATTGTCCTTAAATAGTCGTATCTTGAACTTTTGGGTCAATATCTGTTATACCACTAGTCCCAGGGTATCATCAAAAGTCACCCAGAGGTTATTTCTCCTAAAATTCTAAACCTATTCCAACCGCATTTGATATACTGATGGCAGTTCAGATGTTTCAATTGATGTAAAATGTTTCAGAAAGTTTGTTGTTTATTTATTTAAACTGCTTATGTGCTTTCAGGGCAAAGCCCTCCTGAGGCAGCTTACAAAAGATCATTAAAACCTTTAAAAAACAAAACAAAACAAAAACACACACACAATACAGTAACTAAAAACAGCAGCAGTTTAAAAACCCAGCTCAAAACATTTTAAACAGGACAGTTTGAAGCACATATGTTTTAAAAGTCCATTTGGTACTGTATAATTTTAGAAGAAAGAAAGAAAGAAAGAAAGAAAGAAAGAAAGAAAGAAAGAAGTAACAAATCTACAAAATGTTCCAAGCAATCTGATGAATATTGGCTCAGGAAATAGGAGAGGTTTTTCACGAGTTCTCCATAGGGGAATTCCATAAAGAATAAAACAGCTCTGGGTTGTTGCAAGCTTTTTCCCTTTCAAAAGTTCCATTTTATTTCATGCTAACATTAAGCTCTGTAATGCCTTGGAAGCAGAATGTGAGAAATGTAAAGAGAAATAAGGCTTCTGTCTTTAATCTGTGGTATTTACTGTTTGGGATATATCTGGGCTGCCTGAATAACTCTATAGAACTCCATAGAACACAAATATAGAATGTATTATAAGCAGCCTGTAGCATTCATATTCATATCTCCATCTCTATCTGCAGAATCGTATACACACCTACTCAAACATGAGCTCCATTGTGTATTGGATTGCAGCCTTAAACTGTTATATTGAAACATGACAATTGAATTTAATATTCTTTTCGACCTGGTATAAGGCAGGGGCAGCCAAGATTCTGCTCTCCAGATGTTGTTGGGCAACTCCTTTAACTCTAGACATGTTGGGGGGTGATGGGAGTTGTAGTGCAGTAACATCTGGAGGGCACCATGTTGTCAACCACTGGTATAACTTTTTTTTCCCTTTTCTTTTCGAATACTTAAGATACTCTGTACATTTGTTGTAACATGTAGCAGAAGAATAAGTGAGCAGTTGACTTTTAAAATGGTGAACTTTCCATTCTACTTATTTGTAATCTATCGTTTGTTCGTTTTTTCATTTTATTTCTCTAGAAAGAATTTTTTAAAAAATGTTTGTTTTGTTTTTTCACTTGATCAATAGCACGTTGTTGTTTTTGGGAAGTATCATCACAGTCAACATGCTCCCCATCTCCTAGGGTGAAGCAGACAAATCTATATTACTTGCTTTTTTTCTGTGACTAGAAAAATGTCAAGATGCCTTTGTTCTAGTCACAGAAGTGGCTGCTGCAATCAGCTGTGTGTCCCTGCTTCAGACACACAGAAAACCAAGGAGAAAATCCATCAAAATGTTATGTCAGCACCAGCTCTCTACTTCATCGCTTATGCTAATTATTATATTTAGCCCACTTGAAAGTAGATCACGGTTATTTCTATCCCATTTTCTTTCAAGCTGTATACTTAAGGTTGGGGTGTTCATTTAATTTTGTAGATCAATAAATTTTCAGTGTCCCTGGATGACATAGGAGATTATTATTCTGCTTTGATATATTTTATTTTAAGGATTTTCTTAGATAGTAAATATTTAATACATATTTAATCTATGTGTGCTTAGATAGGCTTGTGATGAAAAATACAGAAAGAAATACACTGAATTAAATCAAGACAACAATCTATGCATTTCCAAATGAACACAAAGTAGTTAATAAACAGAAGGGATGCATCCTATAATATATTTTCCCCTAATAAATAAACAGGACATTTAAACATATCATTTATTTCAAAAAGTTACACACGGTGTTCATTTTAGGAGTTGCTTCCATGTATGTTTAATTTGTTTTTAAGAAATCAATCATATGCTAGTGTGGTTACCTATAATAAAGGATTGAGGTAGAAAGAGGTTATTTTGGGATTGAAGCAACAAAAATCCATCCAACTGTAGTTTCCCATCTTGAATTTAGCAGGGCTGAGTGAATCTCACATGTGGGGCATGTTAAAGCACCATCTTTTAGAAAATACGGAGAACTACAATGTGTATAATGAAGCTCTGTTTCTGCACTAATGTCCTCATCCAGTAATCCATATTTGAAAGCGAGCTCCTGAACATAGATTTGCATTGAGAAATCCTGTCCCCGATTTAGTGGCAGAAGCTGTTAGTTCACCAGTGAATTGCCTCATAAGTTGCTGCTGTTGCCATGTCAACCTGGGGGTTGTGCCAGGCTGTTTTAAACCAGCCTGCTTCAACCTTGGGTCTCCATATGTTGTTGGACTGCAACTTCCATCATTCCTGACCACGAAACAAGATGGGAGTTGCAGTCCAACAACTTCAGGTACCCAAGGTTGAAGAACTCTGTTTTAGATCCTATGCATGTGGTAGGTCATAGTCCTCATTTGGTGTTTTCTGTTGAGTAAAATGATACTGATGACTAAATGGGGGATATGCTAACAACTTCCTTGCCAAATTCTAGGCAAACTCACTATCTTGTGAGTTTTAGAATCAGAATGTCAATAAGCCTCTACTTGGGTGTTGGACAACTGGTTTGGTTCACCCCCAGAAACTGATGGTTCTGAAGGGATTTCTAGCAAACAGTGACAGTGGCTTGGCTGAAGAATTTTAAGTTCTAGAACTGTGGCAACTCCCTTGCATGCTTTATTTATGCCATCCCTGGCTCAAAGAGCCTTCCCCTACCTGTGTTGACCACAACTCCCACCAGTCCCAGCCAGCATGTTTGCCTATTTAAGAGAAGAAATAGTCCCCAGGTGGCTTAGGAATTGCAGTTGTAAGACTGCTTCTGAAAAACGTTCTCTAATCCCGACATGTTACATAATTATCAACACTCATTTGTAAGCAAGGTTCTTAAGTGTACCATGGCAGCCCAACACTAGGGATTCTTGGATGACGCTGATGATCTGGAACTATTCCAGTTAAGCTTTTAGCCTGCTTTGGGGAATGAACCTGCCTCGGGCCAACTATTGTCTGAACCACCCTGAATGGTTTTTCACGCCATAAAGCATGGTATTATTTTGGATCTCTTGCCAGGGTTGGTAACTGGGGACACCACTTTGAGATGGCTCAGTCAACCTGATGAGATGATTCAAGTGATGGTTTTGGGCATTTCTGCTCCTTTCCTTATGGGGAGCTGCATGCTTCTGTCTTGTCTCCCATATTATTTGATATAGAAAAACCTCTGGTAGTATGCTAACCACGTCATCTTTTAGGCATGCACAACCTAGTCACCATTAACTATCCTGCAAAAATGTCAAGGTTAGGTTCCTGCAATGAGTTTGATGTTAGGCTGCATGGTAGGCTTGTCTGGAAACTGCAACTGGTTCAGAATGTAGCAGTCAGACTCTTAGCTGAAGCCACAATGAATATTTTATTCCAGTACTTTGAAACCTACGTCAGCATTCACTTCTTTCTGGGCACAAAGAGATTGTGTGGGAGAGAACAAGCTGGAAGGTTAAGTAAAATGACCCGTACTTGTATTAAAGCACAATAAAGTGTGTATTGTTAGCATACAACAGTTTCCAGCCCTGCTTCCTAATACAAGGAACAGAACAGAAATGAACTTTAAAATGGATTTTCTCACATAAAATTAAGACTGCAATCCTTAGCACTCATTGAAATAATAGGATTTTTGAGGAAGCATGCAGGGGACTTTATGGCCTGTTTTTACATGAAGACAGCGTGACATTTCCCCCCCAAATGTGGCAAGATGGAGTTGGGCCACGAAGAAGCCATTTCTAGCCATGCAGAAATGTTGGAGGCCCAGAAAGGGCTCATGGCTCCCCAATGATGAAATCCCCCCCCCCCCAAGTTGGAGGTATGTTTATTCTACTTGCTGGCATCCTTTGTCCCCTACTGAAAATACATCTGTTCCATTTGACCTGTGAGGGCTGTCGTGCTGACGGTGCTTTTGTCTGTTGTTTTGTTTCTATGTATTCTGTGGCCACTGGTTATTCTTATTTTTTATTAGATTTATATACAGGGCAATTCACAAGATAAAAATACAGGATAAAAGCACAAAATAAACAGTTAAAAACAATACCCCCACAAGCACATTTAAAGGCCACAGAATATTAATTAGCAAGAGGCTTGGTTGAAGAAGATACTGTTGTTTTCTTTTTTTTATTGCTGATGTTTTATTTTGTATTTTATTGCCAAGTTCTCACTGCTCTGAGAACTTTTATAGAAGGGTGGGGGAGTCTACAAATGTAACAAATGATGATGGTGATGATGAATCAAGATGATGACATATATTTTCTTCCTATCAAATGCTTGTAAATGGAGGCCTTGCTTTGAGCACCTCACCATTAAAACATAGGACTGAACACTGGGCCTTTTCACTGATGACTGCTCAGACCTCTCAACTCAAAGGCGTTCTCAAAATTGAGGACATAAAAAATAAATAAGCCCCCAAACATTAAAAATATCAAAGAAAATGCACACTAAAGGGAGAGTGAAACAAAGAGCTACAAGCCATACTAGTCCATAGACACAGTAGAGGCCTATAGTCCTCAATCCTTCTGCCTCATGCAGTCTTGGAGAAATGCCACGGCACTGTAATTATCTCTCCTCCAGCTTTAACTACAACTGGGAGTCCCAGCTATTCATTATGAGGTGATGATGACAGCTCCAGGAGGGCAGGCAGTAACTGACTTGCTGAAAATCACACTGAATATATAGGGTGGGATTCAGTATCACACACTTCCAGTCCTTCTATCTATGCAAGCATTGACTTACTGTTGACTTACTGGTACAGGAAAGAGCTTTGCTGAAGCATCAGCCATATCCTAGGACATGGGGGTGGGGGAGGTTTCCATCCAGATGTTACTGGACTACAACTCCCATTGTTCCTTTCTGTTGGCTACACTGGCTTTAGGAACCGGAGTCCAACAATACCTGCAGGGCCTCAGATTCCCCACCGCAGTCCTGTGCCTTCTCATGTGACGTGTAGCTTGAGCCATTCGATTCCATCATCCCAGACAGTTTGCATGCATCTTTTATGCTCCTTCTCATTGCATGAAATACAGTGTGATACATACTTTTCAAATTAACAGGCAGGTTGCTATTGCTGGGATAAGAACTACCTTGCTGCATCAGATCAAGAGGCCAGCTGGCACTCTACAGTAAGCAGAGATCAAAGAAAGTCACACAGGTATGAAATGAGGGAGGCAGACATTTCCTGCTCTAGTCTCTAGGATCTGGTAATATGTACAAGGTACACTTCCTCAGAACAGGGAGGATTCAGTTTTAGCTAGTGCAGTTAGCAACCATTAATAGACATCTCAAAGCAAACAACTATGATCACAGTTGGTGGCAATGAGTTCCATAAATTAATGCATTTTCATTGTCCAAATCTACAGTATCTTTAACAAAACAAAATAAGAAATTGAGCTGCAAGAACTGTACACAGTATTCTAAAGTGGTCCTAGATTTATATGGGAGTATTAACTTACTTCCTTTTTTAAAAAAACAACAACAGTCCCTCTCCTAATAAAGTTGCCTCCCCCCCCCCCGATGCCACACACTGAGCTGATATTCTAAGGTGACTTCAAGCTCTCTTTCCTGAATTGCTGCAGCCAATTTGCACCCCATCATCATTTGTATGAAGTTCAGCATTTTTGTTCCACTTTTCACTTTGGGCGGGGAAATAGATATAACTATCTTCCTGGGTCTCTTAGCAGGCTGTGCGAACGGAGGTGAGAGAGAATCAAAGGCTCCTATTTTCTGTGATAACATATTTTATCCTCTGCTTTTTGTACTTCTAACCACGGAAGGCAAAAAAAACCCAACAAAAAACAAACTTACAGTAACTTTCTCTTCTAATATTCTACTTTAGGGTCCCCACCACCACCACTGCCACCACCTTGATAGTAGCCTTCCTTTCCTCTCCTTCTCACACAACCTGTAATGCTTCTCCCTTAGCAGGTATTAAAAGTCACATTAATGAAATATGAAGAAGGCAAGCCAGTTTGTCAAATGTTTCCAAAAGCACCTGAGAATTAATTTTGTCTAAAATTGAAATTCTATGTGGTGGGGTAGCTAGCATAGTGTTGACTTGGAGCCTGCGTGCAGCAACCTGTGTAGGGTACTGGGTTGGCTACCCCTGCTATATGCACCTACATGAGAGTAAGTCCCATTGAAGTTAGTGCTTGGACTAGCTGAATATTACCTAGCTTCAAGTGAAAGGTTTTCTTCCCACAGTGCTTTATTTATTTATTTATTTATTTATTTATTTATTTATTTATTAAAATATATTTTTATAAAACCATTTTAACAAAACAAATTATCAATCAAAAGAACCCATTACATTTCCCCCCTCCCCCTTCCCTTCCTCTCCCACCCCCTAAGGACTTCCCTTAGCTCTCCTCTCTGATTTGTTTGTACATTTTATTCTCTGCATGTTAAAATTGTACATATCATTGCCTTTTCTGTCACATATTCGACTAATAAATTTGTGGATGTTTATTCAAAACCTGCCAAGGAGTCCAAATCATTTTGTTTTGTTTTTTAGATAGTTTGTAAAAAGTTCCCATTCTTCCTTGAAGTCACGGTTGTCCTTCTCATTCTTCCATCCTTGTCCTAACAAGACTCCTGCCACTGTTGTTGCATACATAAATAAATTCTTTGTTTTTCTTGGCAGGTCTTGTCCTAAAATCCCTAGCAGAAAACGCTTCTGGCTTCTTTGCAAATGTCATTTTAAACTTTTTTTTTAATTCATTATATATAATCTCCCCAAAATTTTTAACTTCTCTACATTCCCACCACATATGATACAAAGTACCTTTTTCTTCTTTACATTCCCAACATATATTTGACCCAGTTTTGTACATTTTTGCCATTTGTACTGGTGTAATATACCATCTATACATCATTTTCATAGAATTTTCTTTTAAGAGAGAACAATCTGTAAATTTCAAATACACCTTCCAAAACTTTTCCCAATCCTCAAATTGTTTATTATGTCCTATATCTTGTGCCCATTTGATCATAACTGATTTGACCTCCTCATCTTTTGTTTCCCATTCTAGAAGAATACTACAGTATATGCTTTCTTCAGCAGCTTCACTTCTTCTTCTATAACCTCCTTTTGAAATCTGGAGGTCGTGTATCTAAACCCTTTTTTATTATCTTCTTTGTACATCTCATATAATTGTCTATAATGCAGCCAACTCTGAAAATGGTCTTTAATTTCTTCATAATCTTTTAATTTCCATTTCCCTTCTTGGTCTCTCAGTAAATCTCTGTATGTAGGCCACTTCCCCTTTTCCCCAGCTGAATAGCGAAGCTTCGATTGGTGATAGCCACCAGGGTGTTTGTTGTTCTATTAAATCTGTGTACCTCTCCCACACCCTCCATCCCCACAGTACTTTAAATAACATTTACAAATTATGGTTGGACCAGTCTAAAGATCCATCTAGTCTGGCATTCTGTTCCCAGTGACCAACCAGATGCCTATGGGTAGGCTTCAGGCTGGACTTGAGTGCAGTATCTCTCTCCCACTCATGTTCTCCAGCAACTGATATTCAGAGGCCTGCTGCCTAGTAACCACTGATAGCCTTATTTCTCATTAATTTCTCTAATCCCCTTTTAAAGCTGTCCAAGCTGGTGGCCATCGCTACATCTTGTGATGCTGAATCCCATAATTTAACTATGTTCTGGTGTGAAGAAATACTTCCTTTCATCAGTCCTGAATTGACCTTCATTGGAAGACTGTGTTCTAATATTACGCGAATATTATGCTACTTTCAGTACTCTTTGACTAATTTTACAAATCTCTATCATGTCCTCTTTCAAAAGCCACAAGATACTTGGATGGTGATACACTGGTGGTCTTCAAGGCTTTTGTTGTTCTTGGGTTGTTTTCCACTTATTTTTTCAGACAGGAACATTTATATAAGGTGTGTTTGGACTGTACTCATCTTGAAAATGTGCTAGACAGCCCTCATTATAACATCACAATACAAATAGCAAATGTATCCAAGAACAGAGTACTTAAGGGGCCAGGGAAACCATACAGGATCCCTAGAATTTTCATGAACTGCAAATTTGGAGGCTCAACCTTACTGATGACAATGTATACATTTTATTACATCAGGGAAGGTCAAATGAACAATTTTTATCTTTTGGATTGTGTTCCATGGCACCAACATTCAGCAGGCAAGAAAACGACTAGGCTTCATTTGCCCAGGCGAGATCTGGGGACTGGAATGTGTGCAAGGGCTGGTAAGCAGCTGATTTTCCCTATGACAAAGGTGTTCCCAATCAACCAGAAAAAAATAATTATTTCATTAAAGGATTCTACCCCAAAGTGCAAAGGTACATTATGGTATGTAGGCAGTTAATGCTGTTCAGTTGACAGGTGTAAAATAACAAAGCCAAAACACACATCAATGGGAAAAGTAAACTAGCATATTTATAAGATCAGATTCCTCTGTGTTGAACAAGAAGAGAGGTACAAAAACCTGCCTTTCAATGTTAATTGCCTAAAATACCCTCCCGCCAGCTGAAGAAAGCTGCATCCTTCATCTATTACTAGCAACAAAAGACAACAGAGTAAGCAATGACTCCAGTTAACCCACAAGTCACTGGTTCTGTTTCAAAGCCTCACTTGCTTTCTGTTCCTCTGGCCACTGCTGCTTAGCAACCTCAACAGTGCTTTCATAGTCTATATTTATTCTAGAGGGATTTCATTCCCCCCCCCCTCCACTTTTTTTTCTTTGTGAAAGTCTATAACGGAGATTTTTATTTTTTTCAAAGAAAAGAAAAAAACGCTTGTTTTTCATCTCTTAACTGGGCATCCCAATGT
Source organism: Podarcis gaigeae (assembly GCF_964106915.1). Classification (NCBI taxonomy): domain Eukaryota; kingdom Metazoa; phylum Chordata; class Lepidosauria; order Squamata; family Lacertidae; genus Podarcis; species Podarcis gaigeae. Next base: position 54,587,625 of record NC_139678.1, on the reverse strand, counting down.
CCTCTTTTTGTAATAAAATAAATACAATCAGATTGTGCTTGGCCAATAAAAGAAGTGCTGGACATCTTCTATTTATTTGGGATTAGAACCACATCTCACACACACCCTCCAGCCTTTGGTACCCATATCAGAAGTGTGCTTGGGCTTTGAATTCCCTATCTACAAATCACGGTCCCTTGTGGAAATGGACATGGGTCTTTTGTCAAACTCTCTGTTTGAACAGATAGCTCCTGAAGAAATCTTTTCATTGTCTTGGGGAATATCCTGTGCTCTACTTCACTAACGCTTTCAAGTAGTCATGCAGTTTCTGAGTAGTTGGCATTGGAGGAGAGAGGGGGAGAGATTGTGCCGCATCACTGACTCACCGGCAGATCTTGCATCATGCAGAGTGGAGAGAAATGATATTCAGAGACCAGTTTTCACTCTGTCTATGCAACAAAAGGCATAGGTTTTTCAAAAGGTTTGTTTGTTTGTTTGAAGGGAGGGGGAATACAGTGGTAGAGGCAAATTGAAATGAGAGGAACTTCTTTTGCTTCACTGACCTGGGGGGAAACAAGGAAGATGACACATGGCAATATATATATATATATATATATATATATATATATATATATATATATATGTGCAGGGAAAGTAGCGAAGGGCCCCACAATCCTAGAATGTTTCCACACTCTTTTTCATGCATTTTTATCTATATAACTTTGTCCAGCCTTTATTTATAGCAGGGGTAGTCAACCTTTTTATACCTACTGCCCGCTAATGGATCTTTCTTGATGGTAAAATTTCTTGGTGCCCACCAGTGCTCGATAGGAGGAGGATTCAGCTTGTGCCGTAGAACCCCATACTGCCCCCCCCTAGAATCCTGAAATGCCCACTAGTGGGTGGTAGGGACCAGGTTAAGAACCCCTGATTTATAGGATGGGCACCAGGACAGCACAGCTATTGCTCAGTCATCATAAGATATGGGGGAATGGAAGACATGAAAAGGCAGGGTAATAACCTGATAACAGGATCATTATGTGATCTTGAAACCAGAGTTGTAACTCCAAATGTCAGAGAGCCCTGCCACTGGGAGCGTAAGTGGAGACACTGTTTATTTATTTGCTCTGTCTCACTCACTGGATCATCACCTTGTCATGGTGAGTTGGACTTACACATCACAGGAGAACTAATGCCAGTGTACTGCAAGAAGCAAAGATTGCCAGTGTCAAAGCAATAATTCTTCAACATCAACTTTGTTGGACTGGTCATTTGTGAGGATTGTGAGGATTTGTGATCATTTGTGACTATTGTCTTCCAAAGGAACTATTCTACTCTGAACTTCAAAAAATGGAAAGCGTAATGCTGGTGATCAACAAAAGAGGTTCAAAGACTCTCTCAAGGCAAATATTAAAAAATATAGTATAAACACTGACAACTGGGAAACACTGGCCTGTAAGCGCTCCAATCAGAGAACAGCCTTTACCAAAGGTGTCATGGACTTTGAAGACGCTTGAACACAAGATGAAAGGGAGAAATGTGCTAAGAGGAAGTCACGCTTGGCAAACCCTCACTGTGATCAACTCCTGCCCACAAACCTATGTCCCCACTGTGGTTAAGATCATGTTCATGATAGACAATCTTACTTGGCTACGAGTGATCACCAAAGAAGAGGAAGAAGATTTGCTCTGTGTATCAGATGCTTTTTCATACAAAATGCTCAAGGCAGCTTACAACATTTAATTGAAAACAATTAACATGCTCAATTCAAATGCTAAGTATACAAATCCAAGGCCATAAAATACTGGAAGAAACAAGCTATTTCATAATAAAACCCAGAAAAACAGAACAAAACCCATTTAAAAAATATAATTGAAAATCAAACTAGAAATGCTTTCTCAGTCACTGGCAGTATTCCAGCAATGAAGAAAACGGACTAGTCTCCCTCAGGGAGGTTGTTTTATAACGTAACAAGGTAGGAGTGCCCTACCTTGTACACTCACTCACACACTGCACACTGTGTGTAAAAGTATTGCAGAGTCACCCCTCTGGCAGATCTAAATTGGTAGACCTAGACACATCTACTGGTAGAGCTACATCCAGCTACATCTATTGGTAGACACATCTACTGGTGGAGCTACATCCAGAAAACACCTTTCCACTCACTTTGTAGACTCTCAGTCCTTTCTTCGGCTCCTTTCACTTCATCCAGCCCTTAATTAATTTCATTACGTCCACAAGCAACTTTACAGCACCTTCCTCACTGCATCCCTCATTCCCCCAAAAGCCAGGTTAACAGTACAGGACTTCAGCGTTGTCATATATTACTTTCCATCTCCCTTCACCAAAATGGGTATAACAGCACTATGATATTTTGCAGACCTTCTATGATCCATGCTTGCTTAGCCACAATCCTGCCCCCTGCAGTATGGATGTGATAATGATGAACTTTATTTGCATTGGCATTAAGAGAATAAATTTCAAAAGATTTACAAACTCAGAAGAAAACCTTTTTTTGTTCGTTTTTGTTTCTAATCCCAAGTTAAGAAGATCACAAGCCCCTACCTTTGCTACTACCTGTTGTTGAGTTGACATACTATTCCACAATCACTGCTACACTAAAATGCTGGATACCTGCTTTGGTTTCAATGGGGCGGCAATCACTTCTCCACTAGGAAAGACCAGCAGAAAAGGATTAGCAATAAGCCAAGGGTCTAGATAATGGAAGTTTCACTTGAGCTTTCTCTTTGTCTAATTGGTTAGCTCTGCTTTCCTAAATGTTAGTCACTGCTATGGCTTCATTTGTTGGTTCAAAACCACTGAAAGGTAGGAGTAGGCTAGATTCTCACACACACACAAAAAAAAGGAATTTGGCCTCATATCTTAGGTTCTACAAATGGTAGAAACACTCTTTTTTAATGAAAGCTGGGAGTTGGGGAATTATGGTTCATCGAAGATTCTGAATTAGAGAAAAGTGAATGATCTCTTGCTTTGGTGTGCATTGGCAGGCTGTGCTGGCTGCATTATGTGGCTGTACAGTATTTAATTCAATGGTCCAAATCCTACTTAGTACTTCATATTAAGGCTAACAGTGTGCGTTAGTCATAATGAAGCAACTAACTAGAAAATCATTTCTTGTTTATCTCAACTTTCCACAATAGATTAGTATTCATTTTGAAGAACAAAGGAACAGGGAGGCTTTCCCCACTGTATGTAAAGGCATATGATAATATATTACCCAATTCACACATGAGAGAGGTGAGCTTTATGATCAATCTGGGATAATGCTGCTGAATAAATTGAAAGCTAAGCATGCATGAACAGGTTTAGTTGTTTTGTTTTTACCACATATGGTTATTAATGTGCTTCATTGCATAATGTAGAAAATGGGGTTAGTACCAAGCCAGATATTTAAAATAGAATAAAATGGAAGAAAGCAAGAGTCAAATTAGAATAGCTGACACAATTGCTGAAATTAAGATGCATGAAACAGGACTGATCTTCTGGGGTCAGGAAAAGCCTGGGCAAAAAGATAAGTCTTCCCAAGACATTTGAAGTATGGTAAATGACAATTGGTGCTTGACGCGTGACAGGGGGAACGGCATTCCGCAGTATGAGGTCAACAGCAGAAAATACAGTACAAGTTTTGGGGTCACTGACCTATGATTTTCTGTAGGGTACTGAGCCACAAGTAGAATTTCCACAGATTATCTATGTGATCTTACAGATCTACACAGGGGCAGGTAATCTTTCAGGTAACCCAGTCTCAAATTTCTCATGACTTTAGGTTACGAAGACCTTGAGTATGGCTTGGTGGCTGATCATAAGGCAATACAGTTCCCTCAGCACAAGTGCAATGTTTGTGTGTTCAGGTGCTCCACTGAACAACCAGGCCACAGCAATATGTACCAGCTGCATCTTTTGGATCAAACCTATGGAAAGCCCCAAACAAGAGGGTGTTTCCTTTTACTGTTGCTGTTGCCCCCAAAACATGGAAAGGAGAATTCCTCTTCTCCTCCTCTCCACTGCAGCCATAGCAGCACTCATAGCAGCAGTGGGAAAGAGATCTGCCATTCCTTCCTCCTCTCTTGTTTCTCAGTTTTCTCACATGGAGAAAATATTTATTTAATTGTTTATTATTTTTATTATTATTATTTATATACCATCCTATACCCAGAGGTCTCAAGGCAGTTCACAGAACAGGATGAGATTTTGGGGAGAAATCTAGAATTTTGAGAATCAGAATGGCAGGAGCTCTGTATATACAAGGGTACTGCCAATTATCCTACCCTTGATGAAAGGAGTTGGAAACTCCTTTCAGATACGCAATGAATATCTATGAAGTAAACACTGTACTCTCTATACTCTCCTGAAGTATTGCTGACCCTTTGAAGATCTACCTAGACTCTGCATACCACATACAAGCATGGAAAGCACTATGGTTGAAAGTGCTCTCTTTAAGCAATTCTAGCTGCTCTGAACACCATGCAATGCATAGAAACTGAAATGTGGAATATATGTTTGGGGAGGGGAACCATGATCAAAGCGACATTCACATTTAAATCCAAACTAAGATGTACAGTGACAATGACATCATTTTGTTATTATTATACAGCCTTTTTCCATACAGGGAGGTTACCACAGCAGTGGATCATAACAGCTTCCCATTTCTCTTCCTGCTGTTAGGATTGCGCATTTCCCCCCATTAAAAACTCCTGCTGGACTCAGCACATTTGCCAGGCCTGTTCTACACTAGAGGTTGGTTCAGGAAAACATTAACCTATGGCTGCTAAGAGCAAGGAAATCAATACTGTAAACACATAACGTAATCCCCACAAAGGATGCAGCTAATATCACATGTAAATAATGATGAAACCTTTTATCTATACAGGTGTATGGACCTTCTTCCCTCCCTCTGCTGCCATCTGTTCAGTACGATTGGTGGCAGATGCTTTATTGATGAAACCGCTCTGAGTTTCATCTGTGAAGAAACTGTGTCTGGTGGGGGTTCTCCCCCGCCCCTGCATCTTTCCCATAACTATAGCTTTTCTGATGGTTTGAAATTTAAGTTTTGCCATTCTGCAGTTCTCCCAGCTGGTTTTGGCTTATATAAGAGCTCAGCTACAGCGCTGCTGAGCAAATTCAAAGAGGTTAGTCTGCTTTCTGGGGCTTAGGAGATAAGCTGCACAATTGTTCAGAGTTCATGGTGTTAACTTTCATGTATAGAAAGTGTGGTGGGTGCTTTAACTCAATTAACTAATTGAGTCCATACTTCAGTGTCCCAGGGTCAGGGACCATCCCTTTCCCCCTATCTGTCTGTCTGTTTCTTCTCCTTACAATGAAGCCTAGCCTAGCAATGCCTTTGTACATGGTCACTGATTAACAGCAGCAGCAACAACCATAATAAATCCAGTGCAAAAGAAAAGCAATGGCAATGGAAGTAGACTTGCATTTTGGGTCTTCAGCAAGAGAAGTTTATTAGCATATGCAAATGTGTTTCCACACAAAGACAAGGGCTTGGAGACAAGTCCAGTGCATGAGCTGGGAGATACGGGGGGGGGGGGGGATTGTGCACAGAGGCACTGCTCTCCTATTAAGAAAGTTGAGAATGGGGGGAGCACTAGTGATCTGGGCTCCATTTTTGTGTTCCTCCTCCCCCACCGCAAGACCAAATAGGTAATCAGTATTGGCCAGAGTATTGGGCAGCACAGGTGGCTGATGGGAGTGAAGGGAAAGTGCATAAACTGAGATTAGATGTTGAAAGGCAAATTGGTAAGTCACATAGTGGTCGCTGGGATATGGCAGGTGTTCAGCACAGGCATGCTTGACTGTGCCATTACCTCTGCATGAGTTGCTGAAAGGAGAACTGAGGCAGTCACAGTTCATCTCAAATAGCCCTTTCACCTCAGTCCTGCTCACATTTGCTACTTCCAACAATATCAGAAAATCCCAGGTGTGTGTTTCCTTGAGCAGCAAATTACACACACACCTTTTCTTTTCCTTCAGGGGCTGATGCTCAGATTTACTAACCACATTGTACCTGCTCAGAAGTTTGAAATTGCCACATTTCCTCCATGGTTGACACAGAGTATTAGTAATGTTGTGTACAACTGAATGATCAGAGGGTTCAGAGGACTCCCCTGCCCGTAAACAGACAGACTGAGGTTTCTGTCATCTGAATTCAGATTCAGTGACAGGACTATCGGTGTGCAGAGGCCTGGTGGTGAATGATCCTTCTGAGTACTCATTGGTTCATTCATTCATTTTTTTAGAAAAACTACCCTTCACTGATTAGGATGCGAGGGGGTTACAAAATACCATTCAATGTCTTCAATAATAATAATAAACATTTACAATCTTAACCATGATTTAAAATAATGGTTTTAAATTCACACCATCCCAGCACTACAGCAGGCAACACCCATGGCTGAAAACACATCCACCTCTTCCAAAAGCCCCGAGGAAGAGGAAAATCCACAGATAGGATGCCACCACCAAGAAAGCTCTGCCCTGAATCACAAGTCAATGAGGTTCCCCATCAGAAAAACAGCCTGGTACAAAGGTGGCCTAGTAGGGAAAGATGGGTCTCTATTGACTTGGGATGGTGTTGCATGCCAGTGTGTTTTTCTGTGGGATTATGGCTATTATCACAATTAATGGTTACTTTAAGAATTGAGGCACATCTATGCTATTAAAAGACCTGGGCATTCACAGTGGGTTTCTAAGATGGACTGCTAAAATTCACATTAATAGGTTGGAGAGAAGACACAACTTTTTTTTTGCTTCTTGGGGTTTTCTCACTCCTGCTATGCTTGTCTTTGTACAACACTGTGAAGTTCACTAGTGAAAGGGGGAGCAATGAGTGAGGAGTATTTAGGAGTGGTTTGTGGTCCAGCATGTTTAACCTAGTGAATTTATGGGACAGCTTTGTACCTGTCTTACTAACTCCTCAGTTCTGACTGGCTGATTTGAAAACAAGTAAGAGGAAGAAACAAAGAAAAATAATTTCACAAAATAAAATGTCAGATTTTCTAAGACATTGTGGCAATATTTATGTACTCTCTGTTTCTCTTATAACAGAATCTTTAGAGAAATCCATCCTATCATCATCATCATCATCATCATCATCATCATATATGCCTCCATTTTATTTTTATTGTTTTGACCTTCTTTCAGCAGCTTTCTGCATTCCAACAGGATCTCCAAACCTAGAAACTCAAAAACTGAGCTCACATTGACAATCACAAAGAATCACTATCCCAAAGCTAAAATCACCAAGAATGATAATTCAGGTGGTAGAAACTGCACGAATTAAGAGGTTTTTGTATTTCATTTTTTAACCACCATGATCCTAAAGCCCTCTTTATATACAGTACTACACTTCCTTATAATTTAAACATAAGTGTTATCATAAAAAATGAGACTTCATTTGAAAATAAGTCATAAACAAGAGGGTTCATTTAAGCCTGCACAGAGTGTTTTCTCCCCTAACTTCTAAACACAGTTGGATAAAAGTGTAGGACTTCAGCAGATTGTGCATTCCTAGCGGAGATGAGCCTGGTGCTGTTACCACCACCAGAACTTTAATTGCTGAAGAGTCACACAACTATGTAGCAAAATGAAATAGCTGCTTCATCTTCTTGTGCCATTTCAAAATATGCCATATTCCTGTCCAGCCAGAAACTCAATGGGGCTTACTTCTAATTCTGTTCACACAAAGGATTTGTCTGCAAAACTGAACTAACCAGTTTCCGCGATCTTCTTCTCAAGTTGTGGTAAAAGGCTCTAAAGCCAAAAAAATCTCGCTCAAGGATTCAATGTATGATCATAAACATTCCTTCACAAAGAACATTCCTAGACACTGCATTTTTTGCAAAGCAAAAATGGATTTCACATAAATAGTTAGGAGATGGAAAATAAACCTACCAGAATACCTAGTCCATCTTCTGCCCTTCTCCGTTCCTGGCCAATAATGCAGGTGCTCTAGTGGTTAGTCTATCTGCTTGAGTTACACAGACAAAGGACTTCTTTCTTGGGGCCAGCAAAATAGAAGCCAACCCTCTTGTTACAAACTGCCAGTCTTTCTTCATAGTCTCAATCTGTTTAAAATATGAAGAGAATATTTCATTCAGTATTACGTGGGCAGCAGGGACACTGAATGACTGCTGCATTCATTCAAGAAAGAGGGAGCTCATAGCAGAGCCCCCTCGTGACAAGCGAACTCAATAGCTGTGGTGGCCTTTCAATCAATGAGATAGCTCTTCACAAGTAAAACCTACCCAAAGGAGGTGGGAGTCATACAGAAGTCAATGGTCTGCAACTCATGGTTTACCAGGAGAAACCTGTCATCTGAGTATGAGAAATACAGAGGCCATGGAGCTTCTGAGAAATAAAAAAATGGGGGTGCAAAATGCCTGCAAATTTTATCTCATTAAACCCAGCTTGCAGTCCTCTTACTGAGAACTCGAGATGGATAGGTCAGCTTAGGTCTGTCCTGTTTCATTTTTGCTGGCAAACAGGAAGCTTGGAACTCATTTTGGAAAGGATGCATACATGAAATGTTTGCATTTAAACTGCATGCATTATTAACTGCATAATTGCACACATTTCACCCAAAATCCAGATTGTTCAATGGAGAATGACTTCTGTTCCCACCATGGAACTTCCATTCCCTCTCCTCTCCCCACGTGCCCCTGGAGGGGAGAGGGGGAGGGAAAGTTCCATTGTCTGATTGCAAGTTGTCCAGAGGGAACAATGACTTTGTCAGATGCAACCCATAATTTTGAGAGCAATTTTTACACACCAAAATGGCATTGCAAACTGGGAGTTGCACTTCCAGCTGCAAGCAAATTCTGGCCCATTGGACTGAGTCAATCTGCTGTAGAAAGCCTACCAAATTCCTCCTCCATCCTTATTGGGAACTGCTTTATTATTTTCAAAGGAGAAAAGTTGTCATGGCAGATCATTGGTGCCCATCTAATCTGAACTGAGCAAGTTTCATACATGGGATTCTCTAACATAGACTCTTCTCTGGATCTCAAAAAACTCTAGTGGTTTTAGGGTAATGTTAAACCAACACCAATAGTAGAAGAAATATAACTTTCATTAATATGACTTCTGAATTCTCTGTGTCTATAGAATCCAAATGGATATGACCAGCACCTACTCCCATTGAAGTCTGTAGAACAAATGTCACAGCATAATTTTCTCAAGACAAGTAATACAGTTTTTTAACAGCTTGTCCAATAGAGGGCAACAGTAGACACATAATTCTGAAAATTCCACCAGTCTATGAGTAGAAATACAACAATGCTGAAGGTATTGTATTTTTTGTTTTACACACAGCAACTTATGGGAGTTGCAATGCTGGGGCATGGTCCCAACTGGTCCCTTCATGTTGGCAGTAGGACTGGATTACTACTGCTTTACCAGTTGTCCCACACAAGAGTATTACTTGATTCCAATGGTGTGAGACGAAGGTGAGGTATTGTGGCATATCTGACACCCAACAGCCCAAGAATCCTGATGTAGGGTCGTAGTTCAGTGAAACAACATCTGTTTTTTCTATACTCTGACTATAACTGACTAAGGGGAGCCTTAGGGACATGAAGGTCCTTATGCATGTTTGAGCCTTGTAGAGACATAGCAGTTCTATCCTAATTGTCATTAAACTTTGAGCAAATTAAAGGGGTTTCGGTATTTTATAGAAATTAATATGGGGATGCTTTATATACCACAGGCTGTAACAAAAACTGCTTCTTTACATCAGTGCAGTTGTTGAAGATCCATAGGATTGATCTGTAATACATTTAGGCTTTCCTCTCACACTATATACGCAGTAACTGTTTTACTGTGGAGCATAGTGCACATCTATAGAAGAGTAAATTAGGTATTTTAGTGGTGGTAAAATACAAACATATTGCTATAAAAAGTACTTTCCCTTACCATTCTCATGTTGTGTCTGAAGATCCTAGACCAAATTAAACATCACCTTAACAGCTAGCCTGGTTCCATTTAACTTTTGGAAGGAACTGAGCTAATAATGTGGTCAGATGAGCAGTTTATAGATGTGTATAAAGGACTGTGGCCTTTTAACACCACCTAAAAAATAAAGAATCACCAAACATGACTAGGTCAATTTCAGTAGGTCTTCAACAACAGTAGCATCAAGGTTTCATTTAGAAATATACATGATGAACTTTCCTCTTTCAGTGCAAGGGAGAGGTGAAGCAGAAGCCATTAAGAAAACAAAACTTAGATCTTGGTCACTGCAATGTCGCACTACAAACAGCAGAGAATACTGCTCTTATACAAAAGAAATGACATGCTAGGGGGCTGGAAGAAATAAAAACGGTTTGAGAAATGGTCTATAAATACTATAAAAATTTGCAGGGTGCTTAAGAGCTAAAAAGGTTGTATTCAACTAAGTCTTGCTCAGTGTAAACCCATTAAAATTAATGAGCCTAAGTTACCTATGACCATTAACTTCAATGGAATTTAATACCACACTAAGGTGAAGCATTTTGGCTTGCCAGACCAACCGATTCCCCCTTTTCTCCCCTTCACACTATTCCAGGGGATCTCATGGCCCCTCTAGAGCCAATTTCAGGACGTGTAAGGATGGAGGCGAATCCTCATTGTGCAAGGGAAAGCCCTTGTGACAGCTGAATCCCGCCCAGCATCTCCATATGCTTGAACATCTTTCTGTGTCATTTTGCTTCAGTAGTCTGAGCAAAGTAATCAAAGTATTTATGCAATGAATTCAGCCATTTGTCCTGGTTGATGTGTTTTCATGAAATGATCAGTTATAATATCCAAATATTATTCTTCATTTGTAATGACTTATGAATCATTTGACCAAAAATTACAACTTATGGAGGCTATGCTGGCATTTCTTAGTACAATTATTCATTGTGCATGGTTAGTCACAACCAGGCTTTCGACAGGGCACACTAGATACTTTTCGGAGATGCAGTGAGGGGGGTAGGAATACGCCATATGTTAGTACATTTGTGTCATGGGAGCCATGTGCATAACTTGAGAAGCACCAGCCATATGGGAGGAGCTCAGTTTTACCTCATGTCATTTTTTAACCTTCTAGGTCACACCCACAATGTACATTTAAAGCACCATTGTACCACTTTAACAGTCATGGACAATCCTGCGAACTATAGTTCAGTAATGGTTCTGACTTCACAGAGCTACAGTTTATAGCACCTTAGGAGCCACCAACTCTTAGGGGTAGAGGAACTGTAGTCAGAAGAGGAGGGCACATCCTGTTCACCCAGGACCCACTGGTGCTCCCATAGCTAGCAACAGATATGTCCCCCTGAAACAGTGAACATCTACATGTTTAACTGTCCTGCAAGACATGAGAGTATAATGAGTAATCCTGCCTTGCAACATCTTTAGAAGCTTGGTGAGTGGATGTGCCAACCTGTTCGGAGAGCTCCATTGCTTCTGTGCAGTTTTAAACACCTTGTCCTGATCTTGGACTACACTTTCATCACTGCCTCTAGCCTAGCTGTGACTTGATACCCATGGCTGAACTTGTATCTCTTCTCTGTCTCAATAAAGATCTCTTCCTTACTCACAAGTAAAAGCGTCTGTTGTGGTGGTCTGGGCTGGAGCCATGGCAAGCCTCAACCTTGAAATGTGTTGTAAAGTTACAAAATGGGTTAAAAAGCTTTCTAAACTTTGGAGGATAGGGTATAACCCTAAAGCATTTTAGGTGCAAACTATTCAAGTTCCGGTCAATAGCTTCCAAATTCAGGACATTACTCTTTCCTCAAAGGGACAGTTTTTAATTCAGATGCTCCTGACCATGTAGAGATTCAGGTTACACTATCACTGCAGCTATTCTAAAGTTACAAAAGCAAGGAAAAAAAATCATCACCTTAAGAGCTGGCCTGGTTCACTTTTCCTTCACATTAGTAGGAAACTGAGCTAATGATGTGGTCTAATGAGTGGTTTATGCCTTCTGACAAACCAAATGAGGTTTGTCAGCATAGGCTCTAGGCAGCATGGAACTGCTGCAATTTTACATCTCATTGATTACCAGAATGAGGATTGCAAAAACATTCATACAGCATCAAATATCCTTCACAGACCACAGAAATTCAAGCCTTCGCAGAGAAGAAATAAAATGAAGCAACTGGGTAGCACATTGTTTTCTATGTGTATATTGTGGCAAACTGACCTCTATATAAGCTAATAATAAAACAATGAGGTAGCAAACTATAGAGGCTGAAATTTCATGGGTTAGATACAGAATTCTATGGGTTCTGGACTGGGTTACATGTTAACAGGCAGTTCAGGCACCAATGATACACTTGCTTTTCATGAAAAGCACTAGAGTGTTTATTGCACAGTCACAGAGAGTGTGCACTACACCAGCAATAAGGGTATATAACAGACAAGTAACATTAAAGAGGGGTCTACAAAATTAATACTATGATTCTAAGACTTTTATGGTATTCCTGCTATATAAATAGCAATTATTAGTCTTAATTATAATAAAGCAAAATTAACACCCAGGAGTTGATTTTTGGGTGAAAGGACTGTGAGATCAATTCAGTTTTTGCATTGTAAGCCAAATCATATGCTCAGAGTGTTCTCAGAGGCACTCCATTCTTTAATCCTAACTATGGCTTTTGCACCTGGCTCTAGTTGGTAGATATTAAGGTTTTAGCAAAAAAATAAAGTAGATCTGTCAAGCCTGAAGTCTACCCAAACCTGTCATAAAGTATGCCTCTGAATAAAAATATAAGAACATAGAACTAGCCTGCAGGATTAGGCCCATGGCCCATCTTTCACAGAGGCCAACCAAATGTCTGTAGCAAGCCTGCAAGATGGACCTGTTCCGAACACAACAACACTTGGCCCACCTGTGATATCCAGAAGATAATGAATGCCTTAGGAACACAATTGCTATTGCATTCTTTTAATGGTTATCTCCAGTGTGTTTTTTCCTGGGGGTATGCATACCCCTAAACATTTTGTGAATCTTTGTACTTATGCCCATTTGCTGTATTTATTTTTTCCAATTCAAACTATAAAATGGTGATTTTCTTGAGTCAAAATGAGAGTACCCCTAAACATTTTTTTTTTTGGGGGGGGGACACACTGGTTATCTCAATTATTTACCTGTTAAAAAGTAAACTAACTAAGGCTACAATCTGATAACAACTTGCCAGGGAGTAAGTCCCATTTGACTCAATTCATGCATATGGTTGCTGAGCCACCTGAAATGAAAAATTCTCTTCTGCCACAACATTGCAATAATGCATTTTGTTATTAACCACATCAACTGATATACACAGAAAGCTTCTGTTGAGTTAGGTAGGAGCTGATTTGTAGATTGCATCAAGGGTGTGTGTGCAAAACAACAATGGAATCCAGCCATACACTGGAGGAGCCAACAGAAAACACAGCTACAAGTGCTCACAAGTCTACCACCATCATGGAAAAAAGCCTATATGATACAAGGCTGACAAAGACCAACCTCCCACAATCCAGACCACCAGATACAAAAACTAAAACCACTTAACTCAATCAGATGATCTCAGAGACAGACCATTGGTTGTCATCTGTACAACCTATTTATATAACACATGAATTCAGCATTATAAGATACTCTAGAAAACTATTTTACAGATGGAAAATACTGGGGGGGGGGGCTGAGGGGGTCTTGGTCTAGAAAGGCAATCCATCTATGACAGAGAACTCAAAACCTTGCAGAGCAGAAGTAAATGAGCCAAGTCCTCAGATCAAGGAGAAGCTCTATGCTGGAGACCACTCCAAACAAAGATAAAATCACTCAAATAAGCATGCCAACTTAATTACTTCTTAGAGGTAATAATTCTATGCCTTGCATAGTAGTCCAGACACCGAATGCCAATAACATATGTTATTATCAGGGAGTAGTTGACTATATGAGCGTCATGACAATTCCTGGAAACTGGGCCATATCAGAGAGACAATAAACAAAGGTAGTCATCATAGGTGTGGTAACCTCTCACATGGACAAGGCCTTTAGCTTCTTTGCAAGTTTAACTAAATCCAAGGGAAGGGTGCTGATCTAAATTAAAACCTCCAGCAAAAATAGCAACATCCTTTCATTAAGAAGCCTGAGATTGAGCAACATATTTGTAGTGGTTCTAGGGGTTGCTCGTGCGTAAACTGGCGCCACACCTGGCTGGGTTGCCTGAGTGAACCCTTTCTGTCTGGACAGCCACTTGCCCGTGGCTGTCTCAATCGCTGGCAGAATCCGTCAGTGGGCATTTCTTGAACTTCTTCCAGCAAAGAAGCTCTTTGACGCCTAGTCTCCACCTACTCTCCCAGCGCGGAAGCCTTCTGCGCAAGGAGGGTGTGGGCAGAGGAGGACCCTTACTCTCCCCGCTGGTCCCCGGCGAGGAGTCATGGGACCACCTCACGGATTCCCCCATCTGCCCCCCTTCTCCACTGGTGCTACACTGATTCCCTTCCCCAGAAGATGGGCTGCCTCTCCCCATCCCGGGACGCTCTCTGGAATCCCTCTGGAGCCTGCTCTCTCCCTCTGGCCCTGATGGCAGTTCCCTGACAATATTTTTAGAGGGAAAAGAAACAGGTATCTTTTTCCTTCAGAAAAGGAAAAAATATAAAGATGCATAAAACCAGGATGCAGATTATAGTGGGTATATAGCTCATAATGTACGCAGCTAAACAAATAAAGGGGCAAAAATGAAATCCTGTTTTAACTGTGACATTTGAGGCCTCACCAGCATATGCAGACTTAGGCAGTACAATCAACTATTGCACTTCAGACTACAGGCAGAGATACAATTTTTAATACTCACGTATGTAAAAAACTTTTTTTTTTGCAAGCAGTAAATAAAGATCAGTATATCGGGAACAAGTATCAAAGCCCTCTTGTGCCAATTGTTTACGAGCAGTGTGCTGTTTGGAGTCACACAGAAAGCACACAAAATGTGACACCGCCACTGCACTGACTCTGACTGAGCTGTTATTTTGCCAAACCCAACTGCGGAAAGAGCCAAAAGATGAGGAATTTACAAAGAACAACATCACCACAATCACACTGGAGAAAAAGAGGGAATTAAATTTTGGGCTCCTCTCTGCAGTAGAAGTCATGGAGATATAAGTGACCAAGTAACATAAATGCATATGTGACTTTGACCATGCTCTATAATACGCCAATACATGGCTTTGGAAAGGAATATCCCCTTTTCTTCTAAGGAGAGCTGGGGGGGGGGGGACAGAAGGGGGTTTGCCCGTGCTCACAAAATAGAGATGTTTTAGAAATATTGCTTTCTTGCTCCAACCCCTCCTTCCCCTTTTAATAAACTTTGCATGACTACGCTGTTTATCTTACTCATGTTCACAATTTTCACACTCAATCATTCTTTTTAGGGTGGTGGTGGGAAATCTCTAATAGAACTATTCTGTGATACATGGCTTTGGCATTTAATATAGTTGAGGTTTTTTTATTAAATATGTATATAATAATAATTTATAAGGTCACACATCACACTGGCATCTGGGTGACCTTATAAAAATCTAAGCAGGAGGTAAATAAAGACTAAAGATACGTGTAGGGGATAAAATGTCAGATGTCATATTTCCCATCCCCCAATGTACATTTGTTAAACCTAAAGCACAAGTTAAATATATATATGGCATTTATGGATGGGGGGGGGGGGGATCCCATAAACAATCATTGTGGTTACCCTTTTTATGTGAACATTTTATTCTGTATTGTAAAAATAGTTTCATACGATAATTTCTGGCCTATCTGTGAATCTTTCAGAGCTCAGATATATTCAGCTGCATTGTTGTGGTTTTGCTATTTTATTGGCTTTCACTGATTATTACTTTTGTACTCATTACATTATAAACCACTTTGTAAAGAGCAATGCAACTTCTGTGAATAAATAAAGCAAGAAACTCATGCACAGGACTGGGCTAGACAGCACTTAAATCCACACGTGCCAGCAGTACTTTCCAGCTGCACATTTTCAAAATGATCTAGCCTGATTTCTCCTTTAAAAATTATGCTGTTCATTCACATTTTTCCTAGATGCTTACACATTTGAATTTATTTGAATTTATTATTTATTGAATGCTCCAGGGCCTATAGGCTATGTGTTCAGTAAAGCCCAGAGTGATATGGAAGCCCAGAACTAACATTCCCTGAAAAATGCCATCTGGCCCATGTCATTGGGCATGTTGTTCACCCAACATGTGATAACAGCTTCTTTTTTCTTTGTGACAGTTATGACTGTTCTCTTTTGATGCTCCCTCAGCAGTGCAGCCTTATAAAACTAAGCATTTGCTTGAATCTCTGTAAATACCTTTTCTCCTGAGTTGAGCAAAGATCTTAGAGTGCCCTTTGTCATTCTTTGACCCAAACAAATATAATGGTACCTTGGTACTCGAATGGTTTGGCTCCACTGGAGGAGGAACAGGAGTGCAGAAGGAGAGGACCGCCCCCAGCACCACTATTCTGGTAGGATGCCATTGCGGCGCCGCTCCCCGGACACGCGCCGTGCCCCCCCAAGCGCCAGGTACCACGCCCCCGGGGTGCACGCCATGCCTCCATTTGCTCTCCGCACCCAGTAGTGGAGCATGCAGCTTTGCCACTGCTTGGCTCCCAAACAAATCGGCTCCCAAACGCTGCAAACCCAGAAGTAAATGTTCCGGTTTGTGAATGTTTTTCAGAAGCCGAATGTCCAACGTGGCTTCCGCTTGAGTGCAGGAAGCTTCAACAGCCAATTGAAAGCTGCACCTTGGTTTTCGAATGGTTTCAGAAGTCAAACGACTCCCGGAATGAATTAAGTTTGAAAACCAAGGTACCACTGTATGTAATGCAACCCCTCCAGATCTCCTACCGATGACAACTTCTTTTATACCCTTGCTTGTGCTGTCCACTTACTACTGTGTTTTGCTTCCCCTTCCATTTCTCCCCATCTTGGGAGACTGGCAACAATCACAAACTCTAAGGGCACTATTACCAGCCAACAAATAGTGCAGCAACATATTTATTCTCCAAAATAAAATGCATTCTGACAGAGTTTTAGGACATTTGGAGTTACCAAGAGTGAATTCACAGCAATCAGCTCATCACTAAAACATTTATATTGCTACACATTTATGGACAGCTGCAACTTCATAGCTAAAGCGATGCTGCAGAGAGTATAGCCATCTGGATTTCACAGTTGCAGAGAGACTAAACAAGAAGTCCTACACTTCCAAACATCTGATCAATAGGGGACACTTATGAATAATTTCCATTAGCTGCACAGCACAAGCTTTTGTTGCTCAAGATTCCATACAGTATCAGCAATGATGGGCATACTTCTTTGACAGAACCATTTAGTACTGTAAGCAATGATTCATTATAGAACTCAGTGTATGGGCAAGCCTATTTATTGTGAACAGCAGGCAAAAGTTTATTGACTTCAGTGATTTAAAAACTGCAAACAGGATGTTGAACTACTTTAGCTTGCAGGGAAGGGGGAGGGAGAGGGAGAATCACCCAACACTTTCCATATAAAGTAAAATAGAAACATTTTAGCATCTCATTTCAGTTTATTAGTATGAATGAATGGTGGTTGTTTTGGAAATTCTTACTTGAATGTAGCCAACAATATGCACAAGTAGCATATAAACAAATATTATGTGAAACTCCAAATCCTGCACTCAATGAAATTTGGAATAGATTTGGAAGTGCCAGAAATGAAGCAGAATACGTCTCTTTTGTGGAGCAAGAAAAGTTCCAAGAAACTAGAGGGCAGGTTTTGTCAAAGTACTAATCCATGCTGGAGTTTATATTTTCCCATCTTTGTGTTAGAGTCCAGCAATGAATTTCAGTAAATGGAAAGATCCTCTCTTAAGCACTGATTCACTCTTCAGAAGTGGTGGTCAATGCAATTATTCACAAAAAAGGATACAATTATTATTTTAATTTTATTTATTAAATTTCTATACCGCCCTTCATCCGAGGATCACAGGGTGATTTATAATATAAACATACATAACCACATAGCAAGGCAACAAACCAAAAGAAGAACACCCCCCCACACACACACACCATTTAAAAGCTCATAGATTGTTTAATTAGCCAAAGGACTGGGAGAAGTGGAATGTTTTTGCCTGGTGTCTAAAGATACGTAACAAGGCACCAGGTGAGCCTCTCTAGGGAGGGCATTTCATAAGCAGGAAGCCACCACAGAAAAGCCTAAACAAAATAAAAAAATTCCTTCCAGTAGCACCTTAAAGACCAACTAAGTTAGTTCTAGGTATGAGCTTTCGTGTGCATGCACACTTCTTCAGATACACTGAAACAGAAGTCACCAGACCCTTCTATATAGTGAGAAGGTGGGGAGGGGTATTACTCAGAAGGGTGGTGGGAATGGGTGATTGGCAGATAGCTGTGATGAGCCTGTTGACGACTCTTAACGACTGCAATAGGTCTTACAGGAAAAAGTAAGGGGTGAGAAGGTGAAAAATGGCTTTGTCATGTATAATGAGATAAGAATCCAATGTCTTTGTTCAGACCAGGTCTCTCCATGGTTTTAAGTTTGGTAATAAGTTGCAATTCAGCAGCTTCTCTTTCCAGTCTATTTCTGAAATTCCTTTGTAATAGAACAGCTACTTTGAGATCTTGTATAGAATGTCCTGGGAGATTGAAGTGTTCTCCTACTGGTTTCTCTGTCTTGTGATTCCTGATGTCCGATTTATGTCCGTTTATCCTTTGGCATAAGGTTTGGTTTTTATTTTGTTTTGACTATGGCAGACCAACACGGCTACCCACCTGTAACAGAAAAGCCTGTTATTGGGTTGCTACCCTCCAGACCTCTCATAGAGGAGGCACCCCAAGCAGGGCTCTGTTGATGATCACAGGGTCCAGGGCACTTCATATGGGCAGAGCTGTTCCTTACATAAAACATACTGGTGGTATGTTCATAACAGGTATTCTATATGTTGAAGATAGATACGTTGAAGATAGCTTGCTTCCTTTCCTAGCACCTGAACTGTTGCCTGGGCACATTGATGGATTGCATGTGGACTTCATCCAATCAATTCATTGGTGCTGTCCATCACTTCAATGTAGGAGAGATTACCTAGGTTTGGAGTTATGGTTTGTGCTGGATGGCTTATGCCTGGACCTTGTGTTTGCTCCTGGAAGTCCTGGTGGATGTCCTGGAGATGTTTATCAGCTCCTTCCTTTCCCCAGTCTTGCAGATTTGATCATTGTCACTTATGCTCTGGTCACATCCAGATTGGACTACTCTATGTGGGTCTACATTTGCAGATTGTTTGGAGTCTTCAGATCCTGCAAAAAGCAGCAATCCAAGTGGTTCCTGGTATATCACTTTTTTTCATTTGTGCTGGCTTCCAGTTAATTTATGGGCACAATTCAGAGTGAACTTGCCCAGGCAATGCATCTGAGGCCATGCTCTGTGTTCCACTACATTCAAAAACGTGCTTGGCAGAGACACAAGAGCAGTCCTTCTTGGTCGCAGCACCCAGATTGCAGAATTTCCTCCTAAAAGAGGTTCAATTCCCCTCTCTCAAGGTGGATGGCTTTTTTAATTCCTCTGTGTTTCAGTAATCAAGTGAAGCGTTTATTTTTAATCTCATTGTTCTTATTCTTATATTGTGATTTTAATCTGAAAGCCACTTTAAGGGCTAGAGAGCAGAATAGAAATTGCCTATATTTCTCCATGGTTATGCCCCAATTATGGGACTCCCCCTTTGGCAACATGCATTGTCCCCACATACATACACACTATACATTTAAAGCACCCCCTACCCCCTACCAAGAATCCTGAAAACTGTATTTTGTTCAGAGTTCTTCTCTGTGAGGCATAAACCACAGCTCCGCAGGGCTGGGATAGATGTGATTTAAATGTATGATGTGTACATAGTCTCAGACTAAATCTAAAGACATTCCTGTTCATCCAGGTATTTAGTGCTCAGATGT
The DNA here is from genome assembly GCF_964106915.1 of Podarcis gaigeae. Lineage (NCBI taxonomy): Eukaryota > Metazoa > Chordata > Lepidosauria > Squamata > Lacertidae > Podarcis > Podarcis gaigeae. The sequence continues at coordinate 54,567,659 of NC_139678.1, read as the reverse complement.
GATGGGTTTGGGCATCTTAGAACTTACGTGCTGTGCTTAGATGTATTTTCAAAAGTTTAAAAATGTTCAATGTTTTTAACTGTGTATGGCTGCTCTGTTCGCCTTTGAGAGGAAAGGCAGGATAGAAATTTAATAATAAATAAAACATTGCTCCCTTCTTGTTAACCTATCCACAATTTTCCAGTTTCTTTGACTTAGGCAGATATCAGAATGGATAAATCAGTGGCCCTTACATATCAAGTTACATATAGTTTGCATTTGAGGAAATGAAACATTAAAAAAAAACACAAGCTAGGTGACTAGAAATAAGAAATTCTGCACACAAACATTGTGAAAGTGTCCCTTATGTTATCAGGGCTGGATTGGGAGGCAGCAAAACTGTTGCCTTTATATAAAACAGATCTAGCCATGCATGCAACTACACAGCTAAGCTAAATCACATTTATTGATTGGAAGGGAATGTGTGTCGCCTCTTGTATCAGAAGGCTATGCAGATATCCTCCATAGTGAAATCTGTCCAAGCAGACTGAATAATCTAGGTTTAATATTTTAAACCACACACAAAAAGGTGTGTGTGTATGTGAAGTCAAGCAAAATAACTGCAGGCCAGGAACTGGGGAGTGGGGCTGGAGCTTCTTAAAATAACTTTTTATTTAGCTATTTTAAGGAGGATTCAGTCAGCAAATTTTAATTCTCTGAAATGTGAACATCTCACCCTAGTTCCAGATCTCCAACAATTGACGGCATTAGACCCCAATTCCATTATGCATGATGAGTATTTGAAGTAAGAAATTACTAATCAAGCCACTCCAGATTTACAGTCATTAACCACTGACCTTGAGTGCAATGCTATTAAGTCTGCGCCTTTGGAATTCACCCCAGTTTCATCACCTAGATATAATAGAATTTCTTCTGTATTAATAATTCACCTTAGCTTGACTGATTTTGGCAGCCAAACCCTTCTGAAAATTTCAGCCTTGAGTTTCCTACCTTGCTTTCTTGAGAAATACCATAAAAGCAACACCTGGATTTAGGACTTGTAAGCTCTAGCACACATGATGGCAACTGCAGCACTGTTGAAAGTTACCGTTTTGTTTTCTGACTAAGGGCTGAGTAATGACCTAGATTTAAATCCCAGCGTATTCCACTGATCAACCTTCTTTTTCCTTCCAGACAAATTATCCCAGTTCCATCTCAGGTGTAAGACCCTCGTACAAATGAGAATCACCAGATTGATTCTGCTGCTGCTGCATTGGTAATTTCACCCTCCTCCCAAGTCAGCTTTCATTTCATAGGAGAAAACCATTATGGCATGTTTGAAACAACTTCTAGGTATCTGTGATGCTTACACAGTAAGCAAAATATAAGGAGACTGCCTGGTTAAGTGCACTGCCAAACAAACAAACAAAAAATAGAAAACTCCATTTTTAAAATTTATTTTTGGCACATTGCTCGGGTCTCAAAGACAGAATTTAAACCTAGTTTTGGACTGCACTACTTCAGGTTGTGTGTGAGGGATTTACTTGTCTAAATGCTCTCAAATACCATAAAGCAATCCCCTGCATATAAGGTTGCCTTCTCTCTGACATGCTAGTTATGTTTGTTGCTGAGGGTGGAGATGATTTGTAAATGGACAAGCATACATGCAAGCGTCTAAATATGGTGTAAAAGTACTATATTACTCTGGAAATGGTTTTATAAATTATCTGCTTTGTTGTATATGTAAGAACCAAGTCTCACAGAAAAGCTAAATAGTAATAATCAGCATTTTTTCAAAGTCTTAGGGTTCATATGTCCCTGAATTTCAGTTGGAGTGGATTGGATATAGCCAATCCAACAATTCTAGAAAACCCAGTTATCCATTTCATTCCCTCCCCCCCCCTCAACATCACTACAGTATGCCACCCCATTGATTCATCTCACATACGGTAAGAGGCCTAAGCCTCTTGCACGACACCTAGTGTGGACTCTCAGGATATGATCCTCTATATCACACATGAATGAACAGAAACAATAACAATACATAAAGTACACAAGTGTTAAAACCAGTGTTCTGTATTTCTCCCTCTCTTCTGCAAACCAAATTTATTTAAGTACTATATTATCACAAACTGTAAACTAACAGGTGGTTACAGGCTAATCCTATCATCTCCACGGGCTTTTGTGGCACAGAGGCTTGTGTGCTATAGCAGTTAAAACAACAATGTATATGGGGAAAGTGGGACAGAACTCTTTGAAATATGTACATTTTTCTAAAGAACAATAAATAGTTGATCCAGGAACTGTTGGCACTAGACTAGGCACTAGGACCTAGAAATTAACGCAGCCCCTGAACTATACAGTACTGAATGCAACAAGCAACTGTCCTTATGGTAAGTGTGATCCATCCAGCCAAGGAATAATGCTCGTAATAAGTCCCATTGATTTCAGTGGTGGAATTAAACACATGCTTAAGTCTCTCCCACCAAAATTAATGGGTTTTTTAAAAAGTGATTAACTCTGGCTGCATAGATGTTATAAAGGTAATTTTTATGGACTGATTTTAAAATGCAAAAGCAACTACACAAGGGATGTAAAATGCCTTAGCAGTGAAGACTGGGTAATTTTTATTTTTTGAATGAACTACTAACCGCTCAGATACTTTCCCCATTTTTGTAGGGGTGCCCTGAGACTGGGGTGGACTAGGGAAGGACGGCTGGTAGGGTAAACTGGATATATGATTGTTACATTGTTACATTGCCCCCAAAATCAATTAAAATTACAGATTAAAAAATGAGCTGAGAAAACTATAAGAGGTGTTAGAAATCAAGACTGGAAGTCAAAGGATCAAGCCCTTCCATCCTCATGCCTCAAATTTCTGGACGTTAATTTGTCAGAAACAGGGGGCAGAGTACCACATAATTGTTCTGTTCTCCATAGCATCAGATAATGGCCAATATTGGAAAAGGACTGCTTAAGATTCGGTACAGCTGTTTGCAGCTACTTAGGCTTTCCTAGAAATTTATTCCTTTCGTCTTGTAAAATACACAGACTCTCCTGCACTGAAGATCTGAAGACATAATTATGATGTTAAAAGGTTCTTTTAACCCCCAGCACAGGTTACAGCCAAAAAAACAATGCCTATTTATAACATTTGTATTCCACCCAACCCCAAGGATCTCAGAGGAGTGTATCTGGGGTCACTCCATTTCAACCAGCACTCCATTAGGCAGGCAAAAATAAGATTTTGGTTCTCCCAGGCCAACTATTTACCCTGCTTAGAAAACAAAGGTTTCTAATCACATCTTGAAAGTAATATGAAGGAGGCATTTTCACCCGAGTGTAGATTATTATTACGCCCAGCATATATCACAAGCACACTTCTATAGAGATCATTCAAAGCACATTTTTCACCTCTTAATTATCACTTAGGTTAAAGGCTTGTGAAGAAATATGCTAGCACAGTAAATGTCCTTCTGAGGCTGGATTGCCTGACTTGCCTCTGGCTTCTAATAACCTGAACTGTTGCAAGGACTAAGATGGAAATACACCGATTAACAGCATGCAGTTCTGTAGAATACCTTGGGACCTTAACATTTCACTCGTCAGTTGGGATTCTTGTTATTCCTAATCACACCATCTACCTGTCCCTTCAGGCTTCATAGTAATGTCATGATAAGCTATCTCTTCCCTCTTTCTTTTTGTATTTCAGTTGCTATGTACCTCAAAGAGATTAGCCATCTTTTGCTTATGACCTCATAGGACGCATCTATATATTATCTTTTTGCTTAAAAGTTCAGATACTATTTCTGGCATCCAGGCAGAAGGATTGCTAAGCACTATGCCCTTTACTTTGAGCAGGGTACATTCAGAACACCAGATGTGGTGTTCTCTCTGATCTAGGAAAATAGGAAGTTAATCAACAACTCTGATACAGGCTAGAAAAGGATTCATCTCTATTTCAGCACATCTCTGCTCTTCCTCTGTTCTCTTCCTCTTCCTTTTCAGACTTCCTCTTAGGACTGATGAACAGAAACATGTTTCTGATTGGATTCCCTCCCTCCCTCCAGCTTTCATTGACTCATTCAGCTGAGCTGGGATGAATTTACATGAGCAGAACTAATCCAGCAAAAGAATATTAGAGGAAATTCAGATATTTAGGAGAGAAAAATGCAATCAGTCCTGCTAGGACTGTGTCCATTCAGAAAGTGACTGAATGTTCTACCCAGGTTGAAGATTTGTTGTGCCTGAGAGCTAGCGCATTATGTTCTAACCTAGCCTTCTCCATATTCTGCTAGATTTTCCAGCTTCCTTCAACATTAATTGAAAATGCCCTAGAATTGTAATGTACAACTACACATTAAATTCTACCAAGGGAGGATTTTCCATCCAGTTCCTGGTCTCTCAATCAGTTTAGGTAAGCCAAATTACCATATACCACAAATAGAGACCAGGTGTGCCAGACAACACAAAGCAAATGGATGGCTCTCTCTCACATAAGCCGCACACCACCCCCAAAGGCAATTGTTATGAAAAATTATCATTGATAATTACAAATTACAGTTAGGGATTCCTATTTGAGCCAAAGCCTTAACCAAACATCTCTATATATATCTAGCAAGAAGCATGTCCCATTGTTCTGATCAAATCAGTCCCTGATGAAGTTTTGACTTTTGTATTTCTGCATCTTCTTGTATTCTTAAATTTTTAATTGCAATTATTTTCACTTGCTCTTGATTTTATTTTATAAGCCTTTCACAGAAATTTGTAAGGAGGAGTCTTATGTATAAACCCATAATCAAACTTTCTTTGTTTATGCAGAGGGAGGAAAAAGAATATGTGATAACAAAAATGGAAAGCCAAAAAAATACAAAAGGAAAGGAAATTCTCACATACTATTTTCATTTTGTAGAGCCACAATTAGAGAGGGATCACTGAATGAGAAGTTTCAAGGATGATAAAATATGTAGAGGAGCAACCATAAAAAGAAGTTGAAGATTCTGGCAATAAACTGACTACAAAGGTTGTAGGAATGCTCCAGGCATGCCATATATATTGCCTTAGGGAAGGAAACAGGGCTAGTTGGCTCTCTTCAGCTCTAGCAAAAATCTAGTGTCAGCAAAAAAGCATATCTTCTTAGCTCTAGCAGGTGACAAGACACTAATATTTAAGTAAAATACACAGGCTTCCCACATATGTACAGTATAATTTTTCTCACATACTCCATTAAAGGAAAAGGTTAGACGTGATGCCCTGATGGTTGAAAGACTATAAATGATCATTTTTAAGGTTTTGCCAGAATGTGTACACACTAAAAGTGCTAAAGCAGTGGGCCCTGCACAAAAACCCCTGGCATAGAAGCTCCATGTCAGAACTCGCACTGAGTAATGTGGATCACGTAACTCCCCATTGAACTCCAGTGACTTACATGCAATGAAACAGGGGGCTGGCAGCTAGAACACAGGTGGTGTAAATCTGAGTTATGTATACCACATGGGTAGGAACTAATGTTTCTTGTCTTGCTGTATTAAATCTAGACACTGCTTTGGAGATGTGTGGAGGATGACATGAGAGATATGGAGACATGCTTTTTTCTTCTGCAGGTAGTAAGTGTGTTCAGATATAATATATATATATATATATATATATATATATATATATATATGCTTTCGTAGATTTTCACGGGTACAGGAATGCAGGTTTTGGTGTCCTCGGGTGTCTTCCCGTGTAAAAGTTGGGGTGTCTAGCCTAGACACCCCAACTTTTACACGGGAAGACACCCGAGGACACCAAAACCTGCATATATATATATATATATATATATATATATATAAAATCTCCACATTTCCTCCAATGAGCTCTAGGGGCTTTACATGACCCTCCTCATTTTCTCTCCCCCCCCCCCCAGGAGCTTGTGAAGTAGGTTAAGCTGAGAGAGACTGGTCCATGAAGAGAGCTTCATGATGGAGTCGGGTTTTGAAGCCTGATCACCCCAGTCTGAGCCCAACTGCCGACCCACTGCATCCCATTGTCTTTCTTTTAAACTTGTGCAGATTTGAAAGTTCTTATTCTTCAACCTAATTAATTCCTTAAACAATCAAACAAACAAGCACAAGCCAGGTTGCAAAACAAATCAAGCTAGTCAACTTTAAAACCTAACAGATGGGAAACAAATGCCAAAGAAAACATGTCGTACTGGAGAATTTAGAGAGAGACTGCTAATCTTGCAAATAAAAGACAAATTAATTTAAGTACAAATTAACCATTTCTTTCGAATCATGCCAAGACAGAAAAATGCACTTCTATACTGGTGGTGTTAAAATTAAGACATTCTAAATCTCACCCCATTATATATTATTATTTACTGATAACAACCAGCAGAACACTGTCCTACCCAGTATGTATAACATTGTCTTAGGACACGTGTAACTTATTTTCCTTGGGTTTGGTTATAAAAGGGCACAGAAAGCTGCCTTATACCCAATCAGATCATTGGTCCACTAGAGCAATTTTGTTTTTACTTACTGGCAATTTAGCTGAGGCTTTTCCAAAATGCCATGCATTGAATCTGGGACCTTCTGCATGCAAAGCAGGTGTACTGCCCTTCCCCATTCCTGTTAATTTGCTCACTAAGCATTTCTGCTGAGGAACAAGGATGGAGGTCATTTTTACCAATTATTCACCCTCTGCAGCCCCCCCCCAAAAAAACCCCCTACTTTGGAAGGTTGGAGCACTCTCTGGAGCAGTGTTTGTGACTACAAGGGAAAGGGGCAATCAGCCAAAATCACCTTCCACCACCCCTTTCTCCAGTGTAAGCCTTGGGGGAATCTCAGCCCCTTCTATTTGCCAAAGCTTCACAGTGGATCCAACTAGCATTGTCCTGATTCATGAACCGAGAGTAATTAATCCCTATTTGTTGGCTTATTTTTACCATTTTTCTTCCTCCTTAATGACCACATGGTTTGTTGTTCTTGTTCTTTGGTACAATATACTTTTATTGTGTTATGGAATGTTGAAAACTCAATATGTTAACGAAAATTAAAGTTACATAAATCAAGAAATTTGAGTTGGGTATCTATATAAGAACAAGAATCTCTTATTATTATCCCCAAGGAATCAGCTGACACCCTGTATATCATGGTGATGCTGAATAACTGTGTATGACATCCGGGCAGAAACAGAACATAGAGAAATTCCATAGAAGATGCCATCAAAGTGTAAAACTCATTTTTTCTGGAGACAAATTTAATCCCAAGCTATCTGTTTTATCCAATGGCAGATGATTCAGTTCAAGAAAGTATGGACTAGAAACTTACAGCTTTGCCTCTTTGAAATGTCTCCTCAGGTTTTGGAATTCCAAAATACCTTATCTTGTTGCCAAAGAGAAACCGATGGCAATAGCAATTCTCCATTAATCCACTTTTGATTTCTGAATCCAGTTTTGATGTATGGATTTTGTATTTCTGAATTTTGTTTGGACAAAGTTTGTCCCCACTGCCACCGCCAATTCCTCTCACAGAAGCTGAATAGACCTGGGGTCAACAAACGTTTTCAGCAGGGGGCTGGTCCACTGTCCCTCAGACCTTGTGGGGGGCCGGACTATATTTTTTGGGGGGAAATGAATGAATTCCTATGCCCCACAAATAACCCAGAGACGCATTTTAAAGAAAAGGACACATTCTACTCATGTAAAAACACGCTGATTCCTGGACCATCCGTGGGCCAGATTTAGAAGGTGATTGGGCCGGATCCGGGCCTTAGTTTGCCTACCCATGGACTACACTGAGGATTGTTTCTTAATTCAAGATAACATTCTTTAGAACACCTACCCTCCCAGCATAGGCCCCTGAGGGGGCTATCTCACTCTCTTCTGTCCTGGTGTGGTGGTGAAGAACCTGTTTCCATGTAGTAGTGTATGCCCTATTCTGAAAACATCTGACAAGTAACAATGGGAGGCATATTCCTTATCAACTCACCATTAGGAATACAGAAGCGCAAAGGGGACACTCACAGTTTTTATTGCACACTGTTAATTGTAGGCACAGTAAGTGCTGACAGCATCACTTTAAAAAAAAGGATTGCCAAACTTTTTGCTCTTGCCTGGCCTTTATGCCTCTGAAACAAAGCAGCTTTCCCCATCATCACATCCATAAGCTAGGCAATGCTGTACTCCATCAGTTCCTTTCCTGTCTGCTATGCACTTCTGCAACTAGCAGGAACTAATGGAGGTAAAAGAAGGAAACCCTGATAGGATCAGCTGGCTTCCTCTTGGTCACTGCTGCTGTAGGTCTTGCTTGTGGTGTGCCCAGCACCAAGGCAAGGAACATCCTTGCTTCTGCAGTTTGCCTGTAGAGAGAAAAGAGGAAGATGAGGAGAGTCCTGAATAATGGCTAGCAGCTTCATGTGCTCCTTTGGGGTTCACAAGTGTGTGCTTAGGAATGCTGCAGCCCAAGTGCTTTCCCATTGTGCATGCTCTTCCAGCCCCAATTGGTGTGTCAAAACAACGTACCCAGGCAATACTTACTCCTCAAGTTCAATGTAGGAAGTTCCACTGGAATGGTCTTCAGCAATCTTGTTCTGCTCCATCATCTCCTGATTCTGAGCCTGCAAGGGGGGGGGGGATAATAATCATGTGTTCTTGACCAATGGTAGCAAGCAGTGAAGATGTGCTTGATAGTCCCTAAGCAAGGCTACCCAGAACCTTCCCTAATGTGTGATGAAAACTTACCTGGGTGTATGTGAGTTCTGCATTCCCCACGGCCGACATACCCCATTTGGCCATATGAGGCAAGTTGGGAAGTACCATCCCACCCTGCCACTTCTGCACCGTCGTGCCACCACTGCTGCAGAAGAGGTGCTGGCATTGGCACTGATTTCTAGCAAGATGTCCCCAGAAATTGATACCAATGCTGGTGCTGCTTTCTCCCCAATGGCAGAGGTGCCAGCGAGGCAAGGCACTGCCTTGGGGACTTCTGCTGCCTGAGGCAGCTACTTCACCCTGCCTCATGGGTCAAGATTGGCATTCTCCAACAGCATTGCCTTTCCTGCACAGTAGTTATTTGCCCAATATGGGAGATACTTTCCACATTATAGGAGGACAGAATGACCATGCATGTGTGAGTGCTCTAGGCACCACTTGGAGCCAAGGGAAGGAATGAAAGGTGTCCAGGGGTCAGTTCTGGGGCATAGGCCTCCCCCAACCCTGCTAAGCCCTTATTTTGCTTACCTGTGTGTAGTATCTCCGTTGGGCAGTCCTGGTTGCAGTGGTGGAGCTGGCATTCCTGCCACTTGCTGGTCTCACAGTACAGCCTCTGTAAGTATTCTGAGAGGAATGTTATTTGCCTGCTCCAACCTCTTTGTTCTTAGCCTTGGCTGTCTGTTATTTGTACAAAGTAATCCCTTTCAGCAAATTCTTCAGGTTCCCTGTTATAAGAATTCTCTGTTGTATGCTGCAGCTTGCAAGACAAGAGGGTTGACTGGTGTAGAAATGCACTTCACATCTTGACATAAGAACTGTGCTCCTTTGTGGGTCCTTATATAGTCCCAGAACTGTGCCATGATGGAGTTCAAGTGAGTCAGAATCCCACCTTCAATAACCCTCTGCATGTGTTGAGATTCTGCATTAACACATGAGAGAGGGCTGCAGGGGTGAGTGTGTGGTCTCCAGTCCACCACCAGCGATCTTTGCTTTCTCCACAATTCCTGAGGGAAACTGTATAAAGCAAGGAACCTTCTATATCAGACTTCCTCAAACTTGGCCCACTAGATGTTTTGAGACTACAATTCCCATCATCCCTGACCATTGGTCCTGCTAGCTAGGGATCATGGGAGTTGTAGGCCAAAAAAACATCTGGAGGGCTGAGTTTGAGGAAGCCTGTTCTATAACCATGAAGACTCATAACACATTTTACAACTCTGGAACAAAACAGGATTCTAAAATGCACAGGGAACCTAAGCAGATGGAGAAGGCTCTCTGCTTCACACAGTCACTCTTGAACACATGGACGGCCACAAGATGGGCAATGGGACCAGAGCTGACACACTAGTCTCCTTGTCCCCTTGTTTATTACATTGACCATGAACCTGAGTGCCTGAAGAGGATCAATGAAGTTGGTGGTTGGAGGGGAAAATGTGAGTGCAAGTGTTGAGCTCTCCATTGATTACAACAGATTGTTTCTACTTAGTGCATCACAGTAATGCTCTTGTCAGACTGGGACAGACAATGAAGTGAATATAAGCTGCCAACTGAGTTTGCCACAGCCCTAACATTCTCCCACCGTACTAGAAGTTTCTGCCAGTGCGTGCCACAGGACTACCGGGTGTTGTTGGGCTGCAACTGCTACCAGCTCCAGCAAGCATGGTCAAGAACCATCCTGTACTAAATTATTACAAATCCACTGTGTTGGATCAGTGCAAAGAAAATTACTAATGAAGTCATCCCCATGCAGCAAGCATAACTCAATTATAAAATATGCACAATTAAGTAAATAAATATTATACCCCCCCATACACCATTAAACTTTAGGGCTGTGGTCCACAACTCACCTATGCTTGTTTCATCACATGCTTCCACACAAACAAAAATAAGTACATCATTTCAATTGGTTTGTGGATCATATACTGTTCATTGATATTTCTTGATCTAATGCACGCTGGGGGGGAAATGTTTTGCAGATCATTTGTCAATTATTCTGCTGAAAATTCCTGGAGAGCCATGGAACTGACTCATTCAGTTAGTCCATTCAATAGAAAAGGCCCCAGTGGGAGTAGCAGATTGCAAAGCTCACCACAAACATCATCTGCCTGGGACATGTGATCCAGCCAGGGCATGCAAAATAATGCTCCTTTATTTTTAGTTCTCTAACTGCAGGGAAGGACTTAAATCCTAACCCTGAGTCTAAAAAGCTCACATCAAGACTTGCAAACTAACATGAATCACACCCTGGGCTTTTAAAACACAAAAAGAGAAATGTGAAGAGACAAACTACTGAATACTTAAGAGTGCAAGCAATTAAGCAAGTCCAAAATGCTTTCAAAAGGACCTTGAAACCATCACAAAACAAATGGAAGATACTACATAACAATCAAAATTGTGAAATAATAAGTGTATAGAAACCAAAGGTGACATGTCCAAGGTAATACAGGATGCTGAAAAAATCCCATTGCACATGACATTATAAAGGGTATAAAATGTTTCTAATTTAAGAGTGGGGCAAATGTTTTCCTCAATTTTGTTGTCAGTTCTTGGTGGGGAACATTTTGGTAATTTACAGGGGGACAAATAAGTCCATCTCCTCCTCCATCATTTCCTCTGTCTATCTGTCTGTCTGTCTGTGTATTTGAGCTTTTCCAACCCCAAGAAAGTGCTAGATAATCTCTCCTCCCCTTGGATAATTTACATAAAATGGCTTCCCCAGTTTCTCTTTGGAAAATTTCAAGTTGCCATTTTCACACATATCTAGTAGGGACCACTGCAGTAGTCCAGTCTGAGGAAGGGTGCTCAATTAATGCACAGATAATGGAGGCCAAGACCATCCTCTCTAGAAAAGGCTACAACTGAGCAAAGAGAAGAATGGCATGACTAGCAAACATCACCACCCAGGTATCAGGGGAAAGCACTGTATTCCAGAGCTTCCCAAACTGTGTACCTGCCCCCGACTTTTTTTTAATGGAAATTTATCTCCTGAGCCAATCTGAGGCTCAGAAAATATGCTCACACCCTGCTTTCAAAATCTTTCCTTGAAGAAATAAAACTCTGCTGCTTTGCAGTAAAAGCCCACATCTCATGGGGGACCCTCTCGTTTCTAATGGAATTATGCCTCAGGGCCAAGGAAAGCAACAGAAAAATCTCAGTGAAGCATCTGCTTTGAAAAGCTGATTCCTGGAAAACGGGTTGCAGGAAGGAGGGGGCTGCCGAAACTACAAGTCCCAAAGCTTCTTGCACCAACAACATCTAGCATCCAAATTGCTCAGCTACCCTGAGAAAAGTTCACATACCAGGGTCCTGGCACCTGGGCTGCAAATGAATCCTTTGGGTCTAGAGGGAAGGAAAGAGCGAGCCTCCAGCAAAATCTCACTACAGCCACCATCAGAAAATGCGGGAAAGATTGGCAGTTGTGGAACAGAATATTCAGGGACTCATGGTGGGAGGTTGAGAGAGCTCATGGGAGTTGGGTGGTGGTGTGATAATTTTTTTTGGAATTGTGCAAAAAATATTTGTGAAGCCAGTGTGAGATCTAGACCGAACACCACCCTGCCCCCACCCATTTGAATACAGATGAACTTACTAGAACTTTTATTTCTTATTACAGGAGATATAAGAAGAAATCTTATATCTTTCTTCATACAAGAAATCGTATGACACTTCTTTATTATTTGAATATGTGTGATATGGGGGCAGGTAATCTCTCCATTGCATTACAATACAGTGGTACCTCGGGTTAAGAATTTAATTCGTTCTGGAGGTCTGTTCTTAACCTGAAACTGTTCTTAACCTGAAGCACCACTTTAGCTAATGTGGCCTCCTGCTGCTGCTGCTGCGCCGCCGCTGCACGATTTCTGTTCTCATCCTGAAGCAAAGTTCTTAACCTGAGGTAATATTCCGGGTTAGCGGAGTCAGTAACCTGAAGCGTATGTAACCTGAAGCATATGTAACCCAAAGTACCACTGTTCGAAGTTCAAAGTTCAAAGTTCACTGTACTTGTTCAAAGACATGTAAATCCGCACTGGAGGTAGAAACTGCAGGGGGGTGGAATCTATAATATCTTCCAGTAGTGAGAAGCAGTGATGCAGTTGTAGGGTCTATGGTTATCCAGTGCTTGATTGGACAACATTTAGTTTTTCATCTTACATTGCAATTGCTATGTAGCTTCACAAGGCCTGAGATAATCTCTATCATGAAATGAGACTCAAATGCATTCTACCTATACCTCCCCAAAATGCATTATGCACCTAGCAGGCAGCATAGGAATGTACACATGACCTCAAACAGTACTAGCATACAAGAAGGTGCAGCACAAAACTTTCTCAATCAATATTATTAATGTGATAGTATTGGATTTGACCTCTTCTATCCTTGGCAATCATTTCAGGAAAGGCAGGTGTGTTACTGGATTCTGCCATTTTACCCATTCATGTCCTACAGTCCGATTCTGAACCAGCAAAACAATAAATTTCCTAATGAAGGCCATAACGTAGGAAACCCTGCTCATTGCTTTTAATCAGCTGTAATCACTCCTCCATTGAGAAACTATGGCAGAATCAGCAGGAGTTCTTTCTCTATCTGCACATGCCAGTAGCATTATTTAATGAGCTTAGACTAACATCAGCCTTGAGTTCTCTGCAAATATGGTGTTGCGAGTGAATATCTTACTAGGAAACCTAATTCAGATCTCTTTCATTCCCACAGAAACTGAATGCGCTGAAATACGTTAATTACTATACTTTAAACTATTATTTATTATTGAAAGGGCTTTAGGCATTTCTTGCAATAACTGAGCACCAAACCTTAAATATACTCTGCTTGTCTTGCTACCCATAAGACAATCTTACCCACATTTAAGAATAACTATGTGATTGTTGACCCCAAATGGTTATGTTCACATTTCAGGTAATTCTGAGTAATGGATACAATCCTCTCTTTTTTAAAAAGCACATATTCAATAGTATAGGGTGTCCCAGTCACGCCAAGGTATATGAATCCTGAACTAGTCAAGTTAGTGGGTTTGCTGAAAGCACACTCTATGTGTATGGAATCCAAATAGTACACATTTATTTGGTTCAACATGAAAAGAAGCTTGTGATCAGCAGCCTGATTCCTGTCACCTGTGGCAAGTAGGTTTGCAAAGAACTGCCTACAATACACATCCACAGCAAAAGCAGAGTGCACAGTAAATAGAACCTATAATCAAATATCCCGAACAGTGCAATTGAGGCTGGCCTTGGACATAAAAGGAAGCAGTCAGAAACAGGATTCTCAAGCGATTCCTACACTTTCCCAGCTACGCTTCTGATTTAATGCCCAACATATTGACTTATGCATCTCTGCCGTGTGGGATGAATAAAGTAGACAAGCATCTCTGCTGGGGGGGAGGTTACCAAGCTGCTGTTTCAGATGTTACACTGAAACTGTCGAAAGAGGGTAAAGGCTTGATCACACTTTCTCTTTCTGTCATTCCAATTGATAATCCAACCCAGCAATCTGCAATCTGAAAATCCCATTTAGCCATGCACCTCTCTATAGGAGATGTTCAAAACTTAGTTTTGTTTTTTTTATTTCATAAAATCAATACTTGATTATAAAAAACAAACAAACCTGAAGTGGCTTACAAAAGATTAATTATACTATGAATCAGTGACCCTGGTTTTCGTGAATGGGGAATGCTCTTTGACATTTCCCATTGGCCAGAGCATGAAGCAGAGCTGCCAACTGTCTCCCCTGCTGTTTGCCTGGCCATAGAACCCTGAGCTTTGGCACTGGAAGCAAATGGTAATTGTAAAAGGTTTTGATTTATTTGGAAAAACCCATCTTATCAATATGATCACAGATGATGATGTGCTATTCCTTTCTCTTCTTGAAACCTCATTACTTGCTGTCATGCCTCAATTTGCTATATATAGCAAGATATCTGAGTTCACTGTTAACTTCATCGAATTTGAGTGAGTGTATATGCACCCTGTCAAACCTACAACGGCAAAGTCAGAAAACAACTAGCCTGAAACTCTTTACTACCTACCCAACAACCTTCCAATCAGCAAGCCCAGGAGGCTTAGTGGTTTAGACCACAACGCCACCCGCTCCCCTGAAGCAAGATGAGCACCCCACCCCACAGTCACCTATGACTGGACTTAGGGGTCTGGTCTGGTCTGGACTGGTCCAGGGGTCCTTTACCTTTTACCTTTACTACCTACTTTAAATACCTGGGAGTGAACATACCTAAGAATTTATCTAAACTATAAAAATTGAACTTTATGCCCTTGATAAAAAAAATTAACAACTAAGCTAAAAAAAAAACTGGTTAATGCTAACATTCTCATGGTTGGGCAAAGCTTCTATAGCAAAAAAATGATGCTGTTACTGCAGCCATCTTTACTTATTCCAAGTCTCACCAATAAGCACACCCATATTTCATGTTAATAGCTGCCAAAAAATATAGGGTCAAGAACAGGGGGCGGCAACCTAAGGCCCATGGGCCACAAGCAGCCCATGGGGGTCGTTTAACTGGCCCATGGACCCCCACCGCCTTTTCAGGGACCCCCGTCACCCGCTTGGTTGGCTCCCGTGAACCATGATAAACCGGCCCAGAGCGGAGCGGGGACTGCCTTCTGTGATGCTGGCTGGCTTCCCATTGGCTGCAGGAAGTTCCTGCAGCCAATGGGAGGCTGTGCACGCCTCCTCTGCACCGGAGGTAGCGCCAGAAATAGTGTTTGCACATGCGTGCGTGCATGCGCACACACACTCAGGCCCACTGCAGCATCTGTGGGACTGTGAACCGGCCCAACCCACAAAAACTTTGCCAACCCCTGGTCAAGAAAGAAGGGTCACAAAAGGAGGAGATATAGCGATACCTATCCTAAAATGGTATAAAGACTCTGTTCACTTGCACAATAACCTTTCGATTTTACAAGGCTTATGCCAGCTCCCATGGTTAAAACTGGAAGATGATAGAGGTAACGACATTATGCTTTTATTCCCTTGTCAGAAAATGGACAACAAGGCACCAGAAGACATTATTAACCCCTTTCTAAAATCAGATTTGACCATATGGAAGCAATGGAGACTGAAACGTTTACCTTTTGATTCCCCTTTGGTTTCAATAACTGTTTCTTTCACACAGCAGCCAAATCAGCCTCATTTGCTACATGGGAAATGGTGGGATTATATAAACTCAGTGACTTCTGCACTGAACAAAAGCTCCTTGCAGCTGCAAAAATAAATTTTATATTGGGAGATATACCATGTCTCTGGTTATAGATACACCAGATTATACATTTTCCCATTAGGAAAGGGAATCATCTCCCAACTACGGTATATAAAAGCCTCACAAAATTGGCTACACTTCCTCTCACTTCATTAAAACTAAAACGGGGAAAATATTTTTTGAGAAGAATTAGAGGAACAACTCTGGGAACAAGCCTGGAATAAACTACCACTTGGATCAATCTCAATCAGAACTCAAGAAAATGCTTTAAAGATAGCACATTGTTAGTACATGTGCCCAGCTGGATTATATAGAATTAGTAATAACACATTCAATCTTTGCTTGCGGGAATGCAATTTATCTAGTACACACGTGGTGGCTTTGCCCCAAAATTATTCCCTTTTGAGAAAACGTTTTTCAAACAATTAATTGAACAATTGCTACAACCAGACCGAAAATTAGCCCTGCTATCTTATTTTACTCTTCAGATTAAGAACATAACCAATAAAGACATTGTTCTCCACTTACTAACTGCAGCCTGAGTAGCAAAAAAAATTACGGTAAATTAAAAATTAAATGTTGTTGTTGTTTTGAAGCCTGGATTTCACAAGTATGGGACATTGTGCTTAAGGACTAATTAACCATTTCACAAAAGGAATATTGATCTGGGAGGGAAAAGACTCACGCCTTCTATACAACATGGTATCCTTTTATTGACTTTGTTAAGACAATCAAACATGGCTTTCACCCTCCATCAACTTCTGAAACCTTATGGAGAGACACTTTCATTTGATTGCCTTTCTTGGAACGTCTCAAACTGCAACCTTCGGCCACTACTTTTCTTTCTTTTCTGTACAACTATTAAGCTCTGTTTTCCTAATATAGGTATGTTTTGTTACTTGAAAGTGACTATCAATTTTTTTAAAAAAGATAAAGCAGTAAAATCAAGAAAAATCCACAACTATACTTTTAAAAACATGCAAAAGTAAAAATACTGAAACAGATTAAAATTGCCTGAAGTTTCTAAGCATCTGGGTAGGCTGGTCTAAACAACGTTTTATCAGACGTTGAAAGAGTACTGTGAAGGCCTAAACCAGGTCTGTGTGCCAAACTCCAGCTCTTTAGTCCCTGTGCCACAAGCAGGGATGAGGAGATCAATCTATTCCCATATCAATCTGCAATTTTTCAAAAAAAGCATCATGACTACTGAAAGTAAGCTGGTTGATACAGTAGTGTCATTAGCCAATATTGACTGCTCTCAGCAGCCAGCCAGCCCCTGACAGACACACAGGGAAACAAACCATATTACTTTTTATCAGAATTTGGAAGGCTATTATGCACAGAAGAGGGAAACAAGTTCTTCCAAATCCTTGGTTAAAGGAAAAATAAGTTTTGGCAGACACTCAGAACCACACACAGGTGCTGAAATGTCCTGCCTAAACAATTTACAGGACTGAAATATAGGCAGACAAACTCTCTCATGCACACATGTTCAGAGTAATTAAGTGGATTATATGTTTTTCGATACTCCCATAATGTTATACCAGTACGTGGAGTGGGATATCAGAGCCACAAATTCTTCCATAAAGTCTAACAGCTCTGAAATCCATGCCACGGAGTAACTGAGTCAATAAATATGAGAAGTGTGGAGCAGTATTCCTCGGATTTGTACTAAGAGACATCCATGCATCAATGAAGATGAGCCAAAGTACTAGCATGCAGCCACCACTGCATGTGTGTGTGTATTTTTTTTTAATTATTGCTTTTTAGCTGTTTCTATTTTAGCTGTAAGCTACCTTCAGTGGAAAACAGTGATGAAACAATGCCACAGGTCTGTCCTAATCAGGAGAACTTGAATAGTTGCATTTATTGCTGAACAACAGAACTTACTATACAGGCACCCCCTTTGATGGGTTCCAAGTCATATTCTTATACTGCTGAAAAGACCAGCGAGCAGACAGAGAGGTCTCCACCCAGTGCCCATTACCTGATTTGCTTCCACATGCTGAACTCCACTTCACTGGAGCTGCTATCTGTCACTTGCTCATGTGCAACTGCTGCCTGAAATGTACACACCTCAGCTTAAGTTTTCTAATCAGAAGAAAGCTGGTCTGAGGTATAGCTCATCAAACAGGACTACTTTTCAAGAAGCTACAAGATACCCAAGGATTGTGGCTACCGTCATGTGTACTCAGCTTCAAATACCAGCAGTCCAAGGTGGAGTAAATGGTAATGTGTACACAGCATAAGATTCCAACTAGTCCCCATTGAGTTAAAGATGAAATCACATGGAGAAGGGAGGGGAGATCAGGCATGGCTCTTAAAGAGACAGTTGACACACAAGGTCCATTCAAACCATACCCAGGGCTTACTTACTTAAATATTCCTACACAGCCCTAATTGATCACACTCTACTTAAAGCAATTACTTCATTGCCTGTAAAGTGCTTTAATATAATAGTGCATGTAAAGGCTTGCTACTGCTAAAGTGCACCACACTATTTAAAGAATGCTTTAACAGCCTTATTGCGGAGACAACCCATGAGAAGAAAGAAAGCAAGGAAATCTGACAACCATACAGAAGATACTAGAGCTTAAATTGTTCACCAGCTTTCCCTTGGCACTATTTAGATTTAAGGAAGACACACATGTTTGCAATGATGCTCTCCGTAGTTTGCATTTACTTTGCATTATGTAATGCAAAATGTAAACACTCTGCAGCTGCAAAGGCAATGGAAAATTAGACCCACTAAGGTTCCATTGTCCTGTTGATACCAGAATGCTTCAGATAAAGAGACTTAGAGTACAGCCTGCAGCCCATTTGTCTTGCTTGCTGCAGTATTTAAAGAGATACAATTACATTCTACTTTCACATAAACAGTAGGGCTAAGCCAGCCAAGGAAGCACTTTTAAGCCACATTGATGTCAATAGGGAAATTGGGCCTAATGAAGTAGTATCTCTTACACTGAAACCCACGGGACTTCAGATTGTTCTCTGGATTGTGCCTAGCATGTTTTACGGATAGTTGTTATTTTGGGGTGATGCAATTGGATAGCAATAAGTAGATAGCAATCGGATAAGGAAGATAAAGGATGAGAGCAACAACTCATATTTCTCCTAGTACTGAAAATCACACACACTCATTAGAATAATGAAGAAATATAAATTGTTATCCCTACCACATTGTTCATCAGATACATTGCCAAATGTGAGCTAGTGCTCCAAACATCTTAAGAAGCTCAAAAAGTAATACAAAGTTTTGGAGAGCATGTAGTAACAGCAATAAGCTAGTTCCATCAACTAGGAGTTAGGGAAAGAACTGTGCAAAGATGTAAAGCATGAGTAGGCAAAGTAAGGCCCAGGGGCCAGATCCAGCCTGCGGACGGTCCGGGAATCAGCGTGTTTTTACATGAGCTTTTATTTTACATGTGTGCTTTTATTTAAAATGCATCTCTGGGTTATTTGTGGGGCATAGAAATTCGTTCATTTTTTCCCCTTCAAAATATAGTCCGACCCCCCTAAAGGTCTGAGGGACAGTGGACTGGCCCCCTGCTGGAAAAGTTTGCTGACCCCAGATGTAAAGCATAGCATTTGAAATGGAAAGGGAACCTTTAGAAGCAAGTATGGATAGCAGCTGATGGTTTGGCAACAATTGTGGTCTGGCCAGTTCTGATCTGTGACTACCAACAAGAAGGAATGACATCTGTCACGTTACTTTTCCCAAAACCAAAGATGCTTCACACATGTAAGCTCACTGCTTATGTTCAGTAATGGAAGTTTCAAATGCTGACTAACAAATGTTAATGAGCCATTATAGTAGCTCTGTGGTACAGCACATGGTCCCATGTTCAGTCCTGAGCATCTCTAAGTAGGACATGAAAAACTCCCATCTGAAACCCTAGAGAACTGCACAGTCAATGCCGTGTCTTTTTTTTTAAAAAAAGGAATAATTTATTTCAGTTATTTTTTAACAGTATCTGTATTTCACCCAATAACCAGCTTCTCACATTCAACTACAAGAAAACCAAGTGACAAATGATATTTTGACTGTCCCCCAAGTGGTTCTTTCCTTCCATTTCAGCTGATTGGTGCTTGTTTTGGCATCAACAGGCAAGTACAACAAGCAGGGAGGGATACTGGAATTGACTGTCCTTCTGAGCATTGTATGGCATCAACATGGTGCTGGAGCACTCTTATCTCTTATTGCCAGCCAGCTTAAAGGATGGAGAAGGGTTGCCTTTTCACCCTGGAAGCAAACAGGTGCTTCCTCGGCCGGCATTTTGGTGAGCAGGCCAGGTACAGCAAGAATCAAGTAAGGTTGTGCCAGAGTGGTGTCATTCAGAAATCATCATTATTTATTATGATAGATGGTGTTTCATTCCAACCTCTTTATACATTCTGGAGTACTAGCAATAAGGTTGTGGCCCTTTAAACCCATATCTTGTTTCATGGCCTTATCTCAAGACAAAAACAAAAGCAAGGGAAAGCAAGCATCAGTGAGATTTTGATTAGTTTACCTAAATGCAGCTATGTTACATAAGCTTAAAAGGAATTACATCGGGTTCCCTATTCATTACTGAGCCCAGTTCAAGATCTTAGTGCCTTCTGCTGGACTAATCTTCTCATAGCCTAAGATTGCAGGCAGAGTTCCTTTTCTATGTTCCACCTTTAAGAGGAGTGTATTATATAGAGTGAGCCTTCTCGGTGGTGGCACCACTCTGTGAAATGGCCTCCTGGCACTGACAATAGAATCTTTTCTTTTTTCTTTATGCTCTAGTTAAAAACCTTTTAATTTGCCCAGATATTTTGGAGGATAGTATTTTAGCTGATTGGATGGTTTTATTCCTCTTAAGGGTACTGTACTGCTGGTTGCTCGGTCCCTGCTCCTGCCAACCTAGCAGTTCGAAAGCACATAAAAGTGCAAGTAGATAAATAGGTACCGTTCTGGCGGGAAGGTAAAGAGTGTTTCTGTGTGCTGCTCTGGTTCGCCAGAAGCGGCTTAGTCATGCTGGTCACATGACCCGGAAGCTGTACACCGGCTCCCTCGGCCAATAAAGCAAGATGAGTACCGCAACCCCAGAGTCAGTCACAACTGGACCTAATGGTCAGGGGTCCCTTTACTTTTACTGTTGGTTTGTATTTCAACCCAACATGTCACTGCACAAAAACATGTATCATATTTCAGCCTATGCAATAAGTATTTTATTGTTTAGACCATCTTTATTCCAGACCTCACAGCTTAATCTTCTTTCCCCCCTCACAATAACTCAGTAAAAGAATAGACGTTTAATGGAAACCTTGTAAAAGATGACTGAATGATCAGAAATATTAAGCAAACTGTGCTCAAAGAATTTAAACTTACAGACTGATCCAATGCATATCATTTATATTGATGTCAGTAGAATTTACTGCCTAGTATGCTTAGGGCTATTGCCTTAAGACTTCAAAAAATGAAAGATGCTTGATAAACAATATCAGAAGCAACTGCCAGACACAAAGCACAACAGAACTTCTATATTTTGTGTGCAGAGGAAGTGATTTCCATGGATGCAGCTTTCTTTCTTTCCCCTAATTCTGCTCGACAAAATGCACCTGCAAAAACTTCTTCTACTGCAAAGCTATGTAAAATCTAAGAGCACAAAATAAAATATTGGGGGAGGGGGGACAGGTAAGTCCCACCCACATAATCAATTATGTGACAAGGTGCATGCAGACTATTTGAATGGCAATGCCCATCAACTTTGAGGGAGGCAGCCCCCTCAAATATTTTATTGGGGGCCAAAGACCCCTCGGCCCCTAGAAGTTGGCTTCTATGGCTAAGAGTCCTATACACCTGCTTCCCCCGACCTGGTGGACTCCTGTACAGCTCCCACCAGCATGATGGGACTCTAGATGGGTTTAATGGGAGCTGAAGTCCCAAACATTTGGAGCACCATGTTGGGTAAGTCTGCTATACACTGTCACATTCTAATTTCTAATAAATCAAGGGTCTGAGATGTTTGTTACCGATGAGTGCGTGGCTGAGGCATCACCAAACTGCAGCACTATACATTAGACTCCTCATAGAAGTATGAAGAACAGTCACCTATCAAGATTGTATTGAGTCTTTGATGTCCCTTTTAGCCCAGGCAAGATGAATACACACACTCTACGGTACTCATCTGCTAATTGCATTATAAAATAAGCCCTTCCCCACAAAAACTCAGGCCGCAATGAACTAGTCGGTCTTTGTAGATGGAAAATGTGTTTCCCAGAAAGGAGTCAATTGGAAAGAGAATTGAATCCTTCTTAACAACAGGATAACAGGGAAAGGAAAGCAGGATAACATGATATGGGAAGGGGGGCAGGAACATATCCACAAACTAACCATAACTATTTGATTACAATCCTATAGCATGCCACAGCAACAGGAGAGCCTCAATTACTACTGCAAAAGTAGTAGTAGTGCCCCATTAAGATATCTATTAAGATAAACACCAGGAGAAAGCTGCAGAAAGCCTCTTTGCTTAATATTATCACTTTAGCAGATTGCATTCAGGTCAATGACATTTGAATGTTTTCCAGTCTAGCATGCAGAAAGCCAACTGAAATCTCCAAGACCACCTGATATCAGCTTCCTCACTCTCAGACCTGACAAGGGAATTAATGAGCCGCTGCCTCGCATCTGGAGGTGATGACCCTGCTGATTGCATCGCACATGAGGGAGCCTTGTGTGCTGGGTCAAGGCTTGACACCTGTGGATGTAGGCAAAGGGAAAAGGACAAAACTGCCTTTGCCTAAGCAATAAGCTCCTCTTGTTGAGGGGTCCTCTGGTTCCCCATGTAGCATCTCAAATATGCAACATGAAATTTTCAGACAGTTATTTCTGAAATGTGTAAGGAAGAAGATGCAAAATGAATTTGGGGATGTCCCAGAACACTTCTTATGCATAATAAAATAAAAACTGAGAGGAAAAACCTGCCTGTCGTCTTTAGGCTTTATGGGGTGAAAATCCCATAAATTGCAAGTGCTGCATCATTAAAATGCTTCCTGGCTTCTGAAAGTTAAGCTTACACCAAGCTGCATGAATCCTGCTGCTGCAGGATAAATACTGAGAGATCCATTTGTTGAACAGCTATGTCCAGGCTCTGAATCTCTGTGGCTTTTCAAGACAAAGGAGCATTAATGGTTTCCTGTTTTTCATAGCTATGATTATAGATTAGGGGTTATCAGAGTAAACCAGGAACAAACAATACAAAAAACTCCATTAATTTTAATTCTAATTTTTAAAAAATGAAACAAAAACCAGTCAAACATATTGCAGCAAAGGATAAACGGACTTTCCTTCCATCTACAAGTACACTTTCCCATTCCCCCAACCCACAGTGATAATTTTGTTCCCTGGCTTGCAAAATCACAAGTGAAGGATCTTTTTATACGTGTTTCTGAATCTGCATTAAGCCTGATAGGCATTGTAGTCTGCCCAGAAGTTACAGGGATAAAGATTCAACCCACGCAGGTTTGCTGTTTCTAATTGTCAACAACAGCTACACTTCACTCGCCTGGAGCGATCCAATTAACATACCACCACTACAGAAAATATTGTAATATTTTCAGTGTCTCAGCATGAGGAAAGTGTCTCATACTCCTCTTCTGCTGTGGAACTTGAGCTCCCAGTTAGGGCTCTAGTCTAGAACATTAACAGTTTGGGATAGGAACAGGAAACAGGAAACCTTTTCTCTTTCTTCTTTTTGTAGTGAGTTCTGTATAAATATTTGTTGTTGTGAACCAGATTAAAAAAGACAGGAAGAAGGGAGACAAGCTCTTCTAGAGAGTGGGACACACACACACACACACACACACACACACACACACAAAAAAAACACATAACATGCCCTGAAATATCACTATGGCAACATTTATACAATGCACAGAAAAAACTGCAGCTTTCTGTATTTGCTTCCTTGGATACAAAATGCAAATGCCCCCTCTCTTGGTGTGTGTGTGTCTTTAAGCCTTTCTTTAGTCTGCAACAACATTATTTCCCATCCCCTCTCCTTTAATCAGTACAAATGGATCATATACATACTTCTGCCACATTAATAATCAACCACATATTAGCTAAGCAAACACACAGCCATCACTGCAGGAAAGTGAAATGAACAGCTTAGAGATTTTCTAGTAACATGTGTACCCTTTCTGCTGTTGCATGAGGGTTATGCAACACTATGAAAATTTACCAGTCAGTGCATAAAATATGTTGCCAGTCCTTTGATCAGTCTAGGAAAGTCAACAATTACCTTTTCAGGGAGAAAAGTTGCTTCCTTTTTGTAAGCTTAAAATAAATCACAGCCCAACATCACATCTCTCAGCTTTTTGCAAAGTGAAATAAATCCTGCTTAAAGAGAAAATGGGCTGTCCACACTAAAAGGTCTATTGCTATAAATAATGGCTTGCAGGATCAAGATCCCCATGGCTAGTAAACCACTGCCATTATCAATTAGCAATGTTGTTTCTCTAAAAATTAATTGAGTTGGTCTTTAAACAGGTACCCACATCTTGAGAAAAGGATCCACATAAATTCTGCTTACAGGATTTTGCATCACTGGTTATTCTTATTAATGGACCAAAAACCTCTTTAATGTGAAGACACATTAGTAGAAAGATATATTCTTACACTGCAGTTCTGCAGACTATACTTTCTCATTCAAAATGCCCTGTAGATAATTTTAACTCCCCCAAAATGCATATTTAATGCCTTACAGCAACTCATTCCTTATTCTAAAGGAACAAGAGGAGAAACCTTTGCAAAATTCAAGTTATAGCCTTCAAGTCCCTGATAATACATGTACATATCAGCATATATTGTATGCACACACTGTTTTTATACTGCCAATTTTTATGGAATGGAATGTAGAGCTATCTCATCATAAACTGCCCACATTTCCCCATAACTCAAAAGTATCAGGACAGAGATATGTAAATGCTATACATATATAGGACACAGAGAGAGAGAGAGAAGGGAGAAAAGGAAACTTTCTAAGATATATTCATAAGATAAACATATACTATTATGGTGTTGGATCTTTCATTGGCTTTCTGAAAAGGCAAAGCAAAGGACTAACCTTCTACCCAACAGAAACTACATACACCTCAGAAGTGTGAAACCATTGCTTCCAAGATTTTGATGGTAAATATTTTGCATCATTAACTATCAGGCGGCTAAGAATCATTTTCATTTTTAGATTAGCTAATCTTGGATCGTCCAAGACCAAGCACAGCAAATGAAACAAGCCTTTTAGAGCCAGTGCTTGTTCCTTTTCACTGGCAATTCATGCATTTCTTTTTTTATACACAAAATTGTTCCCTATTCACACACTCCAGGCTGTCACTTTCCTAGCTGCCTGATGTAATTGCAGAATTGCTTACCCCTTTATCCTGAAAAAATAGGAAGGCATCTTGGCTAATTATCAGATGCTGATGAATGTTGCACTTATATTCTGACACAGGCAATAGAAAACAGAGTCAGCCACATAAAATTTCCACTCAGGCGACTATGGAATCAGTGTTGCTCATCCAACATAAGGAAGGGGCAAATCAAGGTTTTTGAGCATGTTTTGGGTGCTTCCAACATTTCCCCGGAGCAATACTGGAATGCACACCTGAATGTCAAAGTCCCTCCCATTACAAGATGGAGAGTACTAAACTCCAGCCTGAGCCACATGCTTTTAGCTCCCATACTAACTGGATTTAGCATCTCTGCAAGCGCGCAGTCACTCCTACACAGCAGTGAGGTTTGTTCCTGTTGCATCCCCAGTTTGTGACTATTCCCACACACATACTTAGTGACATTTCAGGGCTTAGGTATTATCCTTGTAGCTTCTCTGGCCCAGCATGAAATAGTGATGGCAGTACCCTACTGTCAAATGGCAGGGTGGCTTTGCCTAATGATCTCTGATTTATGGGATAACAGCAGAGTGATCCTGTGGCAAGAGGATTGATTTTTCCACACTATCTTTGCCTTCTCCATCTCCTTTCGGGACTTGTTTGGCACCAGCATAATATCCATTCATGCTCCATCATTGCTGCCGCAAGAACTGTCCATAGCAGGACAGCAATTTATGACAGAATATGCACAGGCAGGATAAGGGGGAATCAACCAGTTTCCTAGATAGACTAATATATACCCCCCATGGGCACCAACAATAAATAATTGCCTGAAAACACAATTCAACTTGTTTAATTAAGGGAAATATGTAAAGAATGGAAGTGACTCTTTGCTGGGTGTCTTGTTAAAGGCATTGCAGGATTAGGACCCGATTCACAATTCCCTCCATGTGTATATGTGTTTGTGTTAAAAAATATCTGATGGACAACCTTGGAAGCTGGGTCAAAGGTTTGTTGCTTTCCAAGTAACTAACACTCAAATCAAGGGCCAAAGCAGGGGGATGCCTTTGAAAGAGAGATGCTCTGATTTCCACCCCCATCTTTCAAGCAGGTGATTCAAAGTATACCTCAGAATTATGTCTAATGCTTATGCTGCTGGGTAGGAGGGCAGGCAGTTGGTGAAGCAACTTCAGATGTGATTGCCCAAATAGAAAGAGGAGGAAAAATAATAACGAAGACTTCCATCTTCCAGTAAGAAAGAAACAAAGGACTGGGATTGGAGGGAGGGATGAAAAGTTCATTGAAGTCCTATATTTTCTCATTGCCCCCTACATCCATTTTGATTTGATTTACATTTTCACCTGAAGTCTTTCAGGGTTATTCTCTGCACATGGAGGCAAACATGGTAGTATGAGTCGCATGTGAAAAAAGGAGTCACATTTAGCAAGAAGGTAGTGGTGCACACAGGCAAGGAAGGCAAAGCAAAAGAGACGGATCCCTTTATGGAAGAAATTGCCCCCAACTTTTCTTGCCATTCCACCGTAAGTCAAGCTAAATCCTGGCTCTTTTCTGATTTTGCTTCCACGCTCTACATCCACATACAGATGAGATCTTATCCTTTGGGGAACAGAGAGTTAGCATTCTTAAGTGGACAGGTTATCCAGCCTGTGCTTCCCAGCTTCAATTTCCCCATCAAAGAAATAGGCCACAATTATTGGCTCCCCCACCAAGTTAGGTGAAGACCAGTCAACACCAATGCACTGTTGGCATTGGCACAGTGAGGGGTGAGGCTGCGATCTCAGGCACACTTACTTGGGTGCAAGTCTCCTTGAACACAGTAGGACTTATTTCTGGGTAAACATGCTGGGGATCAAGCCGTTGCCCCCTGCCCCCCAGTCCTAAAGGACCCGCTGAATCCAATGGGCCTCTCCTCCAGCTAGAAGTCGGAAAGCTGAATGAGCTGCAAGCAATCACAGAATTACTAATAGTAGCTGAGATCAGATAGTGACGTCTCTGCTGATGGACCCATAATCTCGCTGCCAAAGGCATGTCCTGG